>NW_028082566.1:2455499-3655499 GCF_014824575.4 Sturnira hondurensis
GATGAAGTGGTTTCTGAACCTATCAGAGACGTTCCTGATGTTCCCGATTCTCCACCTGATGGTCCTGTGGTGCCTGATCCTCCAGGTGATGGTCCACGTGTTCCAGATGCCCCTTGAGTTGACCCAGCTGTCCCTGGAGAGCCAGCTGCTGAACCAGTTGTCCCTGGTCCTCCAGGGGTTCCTGACACTTGAGGTCCTGCACTACTTGTTCCTGCAGCAGGGCCTGAGGGTCCAGTTGTCCCTGATTTCCCAGGTGCAGATGAAGTGGTTTCTGAACCTATCAGAGACGTTCCTGATGTTCCCGATTCTCCACCTGATGGTCCTTTTGTCTCTGATCCTGGAGGTGATGGTACCAGTGTTGCTTTCCCTCCAGCTGATTTTTGTGTCGTGGCACCTGATTCCTCAGCTGATATTCCAGTTGTCCCTTGAAAACATGGAGTAAAAATATTTTTTAAATGTCTTAACCTTTGTTAATTCAAGAAGTCATGAGCCTTCCTTTGTATACTATAACTCTGGTGCATCTTGATCCCTTTGGCAACTCACCTGTTTTAAACCTGTTATCTTTTTGTGTTGTAACTGTTTTGTAACTGTTACTCATTCAGCATTTTTAATATATCTCATGTCATGTGAATTCTCAGCAATATACAAGTATTACCTCATTTTACCACTGGAACAGCAGTATGACATTTATAGTATTTTTTTTCCATTTTATAGATTAAAAATTAAAAATACGTTGTGGAGTTTTTTTCAGATATAGCTGGTAAGTAGATAGTTCTTTGATCCCTATATTATCCTAGTAGATATGAGAGACATGCAGACATATAAATAACATTAATATCCAACCAAACAAATTTTCAAACAATGAAGTTTTAAAGCACTAACATAAATAGATGTTATTACTAACACCTGAAGTTTTATTTCTGGAGCCTGGCTTGCAGTAACTCTCTGAAATAATATCCTTTATTTTGAGATTTTCAAAAAGAAGCTAACAGCTATGTGGAACTCTGGGGAATTATCATAATAGGAGGTAGGAACATACACTGCAAAAGCTATGAGGAATAAATGGGCTACATGTGTTAGAGAAACAGATTAGATGGTGAATGCATATGTTTCACAGGAGATCATTACAGCCAAACTATGTAGTGGTGAAGCCATGAATATGTGCCTTAACCAGTAAGTAATAACTTAGTGAAGGTCCTGGTGACTTCACTAAGATCAGTATGAAGATGCTACAGTCCCCTCCTGTCCCCACCTGCCTGCCTCCCGAGGCTATGCCTGGGGCAGTTGAGCCTCCAGTGGTTCCTTTGATCCCAAGTGCTGTTGTGAAGGACTCTGCTTCTCCCAAGGTGCCTGACATAACAGTGAGTAAGGGGCATTACTTCTACAGCTTCAGGATTCCACCTGTCACTCTTCTAATGGGAGTGAATCAAGATCTCTTTTTTAATTAATTTATTTATTTATTTTTAGTAGGGAAAGGAGGGGGAAGAGAGAGAGAAAAACATCAATGTGTGATTGCCTCTCATGTATCCCCTACTAGGGATCTGGCCTGCAACTCTGGCATGTGCTCTAGACTGGAAATAGAACAAGCAACCCTTCTGTTTGCATGCCGGCATTCAATCCAGTGAACCACACCAGCCAGAGAAGAATTGAGGTTTCTAATACAAAAGAAATCTTAAAATGGTGCCTATGATTTCTGCACCTAGATGGTCTAATTTTACACAAATCTAATCCTTAGCTCAACCTATAAATATTCAGTACCATTTAATGGGCACGAAGGTGTACATCCTGACTTGCCTGATTTTTCTGGGCTTGTTGCTCCTGTACTTGGTTCTCTGGGTGTAGTATCTTCTTCGGGTTCTATTGCTGGTGCAGTAGGGGCCCCTGATCCAGCTGAAAAATATATATATAGCATTTAAAAAATACCCTAAACATGAATCTATTCATTTAGTTTTACATCAATCCTCTGAGGCAAGTAATGTTATTCTTCTCATTTAACAATCATGGTGGAGTGACATCTCCAAGTAACTGGGTTGGTTGTCAGCACATGCAGAAGCGAAACCCACATGGTCTAGTCCCAGAGTTTAACTCTAACTTTTGCTCTCAAATGATCTGTTGTAAAAGTGTCATACTATGAACATTTCCATCTGCCCTTAATGATGTTTTGGGAATATCCATAAAGGAGAGCAATAAAATTATTTAAAATCAAATCATCCAAAACATAGGCTTTTATTTAAGAGGTATAAAATCCCTAGGTAAACTTGCTGTTTCTAAGTGCCTCTTCTCTGTTTCAATCATAACCTCATCATGGACCAGTACAAACAGTTCTGGACGACACTCACTTCTTTTTTTTTTTGACACTCACTTCTGAAGAAAACCTGCAGCAGCCCTGTTTTAAAGTACTTACTCCCTGATAACACCATCATCACCATCCAAAACAACAACAACAACAGACCAACTTGTCATTGTTACCCAGACAATTTTGATTCAAACTCCAGGAAGTGTAAACTAAACTATCATCACTCTGATGTTTCAGTCAGGTCACCGCTACTATTAAAACCAGTTTCTTAATGTGTGGTGCTGTTGATTCTCTCATATGACACATTTTTAAAACTCTAGTTTATTCCTTATAGTATATGACATAAATTTTTGGTCAAGAAATTTGCTAAGAAAAAATAAATGTATATAAACCAAATCAGATGACATATTAGTTAGCAAAATCAGATCCTGATTTTATTAATTAAGGTATAAAGAGAAGTCCCATGCATACTCTAAAGACGTGGCTTTTAGTGGTATGTAAAGATATTTTATTTATCTTAACAGCAGTCAGAACAACTGTAGGATTTTAAGTAGTGGGATGACATGGTGACAGCTGAGTGTTCCCAAGTCTATTACTTTCTGGTCTGGGGTTCTGACTATGGTGTAAACTGGGAGGGAAGTGGAGAATGGAAATGTTCTCAACTTTGATAAGCACCAGTTGCTAAAGGGGCATGTTAAGTAACACACTGTGCTGGGTTCCACTCTCACGTGCTTCTGACTTTAGAGAAGTGGACCTCACAAGTCGCATTTCTAAAATGTTTGCAGAACAAGTAGATGCTGTTGGATTGGGAAGCACACTTTGATCACCACTGAGTGAAGGGAAGGGGAGTCACATGGACCACTGCCAAGACCTGTGGAAAATGCGTAACAGGTGAGCACAAGCAGAACCAATGTGATGCAGAGGAGAAAATGCAACAGGTGCTTATGTTAACTACTTCCTAAGGGGGAAGGGGGAACTCATCGTGTTTGTTTTAATCAAAATTATCTATGCTTAAGAAATAATAATAATGTTTTATTTGTGAAACTAGCAATAGTTGAAATTTAGCCAGTGATGCACAAGGGCAAGCATATCTTCATTTGGCTTTTTTTTTTAGGGGAGCGGGGAGGGCGGTTAGGATCTATGGTTTACGCATAAATCAAGGAACAGTAGAATAATTACAGAGAAGACTCAGGGTTCTGTGTTCTAATCCTGCTTCTGTCAGCCTTGAAATCTTTTATTTTTCTCTGTTTAATAGCATACATTGATTTTACTACATAGTTTTAATGTGGATTAAATTACATTATAAATATGAGCATAATTCTGACATTTTAGTGTACTATAGAAATATGTCACTAAAATTTTACTAATATATGAAGACCAATTATTGAATATTTTCCTAAAGTGGCCAGGTGACTCAATATAGACATTGCCCCCTGACCCCGGTATCTGATGCAGTACCCAGGGTGCAATGGTCCTGAGTAGAACAGACAACCTGTGAGAAGAAGCTGCGGGAGAAATAGCATTTGACTCATTTCTTTCTCTCACCGTCTCTGAAGTCTGTGTCGCCTGTAGTTTTGGTTTGGGCTCCTGAGGTTGCACCTGCTGATGCTCCAGTGGTCCCTGAGGAAGGCAGAGGAAAAACAAATGCATGCTAGTACCAAGAGCACTGGCGCTATCAACACTCCAGGTAATGGGTCCATATAATTCTAACAACGTGATAAACTTTATGGAATCAAACTGTGAGAAAACCAAAGACTTTAGTCTTTAATTACATGTAAAGAACACCTACATCTGTTATTACACCTAAGTCAGCTCTCTTTATTTTGTAAAATATTGGACTGAGCAGCATTGCCTGAAACCAGATGCTTAGACATGGCTGTGTACTCTGTTCTGAACTTCACGTACCTGATACATGCCAAGGACTAGTGAAGAGGGGACCCACTACTTCTGTCGTTCCTGCACTTCCAGCTGTGACAGTGACAGGAAACTGAGTACTCGTAACACCTGAGAAAAACAGAAAATGAACTCATCTCATCTTAAGCTTTGTTAGCACAGCTAACGTAACTGGTCACTCAGTTCCCACTATATAAAATAGGATCGAGAACCCAGTGACTTTTTGCCCAGCATTCTCCATGATATTTTTCTAATTTTGTGTTTGAAGACAGAGAGTTCATACCCTCAAAAAAGTACTGTTAATATATAATAGTATTGTAAGCTCTTTTAACAGCCACAAGAAGGAAGTCACGTAGCACTTGGACAACCATTACAGAAAGTGCTTAGCCCAGCACTCATTAGGCTCTTGCTAAAACATGTAATCAAATGAGTAGATATAATGACAGCATACAGCTTTCCCCCTTGCACACCATGGTAACCTATTGATGTGCACTGTTGAGATATATTTCAGCCCACAAAGTTGGACGACCACCCCACCACAATTTTGCTGAAACCAGACTAGAGGACAACTGGAAGATGATAATTAACTGCTAACCAAATCTAGGACCCATCAGCAAGTCACATTACCCAAAGCCCCTTATTCATGATTACTCATGACTTTTGCTCAATAAAACTTGTCTTCTGTAAGCCATAGGCAACTTGGGATTTTGAGCTCTAGCTTCCCCTTCTCCTGGGTGGTGTCATTTCAATAAAACAGCTTATCTTCACTGCAAAACCCAGTGTCGGTTCTCATGACTTGCTGCACACAGCAGAGTGTGAACTCTCTTTTGGCTAGTTTGATTACACTTCCCTCTAAGTTTTGATTTAGTCCTTGCTATTTTTTTTAAACAAAGTCACATTCTTTGTATCAATAATGGGGTCACACTAAGTCTCCATATTTTTGTTTTGGCATGGTTACTCTAAAAAATGGAAATAATCATACTGTCACCCAGGACTGGTTGTAACAAGAGTGAAATACTATCATAGAGGAGCTAATTGCTACTTTTATACTTAAAACACCTAAAAGAACATAATGTATCATTAAATATATATTTTCTGTCATCCTGTTCTTTTTTAAAAATTTTAAACTTGATGTCATTTAGTACTGCTACAGGTACTGTACTACTATTTAATAATATGAAAAAATAAAACTGGAAATCATATTATAACCGGCAAATATAAATTGGTCCAAAACTAGTTAAATTCATTTAAAAAATTTTAAAAACCAGTGGAAATAAAACAGTAAACTTCTTGTTTTAAATATTTTTTCAAAACACAAATTTCTATATATTTTTTAGAAACCCAGAGTTACTAATAATTTATACTGTTATCCATTTGTAACATATAAAACCAGAAATTAATATACTAACCTGTCGTCAAAGGTTCAGTGGATAGACTTAGAGTTGTTTCTGATAAGAAAATGAGAAATGATATGAATTTTCTGACCTCAAGGGAAAATACAGAAAGACTGTTTCTTTGTTAGTTTTTAATAGTAGACAGTTTGCAATATATTTTGTGTTGAGAACGATAACAACTTTTTAATTTATTTTTAAGTAGTGGCATTATAACATGCTTTCCAATGTATGTGTGTGTGAAATACACACATACCTATGTGCTGAATTCTACTAAATACAGAGGGAATGGAATAGATACAAAGGAGTGGGCAAAAGTAGACTTATAGCTGCAAATATCTGAAATGCAGAGCTTACTCTTGCTTTATTTATTTATTTATTATTGTATTATTCATCATTATTAGTAACCCCCTTTGCTCACCCCTGTATATTAACCATGACAGAGTCACGTAATTCTTTGTTAAGCAGGGGCTGATTTTGCAGTTTGTTTCTTTGACTTCACTCTACTTCCGGTTATCTGAGCCTCCGATATTACCCTGCAAAGCAGTGTTTCTATAAAGCAGTCTATAAGAGTTTGGGGTGAGAGAAGGGAGAGACACTTTTTTAGGATTTTTTTTATGATTTTAAAAAGCAGGCTTGCTGGGGTAAAGTTGAAGATACCAATACACTCCTGAAGGCAGAGGCCACGATTTGATCTTTGCGTTCCCAGTGCTGGCCCTATTGTCAGGAATGTTGTAGGAACAGACAAAACGTTTGTCAAGACAGGTCTGTGGACTCGAAAATAAGCCTTTATTGAATTCTGGCTTTCATAAATAATTAAGAGTCATCTATTTTCTGTATTTCAGTCTTACTTTCTATTGACTGTCTCTGGAAATCTATTGTTTATGTAGTAATGTCCCTTTACTATGTTGTAGTAGTTTTGAACTTAAAAGAGAAGAAAAAAAGCCTCACAATGTATCTACTTGACCCTCTTTATGAAGCAACACTGGCCCTCTTTCTGTCTTTTATTTCTGCTGTTTGTACTTCCCTGTATTGGAACAGAGTTTCTCTCCTTTGTGTGTACATAAATATTCACTGGCCACTTGTCAACTCAGTCATCTTTACTTCAGCCTTTCTGACTTAATTAAATCTTGACTCAGGGTTGACTTAATTAAATCCCTGCTCTACCTTCCTCACTCATACTTTAAGCACTTCATAGCTCTTGATGCAAGTTATTTGTTTTTGGAATTACTTGATTTGTATTCATCTTCCTGACTAAAACTATAGGTTTTACAAAGGCAGGGAGCAGGTTTATCTTAACTCACCTTTGTATTTCTAATAATATCAGAGTGCCCAGTACATAATAGATGCTTGATAAGTATTTGTCAATAGAATGGGTGAATGAACACATGAATGAATGAGTGAAAAAAAGTGTTATAATTATTCCACATATACAGAATTAGACTCAGAAAAGGGAACTTATTTAATCAAGATCACTGCTACTCAGTGAGAAACCCTGGAATAAAATCTAAGTCACCTTGTACCTAGGACTGTGATGCATAAAGCTTTGTACGTAGTGGTGCCTCTAGGTATGATGCACCACCTCTTGCAGTTTTTGTTTTTTATTGCCCACTTACAATATGAATAGTAATACTATAAATTAGACTAGAATTATAGAATATATATACATAATAAAATATCATGTCTCCTCTGGTTACTTTACAAAATGTTATTTAGTTTGAAGAAGGTTTATGCGTGAATTGTCAAAATTAGTGCCAAGCTTTAATTACAAAGAATTTTTAGATCAGTATCAAGCAGACACCAATTCAGATTTTGATATCTTTTCTCACTAATGAACACAAAATTGAACATTTGAATTAAAATGTCTTGATGATCTGGATGCAAGGATAGGATAGAAAGACTACTACTTTATGGTCCACACAGGCTTCCAAGACTTCAACTTTTAGTGCAGATTCCATTTTCCAGGACAGATTTAACCTCCAAGGATTTCCAATGGTCCCAATTGGAGTTCTTGCAAATTGAAGACATTACATTTAATTAAAAGCAGTATCATCCCAAGGACTAAAATAAAATCTCCAGAATTTCCACATCTGTATATGCTCCTATTAACACGGAGTTACGGGGAACACAGTAGTACACCATAAATGGTAGAGAACAAATCAGAAATATGTTTAGCATATGAGTGAGAAAACATATTTAGAGACCTTTCCATGTAATTGGTGTAGTTAACATGGCAACATGCTCCGAAGGATTTCAAGGTCTCATCTTTTATTAGGGCCATAAGAGTTAGCTAACCTCGTCACAGGTTAAAAAGTACACACCAGTCAGGCTAGTCTAACATCGTTCCCATTTTCAAAAGATCTAAGCCTGAAATTGTTGACACAGTAGGGAGAAGCCTCTAGGAATATATAAGAATCTACTTTTCTTCATAGTTCAATGACTGGAACTGATAAAGCCTTACTCTTCTCAGTTTGACATCCATAACTGTTACAATTTCAATAGATTTTCCCATTACTAGCAAATGAGCATACATGATCATGTCGTTGATACTGTGAATTACTTTGTATCATCGTCCTTGTCGACAGTAAAGGGAAGAGCAGCCTTCACCAAAATATTGACAGCTCTGTGCGTTATGAGATAGTCATCCACCCTAAAAATTTTCAAAGTGACCGTGTCCACTTATTTTTATCATGACAAACTTAATAAATATAAGATAATTTATTTTCTTATTTTAATCTTACTTATTTTCCGCCTCATGATAAACTTATTACTGTATTTTGCCAAGTATAATGTGCTCCCAGGTATATTGTGCACCCATATTTTTAGCCCAAACATTCAGGAAAACAGCCTTTCATTTAATTTTTTAATTCAATTATTTACTTATTTATATTCAGATACTTGTTTCTTTGTATTGTAAAGAAATGTTAGCATTTGTCTTTGAGCATTTTATGGTACGAGAACTTTTATAAAATGAATAGTTACAAAACACAAGATCAGATACAAAGCATTTCAGGAACTACCCAAATATAATGCACATTCTTATTTTTCCCTCATACATCTGGGCAAAAAGTGTGGATGGCGAAATATGGCAATTAAAATAAAATCTTGCAATTAATTTTCCAGCTATTACTAAGTTTTTCTCATTACTTCTGAGAACTATTTTAATTTTATAGAAAAATTATTTTTCCATTTTCTTTCAATGGATTCCTTTTTTAAATATAAATATCTGAAAGATAAGATTAAGGAATATCTATAAGATTTTCTCTAATAAACAATAAATTCAGCACTGCAGAGCTTATAGTTTTGTAAAATATCTTATTTCTGGGGAAAAATAAAAATCCATAAACCTTTCGTTAATTCAGGAAGCAGCATGCTTCTGATTAATTACTGAAAAATATTGTGTCCCTGCTAAAACTTAAATTCACATATGTAACAAATTATTCCTTATGAAATGTTACTAGTAATAAAATTACTGAGTATTACTGTGTATTACACTAAGCTGCACAATAACAGTTGTTCTTCTCTAAATTCCTATAATGTAGATATTTCATTTTTCCCACTTCAGATGAGAAAACGAATGTTAAGGGACTTAAGCTAGGGTCATATAGCTAGTAAGTAGAAGTAAAGGGATTCAGATTCTTAATTTTTTTCTTTAACTTCCCTCTACACTCAGCCAACTGTCTGTAATAGCCTGATGTAATTATTTTCTTTGTATGACTGGTACTATTTTAAAATAGGCATATCATTAAAAAGAGAATATTTTAAAATTTCTATATAACCTACACTTATATCATTCTGGAATTTAAATTTTTGAGAAAAGAAAAATGCATTTTAAGATATCAAATTGTTATGTAACAGAAACCTACTTTTTAATTCTATGAATCAGTATGCCATATAATCAATGAGCTTTAATTAGTTTTAATACAAACTTACGGAACACATTATAAATTATAACACAATTTCCACTTTGAAATTGGAATCTGTAATGATATGCTACTTCAATAATGCATTTCAATTAAATCCAACTTTATTCTCTTTCTTAAACATCAAAAGACAGAAGCATTAGAGTGGAATCTAGAAAAGATGTCCTGACTTTTAATCCTCTCTCTGCTACTTATTAACAAGTGACTTGGACACATAACTTAACCTCTTCATGTTTTCATTTCCTCCTTTGTTAATTAGGGAAAATCATTGGACCCGCTTCATAGAGTTTTCTGTACGAAATGTGATAATATGTGTCACAAACTTAGAACTGTGCTCAGTAAATGTTAGCTCTGTGTCAAGAGCAGTAGATGTAAACAGGAAAAAACATAATCACATATTTTTTCTAAAAAATAATATTCAACTGGAATTGTTGGCTAGGCATCTCTCATAGTACTCTAAGCCATTGAAACATTTACTGCATAGGAAAGAAAATGAATACACAAAACATGAAAAAAAGCTTAAGCTTTGTAGATTGATTTCCTTACACTTTTAAAGTTTTCTGTAATGTTTTTCTAAATTTGCAAAAAGTGAACTTTACTCCTACGCTATTCACCTCAATGACATGTGCAACAATAAAATGCTACCTCAACTTCTACCCATGATACTCCAGTGTAAAGTCAAATAAATCATCCATCTTCTTTTGAGGACTTAGTTATTTCTCCTGTCTGGCAGTAATGCCTTTGATCCAACTGAGAAAGGTTGGCCAGCTTTTATTTATTTATTATTTATTTATTTATTCTGGGAGACAGGTTTCATCAGTATCTTTAAAAACTTTTAAGTCTAGTTAGTACTCAGTAGTGTATTCGTTATATTAGCTTCAGCTGTACAATACAGTGATTCAACATTTTTAGACTTTACAATGTGAGATCACCTCACTAATTCTAGTCATCATTTTTCACCACACAAACTTACCACATAATGTTATTGACTACATTGCCCTTCTCCTTTTGCTCCCATTTCCTCATCCCCTTTCCTCTGTAGCCCTCCCTCTGGTCTCTGTTTCTGCTGGTTTTCATTTTGTTTAGTTTTCACACATAAGTGAAACTGTATATTTGTCTTTCTCCATCTATTTCACTTAGCATAACACCCTCTAGGTCCATTCATGCTGTTACAAATGGCAAGATTTCATCCTTTTTCATTGCTGTGTAAGATTCTATTGTATATGTAGGCCACATCTTCTTCATCCACTCATCTATTGATGGACACCCAGATTGCTTCCATATCCTGGTTTTTATAAATAGGAGTGAACATAGGGTGCATATATCTTTTTGATTTAGTGTTTTTGTTTTCTTCAGATACTCCGTCATAGAATTACTGAGTCATATAGTAGATCTATTTTTAGTTTTCTAAGGAATCTCCATACTGTTAAATTTATGGAAAGGAATTTAAAATAACTTTCTTAATCCTTTCAAGCTTTGGTAAAACAAATAAACCAGTGACCAGTGAAAAGTACTTAATTCAGCGAAGTATTTGATCTAGTATTTGATCAAAAGTACTTTACCCAGGAAAAAGCTGACCCCTCCTGTCTCAAACAACCCTGATTTCTCTCTACAACATACCTGCACACTTCTTATTCTTCTGATCTTTGTTATCCTAGAAAAATTGTTGAAAGCTAACTACTCTATAGATTGGGACTAGGTTAACAGGGAACACAAAAATGGCAATCTGTGGTCTGTGATGTATAGGATGTTAACTAGAATTACTGCGGTGATCATTTCTCAATATATACAAATACCAAATCATTGTGTGCATCTGAAACTAATATAATGTTATGTGTCAATTATACTTCCATAAAAATATCACGAATTTATATATATGTGTGAATATATATACATATACATATATATATATATATATATATATATACACACACACACAAACACATACTGGACAGAAGAAAGAATAGGAGGAAGTGAAAGTGTTTGGCTAGGGAAAGATAAGGTCCTAAGTATAGGAAATTGGGTATGTTAATTCTAATAAGTTGAAATAAAATAATTTTAATACATGCAAAAATCTTTGTCATTTGTAGGCCTTTTTAATTCACCTACCTGTTGTTTCACTGCTTGATGTTGTATTCCCTGGAATGGAAGATGCTAAATTAAAGAAAAAAATTGAAAAAAATTAAGCTTTTTGTAGAGGGAAAATTATGTAGCTGAGAATATCTATGGTTATACATAGAATGGAGCAAAATAAATGTTTCACAGAAATTTGATTATATCGGTGAATGGATGTTAAAATATGAAATAAAAATTTAAAAGCCCAAGCACAGAAATAAAAGGTCAGAAAAACATTTTGTATGACATTTTTCTGAAGCCTTCCTCTAAGACAATCTTAAAAGCAAAACAAAGGAAAATATACTTCCCCTAAGTATGCCACTGTAAAGGTGAGCTACAGCAAAGGGAAGTTTGGAAATTTTTTGATGCCCCCTTGATTAACTTGTGGATGGATATTTGGCTTACCTGTGCCTGAGCTACTGGTTACCAGTGGGATTGCTATACAAAGGAGGAGACAAATATTTGGATATGTATGTTAAAATGGTATTGAAGGATGTGTTTACATGTCCCTAGAATGCAAACAAATGACTGTATGTAACCATTAAACTCATTTATCAGATATTCATACACTTTAATATACTTTTGTACCCTACTGGCCACTATTTCAATTACAAACCATGCAATTAAAATTCTTTGATGTTAGTTAAAAATAAGTTATAAATTATTGTCAAATAATTTAACATAGAATTTTCTTCAGTAACCACTTTCTCCAAATTAGTAGTATGTGGAATATTCTTTTTAGGACACATAACCTTCAAATAGAGAAGATTTTCGCTCATATTACAATTTAGATGTAAGTCGAAGGGCAACAATGGGGGAACAAGAGGAAGCATCAAGGACACGTATAAGGAACCCATGGACAAAGACAGCTGTACGTGGGAGGGAGGCACTGAATGTGGGAGATGGGGGAGGGGAGGGCAGGGGGGAGCAAGGGGGGAAATGAAGACAATGGTAACGGAACCACAATGAATAAAGAATCAATATAAAAACTAAAAAAAAAAAGGCAAAATAATAAATAAATAAATAAATAAATAAATAGAGGATGACACATTTGAAAATAGGGCCAAAATGTCTGAATAGGAGATTCCGTTTGCTGCTAATTCAAAACCAGAAACACAAATAAGCATTTATTTTTATCTGTTTTGTTGCTTAATATGGAGGTAGCTGTTACAGTAGAAACTGTTTAGAGAAGACAAGTTATGAAAATAAATTACTTGAATAATTTTTGCTAGAAAATTTAGTTGAAGAGACCAGTGGCCACTATTCAAGTAAAAATTTTGTGAAATTATGTGCACAGGTTAAGTGATAAAATAATCTTTCATTTAAATCAAACGAACTTTATATACTTACTGCATGTCTACCAAAAATAACTCATCAATTTCAGTTAGTACCACTTAACCAAAATCTCACGGGAACTTTATAAGCTCTATATATTGGCCAAGAAATAAGGTTCAGAATCTTAATATGTAATAGCTTAGCTTTCAGTAAGTGACCAATAATAACTAAAGTTCAAGTAACATTTTACAGATGATCACATGACTTTAAGTACATTACCAAAACCTAAGGTTTCTAACTTACTGTGCTATCTCCAAAAAATCAATCAACAGGAAATAAACCCCACCCTTGAATCACACGAGACAAGAACAATACTCTGTAGCCACTCTGAAGTGTGTCAGAGCGCCAGGAAGTGAGAAGTCCCCAAACTACAGTGAAACTGCATTCTGCCCAGCACTCTCTTGAATGGACATGACTAAAATGCACTTATAGCTTACAGAAAGTACATGTATTAAGAAACTATATGACCTTCTCTGGGTAGAAGTGAGAAAAATAAATTGTGAAAATTAAAAAGATTACAATGTCAACTAATATTTCACAGTATGCCAGGTAGAAAAATGTTTATTTACATAAACAAGTTTGGGGCATGGTCCACATACTATACTCCAAATGGAGGATGCCTGATTCACAGTAGCAAATGAAACACCCTAAAAAACTTTACCATTAATGTACCCATTCAGTTCTATTTAACAGTCTTTACAAAACTTAGATGTGTTCCATAGAACACTAATTCTCCTGCATATTAATATGTGATGTAAGAAAGTAAAAATTCTGTGGTCAAATAAGTTTGAGTTTATGGATTAAGTAAAATTTAACCATTTTCTTTTAAAAGAGAATTAACTTTTTATTTCTATGTTTTCAAATGATCTCCCAGTGTAATCATGATTTTAAAATATGTACTTCTTGGAAGACTGATTTACTTCTTTGTCATTCCATTTATTCCAATTGTTATCTAAAAGTGTCAAGGTTTGGATTATGATATTTAGCTAATAAGCATACAATACCTATTCTATGTTCTAATCATATCCCTAACTTTATCACACAAGTATAATGAAATACCTTGGCATATTTTCTAGTAACTGTTAATTTTAATCTGAAATGTTTGTATTAGCAGATTTATAGCATATCTTTTACGAGCACAGTGATTCTATAAAAATTATCCACAAAAAAATAAAAGATGCATATTTAAAGAAAGCATAATGATGACTTTACCTGTATATGTTGAATTTGTGGAAGCAGTTCCTGAAACAATCATAAATTACTATTATTAATGCAAAACGTTGAACATAATTAAATCTAATGTTGCCTATAAGTGATCTGTCTTTTTTTATGTTATTAACACAAAAAGTAGTTCATATATTCTCCTGAAGCTTATTGAATTTATTTTTGAGATGTGTTGCTCAGCAATTCTTCCATTATTTAATTCTACCTACATTAACACTCACCTTCCATTCCACCCCTTTATTAAACTGTTTTGGCTGATGTCTCACCCCCTTAATTCCCAGAACATGCAAATAGGCAGGGGCACATGTGCAGTGGGAAAACAGCCCGCGTGCCAGGCTCAGCAACGCCTCTGCAGCACTGGATCTGAAGTGACCCAGTGTCAACAGATACACTGGCGTGGGACGGTCTCAGTTCACTGAGGGGCACCCGAAAGCATCAAGTACCTACTTCTCTGCTGGCACCGGACTGAAAAGATCCCAGACCTTTTACCTCATGTTTGCTAAATCGTTTAGAGTAAAATGCAATGACTCACCGCTGCACACCAACTCTCCTGCGATGCAATAGCTGGAAGTTAAAATTTTTAAAAAAAGAAAGAAAGAAAGAAATGAGGTGAAACTTCAACTTCTAGTGACCATGCCTCTCTCTAATTTAAAACAACAAATTGTTTAACACCGAAAATCATACCAGGACCAAATAAGAAAACAGTCAATAACTCTTTCCCCAAAAGCACGCTATTGATTCGAATTGCCTGTGGTTTTTTCACACACTGTTATTCCTAATGCTTTCACGGAGGAGTTCTTGGGACGTGAAGGAGCAATTGCCAGTCCGTCTCTGGGGCCCGTTCCCACCCCTCAGTTCCGAACGGGGTGTTACATGATGGCCCTGTCGCTCTAGTGCGGCGTCCCCTCTCGGCTCCCAGGTCACTGTCTGAACGCCTCTAAACATGCTCGTGCATTTATAGAATTCAAACTTCCGTCGTACCTAAAACCACATCGTGACACTGCGTCTTGTCTTCTGCATTATTCAGTATAAAGCAAAGCATTCGCTGATATGTGGGTTTACTGAAAACACAAAATAACTGGCTAACCTGATAAAATGCTAAACCTAAACCTGGCTTTGTCATTTAGAAATAAGTTAAAAATGACATACATATACTTCCTATTATTTTAGAGAGTCAGTAGAGAACGCACCAGGTTCTCCCGCAGTTGTCTTGGATCACTTCACCCGCCGGTACGACGTCGTTGTAGAAGCAGCTGCACTCGGACAAACTGACACATTTCATGGTGTTCTCGTCCAGGTAAGGAGCGCTGTCTGGGCACTTAGCATAACAGCCTGTGGGTAAAAATGACCCACCCTTAGTTTGTCTCTACTTACTGAAACTAATTATACCACATCATCTATTTGTAAAGTTACCTAAATGATTTCATGAACTAAAGTTGGTAACAGCAAAATGGTACCACATTCTTAAGAATGGCAATGGGATTGTAGCAGTGCATCTCTCTCTCTCTCTCTCTCTCTCTCTCTGTCTCTCTCATTAAACAGATAATTTATGTCTAGAGAAAATGGTTCCAGTGTGAAAATATTAGTGTCATTATAAGGACAACTGTTTGTTAAATTACAAAAAGACCCTGAATTGTCAGGAACTAATAACAATTTCCAGTTTTAAAATATCGATCTAATTTGCAGTAGTTCATGGATATTTTTAAATTTGTCTTACCTTCTAAAAGTGCAGAAAATTTCTGGCCAATAACTCGATCTTTGCACGTTTTTGCCGTCACTGTCCCACAAGGTTCATAGTGCCAGCTGCATTCTCCAGGTGCATTGTAATAATCACAGTAGACAGCTGAAATGGGATTACATCAAAGTACTTCCTTTTATTATGTAACAATTTTCACCTTTCATTTCCCAAAGAATTTTTAAAAAGGATTTTGAATACTAACAATAAGCAGAACTAAAGTATATCATTCTGTCTTACTGACTTCCTTTGGATTTATTTCAATTGCTATATAAGCCAACAATAACTCACAAAAAAAAGAAGGGGAAAGCATATAAAATCAAAGTAGAGCTTTCTTTGAAATCTCACATTCATGTTGGCTTGAGGTGGAAAAGTAACCACCGATTTTCCCATTTTGGATAGTTTAGGCCATAGTCTAGATTTACAGTTTTAATGTTTAAACTTAAATTAGAAAAATAAATCTCTGAGAAAATTTGTCTTTTTAAAATATGTACGTAGCGGTACCAAAGTGAGGTTACTAAAGATTTCAATATATTATAATGCCAAGCATAATAAACTGAGTAAAATGAGGATTAATTTTACCATTGCTCATTTGCCATACCTTCTCATAGTACCTTCCTTTAAAAGGAAGACTTGACTGATTTCTGTCAAAGCTACTACTTTCCATGTATATCAAGATTCAATTTACATTCATTTTACAGTTTATCTTGGCTAGGGCTCTATAAAAGTTTTTGAGATAACACGTGAGTACTTCAACCAAAAGTGATACAAAGTTCTTAAGGATGCCTGATTACACCAAATTAAGTAAATATTCTATTGTTCATCTGAGTTTTAACCAGGCATATTCCATCAGTATCATTTTTTCTCCCGTGAGCAAAAAACTTTTGCAACTACAACAAAATTTAACATTGTCTGCCAGGAACAATGTTTTTAAAAATAAGTATTTTTCCATCACACCTTATTTGGGTTTTTAAACCTTTCTAAGTACAAGAAGATATATTTCATGGAAAATGAGAGGAAGACTATTTATCTAACGAAACACTTCTATCTAATTACATTGTCAAGAACAATTTATGGAATTCACTTACGACAAAGATCGGGTTTTCTCCATGTGACACAGACCCCAACTGCGCTGCATGCCTCTGCATACATAGCCACAGCCGTGCAGAATCCCAGGTACTTCCCCTCCATGTCACAAGCGCACGCTTCTTCGATACATGCGTCGTAGTAAGCACTGGGGTCCACCTAGGCAGAGGACAGAGCGTGAGTCTCCGGGAGTAGACCCTGTGTGGCTCGTCGCTCTGGGAGCTGTGCTACCTTGTTGTGGCAGTCTCTGAAAGTGCTGTCCCGGATGATCTCACACTTCCGCACAGCCCAGGCTTTGCAGTACGGGTTCGAGTCACACGGGAAAGTTTGAGATACTGTGTCTGAACATTCTTGAGTAGTTTTCCAACTGTTTCCAAACTCCAGTGCTCCAGTAGCTACCGATGAATGTCGTGTTGTGAAATCATCTTTGAGATCGCCATTGCTATTTCCACAAAGACCACACACTTTGCCCTATGTAGATGAGAAAAGAAAACTAATAAGTAAGTTGTCAAGGATATAGATACGTAAATATATACAGGGAGATGAGATCAGAAAGTTAAAAGTGAGCTATACTAGGGATAGATAGAGATAGATAGACAATCATTACATATATTATCATCTATCTTACATTTCAAATTTTGAAAGGAAACCATAACCCATAGATAAGATTCTGCTCCCATTTAATCCAAGACATCCTATATCATAAAATGATCTAGTATCAACTAAGGTAAATACCTTACAAAAAATAATTATATTCACTAGCTTCAAATTATATATGAGTATACTCTTAGGTTCTTAGAGTATTTGCTCTCAGGAACACAGCTAAGTCTATATATACACCAATTACCTCAAAACTGAATTATATAATAATCACAAATAATTAAATATGGTTAAACTGGAATGTCTCAGGTTTACTGCATTTATTTTTCACCAGATTCTGTCATCTTTGATTATACTTCATATTGCTTGCAAAGGCTATATAGATGCGGAGGGCTTGTTCTATGACAGAGACCAGCATTCTCCCACTTTCTACCTATTTGCATGTCTGTAATTCTCAGTAACAGATATGCTTTTGCCTCCCAATTAACTACTTTTTAGAGATGTACATACATTCCACTGTGGATCCAATATAACAGACACTCTTGTGTTTTTGTCCCAAATCACGGTTACTCCAATGACAAATTTCAGAATCAAGTACAGGCCGACGGTATGCACAGAGTATGCGTTTCCATTGAGTTCACATTCCCTACTTTCTGTAGTTTTGATCGCTGTTACTTTACCATCGTTCAAGACGATGTTCTGATCCTGTAAATTAAAAGGTATATTTACAGGTACATCAGTTTTATTTGGCCATTCAATGCCCAAGAGAAGGAGTAACTAGAGAGAAGTGGTGCTATACCTGGAAGGCAACGATGATTTTTCTTGAGCACGTGAGCCCATCTTCACAACATGGGACACTTTCAGTTAAAATACGGAATGTGCCGTTTTCACGACCACAGTAATCCTTTAAAAATTAAAGTATGATGTTTGTTAATATCAGGGATGTGAAACTCAATTACAATAATCATATTAATTATTTCCTAGTCAGTGACATCTTCAACTGAATAAATGACCATATGCTGGTAGTTTGTCATGTAATTTCCAAAAGACAATGGTCACTGTGGATGAGTTCAAACTAGTTAACTCACTTTGATTCAGGCATTTCTCAGTGCTTCTACATAGGTTTAGAATTATACATGAGTTTATCATCATAAATGTATTTCTGGGCACTATAAATAGCTAAGGGTAAATTTTTTTCTCAGTGATTTATAGAAAACTTAATATTCAATTAAAGACTAATGCATAAATATAAAACAATCCAAATTTTACCCATTAGGTGTTAAGGAACAAGCTTAGTTGTATATAACAAATTCTGAAATCAGATAGCTCTGGTTTGAATACGGCATCATCTACTTAGTAATTTACATAGTTTATTCTCTTTGACCTCTATTTCTTCTCCTTAATCACAGAAATACTATCATGAGCCTTTTGGTATTGTAATGATTAAATGAATAAAATATATGTTTGCTTGGCAAAGAAGCTTTCATAAAATGCCATCATTGTTATTGATAGTGCTGTTCTTGAAATAATAATATCTAATATTTATTAAGCATTTACGATGTATGCCAGTATTTTTTTCTAATTTGGTTTTATGTTGGGGCTTTGTCCACCCCTGTTTTATAAATAACAAAACTGAGACACAGAAGGGCTAAAGAATGTACACAAAGTCACACATCTGAAAAATGGTCAAGCCAGGATTCACATTCTGGTCGACTGCCTTCAGAGTCAGCATTACTTTGTGTTATATTTTACTGCCTTTGAGAAACATATAAGGGGCTTAAAGAACATTTTGAGAATAAAATTATCCAGAGATTATGCACAATAAATAAGAAATACAGAAAAGCTAGATAGAACACTTTAATTACCTCAACAAATGAATACTGGCAGAGGCCATCGAAGCTGTAACTTTTTCTATCAAAAGTTTGAACATGACCTTCCCCATAGATGTGGCAGGTAGTTTGACATTCATTTTGTGTACAGTTCCAGGATCCTTTTATGCAAGTACTAAAAGGAAGCAAAAATGGAGTCTGGTAATTATGTTATTCTGAGATTTATATACTCCTACTGATTTTGCAAAAAAGCATAAAACAGCCCTGGTCAGTGTGGCTCAGTGGTTGGAGTGTCGTCCCATAAACAAAAATG
The DNA here is from genome assembly GCF_014824575.4 of Sturnira hondurensis. NCBI lineage: Eukaryota > Metazoa > Chordata > Mammalia > Chiroptera > Phyllostomidae > Sturnira > Sturnira hondurensis. The sequence goes on from NW_028082566.1 coordinate 2,475,240, forward strand.
GTCACAGATTTGATTCTCAGCCAGAGCACATGCCTAGGTTGCAGGTTCCATCCCTGTTGGGGTACATGCGAGAGGCAACCAATCTGTTTTTCTCTCACATTGATGTTTCTCTCCCTCTCTCTGTCCTTCCCTTCCCCTTTCTCTAAAATCAATAAGCATGTCTGTGGGTGACGAGAAAATAGAATTAAATTTAAAATTTTTGAAAAATTAAAAAAGCACAAAACAAACTCATATTGATTTAAATTTTGCAGTTTTCTTCATTACATTTGATGGTGTTCATCATATATAATGTTATAAAAGTTGCTGTTTAAAGAAATGGAATTTTTCTAAATACATTTGACCATTATTTTTTCAAATATCCCAAAGCATGACTTCTTCTTTCCCATGAAAATAAGAGCAGACTGTACACTTTCAAATACCCAAAACAAATAAGAGAGTCATTCTTTATTATGTACCATTGATTGCAGCCTACTGAGGTGACACTTCCTTGGTCATATTCTTGTCCACCAAAGGAACACGGGCAGTCATCAGGAAAGACACATTGCCCTTTAGAATTTCGAACCATTCCTTCTGGACAATAGCACCCACGTTTGCAGGACAAGTTCTCCTTCAGGAATAAATACAACACATACAACATAAGGCACTGTTCTAAGCATATCTCCTTATCTACATTAATGTGCAGTACATAAATATACCAAGTATGCACTTAGTGTCACACTGGCCAAGTCAAAACAACACACAATTAATACGACCTCATTAGTTTTCATTGGCGGTTCAGTTACTTCTTCTGTGAAATTTCAAAAAAAGTTTTAAAGAACTAAACCCTGATGCCATGTTACTTACGTCAAAATTAGGTATGTTCCGAGTGCTACATGTACGGTCAACTCTTCTCTTTGCCTTAGGGTCACTGCAGCCAACATATTCGGCCCCTCCAGAGCAATTCTCTGCAGGATAAAGGAAGTTGTTAATCAAGGGCCTCTTGGACTGGTTTTTGTTTGCTTGTTTGTTTGTTTTAACCAAAGTAGGTATCTTAAGGCTTCAATGTGAGTTTGACACTTACGTAGGGTTAAATCAATGGGAGTCTGACAAAGAATAATTCCATCCTCACAGACACTGGAAATGAAAAAAAAAAAGATATATTACCTTTTTAATTAATTTATTTATTGTTTGCACTAATTACAGATATTCCCATCCACCCACCTTTGCCCACGTCCACCCAGCCCTCCCCTCACTCCCCATTCCCCCTGGCCATCACCACACTGTTGTCTGCGCCTATGGGTTATCCACATATGTTCTTTGGCTAATCCCTTCATCTTTAACATCAAATTTCAATGACAACATCTTAATGCACTATTACAGCAACTTTAAGCCCTAATTCACGAACCACCTGTTTTATCACAAGTAGTAGTATGAATGAGACGAAGTCCCCAGAAGATGCAAATGTACCCGATTATAAGAGATAGCCTCATATGTATTATGAGAATGTACCAACAAGGTTTTATGGACATCAAAGAAAGCTTCATAGAAAAGATGGTTGAATCTTGACGGCTGAGTAAGAATCAACAGATACTGCTGACAAGATAGATATGAAGCTGTGATGCAGGAAAGAACAGGGTATGTTCTAGTAACTTCTTTGGATAGCGGGTAGGATGTATGATAGGGAGAAGTGGTAAAAGAGAGTTGGTTCAGATTTCCAATGATCTTAAATAACATGCTAATTTGTTTGCATTCTTTGGTTGCGTCACCATTAAAGCTCCTGAGCAGCTGCATGGAACAATCTGAATCTAGGTTAGATATTCTAGCCCTAGTGCAGGGCACATGAGCCAGAGACAGAGGTACAGGGCAAAGAACAACAAAATTAGCTCTCATAGTAGTGCCAGGGAGAGTTCATGGGAGCCTGAAATAGGGTAATGCTGAAGAAAACCATAATGTGGTGGTAGCCTAAGTTTCATTGAAAAGGTAATCTGCTGATTTGCCACCATCTAGAAAGAAAGTATCGTTATCAAACTCACAGCAAAGAGGGGTGATGGACCTTCACTCCCTGCTATTCTGACATAGCCTGAGTCCCCATTTCCAACTGAGAGAAGTGCTTTCTGGCTTTAATCCACTTAAGCCTAAAAAATTTATGACAAGGAGGGTGGTGCAGCCCTCTGCCAGCTAGAGTGGGTTCCAGGGTGATTGGGCATAGGAAAGCATTTGTAAAGTCCTGTGAAGCCTGCTTTGCTAAGAGTGCTTTCATTCATATGATAAGGGTCCAAGCAGGAAATGAGTATGTCTCCCAAAGTTTTTGCAACCCCCTTACCTGACAGACACTGACTCAGAATAAGCACTCAGGTTTTTTGAAATGCTATCTATTGTTTGATCCTTGCCACCTGACATTGATTGATGAGCTTTACCTGTATTCCAGTGTGTTATGAACCTAATAAAAGCCGTTGAGAAAAGGGTTCTTGGTTCTTCTCTTTTGAGAGATTGACCACCTCTCCTCCCCAAGCAGATCATATCTTGGTAGTTTTATTTTCATCCGTGGCAGATAGGGGGACTTGTGGGCAAAGTTTCCCCCACATGCAATACTTTGTCAAGCATTTTCTACACTAGTGCATTCTGTTTACTCTACTAGAAATTACTCTTTATAGCAGAATTTTACCTGGAAAACATTCATTCCTTCAGAGAACTCAAATGCTGGCCTTCTCTGAGAAATTTTCCCATCTCCTAAGGTAGGAGATGAGAAAGGACTGGTCCTTCCTACTCCCATGTTATAATATACAAACCTCCTCACAATAGGCCGCACCCTGCTTACTCTATGAGTCCAAGACAATGTGCCCTCACCTCTGCACTCCTGCACACACCACAAGGCCTGGCACATGGTAGACATTTACTGAATAAGTTTTGTGGAACAACGAATGCTGAGAGACACCTAGAAAGCATTGCCCGAATAGGAAATTATTTTGCATTGTTTGCATGTAGGAGCTGCTAAAATATTCTCCTACTGGTATTCAAAACCAAAACAAGAGGATAAATCAGTTACAGCCATGATGCAGTGAAAACTCCTGGTTATAGGGGACAATAACCATTCTTAGTAAGAAATAGAAAATTAAGGATGTGACAGGTCTAAAGAAGACAACAAACTAGCAAAAGACTATTTCTCTGAAAAGGATAGTCCCTGGAAAGCAAGGCTATAACAAACATACATGTCGTCTCCATACCATTTATTGTCGTCAATCTGGATGAGTTTGCCTGGTTTCAGGACCTTGTCGTTTATGTAGCAGTCACACTGAGATTTGGAAACACAGTTTCCCTCACTATTCAGGTACATCCCTTCAGGGCAAGCGCATCCATCCACTGGAACATCTTCTACATCGCAGCTTCTATCCCTTTCTGACAATGATCGGCAAGAACTATTACAGGCTTTTACATTGTACTTGAAAACTAGGCCACTTGGACAAGAGTAATCTGTCGGTATAGGGACAAAAAAAGCAAGTATGTATATATCTCCAGAAAAAGTAGCAACTTTACTTCAACTTGATATTTATAGGTATTATAGTAAATTATTCATAATTAAGATTTTAGCCAAGAAAAAAGACTTTTTTTTCCATTTTTTCAGTCAATATTAAGTCCCTAGTGTACCTTTACACAGCCTGCTGGGGAGTATAGGAATATAGGGAAATACGGGGTTTGTAGCCTGTAAACAAGACTGGTAATATACCGATCCCAAGCAGATTAGATTACTGAGGGAAGGACATGTGTTACCTGCTATAAGAAGCAAGACAGAAGTTTCTTAACTGTGTACAACTGGGTACCAGCACACAGTGAAGAGGAAGGACAGCATGAAGGCAGCCTAGAGAAAGGGAATTTTGTGCCTGGGAAACAGCCTAAGTTAGAAGAGAGATCTTTTAAGAGTAGATCTTTTAAAGATCAAGTAAAAGAATAGATGCTGTAAGCCCAGACACAGAGTCAGCAGTTAGAACCCCCAGCACCTTCTTACGCAGTTTGGTCTTCTAGGGCCTTGTTCAGGCCACTGCCTTGGTTTAGACTGAGTCTCACACGATCAGGGTCGCTTTATTTGGCTTTGCTTTAAGGATTACACTGATTTCTCAGCAGAAAATGGATTCAAGGGAACCAACCAAGAGAGATACTGAAGGAGGTTATTGAAGTCACCCAAGAGAAAAAATAATGGTTTCTTGAATTAGGTCGAAGGCAATAAAGATAAAGAGGTACGAATGGATTTTAGAGAAATTTTGGAGGTAAACTTAACAGACCATACTGATTGACTGGATATGGCCTATGAAGTATTAAGTTTGATCTATAAGGGATGTATTTCTACAAAGTGTTGTTTTTGGAAATCAAGTATTTTCTAAAGTTGTATTCAAATAGTGTAATACGTATTTTAAAACAAAGTTTTATGATCATTGAGCCTCTAGTTTACTCATTGATTTTCATTTGGTTTTTAACAAACAAGTTATTAATATAACATTTAGAAATGCAGTAAAAGTAAAACATTATTTAAATTTCGCCATACAATAATTGAACAGAAACATATGTTTATATATGAATATATATGTACATATACACATATTCTTATTAAATATGAACATATATCAAGAAAAACGGAATAAATCAAGAAGTAAAAATTCAAAGATGGTTCAAAGATATCTGTATTGATGGTTCAGAAATACCTGGGCACTGAGTGACTTTATTTAAATCGCATGCTAATCTCTTGCCCTTTGGGAAGGGAGGGTTGCTTTGATTGGTAGTTCTACTAAGATTTACTCCAACAAAGATGGGGCAGATTCCCAAAGGAATATCAGAATTTAATTACAAAAAAAGAAAGAGGACATGAATATTGAGTAATTAATATAAGTGGGGAACAGAAATGTACATTATTATTTTCCTTGGTATAAATCCTCAACAGTATAAAAGCAGTATCAGGGAGGAGGAGGATTTTTATAGCTCCTAATGCCTATTGTCACACTGATTTCCAAAACGCCACACTTGTGCCTGAAGCTTGTCCTCCCCTTCCCAGGACCAGGAGATAGATTGTTTTAAACCATGCCTCTGGCAACTAACAATATGTTCTGTACCAGAGAAGATCATCTTTGAAAGAACCAGGGACAGATTTGTAAATATATGTGCCTAAAGACACACACATCACACACACCACACACATACTATAGCAAAATTGAGAAGGAAGTAAAATTATCCCAAGCCTCCATCCTTCTTACCACATCGTCCGGTTCTCCACCCCACCATGTATGTTCCCTTCTCAGCACATGCTTTTGCATAGTTGCCTAAAATTGCACACAGGCAATCTTGACCATTTTCACAAGTGCACGTGTGTTTTTTGCATTCCTTTAAGATAAGAAACAAATTTATATTATATTATGAAAATATTCAGATGAACAGATAAACTGAGTATAATGCTTCACTTCATAACTATTCCTTTTACTTGGAAAAATATTTCTGAAACTTTTGGAAATATTTCTTTTTAAAAATTTGTAGAACAGCAAGGCAATTATCAATGGAGTTTGCAAAGAACTTAGAAAAGACAGAAAGAGAAAATTACTTAAGATTTTTCCTCACTTTTGTCCCAGTTTTTAAATTAAAGTTGGTGTATCTAACAATTAAATAAATGTGGAATACAATGTTCAATAAAAACATATCTCTTAATCTACTGTTGATGGTTGTTTTCTGAAAAATTTTAATGGCTACATGCCTCTTTTGATATAATCAAAGTATTTCCCAAAAAAGTTGTTAATGTTAGAGTCTCACATACCTCCTGATATGGTTTAGGATTCACAACTGCATGACAAGAAGCAAAAGGCCCACTTGAATCAAGAAGAATTCCACAGTGCTTTTCAGCAAACTTTTCTGGAAGAAAATTAAGTCACCCACAAGTTGTATTAATGATGTCATATTTTTAATTGAAAAGCAAAGTATAAATGTTTAACAGAGTTTTGTCTTTATTAAGGCAATTATGTTTTCAAAGTGCTTTGCTACCATGAATTGAATTTCTATCACTATATAAACACCAGCATGATATAATCAGAAATACTTTAAACCATAGAGGCACAATCTTGATCAGTTTAAGACTTTTGTATTCAATCAGCTAACCTTTTTCTGAAATGCAGTTTAAATACATAAATGAAGAAAGGAAACCAGATTATTTATTTAGGTAGGTGCCCTTTAATTTAAAATACTGACTCGTGTCTGTGTTGACAAGTTGGTAAATGAAGCCACCGCACCACCACTATAACCTCACCCCTGACACCCAAGTGTACAGCTTCCTTTGTAAGATGTAAATGTGGGGTTTGGTGCAACTGATATACTTATTTGAAAGCAGTGATTGGGAGACCTGAATCTAGCTAAAGCTGTGTTGTTCAGTGGATCGGTGGTTTGAGTGACTCTCATTATTTCAAGCAATGATAACTTCTATCACTAAATTAAAAGAAAAGAATAATAAACCCAACAATCTGTAAAGTGTCTTCTAACCCTATTGTTCCATAGCTATGGAGAAAACAGTATGAAAAAGAAAGAACAGCTACAGGAAAAGACAGTTGAGATGACGCCCCAAGCCCCATGAAAGATGTGTTCACTGGGAATACTCTCAGCCAGACAGACTGATTCTCTGCTGTTTCCATTAATCATGGGACAGTACAGCAAACAGCAGTCAAAACCAGGATTATCTGATAGTCTCTTATCATTACCAGAATAAGTGTACAATCCGTAGCACCTAATATAGTTAATCTTACCTGTTTCTATACTGAGGCATGAAGCTGGATTTCCTTTAGGACAGGACATCATTTCCCAAGAATCGGCAAATGGCTGCGATGTCTTTTCCAATATGTTCTGACTTGACAGGAAATCATCCTCGGCTCTGTTGTTGTAGGAGCCACAGAGCCCTGCAAAAGGGCACAGGATCAGAACACCTCTTTACCTTTTCAATTGTTTGGACTCATATCCTAGCTTCACATCCAGTTCTTTGTTCAAATCAAAACTGTAGGAGCTATCTAAGAGAATGTCTTGATTGTTCTTTATATATATAAAAGTAACGATAGGATTTGCCATAATTGTTTTGTTTCTTTTGTTTGACCTCAATGATAGTATGTAAGAGCTGATTTCTGTAATAAGAAAAACCTCATTGGAAGATATGATGCATTTGAAACATCATTTTCAAAAGATTTATATTAATAATACTTTCATTTATTCTACTATAAATAAAAACCTTAATCATGTATATTAACAAAATGATACATAACTTATTATCAACTATCACTTAACAAAAGCCTTAATTTAAAACCTTAAAATGTTTAAAGTATTGAAAATTATATTTAAACTATTTAAATATATCGAGAAAATTTTTTCCATTTGGGAATATATTTTATAATAAATAATATTGTATTTACTATAAAAAGAAAATTGGAATTATTTTAGTGCAATATGAAAAGGAAGATTGGTAGGTTAAGTAAAAATGATTTATGGTTTAATGTCATTAACAGACCATTGAAAATTACAATGAATCGTGATCACATTAGAGCCTTAGAAGTAAAAGCAAAGGCGGAGCACTTACCCACTGTGTCTGTGAATTGGTTGGGCGGCATGGAAACATATAATTGCATCACGGGAAGAATCTGTATTTGCATTTTTACATGAAAGTCTGTTTCTACTTGAAAGTATGAGGGAAATGCCTTGAATATCTGTACTTTGTCTGTTAAAATAATTAAAATTAATAGCAATCATTAACACATTAAAGTTTTTCATTTCTTAAAGTGCTTTCATTCTTTAACAGATGTTAAAACAGAAACATTTAACATCATTAACACTTCAATAAATAGATACCCCTTACATTTATGTTTAAATGGTATTATTAGTGGTATTATAAAACTTACCTGAGTAGTAATCATTTTGATTTCCAATCTTGTCATTTGTGACTGTTCCATCTCTGTTGAATATATATTTGTCAACTGAACCAGACTGAAATTTAAAATACACCATTAGTTCGTATTCATTTACAAAATAATTTCACTTTAATGTAATAATGAACTTGAATTTTTGTCTCATAAAACATGGTTAATTTGGATAAATTTATAAATATCTAAAACACAAAAAAATCTAAAGCATTTTTCATACTTTGCTTCATCGTTTCTCATACCAACTCTCTGAGGAAGGTTGTAAAGGTCACTTCATTCCCAATATATAGATGAGGCAATTAAGAGCCTAGAAGTTGGCTGGATTCTCAAAGGTCAAACAGCTCGAAAGTGCCAAACACCAGGGTGATTGTTCTCTCTCTTCATTTAGGTCTATTTTCCCTGAAAATGTTAGTTTCTCGTACATGAAATTCTAAACAAATAGAACTGCCTTCTTAAACAGGCCACAGAATTTAATAATTTTATAAGCACATAAGGTTGTTCTAGTGCACTATAGTTAGGACATCAGTTGTATGCCTATGCTAGTTTTTATATATTTGAGGATCCTTGGAACTATCCAGCTCTCCCAGAGACTTTATCAATTTCTGTATCATCTTATTTGTGTTTTTAATCTACATAGTAAACCCTCTCTTCATCAACCCCCATAATTCTGAATTTGTGAATTGATCTGATTGTGCTTTTAATAAACTTTAGGAAGCTGATGACTTACCGAATTCAAGAGGAGCGTAACACTATTTAAGCACGTTCCTGACTGACCACTTGGACATGGCCGAAGCTCAACACTAACAGACCAATCTTCATCCTGTTTTTAAAAAATTGCATTTCATTTAAGTGGTTATTACAATGTTATTGATTATATGTTACTACCATGTGATTCATTCACAATACATGTTAGCATTGTATTTTCAATTAAATTTATTAGGGTAACATTGATTAATAACATATACATTTCAGATCTACAGCTTCATGTTTACAACCTTCATATATTCCTTGTGTGCTCAGCACCCAAAGTTTAGTCTCCTTCTACACCATAATGCTTACCTACAGTCCTTCTGTTCCAAAAACAGAAACCCGGTTTAGTCCACAGTGTACTCTAAAATTGGCCAAGTGCTTACAGATTGTCCTAGTATCTTCTATCAGCTACATCTATGTCATGTCTGATTGGTGGTTTTTTACAGTGATTATTTTTTCTTTACTTTTTTGTCTTCTCTTTCAAGGGAACCATGCCGCATTATGGAAACTAAGGGGAATTAAAGGCAACCTGGCTTGTTTATTCTCTGGGCAACCCACAATGTCTGTTTTAAATCCAATGTGGGAGATATTTCATTTGCAAAATTGTTATATAGTTCAAGTTGGACATTGACTTCAAGTTCTCACTTAAAATCAAGGAATCTCTAAACTGTAAGAAGCAAATATTCCATACATTTTGGAACATTTCCCTCTCACTTTTTCCATCCCGTATCTTCATGGATTACATGAGAAGCGCAGAAAGAAAGAAAGGAAATTTGGGAAACTACTTTTAGCAGCAGCCAATACATTTCTTAGATTACTGGACATCTCATACTTTAGGAATCACAAATTTTGCTCACTTTGTTTCTTATCAGGAAGACTAAATAAAATTACTTATTCTCATGCTAGCTAAAAGGCAGAAACTACAAAAAGAAATCCCCCCTCTTATCACAGTTCAAATGACTTGAAGTGTTAATACTGGAGAGAATTTAAATATAAGGACAACCTCTACCACACTGATATATTGTATCCTAAAAACTAAAAATAAGTGTAAGAGAATAATGATGAAAGAGGGAAATGCATCATAAAATGTAAAAGATGGGGTCATTTGAGTCACTAGTGAACACATGAAAGAAAAGTAAAAGAACAAGTAATTTTCCAATGTATTTAGAAAACTATTAGTGATAAAAGTGGCTTTTTTTGTAAGGTAGGGATTTCTAAAGGGCACTGGTAGTACTGGTTGTCGATGCCGAAAGGGGAGAGCAGACAGATACAGGAATATGTGACTAGGGATTGAAGGGCTGTTTGGTTTTTATTTTTTAAATAGTAATTGGAGGCAAAGATTGTGCTTCAAATTGGCTAAAAAATAGCTTGGTGCCCGCATCGGTTTTCTCGAGTGCTCCAGGCTAGTACATACGTGGATGGCCAAAAAGTGACAGTTCCCAGGGTGGTTATATTTTTCACCATCAAAGGTGGTAATTGAACTTCCTTCCACCTTACATCTTCCAGGACACAGCGCTTCAGTGCAAGACCACTTTGCTTCCTGGCACGTGCTGTTAAAAGAAAATGGTTTTGTGAAAGGTCAGAAATCGTGTTCTGAAAACATTACAACTTACACTAAGATGCTGAGTTGAGCTTTATTAGTTGAGCTTTATAAGACTTGCATTCTCCACCCAACTTCTCAGCTCATAAAACGCCTCAGTGACAGTGGCATCCTGGTATTTTAAAAGACTTGAATTCTATTGAATAGGATAATAACACCTGCCTGCATTAAACTTATAAACACTTGTAAACTGAATTTGTTTATGTGGGGCACATTTCACTGTTAGCATTGAAACACATGCTATTTGCCACATTGTAGACCTGCACCATCCAATACACTAGAGTCATATAGCTACTAATTATTTGAAATGCGGCCAGTTCAGAGTCAGATCTGCTGTGAGTGAAACACACACAGCCATCGAAGACAATATAAAAAAATTGTAAAATCTCTTGTAATTTTGTATCCTAACTTTATGTTGAAGTGATAATACTTTGGATATATAAAAATAAGATGAAAATTAACTTCACACGGTTGTTTCTTTTTTTAAATGCATCAACTAAAAAGTACTAGTTATCTATGTGGGTGACATTTGTGACTCAAACTATATTTCTTCTGAACAGCATTTTTATAGACATTTAATCAACCATAGCTATTGTTATTCACAATTATCACTAATAAATTATTACCACACCAGTGAAACATTTCCTATTTTTAGGGAAATATTATACTATAAATAAGAGATTGGTTTTCGTTGAGCCAAATTAAGTCCTCAGAAGGATATTACTTATTTCTAGAGAAGTTCTTCAGAGTCCTGCAGAAACTTGCAATTTCAGGAAAAAGTAATGATGAGTAATGGGGAAATCTCTCCGGTCAGCAAATTGTTGCAGCAGTCAAAAGGAAGAATTAAGCTAATTGTTCGAGAGAAATAGTCCCCCCTAACTTTTGGCACATTCAAATCCACTCCGGGAAACATAGCTTCACCAATGTAGCCTCATATGAAGCTATTTGAGAAGTGTCGGGTTGTTTCTGATTGTACATTTTATTAACTATTCTTGGTAATTAGCACAATTATTGTTTCACTATTGTAACCACACCCTTGTATTATTCTTTGCTTTATTTATTTGCAAGCACCAACTGGATTACTATTGAAAACACCATTTAAGTTAGTGAAGAGCATTATCTTTGAAAGATGCACAGAAAGGTCACATAGTTTATACAAGTAGCACATTAAACATTCCTCAAAAATTGAAAGATAAAATATCAACACTGAAATGAGGCTGCTTTTCTTAAGGAAAGTTTATTTTAAGGTGGATTTAGGGCTCATTTCAAATAAAATTAAAACAATAGTATTTTTTTACCACCAGCAAAATGTGGACACAAGCATACACGTACCACTGAGAACCACAGGGTCCTTTCCGGACTTCTCCCGACTGATAGACGTTTCCGTTAGATTCACAGGGACACTCGGCCTTCAGTACACATCTCCCTTTCTCTCCAATATCATCCAATAGATAACCTAGAAGATATTATGTAAGATTAACCTCAAAACCATATAAACATCAGTATATTCTCAAGTAGTATATTGTGAAATCACTGTTGAGCTCATTCTTCCTAGTGTTGACATGAACTTAAAGTGGTGATTCATATTTAAGCAGTTACTACTTCTTTGAGAACTGGCAAGCGTACAATTTTCTGAGCTACAGACCAGTCCTACAGAGCCAAACACACAGGATGATCTGTGGGATTTCACAGTTCTCAGGTACTGTAGTGCTTGAAATGCACACTGACTTTAAAGTTCTCTCTCTAACCCTCACCTGCAGTTTGTTAGAAGGCTGGACTATGAATAGGTAAATCCACCACCTATCTTGTTAGGGATAATATCCCACTATAGTTGAGTCATTTCATTTTCAGATGTTTTGGTGTAAATATTACCTTCTGGGCAGGTGCAGCCACTCACACATTCACTGTCTTGAAAAGGAGCCACATTAGAACAAGTTGCAGGGTTTGAGAGACCACATTCTTTGTAGATATGTTTTTCTGGGCATTTTGGTTTTTCTGGAGAAATGTAGAAATATGTATGCATGAATATTAGAGGAAAATTAATCTAATAAATGTATAATATTCTAATGGGGATCTTCTCGAATGGGATCCTTTGAGTCTAATTTTCAAGATATAAGTCTTTAAAGCTGCTCAGTACAAATATAGTATGCCAATGCTTATATTTGTATTATTAATGATAGAAAATTTAATATGGATGAAATGTATATCATAGACAATATCATTTAATTCTACTTTGAAATTGACATTATACTTTTACTCTAAGTACTATACAGGGGTGTGCAAAAGTAGGTTTACAGTTGTTCATATGAAAAGTAATACAATGATTAATAATAATACAAGAATAAACTGTGTTTCCTGGGCAGACAACTGTAAACTCAATTTTGCCCACCCCTGTATAGTAGTCTCTGATTTGCAATCCACAACAAAATGCAAAACCTACCACAAACCACATCAGAATCTTCTCGCCAGGATTCATAGGTGCCAGGACCATCTGAGGCACAAAGGCGGGACAGTTCTGAGTAAGTGTCACATGTGGACTTTCTGTCTCCTTGTCGGCAGTATTCATCAATGCAGATCGCCTTGTAGTCACTGGACAAAGCACTAACCTTTCCACATTTCTCAAAATAGGTTCCAATAATTTTGTTACAGTGCTGTAAAATAAAAACAAAATTTTACTAAATTGTAAGAAAATGGACAAATGAGTATTGCAGAAGAAATAAATGCAGGAGCACTTTTTGTTTGCATAATACCCTGTCACTCTGACAGGGAGAGTTGTTGGAGGCTGGCTGAAGGGAAGGGTTTTGAAATATTACAGCTGGCACAGTTACTCCTAAAAGACTGCTTAGTTTCTGGCATTTGGATTGCTATAAAACAACTTCAGAAATTGTACCTGAACTCATCTAAATTTCTGTAGAGGTAATATGAAATTTAGAATTGAGAAAGAATAAAAGGTGAGAAAAGGAGAGATTGGTAAATATCTGAAATTGGATGGTAAATGATTGAAACCACAAAAGACAAAAGGATATTGGCCATTCGCTTTGTCTGCTTATATTTGATGAGTAAACAGACGGCAGGAAAACACAGTGACTGTTTCACTTGGCGTGGGTCATGTGAGTTTGCTCTGGAAACAACATATTTGTTCTCATGTTGGTTAAGGAAGTAAAGACATATTAACACAAAATGCTCAAAATTCAATACATTTTAACTACTACATAATTGTTTCCTATTTTGACCAGGGGCTTTTCCCCCCCAGAAAATTGGAAAGCTATTGCCAAAAAATGCACAATTTGCACCAAGTAAACCCTATAAAATGAACCAAAATAAAATCTTCAAAGATTGTTTCTTCATCTATTGGCCTTTGCATATCTTTCTCACTAGATTATAGGTTCCTTTAAATCAAGAAATATCACTCTAACCTATGGACTTAATACAAATTTATGTATGTATTCAACTAACATTTTTAAGCAATAAGGAGTAACTTACTCCAAAATATGCAACTACTATAACAGTTANTGTCTGCTTATATTTGATGAGTAAACAGACGGCAGGAAAACACAGTGACTGTTTCACTTGGCGTGGGTCATGTGAGTTTGCTCTGGAAACAACATATTTGTTCTCATGTTGGTTAAGGAAGTAAAGACATATTAACACAAAATGCTCAAAATTCAATACATTTTAACTACTACATAATTGTTTCCTATTTTGACCAGGGGCTCCCCCCCCCCCCACCAGAAAATTGGAAAGCTATTGCCAAAAAATGCACAATTTGCACCAAGTAAACCCTATAAAATGAGCCAAAATAAAATCTTCAAAGATTGTTTCTTCATCTATTGGCCTTTGCATATCTTTCTCACTAGATTATAGGTTCCTTTAAATCAAGAAATATCACTCTATCCTATGGACTTAATACAAATTTATGTATGTATTCAACTAACATTTTTAAGCAATAAGGAGTAACTTACTCCAAAATATGCAACTACGACAACAGTTAACACACTATTACAGAACTCATACATAATCTTATAGAAAACATATGAAAAAAACATGGGAAATTATTATAGATGGTACCTTATCACAAGTACTAATGAGTAGCATAGGATAAGAAAGAAAAGAGAAGGCATTATAACTGCAAAGATCAGGGAGTTTTCAAAGGAACATAGTAGATGATTTGATATTGATATAATCTCATGGCTTAATTTGATTTGCTACAAGATGACAAGATGATTATAAATGTACCACCCATTTTCTCTAAAACAGAAATCTCTTCTATCTGCACATATCTTGATCTTGATAATTTTGCTCCAGATTAAAAGAGGAATATATGAACATTAATTCAGTCATCAAATGACTCTATCAAATTCTACAAAATGTAATTACACAAGGTTGGAAAATTCAGAGTAAGTGATGATTATTTTCAAGTATTATAACCAAAAAGATTACCTGTAACTATTTTTCTGTATTATTAATTTTTTAGGGGGAAAGAAAAGGAGAAAGGGAGAGAGAAACATCAATTGACTGCCTCCTGCATGTGCCCTGACCAGGGATCAAACCCACATTTTGGTGTAGGGGACAATACTCCAATCAACCATGACACCTGGCCAGGGCTACCTATAAGCTTTTTCTTGAAGAAAGTAAGGGATACAAAGGATGCCGATTGAGATTAGCTATCTGGAGTAAACGAAAAGAAGCAGGTGCAGAAATTAGTTCTTAGCGACACAGTTCAATGGAATTCTAAACCATGAGAGTCAAGTTAGTATCTATCAAGAGGTAAAAGTGGATAGGTAAAGCTTGTCAATTTATGGAGAAATTAAAACCCCACTGTGGAGAGCGAGACTCAATTAAGATGGCACCAATCCTGGCAACTAAGATAGCATCGAGGCAAGCTATGTTTAGGGCTTACACAGTAGAGTAATGACCCAGAGTGATAATGCAATCACTTGAGCATGAGCAGTGCAATGTGGTAAACAGTATGTGTTTGTCTGAAGGGTAATGCCCCCTCTCAGAGCACGCACAGTAGAGCAGCATAAACCATGTGTGCCTATCCAGTTGCACAAAACCACATGTGTTGATCAGAAGCTGACACAACATTGCATCACACAACAGTACACAAGCAGAGGACTTCAGACTATAGGCAATTCATCCCAAGAGTGAATCCCTTTGGGACATCCTGCACATTCCACCTTGGGAGGAAGAGTTCCACCACAATCCCATCCTTCTGACTCTGCCTTGCATGATGTCGACCACCCCACAGCTTCCCAGATCTGGACCTGATCTGGACTCTTGAGACTTAGGTTCATTATCCCCCAATTCTCTTGTGTGATATTATGACTGATTGTTTCTGAATGTTATTGCTATTGATCCATTGTTATTGATTGAGATTGAACTTGCATCGATAAAAGCTGAATGAATAGCATAGTCACATGTGTTGACTCACTGTTATTCCTTGGTGCTGGCATTACCTGTAGGGCTGGTGGCCATGGAGGTGGCCTGGAGCTTTTGGTTCCTAAGGCCCAGGTTAGAGGTCCTGAGCAAGATCTCAGAATGACTTATAGGAAAAACTATATTGTGAGATGTTTACTCATGGCAACTATGCAAAGAAATCAGAATTGTCACACTAATATATAGTTAATATCATAATGTTTTAGAAAAAAGCTTACTTTCAAAATATATTTTATTGATTATACCATTACAGTTGTTCTATTCCACCCTGCACACTCCCTCCCCCACCATTCCCCCCCTTTAGTTTATGACCATGTGTCTCAAGTTCTCTAGATTCTATATTTCCCCTACTATTCTTGCCCTGCCCCCTGTCTATTTTCTACCTACCATCTATGCTACTTATTTTCTGTATCTTCTCCCCCTTCTCCTCCTCCCACTCCCCTGTTGCTAACCCTCCATGTGTTCTTCATTTCTGTGGTTCCACTCCTGATCTATCTGTCCTATTGGTTTGCTTTTGTTTTAGGTGTGGTTGTTAATAACTGTGAGTTTGCTGTCCTTCCACTGTTCATATTTTTTATCTTCTTTTTCTTAGATAAATACCTTTAACATTTCATATAATAAGGGCTTGATGATGATGAACTCCTTGAACTTGACCTTATCTGAGAAGCACTTTATCTGTCCTTCCATTCTAAATGAAAGCTTTGCTGGATAGAGCAATCTTGGATATAGGTCTTTGGATTGCATGACTTGGAATACTTCTTTCCAGCTCCTTCTTGCCTGTAAGGTCTCTTTTGAGAAATCCACTGGCATCTATAGTTAAACTAAAGCTGAGAAACAAACTATAGGGACACTGGAAAGGAAGCTGTTGCAGAATTCGAAGACTAAGATATGAGTGCTTAGAAAGGATGCTGGCTATCTTAATTAAAACCAAGGAGAATATTGCTGAAATTTGCTACTCGGAGAAATATTAATTTCTTACCTGTACTCCATCTTCACAAACTTCATAGTTTTTACTAAGAGCTTTGGGGCAATTACCAGAAATTTTGCTATTGGCAATGTGCTCATTGATATCTTCCCCTTAAAAAGAAAGCAATGTTTGGTTTACAATATTCATTATATATACACATACTTTTCAAGATAAACACAGACTTAAATATATACATATATTTATTTTAACAAATTGTCATTATTTTGAAAAATACAAATTGTTGTTAGATTTATCCAAATACAAGCCATTACTTTATAATTTGCTTTTGGGAAGCAATTTTCTAATACACAATACATTGAAATCTTACCTGGAGTGCTGTTGAAATTACCACAAAGACCACAGGTTGGATATTGCTTGTGAAGAGTGAGCTTTAAAAGAAATTTACATGTATATATTTATAAAATATTGAAAATATCTCAAGACAAAATTTACCCAAACCAAGAAACATAACTCTTCGTATTTAATTCTATCTAAGCTGGTTACTTAGGGATGTAGTAAAGGGTGTTTCTCCCCTGAAGGACCTGGCTCTAGATTTGAAATAAGTCACAACTCCGGCACTTTCTGTGTATCTTTGGGCAGGTTATTTAACTTTCTTTAGCCTGAATCTCCTGAATTCCATCATCTTTCAAATAAGACTAATAGTATGTATTTCAATATTGAGAGAATGGTTAGTACAGCGACAAGTACATAGATATTTCTCAATTAACTTTAGCTCTTATTTTCCTCCCAATGTATTGTTTTTATAATTAAAAGCAAAGAACAGAAGGCACAAGATTATGATAAAATCATACATAAACTTACTGAGAGCTTGTTATGTTTGTCCCACATTAAAGACAAAATTCCTCTACGGCTATTCAGGACATTATATTCTCCATATTTTTTTATGTGAATCAGTTTATTGTTATATGGTAGCTGTACACTGAAAAGTATGAAACACAAGTACATATGCATGTCAGAAGTATTATAGCATGTTTGTCTAATAATTATTTTTTTTTGTATTTAGAAATGCTAGCTAATAAATATTAAAGCTTTATTTGTTATATCATTGTAGAAGAAGAGATGGCTCTTATCCATGTCTCTTATCCAAATATCAGAAAGACTTCTAAGGAATGATGGGACTTCAAAGTCCCATCTTTGGGACTTTGTAGAAATGAATAATGACAACAACAAAACATTGGTTCTGTATAAGAAAATAGTGATGAAATAATCTGAAATGTTTGCAAGTGAATTATCATGCCACATTTTATTAACCTGATAAACATTCAAATGTGCTATCCCTTCCAAACATGGATTGCTGTGCCTGAAAGTCATGGCCTAAGGGCTTCAATCTATTGTAAATCTCAAATTTATATTTAATGTTAGGCATAAAAATGAAAATTGGAATATTCTTTCAACAGATTTATGCAAATGCCTATTGACCAAAATCTAGATACTGTAAATAGTCAAACAACAGAATCACCCATTTTTCCACCTTTTGTAGAAGTAAATATATCTTATGATCCCACATATATCTCAGTCTTATATATTTACCAAACTCCTTTCCAGAAATTTACTAAAAATATCAATCCAACTGCCAAAACAAGAAGAGAGTACACCATCTCTCATCATCTTTTCTTCATCTAACCACCTCACCTCAGTTTACTTTAAATAATTCTATAGCATTTATTCAAACACAGTGATTTTTACCTTTCTCCATTAACTAAGATGGCATCACCAGATATAGAGATGTCATTACTGTCAATCACAACCATTATTTTTTCAATCTCACTCTCATTGCCCCGTTTGATCTCAACATTGAAATCTCCAGAGTCATCGCAGTGGCGGCAGAAAGTGTACGTGCAGGATGACTCAAAGGAGAAGATGCGGCCGTTGAAAGCTTTGTATGCTCCTTGGCCCCAAGTGGAAGCTTCACCTGTAAAATATTTAGAGAATATTCACAATTATTCAGAGAAATTAATGTACCCTCCAACTCTGATTTTGTAAAGTGTTCATGTACCAAAAAAGGAAAATAACTGAAAGATTATATCCTCACAGTCTCCCCTTCATTCAGCACTTGCCTTTCTCGAGTACTGCACTCAAGAAACACTCTGAAAGGAGTACCTGAGTCCTTGGAAATACCCAAAGCTGGCTACTTGGCCAAAATAAAATGGGAATAAAAACATCCCATTCCACTGTTTAAGCATTCATGGGTTGTTTCTCATAATTCCCTTATTAGTTCTAGTAGTTTCTATAGATTCCATTCACCCTGTAGGATAAAGCTCAAATTTGGAAGTACTAGTGTTCACTGCTGGTGAGAATGCAGAGAAATTGCATTTGAGAATGTGAATTATTGATGCCTTTTTGGAAAGGATTTTTATGATGTCTATGAAAATTTAAACTAAAATATATGTATTTTTAGCTCAGCAATCTCACTATGGGGAATCTATTTCATAGCCACCATAAGACTATATGTACAAAGAAGTTGATTGTAGTTCTCATTTATAATGGCATAAAATAAAATAGATGTAACCAAAAAAAATCTTCTTTTCCTCAGAAAAGGGAAAATGCCTTTACTGTGGGGAGGGATCTATGGAGGGAAGCTGTGGCATGTTTAATTGCTTTTCTTTTTTGTGCAGATAGTCTTTCTAATATTGTCTGAATAGGTTACCATGTATCAAATGGGTATAAAGAATTTGATTATTTAGACAAGCCTTTAGGCAGGCTCATCAAGAAAAAAAGAGAGAGAAAACCCAAATAAACACAATCAGAAATAAACACCCACAGAAATACAAAGGATTGTAATAAATTACTCTGAAGAACTGTATGCTAAGAAATTTAAAAACCTAGGTGAAATGGACAAATTTCTAGAAAAATACAATCTTCCAAAACTCAATGAAGAAGAAGCAGAAAGCCTGAATAGACCAATAACAGCAAATGAAATTCAGTAACCAAAAATCTCCTGAAGCACAAAAAGCCTGGACCAGATGGTTTCACAGGAGAATTCTACAAAGCATTTAAGGAAGAGCTAACTCCTATTTTCCACAGACTATTCCAAAAAATCCAAAATGATGGAAGCCTCCCAAACTCTTTTTATGAAGCCAACATCATCCTAATCCAAAAACCAGATAAAGATACAACAAAGAAAGAAAACTTCAGGCCAATATCGCTGAAGTTGATGAACTTCATCACTGAAGTATCGCTGATGAACATAGATGCTAAAATCCTCAACAAAATATTGGCAAACCGCATCCAACAATATATTAAAAAGATCATTCACCATGACCAAGTGAGATTCATCCCAGGGATGCAAGGATGGTTCAATATCCACAAATCAGTAAATGTAATACACCACATAAACAAAAGCAAAGACAAAAATCACATGATCATATCAATAGATGCAGAAAAAGCTTTTGATAAGGTACAACACCCATTCATGATAAAAACACTCAGCAAAGTGGGAATAGAGGAAGCATTCCTCAATATAATAAAGGCCATATGTAAGAGACCTACAGCCAACATCATACTCAATGGACAAAAACTAAAATCTTTTCCACCAAGATCAGGAACAAGACAAGGTTGTCCACTTTCACCACTTCTATTCAATATAGTATTGGAAGTTTTAGCCACAGCGATCAGATGAGAAAAGGAATTAAAGTCATCCAAATCAGAAAGGAGGAAACAAAACTGTCACTGTTTGCAGATGACATGATAGTGTACATGGAAAATCCTATAGACTCTACCCCAAAACTGCTCATCCTAATAAATGAATTTGGCAAAACAGTGGGATACAAAGTCAATATTCAGAAATCAAAGGCATTTTTGTATACCAACAATGAAACAGCAGAAGCAGAAATCAAGAAAAAATCCCATTCAATGTAGCAAAAAGAAAAATAAAATACCTAGCAATAAACTTAACCAAGGACGTAAAATACCTGTATGCAGAAAACTGCACAATACTGAAGAAAGAAATCAAGGAAAACACAAACAAATGGAAACATATACCATGTTCATAGATTGGCAGAATTAACATCATCAAAATGTCCATAACACCCAAAGCAATTTACAGATTCAATGCAATACCTATTAAAGTATCAATGACATATTTCACAGACATTGAACAAACACTTCAAAAATTTATATGGAACCATAAACAACCCCAAAGAGCAGCTGCAGTTTTGAGAAAGAAGAACAAGGTCAGAGGGATCACAGTACCTGATACCAAACTGTATTACAAGGCCACTGTAACCAAAACATTCTGGTACTGGCATAAAAACAGGCACATAGACCAATAGAACAGAACAGAGAGCCCAGAAAATAAACCAAATCTCTATGGCCAATTAATATTAGACAAAGGGGGCAGCAACATAAAATGGAGTAATAATAGCCTCTTCAACAAATGGTGTTGGGAGAACTGGACGGCTACGTGCAAAAAAGTGAAACTCGAGCACCAACTTACACCATACACCAAAATAAATTCAAGGTAGATAAAAGACTTAAATATAAGCCACGAAACCATTAAAGCCCTAGAGGAGAACATTGGCAAGAAAATCTCAGATATTTCACACAGCAACTTTTTTACTGACATGTCCTCTAGAGTAAGGGACATAAAGGAAAGAATAAACAAATGGGATCTCACCAAAATTAAAAGCTTTTTCACGGCTAAAGGAAAAAGTATTAAAATAAAAAGAGAACCAACTGTATGGGAAAACGTATTTGCCAATGATACCTCAGACAAGGGTTTAATCTCCAAAATATACAAAAAACTTACACAACTCCACTCCAAGAAGACAAGCAACCCAATTAAAAAGTGGGCAAAATACTTGAACAGACATTTCTCCAAGGAGGACATATAGAAAATCCAGACACATGAAAAAATGCTCAATATCACTAGCTATCAGAGAAACGCAAATTAAAACCACAATGCGATACCACTTTACACTGGTTAGAGTGGCCATCATAAACAAAGCAACAAACAAATGCTACAGAGGTTGTGGGGAAAAGGGGACCCTAGTTCACTGTTGGTGGGATTGTAGACAGGTACAAACACTATGGAAAAAGGTATGGAATTTTCTCAGAAAACTAAAAATGGACCTGCCTTTTGACCCAGCAATTCCACCGCTGGGTCAGTGGAACCCTAAAACACCAATCCCAAAGAACCTATGCACCCCAATATTCATAGCAGCACAATTTACAATAGCCAAGAGCTGGAAGCAACCTAGGTGCCTGTCAGTAAATGGATGGATCAAAAAATTACGGTACATATACAGAATGGAATTCTATGCAGCAGAAAGAAAGAAGGAGCTCCCACCATTTACAACAGCATGGATGGAGCTGGGAAGCATTATGCTGAGTGAAATAAGCCAGGTGTTGAAGGACAAATACCATATGATCTCACCTTTAACAGGAAGCTAGCAACAAAACAAACAAGCAAGCAAAAAAAAAAAAAAGACATTGAAATAGAGAACAGGGGGACAGCGACCAGAGGGAACAGGGGAGGGAATTTCAGGGAAAAAGGGGAAGGATTTACAGGAACCAGTATAAAGGACACATGGACAAAAACTAAGGGGGGTGGAAATGGAAGGGAGGTGGGGAGCACTAGGGGGATTGGATGGGAGTAAAAGACAGAAAACTGTACTTGAACAGTAATTAAATTAAAAATTATTTTAAAATTTATCATGTATTTATATATATGCACATATAACATATGTATGCACATGCATACATATTTATGTGGATGTGGTGTATTTGTATGCATCTTTGTAGAAAAATAGTACCAGTGTGATGTCATTCAAACATACAATGATCAGATAGCTAGATAATGAGCAATTTTTAAAAAAAACTATTAGAGTTTCAAATCTTGGTTACTTTGTCTTCATTAGATACTGATTAGCTTGGNAAAAAAAAAAAAAAGACATTGAAATAGAGAACAGGGGGACAGCGACCAGAGGGAACAGGGGAGGGAATTTCAGGGAAAAAGGGGAAGGATTTACAGGAACCAGTATAAAGGACACATGGACAAAAACTAAGGGGGGTGGAAATGAAAGGGAGGTGGGGAGCACTAGGGGGATGGGATGGGAGTAAAAGACAGAAAACTGTACTTGAACAGTAATTAAATTAAAAATTATTTTAAAATTTTATCATGTATTTATATATATGCACATATAACATATGTATGCACATGCATACATATTTATGTGGATGTGGTGTATTTGTATGTATCTTTGTAGAAAAATAGTACCAGTGTGATGTCATTCAAACATACAATGATCAGATAGCTAGATAATGAGCAATTTTTAAAAAAAACTATTAGAGTTTCAAATCTTGGTTACTTTGTCTTCATTAGATACTGATTAGCTTGGTCATAAAAATATGGATAGAAATCAAAATAATTTTTACTTACCAATAATGGCATTTGTTTCTGAATATTTTGGAGTTGCTTCTGGAATATGGGATCCTTTTTCTATTTAACACAATGAATAGATTATTTAAATTTCAGGATACAAATTGATTTTAAATATATAAGATATTTAGACATCTATATGAGAATTTAGAAGTTAGTATTGAAAACCATAAATGGGTATTTTTTATCCTGAATATACAGTTTCATTTTGTGAGAGCTGTCATTTTCCAAGGTTACATGCATGATTATCTTGGCAATCCATATTTTTTCTTGGAACAATCAGCCACAGTAGTTCAAAAAATTATTAAGGGTTTATACATTTTGGATCACCTACAGTTACAGGTGCAAGACAGATTTTATCAAACCAGTCCACTATATATACTAGTAACTTAATTATCTATACAAAGAAAATTTAATTTTCCTGATCAAAAAGAAAAATTGGTAGACCTTAACATTTGTTTCCCATGATTTTTTATTTCTAATGCACTGACCCTTTTATGTAAGCAAGTGAATTTATAAAAAATCTTAGAGAAAGGTCTACAAACAAGCAGAATGAAACAATAACAACTACAACAACAAAAGTAAATATTTTGAAATAAATTTATAAATATTTTCACAATGGCATTTACTTTACATAAAATGAAGCCATTTCTCTTTGCAGCGGGTTGTCTTCACTAGGATTGAGTAGAAATGGATTTAACTCTATAAAGTAATTTTAAGATAATATATCTCAATGATAAAGAAGTTGAATTATATATTATTTAGATTGTCTTGAAATGTAATTTACTTGCTCTTATTCATGAAAATGATTCAAATATGGGGCTGGTCATCAAAACTTTAGTACTCAGAGAGAAGAAGCACTTAGAAGTTCTATTGAGTGAGGCACACATAAGGAAATATTATTGATTTACTAGGAATGTGTATATAGTAATAGACAATACTATATATAAATTTATATATACACAAACTTACACCGAAAGCAATAAATTAAATTATCTGGAGTACCGAGAGGTACTGTAGTCAGATGAGCTCATGACACCTACTGTATTTGCCGTGTATAATGGACATGTTTTTGCCCAACTTTTTCAAAGAGAAATAAAGATGCATATCATACATGGGTACAATGATTACATACCATGGGTATAATAATGGGTATGATAACCCATGTATAATGAGCGCAAAAATGTGGGTGTGCATTATACATGGTATTTAATACAAAATGATTAAGCTGTTTCTGTATTAATTTTACTTTTTATGCACAAGCCTGAAGGGTAATCACTGGAAACTGATTTTCAAGTGTTCCCTATTTCATTTTTAACCAAAACCCGTTTGTTCAAGACCACTAATGCCAATTCCACATGAGCCAGAACTACTAAAAACAATCCAAATTCATCCTCCTTTTACCACCAAGTCCAAAATCAAAAGGCAAATGAAAAATTAAATGAAAGCAAGAGCATGAAGCAAAGGATGTAAATGGCTTGCATTGTTTCTTCACAGAGTCTGGATCGGAATTCCTGAGCTACTGTTACAGGAGCCAGAGCCCATGGACACACCAGCAAACTTCTTACTGTTCTTCATGTTCCCACCAATTTCCACATCTTTTAAGATAAAAAATTCTGACACCAGAAAACCTAGATTCATTGTACTTTATCGTTCATACTTTTTTCATCCACTTTAATTTTTTAATATAATTTTCTGTTTATCCACACTTAAGTAAATCTTTTCTCTAACATTTATTTTTCAAGGAAACTAGTTAAAATACGAGCAATAGCATTTACAAAGTTAGCCTTGCAGAAGTCTTAGAGAAGCATGATACTAAAATGTTTCTGTTCTTATGACAAAACTCAGGAACAAGAGACTTTGTCTTTCCCCAAGTCCACAGAAGGTTAGAGGGAAATACTGGGGGTGGAAACTGGGTAGCTTTCCTCCAAGCCCACACTCCTTCATAAAAGTATTAAATCTACATATCTCTTTATCAAAATGTTTAAACTGCTATTGAAGTTAACACATATCTTTTAAGGATCAAAGATAACTCAAAAAATCTTTCCTATAAGTTTCTCTAACAATGTCCGTATTTGTCAAAAACACCACCACCAATCCCTGTTTTTCTAATTGATGATTTTTCTGTCCAAAGAAGAAACTAAGGAAAGACTTAAAATATCTTTTTCACTGGCAGAAGAATTAGAGCCAGATAATCCATTCATTGCACTCACATCAAATCGATGTGGGCCAGATGGACTGTTACCAATGTCATTTTGATCTGAAGCAGTGCCACCAAAACCCATGCCACCAGACACAGTGTTGGCAAGACCACTTGCTGCATTGAACTTCTCTACCACACAAAAATGCAATCATCATCAGAGAAAAGCTGAATTCACCCGTATCGCTCAACCAAGTACACTCTACACACTGGTCAAACGAGACCTACATTTCAAATGTATATTCCCCCTCCTCTCCATATATCTTCCCATATATACTTCCGCACAGTTGTAGTCAGGGGTGTGCAAGGCAACCAGGGTACCATGAGGTTTGAGAGAATTCCATAAGAAAAGTGAAGCAGTGAGGACGTGTAAGATAAACTTTCACCATGTCTGGTATAACATGGTGAAACAATTAAACATCTCAGTGTCTTAAACAAGAGCAAATGGTTATCAGTCAAACTCAGTTTGTCAATTCCAAAACTGATGACTGGGCAGACAGGAAACTTTGTGTCCTTCCTGAAAATATTTCAACTGCATCCCTGCACCCAAAGCTGTTTCTCTCTTTTCAGTTATCAGCAACTGAACTCAAATGTTAAATTTTCATGTGAAATATTGAAGTTATTTTCCTCACTGGAATTCATTCTTTCTCATTTTTGTAGAGATATGAAATAGAGATATTTCAGGGACCAGGCAGGTAAACATTTAAATTAGTCAGTAAGGAGAGGTATATTGAACCAGAGAGGACATGCCTCACCTAAAGAAATTTAATTTTTTTCACAGACAAAACAAAATTGCTAGGCTACAAAACTGCTTAGAAACCTGCTTTATAATATCACTCAGCAAACTGACTAACCAAGTTAAGGATAAAATCCGGGTACAGGACATGATTCATGGCTGCAGACAGGAGCTTGAACGGAAAGACTCTGCACTAAACTAGGCCCAGGAAGCTTTTCCAATTTGTAGGTGATGCATTACAAAATCGACTGATCATCATGATCATAGTACTAGGTAGAAATAAATATTGATTGAAGATGATGAAAGAAGTTACAAAGTATCAGGAAAAATTAGGTTTAATGGAAACATCTTTGCCAAAACTCTCTAGAGATGGAATTCATCAGCTTCAATGGCACTGGAATTAGTGACTTCAGATTATTAGAACTCCGTTGTTACTATTAAGGCCATGCACTGCAAATGAAAGTTTATCAGATTCTCCCAAGTGGGGAACAAAAACACTTGTTTCCTAGGTAAGCATATTTCTTTAACAGAATCTGCTGGGCTGTCATCTAACTCTAAATTCTCAGTATCACACTGGTCTCTCCCCCTGTCTTCAGCCTTCCCTGGAGAACCATTTCAGTGATAGAGTGAAGCCACAAGAGATTTCTTTCTTCCGTTTAAGTCATCAAAGGACAAACCTCCAACCAGTAAGCCACCCAATGTGAGTAACAGCAGATTTTATTTGAAAATGGCATTGCTAACACAATAAGGTGATTTGATTGTGACACTACGAAAAGCCACATTTCCTTTTGTGTAAGTCCAGTTATTCTGGCAGCACTCGAAACAACACATATGACTGAATGACATAATCTCCATATCCATATAATTTTGTCTTAGTTCTAAGACTTTAAGAAAGATGTATAGAGCTGTTAAGATGGAACTGATGTGTCCTAGAGATTCCTCTCGTGGACAGGCAGAGACTTCCCTATCTGCATCCTTCTCTATTGCCAAGCACCAAGTTGCAGCATTGGGCCTTCCCCCATCAACATACTATGTTGGCTTGGATCCACACTGTCCTTGGCTCAGTAATAGTTGGTAATATTAAGATAACATACCTGATTTTCCTTCCTTTCTTTTTTTAAAGAAAAAAATTAAAATATTTACTCATAAATTAATTGTAGCATTCACCTTGAGCATTAGCTGAAAAGTCATCTCAATGGGGCATACGCTGAAAATTTAAAATTGCAAATCCACTCCCATTCTCACACTCCCAATCATTATTCTGTGACTCTAATTTAGTTCCAGATTTCATCACCACGCCAGATACCTTTCTCCTTCTACACTTCAAGCCCCATAAACTCAAGTTTCTTTTGTCTGGTTTATTCACTGAAATACCCCAGGCGTCTAGAGCAGTGCCTGAACCACAGAGGACCCTCAATGAATATTTATTTAGGAAATTCATTCGGCAACAAAAACCTCTTATTAAAGTAATATATACTACATTTCATGAGGTGTATTATGCTTTCTGCCATACCATTTACATTTTTAAATCTCTAGAATAAAATAAAAATACTTTAGAAGTAATAGTGCCTTAATTACGACACTATTTATGTTGTTACAAAGAACATGCATTTCAGTCATTGACTAGACAAGAAAATGAAATGCATGATTTGTAAGTAAAATATGAAGACTATGTTAAAATAAATACAACTAAAAATAAGACTTAACTCTCTCTACTGCAAATAAAGGAAAAGAGACTCCCTCCTCTTTCTTAAGATGATTTACCTTAGAAAATGTGTAAGTCGTGTCTCTACCTCTTTGAAATGTTGGCAAATTTTTGTGCTATGTGGACTTGCATTTATATTCTTGCTCCTGCCCGTGCTTTTGGATTGCTTTGAAATTATTTAATACTTCTGAAACCAAGTTTCCTTATCTCTGTTAAATGGAAACTATAAACTAAATGTGCATAAAATAATATTTCATAATATAGTTATGAATTAAATGAGATGAGAGCACCTAGTGCCCTTCTGGCACATAGTGAACATTCCATTGGAAAGACAGCACCTTTCAATATATTTCATTTCCTTGCCAACTTTGTAAAATCAAACTCATGCGGAAGTATTTGATTGCACTGATTAAATTCACTGTGGTATTCACTATACTGAGCACACCTCTCCTGAGTTCACCCCCACAGAGAGATCCTTCATCTTGTTAGGCCAACATTTCCACTGAATTCATTTATTCTACTGTCGAAGGAAGTAGCTTGAAATCTTAGCCAGGCCATTGCCACCTTTCTTTCTATCAACCGTTTTATCCCTATTGGTTTTATTATATAAAATTTGCTTAAAATAATACTGCCGCTCGAGCCACTGGTGTAAGGGTCAGTATGGTTCACGTGTGTACCACCTCCTCGTGTGCAACAGCACTTTATGTGCCTTACCCCTTAATCCTCACAACTCTCTTATGAGGTAAGTATCAATACTACTATTGTTTCTCACGTGTAGATCTGAAAACTGGCATTTAAAAGAGGGGGAGAAACTTGCACAAAATCACATGGTAAAATCTGCCAAGAAACCCTTTTTTTAAGCAAGATGCACACTGCCCTAACCTTGCTTAAAGACAGATTGTTTATACAATGCTTAAAAATAAATAAAATGTGTTTCTCTATTTCATATCTCAAAGAGAAGTAGAATATAATTCTACATTTCAGAGTTAGGTCATACTATTTTTGCACATGTTTGGCAAATTTTTGGAAGAGTTAGCCTGTACTTTGGAACATAAAATGGACTAGAAAAGAGAAATAGAAATAATTTTGCTCCTCCACCCATGCCCTGTGGAGAAAAATTGCTGGATTAGAGAGGTGAATATGGGTGAGCTGTGTGGAAAGGGGGATTATAAAAGTAATGGCAACAAACCAGTTATGTTTTCTGAAATCAGTAAAATTAAAAAATATTCAAAACATAAAGTTCTGCCCTGGCTCATATAGCTCAGTGGATTGAGTGTAGGCTATGAACCAAAGGGTTGCTGGTTCAGATCCCAGTCAGGACACGTGCCTGGGTTGCAGGCCAGGGACCCTGTGGGGGCGCACAAGAGGCAACCACACATTGATGTGTCTCTCTCTCTCTTCCTCCTTCCTTTTCCCTCTCTCTGAAAATAAATAAATAAAATATTTTAAACAACCCCTCATGATGTCAGTTAAAAAAAAAACCCAAAACATAAAGTTCCATATTGGCCTACAGAACATTTTCAATAATATGTTAGCCTTTTTAAAGTTGAGGAATGAAGATGGCGGGGAATAACACGGTTCTGAGTTCCCTGGCTGGTTGAGTGGTTGGTTGCGGATTCTGTGCTTGGCATTTTTATTTATCTGATATTTACTCTATGCTTAGAGACTCACAAGTCCCTTCTAAATAATACCCCGTCCTGGATGATTCCTTGAAAAACATAGGAATAAACTCAATTGCTTATAATTTCAGAGGATTTTCATAGAATTGTGGAATTCCAAGAGCTCCTTTGCCTCACCCTAATTTCTTGAATGAAGACTTTTAAGAGAATGCTGAAGACTCATATGCCCGAAATTATTCTAATTAACAATCAACTTTTGTACACTTACAAAAGTACAATTAGTACACTTACAAAAGTAGGTAGACAAGCAGTTCTTATACTGTTATGACAGAACCTGTGAGTCTGTGTGTGGTTCTGAGGAAGTGACAGCTGTCTTCACAGGACAATGGACCTGCTGCTTATTCTTTGCTTGCATTTCACCACCATGAAAACATTTCTCAACTACCTGTTATTGTATTTAGGTTGTAGGAAGACACAGAGATATAAAATGCACTATAATAAAAATGTATAAATGTAATCTTGGGCTATTTTAATTGATGTGTACATTAGACTGGAATGAAATTAAATCTGTATTGATATTCACAAAAATACTATTGTTAGAGTTAGGAAAAATTCTGTGAACACAGTCTTGATTGGCTGTGGCTTACTTTTCCTTTTGGTGGGTAGGGAAACAAAATAGTGGGTAATACTCAGTGATACTCAATTATCTAAAGGAATCAGAGTAAAGCAATTGCTGCTAGATCAATTTTAACTAAAATAGATCACTAAAGAACTAATCCCAGCATGCAGAATAAAAGCATGTTCTGTCAATAAAAGTAGAAGTAAAATTTACATCCACATTTCTCTTAGAGGTTTAGGTGATTGTAGAAAAGCTAGTAACCAGAGCAAATTTCCATTCAAATGCCACCATCTTTTAAAATAACTGATTAAATATTAAAATGTCTGATCCAAATTATACAAAAATACATTAGAGTATGTTTCTTTATAATAATAAGGAATATTTTATTAAATGTTTTGATTTTTCCAAGAAGACACTCCCTCTTTTCAAAGAAAAATACCTCTGCTGTGTTACTATTATTTGGTATAAACAGTTTAAGAAAAGAAAAGCAAGAAATTTACCTGAACTGCTTTTAGTTACTTCATCATCTGAAAAGAAAGAGAGGGGCGGAGAATGGCTGTCATTAGCAGAGCATTGGACAGATTTTCCAACAGAAAGTCAGTCTTGATTACAGCCATTGCTTGTCCTTGGGAGGTGTTCCCACAGAGATGTGCTCATTGAATTCAATACTCAGGCATGAATATGTAATTACCCATTGGCACTGGTATGTTTGTACCCCCCCAGGACACCCTTATAAAAGGAATACCTCTGCCTGTCCTCCAGCCAGTGTGGAGTACAGCCTAGAGGCATGAATTAGTGCACAACAAAATGCAATAATTCTGGGATGACTGAAAAGGTGCTTCAAAGCATTAATTATTATTCAGTTGGTGAAATTCAGATGTTTTAATTAAAAGATTTTTTCATGTGACAAAAATACTATAGAACTAAATTTACTTAATTTGAAACAGATGGCCATAATTTCTGTTTTACAGTTGAATCCCATAAAATTAATATGCATATAACTTACAGATTTAAGGGTTATTATTGTGAATAAAGGTGAATTGTTTTCATATTTAAATAAATAGCATATATGTTTGCAAAATTGTCAAGCTATATGGTATATATGGCTGAGTCAGACTCACAATAAGAGTAAATACAACACATAACATAATTTACATATAAGCACACTTTTAAATTAGATTTAGAGATAGAAAGATACTGTACTAAAAACATCAAAGCATTGGTATACAAAAAATTTTCTTAGTAATTATGTGAAATTAAATACTACTTAAGTATGGTAATAGAATTTTGCGTAAAGTTGCATATTGATTACATATTCAAGAAACTTCAAAAAATACTTTGGGTAATATTTTTCTTCTAGGACTTTATGGATTGCAGATTTGTTGGTTATTTTTTTAATGTTTCTCCATACTCTGTAATCTTTACAAATTTCCTAAACCCAGACTACATTATTGAAGTAGAAAGTCAGCATATGGTTGGATACTAAGATAACAATTGGATCCAATTGTTATCTTAGTTAGATCCAATTCTAACAATTGGAACTGTTCTGAAAAATCCAAGATTCATGGTCAACAAACCTATCCCTGACCTCTAGGTGTAAATTAATACAAACAGTAAGCACAGCCAGCTAAAAGATAAAGGGTTTCCTATGTGTGCTAATCAACTGTCACCAAAAACAAATTGTGTATACTTACACAAGTACATGCAAACATATTTAGTCAAAGAGTGAAGAAGTGGTTTAATGACGTGGTTTGGAGACAATATAAATGTTTCTTAAAAAATGTACGATTATATATTCTTCTTACAGATTAAATACCTGAAATATCCTCCCTAAAATGTAAGTTGCAGCCAAAAGTCTTCCCCAAATCCTCTAGCAACAAACAAAGTTATCATAAAGCCCACTGATGAATTTTTGCCCATCAGGAACAATTCCACAGGTCCTCACTCAGAGTACACATTCTTACCACAAACACATTAATGAGCTTAGATCAATGGTGTTCTCACCTCAACAGACTGAAATAAGAATTGGAATTGGGCGCAAAAGAAAGCAGACATAATGATCATAGCAGCACGCAGAGTTGTATGTTTTGAGTTGGAAAGTCAACTCAAAAGCAGACACAGGAACTCAGAAACCATCTCTTAAGTAGGGACCAACTGTCTTGTATACATCAGTAGGTTCCCAGGGCACCACTGCATCATTGGTATTCACTTTGATGTCCTCAAAAAAAAAAGTTAAACTACCTTTAGAAGTCCCTTGTCTTCTTGGGTAAGATGGGATATCTCTGGTTCATTTTGGAAAGTATACCTTGTAAGGGATTTGGTTATACATAAAAAATCATACCTATGTTTCTGAATTATTTTATTAATTCAAAACAAGTGTACAGTGACTGCTTGTCCCATTGCAGCCATTGTTCTCAGCATAGTAAGTACAGAGTGAATAACACTGATCAAAATTCTGTCTTTGAGGAGTGTACAATCATGTGTGATAAATGAGCCAAGGAGTCCTGATAATTCACTTACAAATCAAGTGTGTGTGAAACACATAAATTTTCTGTATTCTTTGCTGGTGGGAATATAGATTAGTGCAGTTACTGTGAAAATCAGTTTGGAGGTTCCTCAATGAGTAAAAAAATGGAACTACCATATGACCCAGCAAAAAGATTAAATCACTATCCCAAAGACATATTTGTACCCCCGTGTTCATTGCAGCATTACTCACAATAGCCAAGATACTGAAGAAACCTAAGTGTCCATTGATAGATGATGGCTGAAAGAATGGGATAGTATTCAGCCATAAAAAAGGAAATATTGTCATTTGTGACAACATGGGTACACCTTGAGGATATTATGCTAAATGAAATAAGTCAAACAGAGAGAAACAATTACTGTACGATCTCCCTTATAGGTGAAATCTAACAACATCTAACTCAGTGGAAACTAAGACTAGAATGGTAGTTGCCAAGAGGGAGGGAGATATTGATAAAAAGTGCAAATGTCCAGTTATAAGATGAATAAGTTTGGGGAATCCAATGTGCAGTATTATGACTATAGTTAACAATACTGTATTATATATTAAAAGGTCACAGAGAGTGTAGATCTTAAATGTTCCCACCACAAAAAATTAGTTATTATGTGAGGTGTTAACTAACCTTAACCCAGTAATCATTTCTTTATACATGTAGAGCGAATCATCCATCACACTGTATACCATTAACTTACACAATATGTCAATTATATCTCAATGTAGCTGGAAACATACTTCTGGATTCCAAAAGCAGATTCAGAGAACACCTTGATATCTCTAAATCAAGATTAATTTCTGAAAGGTACTGACCTGATTCTGTGCTGTTAAATGAGGCTTCGCCATCTATAAAAAATGAAAAATGTAGAAACATATCATTTTATACTTCTCTATAGCATATTTTAAAGTCAATGAGAATGTTTTTTTTTTCATTCTTCTTTTAAATTCAATGCAAGCCATATACTTTTTGTACCAAATAATTGTTACATTTCAATACTAATTTATTATTTTGGAGGGGTTTTTATTTATTAAATAACACCTAAATATATCTAAGTAATACATTTTTCCTGTCAAAACACTTAAATGAAAGTTTTCAATGTCAACTCAGTCTTGGAACTATAAGGTCAAGTAAATTAAAGCCACAAATAAATATTATCAGTACTTTAATTCTTTTTACACTATGAAAACCTTCACAGCTTTCGATCTAAAATGTATTTTTATCTAAATTTCACCTGATTTTATTTTCCCTAAACATTTTCTAGTTAATGAGTTTACAAAGAGTAAATTAGATTTAAAAAATAAAAAAATCAACTGTATAGATTTTAATCTACCGAGATGAAGGAATATCCTGGGGAGAATAAGAATTAAATATCCATATCTATTTCATGTACAACTACAACTCATATCACTTTAGTTTTTTCCAATTAGTCAGGAAACTGTTTTTATTTTTTTTCCTTCTATACAGTTATGGTTGGTTCAACAATACAATTTTTTTTTCTGATTGATTATATGGGTGCCTCTTCAACTTCCAGCTCTCAGGCCTTTCTGTCCCGTAACCTACTGGAAAGGAAAGGGTGTTTCGAACATGGGCTCCACTGAGGAAGGGCAATACAAACTCACTTTAACTAATGCACTTGAAGTTTCTGCAAGGAGCAGTTCCAGGTATTTTCTTATTTCCTACAATAAGCTTATAACTAAATACACAAAAACTCTGAGTTTTGTCAGAAAATCACCCATCTATGAAATTTCTATTGAAATATTGGTAATCGTTTCTTAGAATGATTATGGATATATGGGAAATTATTTTAGAAGCATTCTCCATTTCTCTGGTGAGTTTAATACACTTTGGTAAATACATTTAAAACATTTGTATTATGATATATTATCTAATAACTACTTTGAAAATAATGTGTTTTTACTCTGTTTTTTAACAATTAAGAAATGCACTTAGGTAAAGGCAAAAATATTTTAATTTTTGTAAAGTAGAAGCAAAATATATAGCAAAGTACTATAAGGTTATGAAAATCACCATTACTTAAAGTAACCACTTTCTAATGGTCCATCAGATGATTTTCCAGGAAGTCAGTTTAACAATAGAAATATTTTTTCTTAAAACAAATAATTGTAGTCCCCTCTATTCTGGCTTCTCAGAGAGAAGTATATTATACCCTACTCCTAAATTTAGAAAATAGATTTTAAGAGTAGATATAGAATAAATCTTCTTTTTGCAAGCCTTTCTCCTTTGTTTGGATATTATTGTTCTTCTGCCCCATTTAGAAACTAAAGATTTTTTTTCATTTTCCTCAATTTTTAATTAGCAGAATTAATTAATAATCTCTTACCTTTCAATTAATTTCAGAAATTAATTGACTGAAATATCTGAGAAAGATGTTAAACAAATTTTTCTTACCAAAATACTTTTGGGGGATGCACGAGTTTTTTAGTTACATTTTCGTAATTTGTGAAAACAGAAATTACTAATGGTTCAGGTTTTTAGTCTTAATGTGGATGTTACTCCAACATAGCCATTGAAGGGTGAACTGTGATGAAAATGAGTAACAAATAATAGCACCATATGCATCGTGAGTAACCTATTCACTGACACTTCTAAGCAGATAAATGTATATCTCTTTAAGACAGGCTTATTAAAGTTGAAATAACATCCTATAGGGTTAAATTCCAGTTTTTTAAAATTGATTATACTACTCTGAAATGTAGACAAGATTTTTTAAGGAGAAAAATGTTGGAAGTAGAAAACACCAAATGAGAACATATATCCATGGGTCGATCCAATGAAAAAGGGTTCTCTCAATTAGTCCCTTACCTTTGCAGAAGACACAAAGCGTCACAACCAAGCACAAAAAGGTCAACTTCATGGTAAGGATTTGGGAACCTAGAAATAGAGACAAGTCATCCTGGAGAAACAGATGCTCAAGGAACCCTGTAACGAGTTTTTATACCGATTCATACACCACCGTTCCTCGTCAGGGGTTAGGTGTGGTCAACTTAGTGATGACAGAACAAAGATAAATATCATAGCATGCCAAAAACGGAGCCCATTTCAAGCCTATTTAGTGTCTTATTTATGTGACATCTACTATTTTGGACTAACTGCAGTTCATGCCAAACCCAGACCATGCCTTCCTGCCGCCCTGGGCAAACAGCAAAGGCAGGAACTGAAAGCCTCAGGATTAAACACCAAACATGCTGATGGTATACATGTATCTGTACCCTATTCATTATTGCAAAAGTCATAATACCTCAAGGAACTCAAATATTGTAATTAAATATTTCAATTGTCTCTCCCTTAACAACAAGTGTATTTTAAACATGAGGCTTACCTTGTAAGAAAGAACTCTTTACTTATCAATATGTCAGTAGGTATTTCTCTAAAGAAATATACAACTCTCATGTCGATATAGGTATAAGTATAGATATACCAAGATATATAAGTGCATCACGGTTATAATAATAGCTTTATTACTCACAGGATACATAATACTCCAATGAGATACATTTTTATTATTAACTGTATAATTGAATATATAAATAAGTACAAGATATGAATGTTACATCAGAAAAAGAATGTTTTATGACAAAAGTAAAATCAAATAGAAAATACCATACATGAATTATATGTGTAGGTATTCTAGAATGGAGGGAGGAAGTTCAAGATAAGAGCTGCAAGGAAAAGTCCTGGTCTGTGCTAAGCAAGGCAGAGAGAAGTAACAGCGGGGTCAGCCAGGTGGACCTGAAAAACAGAAGAGCGAGCTCCTGGGCTTTGGTGGTAATCCGCTTCAGTTCTGCTACCAATTACTACCCAGAAAAGACCTCAGTAGCCAAATGGAAAGCAATCCTCAATTTATTCCCTCCAGAAAGGCAGAAGAATACCAGGAAAGGGGGAAAGCTATGAAAAGATCAACAACCTTTTCTCCCCACCTTTAGTCACTCATCTCTTGATTAATTTCAAGGAAGTAAGTGATGCTTACCTTCTCAGAAGGCCTCCCCAATACACATTAAATGCTTTTTACTCATGTGCTCCTGGCTCCAGGAAGGTGCGCTTTCTTTTTCTTTTTCGCTAAAAATAAGAAATAGAGTTTTATTTAAAGACTTCAGATGTGCCGTGAATGCTGCAGAAAGCAACAACCAAACCAAACTGAAATTACACCAAAATAACAACAAAAACGGAGGCTCCGAAATGGCATTCTCAGCAGCCAATTATTATAGTTATTTAGTCTCAAAGGCCATTGTTTCAGGAATTAAAGAAGTAAGCATATCCAAAAGTAGCTTCTAAGAGACAAATGGGAATGAGCATCAGAGTGCGGTGCTAAGGGGTGGCAGCAGTCTGGAAAGCAGGCGCAGAACATGCTCCTGACTTTATTGTCTGTGAACTCCTTGGTTTGCTCAGCTTGGTCTATCAATGCCCCATTTAGCAGCATCCTGGACTCGATAATCCCTCTGATTTATAATTATCCAGTGTGAGGCTGCTCTTTGAAAACTAATTTTTTGGTTCTTACCACAATTTGCTCCCTTTTATTGAATTTATTGGGGTGACATTGATTAATAAAATGATATGTATTTCAGGTGAATACACAATTCTGTAATATATCATCTTTATATTGTATTGTGTGTTCACCACCCTGCATCAAGTCAAGTCTCTGCCAGCAACATGATTTATAACCCCTTTACCTTCTTCTAAGTTCCCCTTTCCTTCTGGTAATCACCACACTGTTGTCTGTGTCTGTGAGTTGTTATTGTTGTTTTGCTTAATCCCTTCCCCCTTTTCACCCAGCCCTGCAACCTCCCTTCCCCCAACAGCAGTCAGCCTGCTCTC
The DNA here is from genome assembly GCF_014824575.4 of Sturnira hondurensis. Lineage (NCBI taxonomy): Eukaryota > Metazoa > Chordata > Mammalia > Chiroptera > Phyllostomidae > Sturnira > Sturnira hondurensis. The sequence goes on from NW_028082566.1 coordinate 2,512,534, forward strand.
TATCTATGAGTCTGTTTCTGTTTTGCTTGTTAGTTCATTTTCTTCCTTAGATTTCACATATGAGAAATCCGCTGACAGTCTGATGGGAACTCCTTTGTAGGTGACTGTCCCCTTATCTCTTGCTGCTTCTAGGATTCTCTCCTTCATTTTACTCTTGGCTAATGTAATTATGATGTACCTTGGTGTGCTCCTTCTTGGATCCAACTTCTCTGGGACTCCCTGAGCTTCCTGGATTTCCTGGAAGTCTATTTCCTTTTCCATATTGGGGAAGTTCTTCTTTATTATTTGTTCAAATAAGTTTTCCCCTCGTTCTTCCTCTTCCCCTTCTGGCACCCCTATAATTCGGATGTCAAATGAGACCTTACAGGCAAGGAGGGTCTGGAAAGAAGTATTCCAAGTCATGAAATCCAAAGACCTACATCCAAGAATACTCTATCCAGCAAAGCTTTCATTTAGAATGGAAGGACAGATAAAGTGCTTCTCAGATAAGGTCAAGTTCAAGGAGTTCATCATCACCAAGTCTTTATTATATGAAATGTTAAAGGGACTTATCTAAGAAAATGAAGAGAAAAAATATGAACAGTGAAAGGACAGCAAACTTACAATTTTTAACAATCACACCTAAAACAAAAGCAATCTAAGAGGACAGCTAGATTGGGAGTGGAAATATAGAAATGGAGATCACATGCAGGGTTAGCAACAGGGGATTGAGAGGAGGAGAAGGGGGAGAAGGCACAGAGAATACGTAGCATAGACGGTAGGTAGAAAATAGACAGGGGAGGGCAAGAATAGTAGGGGAAATATAGAATCTAAAGAACTCATGACAAATGGACATAAACTAAAGGGAGGGGAATGGTGCGGGAGGGGTGCACACAGTGGAGGGGAATGAAGGGGGGAAATAGGACAACTGTAATGGCATAATCAATAAAATATATTTTAATAAAGATTTCACATATGAGTGAAGTCACATGGTTTATCTTTCTCTGGCTGGTTTATTTCACTCAGCATAATGCTCTCCAGGTCCATCCATGCTGTCACAGAGTAAAAATTTCTTTTCCTTTCTTTTTTTACAGCATAGTAGTATTCCACTGTGCAAATGTACCACAAATTTTTGGCCACTAATCTACTAATGGGCATTTGGGCTGCTTCCAAATCCTGCCTATTGTGACTAACTCTGCAATGAACACAGGTATGCAAGTATGCTTTCAAAGTAGCATTTCAGATATACTCCCAGAAGTAGAATTGTTGGGTCATGAGGCAGTTCTATTTTTAATTTTTTGAGGAACCTCCATACTGTTTTTCCATAGTGACTGCACCAGTCTTCATTCCCACCAACAGTGCAAAATGACTCCCCTTTCTCCACATCCTTGCCAACACTTGTTATTTGTTCATTTCTTGTTGATAGCATTCTGACAAGTGTGAAGTGATATCTCCTGTGGTTTTAGTTTGCATTTCTCTGATGATTAATGACATTGAGCATCTCTTCATACATCTTATTGGCCATCTGTATGTCCATTTTGGAGAATTGTCTAGTCGAGTAAGGTGGGATTTCTTTTATCTTGGAAGAATTAGGGAAAAATTCATGAAGGGGGTTGTTTAAATACCAAAGCAAGAAAAGTAAATGGGACTAGGACATGCAGAATCAGGGGAGGATTCCAAATGGAAAATACATTATGGACAAAGTCAACTGCAATTTCAAATATCCTGAAGTCTCAACACTAACAACTTCTCTCTTTCCAGATCACTTGTTCCAACAATCTAGCGGGAAGTTCTCCCTCCTCTCGACAATTCAGACACCTTCTTATGTGACTTAAATTCTATCGTTTAGCATTATTTCCTTGCACGAACCTCTAATTTCCTCCATCCTCTTTATACTTTCTTGACAAAACCCCAACCATGGCTTAAGTTAAATCCTTTTTTCATTTTCCCTACCTATATCATGTAGAGGATCACAACAGGGTAAAAATACACAATTGTGTATTTTTAATAATTTACTACTCTTAAATTTATTATTCAAGTGTGCCCTTAGATAGCCAGGCAATTATATTTTCTAGTCCATTTGCTTTCACACTCTTCTGACTTCATATTTCCTGTCTTCTCTAACATCCAATACTTCCTTCTAATCTTCCCTCTTAGTTAACTACCTCACTTCCAACTTTACCAAATAAAATAAAAGCTATCAAAAGAGGAACTCTACAGGCTCTCATTCCCAGAGACGCCTATTTACTGGCATTTGTACCATGTACTCTACCTCCCTTTTGAACACAGAGGAACTCTCTGTACTGCCGTCTAAGGTTCCCTCCCATCTGTGTGCTGGATTCCATCCACCAACATTATGCCAGTAATTTCTTCATCTCCATCTTTATCATCAAGGTTTCCCTCCTCCTTTGGCTTGTTCCCAACAGCATAAATACATCCTGTTATTTGTTCTTACTTCAGAAAATGAAATGAATAGAATAAAACCAAAATTTGTATGGTATCTGAATCATATCTCAGTAAAGCTGCTGTTTTTAAAAACCATTGAGCTCACTGCCTCTTCCGGTCCCTTCCTATTTCTCTGCTCCCCTTAATGGTGAAACTTTACAAAAGAGTTGCTTGTACTCATTGACTCTATTTTCTGACCTCTCATTATCTCATGAACTAACTCAACTCTCATTCAGTTTTCACTCCATCACTACATTACACAAAATGTGCTCTTGTCAAGGACGCTGGTGATCTTCTTTTGTGAATCCAATGGTGAGTTTTCAGTCCTTTTATTGACCTCTTAAAAACATTTAACACACAGCTGATCAATTCTTCCTACTTGGTACACTTTGATTTCTGCAAATTCCAGAGTTTTTGTTATTCATTTGCTGTTTCTTCTTATTCTCCTCTTGCTGATTTTTTTATCTCCTTCTTTTCTTAAACAATTTTTAGTTTTCAATTACAGCTGACATGTACTGTTGTATTAGTTTCAGGTGTATAACCCAGTGATTAGACATTTATACAACTTACAGAACGTTTCCCTTGATGTTTCCCCCTGAAAGAGATACACATTGGAGTCCAGCGCCTCTTTCTTCCCCAAAGCACTCCTAGGACTTTACTGCTGATTGCTTTTTTTTTTTTTACCTTCTAAGATGCCAAAGTACCCACAATTGATAGCATTATAATAGAAAAGTATTTTGCAAGGAAGTAAAACTATAAACTTAGCAAATGTGAAATATGTTTCTTAAAAGAAAAATCATTTCTCTAGGAGGCAGATTCATTTTTTTCCTCTGGAACTTTTCACTGGGTACCTGGTTTTTACAAGTGATTTAACCACTGTAACTCTTTGGTAATAGTATAACAATTGGATACAATCATCTAATAATATGAAAATAGTTTAAAAGCATATTCATCAAAAAGAACAATAGTAAAATGTTTCCTTCTTGATTTAAAAGGATGTGGCTGGAGTGTCGGTACACTTAATGATACGCTGTCAGAGGAAAGGTCAACAGTTGAAAGAACAAGAGCACAAGTGCGGGCAAGATCGTTTGTTTTTTCAACAACAGTTGTACCGGAAGGAAATACAGAAAATGTTAAACAGTATCTATTTGGATTGTGGGACAAGAAGTTCCCTACTTTCTCATACGTTATAACCTGAAATTACATTGGAAAATTGAGTGTCTGAAAAATCAGAAATTTTTTATGTAAGAAGTTTCATACCAAGAGAAATAAGAATATAATTACATTTTTAGTAAATAATATTTAAATAATGGACATAATCATTTAAACAAATAATACTTAAAATTAGATATATTCAAATAAATAATTGGCTATGGTAAATAACCACTTCCAATGTAACTTCTCAAAAAAATCTGAGTAGTTTTTAGTAGGCAGAAGAAACTGATAATGTTAAAACAGACTTACGGATAGTGATTTTATAAAAATAAACTACAAGAAATTGTGTCAAGGTTTTCAGTATGATATTGTACTTGCATCCATACTTACAGCCATAGTGTCAACTTACCTGAGTAAAATTTTAAGAGGAATTTGAACACTGGCTTTCTTCTGATAAAGAAGCCTGTGGTGAGCCATATTCTTGACAATAGCTTTATGTCTGTATCTTCTGTCCACACTTGCATTGTTGAAATGATTTTCTGTGCTCAATCTAAAGCCATATTTTAAAGATCATTCCGTCGTTTGTCCTGCGCAATTACCAACAGAGTTACTGTATCAGTTCCTTCTTTCCAGTTTTATTCTTCTGCTTCTCAACATTTATTGCCATTTTCCTATTTCCACTGTTCCTTCTTAGTTAGACATACTCTTCTACCTGCTTCAGTCAGCCTTGAACGCTACAAACGGTTCTCTAAATAGTTACCACATGTGGCTTCATCAACACATTCATTTGCTATATTCAGTCTACATAGATCCTTGTTTAATGGTCTGTCCCTTTGATTTCACTGATTATCTCCTTCTTTAATAAACTATCTTCCTCAACCTACCCCTTCTACCTCTTATTAATATGGATATTTTCCAGATACTTCCTTTTCTAATATACCTTCTGCCTTGGCCATTTTACACTTTTCCTCTTTTAGAAACAGTAGTGTTATGGAATAAATTGTGTCCCCTCAAAGATTCATATGTTGAAGTCATAGATCCCAACACCTCACAATGTAACCACAGTTAGAGACAGGATTTTTAAAGGGATAATTAAATTAAAATGAGGTTAAACTTCAATTCAGTATAACTTGTGTTCTTATGAGAAGAGGAGATACAAACACAGGGAAGACAATGTATAGACAGAGGTCAAAATGGCCATCTGCAGGCCAAGGAGAGAGGCCTGGAGCAGCTGCTTCCCTCATAGTCCTCGGGAGGAACCAGCTCTACAACACCTTGATCATAGACATCTAGCCTCCAGAACTGTGAGAAAGCAGATCAAGGTGTCAGCAGTTGGCTATAGCAATCCTTAACAAACTCATACAGATGACCTCTCAACAGATGGCTTACAAGTCTACCTCTGACCCCACAATCTCTTTTGAGTCCTGGATCAGCTTCCACAGCTGCCTACTGAACATCTCCATCCATATGTTTTATTAGAAGCTTCAATAAACATGTCAAAAATTAAATCTTTATTGACATATACTTCAATTTCTTGTACAACCAGAAGGATAACAACCAATTTAAAAACAAAGCACAACCAGAACTGCCAGAAAATTGAACTGCATGAAGTCTGACAACCCAGGAGTTAAACGAAGAAACATTCATCCAGACCAGTCAGAGGGATGGAGACAGGAAGCAGGGGTGGAGAAGATGCACCGCAAGGTGGTAGCTGGCAGACCAGGCAGTCCCAGATTCACATGCAAATAAACTAGGAGGCATGACTGGAGAGCAAAAGAGACCATATAACCCAGGGTTCCAGTGTGGGGAAACAAAGCCTCAAATGCCTCAAAACCTCTGACAGTAAAAACTTGTCGGAGTTGTGGTGGTGGGAGAAACTCCCAGTATCACAGAACAGTCCATTGCAGTGGCCCACAGGATCTGAGAAAGCACCAAACCCACCTACCCAGAAATCAGCACCAGGGAAGCACCTGAAAGGGCAGGATCCACTTGTGGGTAGCAGGCAAAGTGACTGAAAGCGGGGGAAGAGCTGAGGAAGCGTGCAAGCAGCAGTGTTCCCTCTCTGGCCTATTGCCTCCACATGTGATACCACGAACACAGCAATGTGGGTTGCCCCACCCCAGCGAATATATTTGGCTCTGCCCCTTACAACGTATCAGGTGCACTGAGACAAAGAAATATTGCCCAAATGAAAGAACAGATCAAAACTCCAGAAAAAGAACTAAGCAATGAGGAGATAGACAAACTACCTGGTGCAGATTTCAAAATGCCAGCAATCAGGATGCTCACAGAAGTGTTTGAGTACAGTCACAAAATAGAAAAGAAAATGAAGACTATGCAAAGTGAAACAAAGGAAAATGTACAGGGAACCAACAATGATGGAGAGTTAACCGGGACTCAAATCAATGATTTGGACCAGAAGAAAGAAGTAAACATTCCACTGAAACAGGATGAAGAAAAAAGAATTCAAAAAAAAAAATGAGGAGAGGCTTAGGAACTTTGGGGACAACTCTACACGTTCCAACATCCAAATCATAGGGTTTCCAGAGGAGAAGAGGAAGAACAAGAAGTTAAAAACTTATTTGAAAAAATAATGAAGGAAAACTTCCCCAATGTGGTGAAGAAAATAGACATGCAAGTCCAGGGAGCTTCCAAGAGAGTTCCAAAAAAGTTGAATCCAAGGAGAAACACACCAAGAAATATAATTAAATTACCCAAGATTAAAGATAAGGAGAGAATCTTAAAAGCAGTGAGAGAAAGGGAGACAGTTACTTAAAAAAGAGTTCCCATTAGGTTATCAGCTGAATTCTCAAAAGAAACCTTACAGGCAAGAAGAAGCTGAAAAGACGTATTCAAAGTCAAGAAAGGGAAGGACCTACATCCAAGATTACTCTATCCAGCAAAGCTATCATTTAGAATGGGAGGGCAGATAAAGTGCTTCCCAGATAAGGTCAAGTTCAAGGATTTCATCATCAACAGGCCCTTGTTATATGGAATGTTAAAGGGACTTACCTACAAAAAAGAAGATCAAAACTATGAACAGTAAAAGGACAATGAACTTAACAACTATCGACAACTGAACCTAAAAAAAAAAACAACCAAACTAAGCAAACAACTAGAACAAGAACAGAATCACAGAATTCAAGATTACGTGGTAGGTTATCAGTGGGAATGAGGAGGGGGGAGAATGGGGGAAAAGGTAGAGGAAATAAGAAGCATAATTGGTAGGCACCAAATAGACAGAGGGAGGTTAAATGTAGTATAGGAAACGGAGAAGGTAAAAAAATTATGTATGACCCATGAATATGAACTAAGGTGGGGGTGGGGAATACTAGTGGGAGGGAGTTTGCANCAAAACTATGAACAGTAAAAGGACAATGAACTTAACAACTATCGACAACTGAACCTAAAAAAAAAAACAACCAAACTAAGCAAACAACCAGAACAAGAACAGAATCACAGAATTCAAGATTACGTGGTAGGTTATCAGTGGGAATGAGGAGGGGGGAGAATGGGGGAAAAGGTAGAGGAAATACGAAGCATAACTGGTAGGCACCAAATAGACAGAGGGAGGTTAAATGTAGTATAGGAAACGGAGAAGGTAAAAAAATTATATGTATGACCCATGAATATGAACTAAGGTGGGGGTGGGGAATACTAGTGGGAGGGAGTTTGCAGGGGAAAAGGGGGATAAAGGAGAGAAAAAAATAGGACAACCATAATAGCATCACCAATAAAATACACTAGAAAGATAAGATACTCATGATGTAAATTGTTAAAATAACTAGAATATAATAAAAAGTATAAATTTTTAATAAAAAAGTAAAAATGTTATGGAAAAAATAAATCATTATCTGTACCAAACATACTACTCTTCTGTCCTTCTCAGTATGTCTCAATACTCAACAATCTAACCTTCAATTTTTAGAATTATTTTGCATGTATGGTCTCAATGGTAAGGCTAAAGCTGGATGAAGTATTATGTGCTGATATTAACCAGAAATGATTTATTTCACTATCTATAAGCTATTATACCCTATTAATCTGTATGCCCTATAAATACTTGACAGGCTGAGAAAAGAAAAATAATACTAAACCCGAAGAAATAAAAACGAAATTTAAAAAATGCTTTCGGGACAATTTTATTTCACTTAGTGGAAGTACATTAGTGTGTGTAACTTTTCATGGAGATATATATGAATAAGTATATAAAACATAAATATATACATTAAGAAGTCACTATATAGCAAAAGCCCATTTAACCACCAACTAGGTCAAGAGAGAGAATGTTTTCCAGCCTCCCAAACCCCCACCTGCCAGCGTACCAACATAGTTCTTTCCTTCTTTAAAGAAATACTCTCTCAACATTTCTAATCATCATTTCTTTACTTCCTTTAGAGTTTTACTGCCTATCTATGCATCCTTAAACCATTGAGTTTTAATTGTGTATGAATGGAAGTATTCATATACATTTTTTTTGTTTTTGCTTTTATCACCTAATACTGTTTGTGGGAATCACTCAGGTCTTCTTTTTTAATGTTCTCTATGTTCACTTAGGTTTGTCTATATGGATGTGGCTTTTAATTTATCCTGATTTAGATTCTGAGAGCTTCCTGTATATACATAGATTGGTATCTTTTATCAGCTCCAGGTTTTCTTAGCCACTCTCTGTCCAAACACACCTCTCCCTTACTTTCCCTCTTCTGACACTTCCACCAGCCACACGTGAGATTCTTGCTCCATCTGTAAGATTCTTGGCTACTCAGTTTATATTTTTAATCCATTTTTCTAGTGATGCTGCATTCTAGAAAATCTTCATTGACATTTTTGTTCACCTCTGTCTATATTTAGTTTCCTGTGCCCTGAGGAAGTTTGCAAGTTTGTTTTTATCTCAGGTTCTATGTTTCACAGTTCTAATACTTGGACTTTTAGCTGCTCTCCTTTTGCTCTGAGTTGATTATGAAGCTTCTTTCTCATGTGTCTTCTTTTCTTGTAGGCTTTGTTTATTTGTACTGTACACTGCATGTTGTCTTTAAAAGCATTTATATTATTTGAGAACTAGGATAGATGTGTATTTTTCCAGAGAAGATGTAGATTTTCTTCCTCCAGGTACCTGAACACTACCAGTGGAACTACTTTCAATAATAAATCTCCTGGTGATTTTTAAAGCATGATACATTTGGCCTGAAAATCTACTATGACTACAGAGTTACAGTGCCTCCAATATTTTTCATCCCCACCTTGCTATGCTCAGCACCAACACAATTTTACTTTGAGTGAGGAGAGGCAAAAGTATGAGTGAGTTGGGTCTGGTTTACCTCCACTTTTGAGAGTATACCTCTTTGGAGTTACAGCTGCAAAGGAGGAGTGACTCTTTAATTAAACTGCCCACACTGGGCAGGTCCTCATTTATGTCTTCTGCCCCATGTACACCATCAGTACCACACAATTTCAACTGTTTCACCAGAAGCAACAAATATGTTTAAAGCAATTAGTTATGTACACATGTATTTATTCCTTTAGAAATATATTGGGATTTTAATTATCTATTATACATGCTGCTCAGTTCCACCAAGCACTGAAGGAAACATCTTCCTGGTTGCTGGGAAGGTTGTCACCTTAGCTGACAGCTCTGTCCTGGAAATGCCTTTGCTGAAAGTGTTGTCACACCCAAGGTCATTCTGCCTTCTTCAGGCTTTCCAATTCCTATGACTGGTCTATGTAGGTATAAAGACCTGGGCTCCTCACCCCACCCTAGGGCAACTCTGAGGGCCCCGGCAGCTTCAAAGCTTTTCATGACACAGACAGTGGCCCTGTTACGTCCGTGACACCACTCAGCATCTCCCTTTGCCCTATCCTGCTTCCTTCCTTGCCCCCAACGTGTGTGGGTCCAGAGACTTCCTAACAAACTCCCTGCAGAAAAAGTTGTATCTCGGAGCCGGCGTGCCAGAGAACCCAACCCGTGACACCTTTTTCCAATCAATTTTTATCTTAATTGCATTCTGGTGAGAGAATACACTTTTATGAGTTCAGCACTTTAACATGAAATAATTAAATAAATGACTATGGGCCAGTTCATGGCCAGTTTTCATTAATGTCCTTTGTGTGGTTAAAAAAGAACATGTAATAAAAATAGTTGCAATGTTTTTATGTCCATCATATCTACATTGTTCATTGTGTTGGTCAGTGCTCCATCCTCACCCACTGGTTCTTCTTTCTAGTCCAAACTCCTACCAACTACTGACAGAGGTGTGTTAAAATTTCTCACTCTGACATGCCTAATTACTCTTTGTAGTTTTACTTACTTATGCTTTACATATTCTCAAATATGTAATCATATAAATTCAAATGCATATTGTACATATAAATTTAAAAGGTATACCTTCCTGGTAAAATAAATATTTTGTCATTATAAGGTCCTCAGAAAAGAGGAGAATTCCCCACTTCTACCCATCTTTAGTTCTATGACTGTACTACTAACAAAATAGTAAAATTGAGACAAGACTAGATTAACAAGAAAATAACAATTTAATACATGTGCACAGGGTAATCACAGTATGATAGATTGCAAAATGATACTCAAAGAAATGATCAAACCAGACACCTTTTTATACCTTTAAGACAAAGAAACAATAAACTGATGGACTTCCGTCAAGATGGAGGCATAGGTGCAAACACTGTGCTTTCTCCCACAACCAAGTTTGAATACAACAAAGGTTTAGTAAACAAAGACGCAGCCAAAGAACAGAAAATTGAACTATATGGAAATCTGACAACAACGAACCATTCAACTGGACCGGTAAGAGGGGTGGAGCCAGCAGCAGAGCAAGGTCGGGCAGGAAGGATCCCCTGACCCCAGGCGCCCAGGCAGCCATGGACAGATCCCAGGCGTGGGGTAGCGATGGGCAGAGGCAGTGAGGGCACAGGGCGGCTGGCTGACTGCAGTCACACATTCGCACACAGGTAAACCAGCGAAGAAGTGAGCAGTGAGACAGACCGTGCAGGCCCCAGTGGCGGGAAGCAGCAGAGGGGACCGCCATTGCTCCTCTTTGACCCCGCCCCCACGTACAGCATCACAACCCAGTGACTGAGTTGCCCCGCCCTGGTGAACACCTAGGCCTCCAATCCTGATACGTAACAGGCATGAACAGTCCAAAAGATGGCTCAAGAAGAACTCAAAGCCACAGAGCCGATAACTCTAAGTGACCAGGAAATAGCCAGCCTCTCAGATGCACAGTTCAAAACACTGGTCATCAGGATGCTCACAGAGCTGGTTGATTATAGTCACAAATTAGAGGAACATATGAAGGCTAAACTAAGTGAAATGAAGGGAAATGCACAGGAAACCAATAGTGATGGAAAGGAAACTGGGACTCAGATCAATGGAGTGGACCAGAAGGAAGAATGAAACATCCAACCAGAAAAGAATAAAGAAACAAGAATTCCAAAAAATGAGGAGAAGCTTAGGAACCTCCAGGACATCTTTAAACGTTCCAATATCCGGATTATAGGGGTACCAGAAGGGGAAGAGGAACAGCCACGAGTGGAAAAGTTATTTGAACAAATAATAAAGGAGAAATTCCCCAGTCTGGCAAAGCAAATAGACTTCCAAGAAGTTTAGGAAGCCCAGAAAGTCTCAAACAAGTTGGACCCAAAGAGGAATACACCAAGGCACATCATAATTACATTAGCCAAGACTAAAATGAAGGAGAGAATCCTAGAAGCAGCAAGAGATAAGGGGACAGTCACCTACAAAGGAATTCCCATCAGACTGTCAGCAGATTTCTCAAAAGAGACCTTATAGGCAAGAAGGAGCTGGAAAGAAGTATTCCAAGTCATGAAATCCAAAGACCTACAGCCAAGATTACTCTATTCAGCAAAGCTTTCATTTAGAATGGAAGGACAGATAAAGTGCTTGTCAGATAAGGTCAAGTTCAAGGAGTTTATCATCACCAAGACCTTATTATATGAAATGTTAAAGGGACTTACCTAAGAAAAAGAAGATGAAAAATATGAACAGTGAAAGGACAGCAAACTCACAGTTATTAACAACCACACCTAAAACAAAAGCAAACCAGGAGTGGAACCATAGAAATGAAAAACACATGGAGGGTTAGCAACAGGGGAGTGGGAGGAGGAGAAGGGGGGAGGAGGTACAGAAAATAGCATAGACAGTAGGTAGAAAATAGATAGGGGGGAGAGCAAGAATAGTGGGGGAAATATAGAATCTACAGAACTTGAGACACGTGGTCATAAACTAAAGGGGGGAATGGTAGGAGAGGGGGTGTGCAGGGTGGAGGGAAATGAAGGGGGGGAATAGAACAACTGTAATGGTATAATCAATAAAATATATTTAAAAAAGAAACAATAAACTTGTGAAAAATTGACAGGCCAAAAAAGTTAGTGCTCACTAGAAAAGAATCTAAGAAAGGTTGGGTGTTCAATAGTAAGGAATTAAACAAAATAGTACATCAGGGAAAAGGCAGTAAGATTTAATGATACCGTCTCTTCAGCTCTGAGTCGGTTAACTGTGGAAGTAAGGGCGTGTCTTCCAGGCGCAGGGAGGATACCTGTCAGCCGGGAGATTTACCTCCTGCATTCAAGGACACAGGGAGGGTTAAGGTTCCCATCTGGCACCAGCTGCTCGTCAAGTAATTTTCATTCAAAGCAATCAATATGCCATTGCAGGACATTTTGGGGTGGCTTCCTTGGGCCTGAAAAAAGTGTTCCTGTTTATTTCTAGTAATGATGTTTGCCTTAAAGTCTACTTTGTCTCATATTAATATAGCTCCCTAGGCTTCATTTTATTCATTATTTGTGCATGCATGTGATTTGTGTGCATTTTTATCATTTTCAACATCTACGTGTTCTTAAAATTTAGATGTATCTCCGAGCATACAGATGGATTTTTAATTATCCACTGAAAAATTATGTCTTAATTGCATAACTTATTTTATTTACATTTAATGTTAGCACTGGTATATTAATTTTACACTTATATTTTTTATCTATCCATTTTTTGTTTCTATTTCACTCATTTTTTTCTTTCATCTGAATTAAAAATATCCTATGACTTTTATTTTCATCAACTAGCTAGGACTGCATAGATTCCACTTATAAGCGAATTTTTTCTATAGAGTCAGCCCCCCTTTGTACGCAGTTATTTGCATCCACAGATGCAAAGGGTTTACTGCAGAATCAAAAGTTACACTCCAGTTTTTGACTGCACGGTGGTTGGCACCACTAACCTCTGTGCTGTTCAAGGCCAGCTGCACTCTACATATTCTTCTAATGATTACTCTAGAAATGACACTACATATAATATCTATCAAAATCTTAAAATCTTTGCCCTCTCCCTAGCTAGTTCTTCCTGACATGTGATTTGCCTGGGAATTGATTGCATAATGTAATGGGCATGATCTCACTTTATCCTCATGCCTGTAGAGGGTGGAGACACGACTCTTGCCACTTTACAGATCAGGAAATGGGTTCTTTGTCACGTGGGCAACTAGTTCCAGGTCACTGACCTAGTCAATGCTGGGTCTGAAATGCAGGCCAACGTCTCTCTACTTCTAAATGTGGGGTTCTTCTGGGTTTTTTGTAACATTTTCTTTATTTACTCTTTTTAAGTGACTCTCAAGGTATGTTTTAATAATTGAATAATGATAGCAGCATTGATGAAATAAATGCAGAACCTACAAATGTAACTTTAGTAACGGATATTTTTCATTTGAATGTACAAGTTATTTTTAGATTTTTAGGCATACTTTGCTTATCCTGAGTTGCAGTGTCTCATCAAAGAAATCCACATCCCAGAGCACATTAAGAAATTTGTACTCTTCCTAGAAATAGTTACTTAAAATAACAATATTGTGATTGATCTGCCTGTAGCAAAGATCTTCTGATTCAATCTTTCAACAAAGGTGTACGCATCTGGTGATGGGCAGCGGAAATCTAAGTATCTTATGAATAGAAATTCTTCTTTTGCCTGCAAGTCCTCTCTGTAGTTGTCTGATTACCCTGACGTGTGCCTCGTCTGCACTGCACCATGTGTAGCATAACAGGAAGACAAAACACTGACAACCTTAGAGGATCAGTTTGCAAAACATTGCCTCCATGGGGCTTCTGCTCTGGTAAATTACCTTTCCACGGTAGATGCTAGAAGCACCTCCTCTAGGGATGGGATGTTGTCACAAATTCCAATATTTGAGGTTTTCAAAAGCTCATACTCCCAAGGTAAGTGCATATGTGATTCTTCTGCCTCAAATGCTTAAGTCTGAATGGCTCTGCTGTGTGTGTGATCCTCCCAGATTCTCTATTCTCCTGCCAGGGAGCTGCATTGTCTACCTTCTGTAATGCTCCTAACACACCATCATAGTGGGTTGTATTTCCATAAATAAATGAGGACAGTAACACCGCCCCTGGGGTGTTCAGATGAGTAAACATGGTGAAGCTCAGTGCAGAGTGATACACAGCAGGCACTCTATGTGGGTTTTCCAAGGCCCCTGTTGCCATGGGACAGCAGATTCTCATGGAGGCCAAGCAGCAGCCCCCATGACCAGATGCTGACACTCCTTCCCTCACCCTAGCCTGGGTGTTAGCCTGAGACTCCACCAAGGGCAGGGGGAGGACAGTGCAGAAGGGGAAAAGCATGCTTCTGCTCACCATTCACACTGTGCTCAGAGGGCAGGCCTTGCATCTGGTGCTTCCTGCTTCCTGCTTAAAAGCCAAGATACTAGGAACCCTCTGAATGCCTTTAGGAGTCAGAAATAGTCAAGTATTTATGTACTTATAAGCAGCCAGGTTCTGAATTGTTATTGGAAACAATGGCACCCAGACTGGGAAACTAAGCAAAACAGAGAACGAGGATTTCAGTTTCTCCTGAGTTATTACGGTTTAAGATTTTACTGTATTGCTGATGAATCTCCATGAAAAGTGTTTCATTTTCCAGGTCATGTGTTAAGCTGTCTACAGTGATGGATTTCATCAAGCTGAGGAGTCCCAAGGGTTTCCGACTTTATCTCTTCTCACTATCGAAACATTTGTATGTTCACAATCTTTTCTGCTGCTTCTGCTGTATTTCATCAATATCTGTCTTCCTGTGTTGATAAAAAAATGTTGCATTTTAGCTAGAATGTTTCACATGTAATCAATAGCACCTGCCAGAATTAGATCAAGAAGGGCTCCTCTTCTTTTTCAAATGCAAAACTTCCCCGTAAGAATATTTTCTGTTAAGATAAATGTTTATGCTCACATTTTGATAATGACTAAGACCTTATTTTAAGGCTCTAATCAGGATAACTTCTAAATAACTGTGTCTATTTTTCTATAAATTGGTTGCTACGAAGTCTTACTTTGTGTTTCAGTATTTAAGAGTAAACAATGATTTTTAAGAAGTATTTTATGAGAACTTAAAATAAAATACATCACACTCATCATGTTTTACCCTGGGTTCCTGAAAACTAGCTGTATTACAGAAAATTGAATAAAACCTCAAAAGAAAACTTCAGTTAACGCTTCCTAAGCCGAGGTGCCCAACCCGCAGCCTGTGGGCTGCATGCAGCCCAGGATGGCTGTGCATGTGGCCCAACCCCAAATCATCAATTAATTTAAAATATTATAAGATTTTTTGTGATCACATGTCATAAGGTATCTAAAGTGTGGCCCAAGACAATTCTTCTTCTTCCAGTGTGGCACACAGATGCCAGAGGTTGGACACCCCTGCTTAGAGCAATGTCCCACACACATATTAATGCAAAAGGTTCGTATGAGATGGGTTACAATTTACATGTAAAAAACATTATCGTAAGTCTTCAAAATTCACAAACACGCTTTAAAAATGTTTATTATTCCGTTTAAATACAATGGTCATTTACATATTTTCCCATAATTGTCATTTGTAAAAAAAAATTGCATATAAATACAAAGTTACAAGGAAAAATTATCACGGGAACAAACAGCTCCATCATTTCTGACATTTTAAAAATGCATCACAAATTAAAACACAGGTCTCTTTGAAAAGTAAAGAATCTTTCAAGTTAAGAATTTGATTACCTTACATTGGGTAAAAAAGCACAAATTAGTAATTACTAAATAGTCACAGGAAAGTAAGTAGAGCATAGGAAATATAGTCAATAATACCACAATTACTATGGATGGAACCAGTTGGGATACTGGCAATATCAGGGGGAACACTGTAAAGTATATGACTGTTTAACCATTAAGCTGTACATCCGAAAGCAATACAAAATAAAATATAAAGAAAATAATTTAACTACCCTTAATATAAACAAATCTGAAGTCTTCATATAATAAAATACCAGTCAGTTCTGAACATATTAGACTAGTAATCCAATTGTAGGGAGTGTTTGAATGATAAATATCAAGCAGGCCCAATGGAATCACCTTAAAGCAGAAATAACAAATTGTTACCTAGATATTTGCCTCTGATACTCCTTCCACAGGGAAATATTTAAACAATCAGGCATAATTAGAAGACTAGGTTAGGAAGTACACATCATAACTAAAGCTTCTTTCTTCTTCAGTAAACTAAAGAGTGTTTTGGCCCCACAGTCTGGGTGGAAATGGTAGAAGTCTACAATTCTAAAAACAAGGTTTCTACCTGAATGATGTAGGATTTGCAAGGTCAAAATTTTAGAAAAAAAGATGGGTAGAAACATTAGAGCACAGAAGATTAGAAACAGGGAGAAGCAGCCAGTGGTGTGGCTTAGCACTGAGAATCAAAATAAAAACCTGGAACTATCACTTGCAGGACTGAATATTGCATTTACGATGATCAAACTCCAGGGTATCATATTCCAAGACAGAGCTGCAAAATAAAAGACAGAGCGGCTGTGTCTTTCCTGGACAGGAGGGCTTTGACAGTACGTGACATTCGTGACGTTTCTCGTCAGCACAGTTGGAGGTTTCCTGGCATTTCTGTTTTCGTGAGACTCATTGTTTGCATCAGCAACACACTGGACACCCATCACAACAAAGGGCTTTATTAGCATAAATTCATTGACTATTTACAAGCATTTTCGATAGCTGCATTTAAAAGCAATCTAAAAAGGAATATATTATATGGGAAACTGTCCTAATATTTTAAATCTACTTTGCTGAAAATCTGGAAAGTAATCAAGCAGTAGACTCGTTTTAAGCACAGAATGTAAAATAAAGTTTACCTTCATTACGGATTACAGAACAAAAATTCACACACTGAATTTTAGTATGAGTACTGCAGTCAAGTAGTTTTTAGATTTCCTGTCATTACTTAAGCCACAAAATTAATTAGAATATATAGAAAATATAATGTTACATTTTAAATAGTTCTTTAAAATATACTTCAATGGTTAAGTAACTATTTATACAATATGTATACTTAAAATAAAACATATAAATATTTCTTCTATACACATGAGCTTTTTCAGAGAGTGGCCATACCCTTTTCATATGTAAACATTTTTAAAGAAGTATTTAGTGGGGAAGGAAATAATTTTCCCAACCAAAGACAAAGATTTGTGACATCCCTCTTACTCAACAGATATTCTTCTCATTTTTTCAGCTAATTCTTTTCTTACTTCAATATGTTTCTCTAAATTTTGCACTTCATGTGGAAGATTCATGTCCCAAATAGACAAGAAAGACTGTAATTCTAGAAAAATAAAAAAAATAAAATCACATCTCAAAGATCTGCCATAAGGTATTTTTATTTTATTTTAATTTTATATTTAGCTACCTTGGACAAATATGTAAATATAAATATACAACAAATAATGTAGTAAATTGTTGCCTTTCATAAGAAATTACATTTAGAAAATATTTTTTAAAAGTGTAAAACTTATTACTAAATTTCAAAAATGTATATGGGCCTTTAATAACCTAACATTTCACTTTCTAAAATAAATAAAACCTTTTTGAACACTGTTCAAAATTGGGCATTACATTGATAGGTAAGATGCAAGAATAAAATACCCACATTTCGTTTAAACACGGACTAGTTCTTATTTTATAATGGTTGATAGCTCTACTTTGTGAGAAGAAATACTTAACACTCATAAGTGACTGAAACATAATTCTGAAGTTTTATGTCTAAATTATTTGCACTATAAAGAAGCTACCAGTTAAGTGTTTAAAGTTTTATAGCATACATAATATTTATGATAACGGTATAAAACACATAATATATTATAATCATCTACACATATCACTGCACTATGTTTGAGATATGATATCCTAGTAAACATTACCTTTCTGGTGTTGCACGCCTTCAGTACTTTTCTGGGAATACCCCAAAATCAACATGGCATTTTTAAGGCTTCCTTTACAAGAAAAAAAAAGTTTCCTATTAAAACAATATAGTAAGTTGCACTGAAAAAAGTATACTTCACATTTTGAGATACAAAAACCTTGGAATTTAACTTACATTTTATATTTTCAGAGACACCTAATTATAATTAATAGAAAACTCTCCACGAAGACCAGAAAGTTTTTAAAGCTAGAAAATTTGTGATCTCCTCCTTGCTGTGATTCTTATTAATTATGTGAACCTGAGAAAACAGCTTAATCTTTCTGCTAAATAGGTTTAATATTTATACATTACCCCTCCACCCAAAGTTATATTATATGAGATTACGTGTGTGAAAGTACTTTGAATATTATAAGGCACTGGTCAAATGAGAAAGATGGATACACTGATACTCTGCCACAAAACCATACCTTCTTCTCAAGTCATTCTTATTCAACAAGTATCCATCAAGGTCCTCTATATACTAGGCCTAAGGTAGGCCCTGGGAATAAAAGGGTGCAAAAACATAGGCAAATTCAATCCACACGGACTTTATGTCCTAATGAGATCAGTGACTAATGAGTAACTGAGTTAGCTAAGCAGAAGACAAACTGCACATGCAAAACCTCAGTGCAGGACGAAGCATGGTATTTAAGAGGGACTGAACTCGACTAGACAGAAAGCGCTGGGCGCAGTGTGGTAAACGATGGAGGCTAGAGAGGTGGGTGAAGCCAGGTCATGCTCCACCTTATAAATTATGTTTAAATTTATCTTTATTTTGAAAAATCAACTAAACCTATTAAATCCCACTATGATGTCAGTAATGAACAGCCTCGTGGTTCCCAAAGGACACACAAACTAACTTAGAGAATATAGTAACCTTGGTAGAACAAGACTAGAGAGACAAGTCTCTGCAGACCACCTACTCTGCTTATGTGGACATGCATCCTGATAGTTACCAGTCAGCACAAGCACCTAATTCTAACTCTTTCTGGGCAACTGATATCCATGTATGGAAAATAGGTGAGGGCGGTGAGAAACACTTGTCCCTCCTTAATATATTCTTGTAAAAGAATTTACTGTTTTCTTCACCCTATCAAACATTTGATTACCTATTTGTTAAAGCTACATAAATTTTACTTTTGCAGAACTTAATCCCATAATGTTAATTCTGTGATCAACTCTGTATGTATACTAATCTTATTATTTTAAACCAAATAATTAGTCAAAAGTAGACAATGAAATGTGATTATTCATTGTAGAAAATACATTTCATGAACCATAATGATTTCACCATATTTAAATAGATAAGTAGGGGCATGGAAAGATAAATGACTGAGTAAAACATCATAGGTTGTTAATATCTGTGGATTGTGGATTTCAGCATATCTTGTTCTAAGAATATAAATTTGTTTATAGAGTGGAAAACCAAATAGATGCCTGGGTTGTAGGCCAGTTCCCGGCAGGGGACACAGGAGAGGCAACCATACATTGATATCTCTCTCCCTCTCTCCTTCCCTTCCCCTCTAAAGATAAATGAATAAAATATTTAAAATAACAACAAAAAACAGAATTCTTTAACAAGGGTGGGAAGCATAAACTATACTTAAAATAAGGATTAGCTTTAATTTCTTTGGTCAAAAAGTAAAAAATGTTCAATATTCTATATTCTCCATTTTTACCTTATTAAGAAAAAAGAAATAAAACTCACATTTCTGTGATCTTGCAATAATCTGCTTCTCTTATGGGACAGACAACATTTAGTCTCTCTATTTGTTTTTTCTCCTTTTAAAAAAATATTTTATTGTTGTTCAATCATGGTTGTCTGCATTCACACCCCACCACTCCCCACCCAGCCCATCTCTCCATTTTTTTTTGATGACCCTACTCAAAACTTATCTCAGTCCTACACTTCATTATGTGAACTTCTAAGACATTTCCACTGACATTGGAAAGTGAGGAAAAAACTTAAATCAAAATCACATTCGCATATTTTATCGTCTCAGAGAAGAAGAAGAACCTAGCAGAAAGAAACTTGCCTAACTGCGCTGTCATCATGACTCTGACAGAATCATAGCTGTGGATCCTACGTATCAGCCGGCGAGTTGACAGATCCAGGAGCAACACGGAGCCTCCTCCGGTCCCGATCCAGAGAGCCGTGTTCTTCTGGAGGCAGAGAGTTTTCACTCTCCCAGAATAATGCATTTTGTGTTTAGCTTCCTTGTTTGCTTTTCCCACATCCTCCCTAAAACCATAAGGAAAGCGTGCATTAATGATTTTTTCAACAATTAAGTGAAAAACAGATGTATGCCTATATATATAAATATATACATATATATATGTACATATATATATGCATACACATATATAATACTTTATTTGTTAATCTTTTTATCCTCGCTTGAGAATATGCTTACTGATTTTTTTGAGAGAGACAGGGGAAGAAAGGGAAAGGAAAAGAGAGAGGGAGAGAAACATGGATGTAAGAGAGGAACATTGATTGCTTGTCCAACCTGACTGGGGATTAAACCTACAATGTAGGCCTATGCCCTGACCAGGAATCAAATCTGTGAGCTTTTGTTTTACATGATGATGCCCCAGCCAACTGGGCCACACTGGCCACAGCATATATATAAAACAAAATAATATATTTATATTATATATATTATTTTAAATTATGAATACATGCAAGAGGACATTATACATCCTTAAAATTGTACAAAACTAATTTTGCTTTATACAGAATGCCAAAGGGCCACATTTCTCTACTTGAAGCATAAATTATCAAACATAACACACTACCACTTTAACATCAAGAAAACTAAAATAAATAAAATGAATATAATAGTTAAAAAAAATTCCAGTAAAAAAAGAATAAATTTTCCCCAAATGAGGGAAAAACATTAGTTTCCAAAGTTTTCCATGAAGTATGAAAACTTCAAAGGAAGATAAAATTATAATAACTTATATGCAAAAAAATCAATACAAACCACTAATATTTTCCCTGAGCTAACAAATAGGTCATCACAAAAATGAGGTATTATCACTAGCTATCAGAGAGATGCAAATCAAAACCACAATGAGATACCACTTAACACCAGTCAGAATGGCTCCATAAACAAAGAAACAAACAAGTGTTGGGGAGGCTGTGGGGAAAAGGGGACCCTAGTTCACTGTTGGTGGGATTGCGGACTGGTACAACCATTATGGAAAACAATATGGAATTTTCTAAGAAAACTAAAAATGGACGTGCCTTTTGATCCAGCAATTCCACTCTTAGGAGTATATCCTAAGAACCCTGAAGCACCAATCCAAAAGAACCTATGCACCCCAATGTTCATAGCAGCACAATTTACGATAGCCAAGAGTTGGAAGCAACCTAGATGCCCATCGGTCAATGACTGGAGCAAAAAGCTATGGTACATTTACACGATGGAATTCTATGCTGCAGAAAGGAAGAAGGAGCTCCTACCCTTTGCAACATCATGGATGGAACTGGAAAGCATTATGCTGAGTGAAATAAGCCAGGCGGTGAAAGACAAATACCACATGATATCACCTTTAATAGGATTCTAAACAACAAAACAAACAAGCAAGTAAAATGTTACCAAAGACAGTGTAATACAGAAGGTGCTGACAGGGTCCAGAGGGGAGAGGGGAGAGAATCACAGGGGGAAAGGGGAAGGACTCACATGAACAAGTATAAAGGACACATGGACAATAACTAAGGTGGGGGGTGGAGATGGGAGGGAGGTGGGGAGCACTGGGGGGGGGCGGGTAGGGCTGGGAATACAAGAAAGAAAGCTGTACTTGAACAAGAGTTATATAAATTTTTTTTAAAAAAATTAGGTATCAGAAACAAAAGAATCCGAATAATTTCGGAACATCAGGTAGTAAGAGTCCCTTTAGCAGACAGAACTGTCAGCCCTCCTGTGCATAAATGTCCTCGCTGTGCAGAGAAAACTGTAAGAAGACTCTAGGAAAGTAAACTTTGAAGTCTCCTTTTATGTATATCATGTAATAGAAATGTTCTCCAGAGTACAAGCAATGTATACAGTAAAAAGCAAAACGAAAGGGCTAGCCAACAAAGTTGGCAAGAGTCCCGTGTCTGAGCAGCAGCACACAAAGGACACGCTCAAGGTCAAGTCAGAGATGTGCTCTGACCCACCCATGGTATCAGGGTAAGGCCTGGGCTCTCAGGTTGCAGTGTGGTCCTTCCCCTTAGTTAATGCATTGCTTGGTGCAGTAAATTTCTCCTCCATATTTTTATATTGTTTTGTGACCTTTGACCATTGGAACACCATATTTTTGGACCCACAGTTGAATTATAATTAGTAATACAAATACAATAACACTGCTAGATGTACAGCCAGCAACAAATACAGCATGGTCACTATTAAAAATGTACTATTTTTTCACTGGAGAATATTCTTTGTAATACCTTGGAAAAGCCATAAATATTATGTTCTTTTATTATTTTTTTTTCTAAAATGAAATTTGCTGGACACCAAGAGAGGATGCTGAAAAGCATGACCAATTTTGTTTCTGGATTTATCTTTTTTTCTCTTCACTTTCTATTTAGAGGTAGAAAGGAAGAAAAATAAGTCATATTTACCCCATTTCTGAAATTTGAAGTATAAAGACAGCTCCTACAGGCATAAAATAAAGAATCTATGACTTGGATCTGGAGTCTCCAATAATACCTTTTACACTTAAAATTTTAAGATAGTAGATCTTGTGTTGTGTACTTCCCACAATAAAATAAATTTAGAAAACAACAAACAAATTCATTTACTTTAAAAAGTGCACACAGTCTATTAGTTCACACAGTTTATCAGTTTTCTTATCCCACACTTCCACAAGCGGGCTATTTTTCTTCGCAATGTAGACAGCTGTGTCTACCACCACTGCTATGATGTTGGAATCACTGAAATCTGCAGAAGGAAACCTAGGAGGGAAAAAGAATGTCACTACCACTCATTTTTCTTCCATTTTAACATGCAATGCAACCCCGTATTAGTTTTTAATGCGTGTAAAAGGTAAACACCATTTTGAAAAAGAAGCTAGAGTATTGGCAACTATTTCATATTCTTTTCTAATCAAAACTGAATAGGTAACTTACTTTGGTACTTCACTTACATTTTTTACTTGATAATAAAAGATTATGACTACTGTTTATCTCTGGTTTAAATTTTAATTTCAGTTTTATCGTTTTCTTTATAGAATTTTATGCTGCCCATGTATGCAAAACATCTTAATTTCCAAAAGAAATATCATCATAGCTGTAACCTTACAATGTTGCAATAAAATACTTATTGTAAGAATATTTGGGGAATTGTTAGCTACCTATACCTAGAGTTGTAACACTTAAGATGTTAAAATAAATTTTAGTGGCAATATCCTCAAATATTTTCTTTTCATCAACACAAACCAGTCAAGTTCTGAGGAAAGAAAAAATGCCCATATCCCTCCCCCTTAAAAAATAAAGGAAAATGATAAGTATTTTTAAATACCAATATTTCAACCAAGGACATTTGGCATTTTACATATTTTGCAAACAGATTGGCTACCATAGGCCCCATCTGCATTGGCAAACTGCTAGTTAGTCTCTGAGGCTTAACTTGAATGTCAACTCCTATAAAATCCTTCCCTGACCTGTCAAAACAGACTGATCATTCCCTTTCCCTGACTAGTGTAGCTATATTATTACAGATCTCATTAAATATAAAACTGTACTGATTAGTGTGTTCCCACCACTAAGTTCTAAATGTAACTGCTGAAGCACAAGGACATATCTTTGCTATATACCTATAATCCAGTCAAATCCTCATAGATAAGTACTTATCTTGCACACATAGAAAGCAGATGGGTAGCCCTGGCTGGCGTAGTTCAATGGATTGAGCACCAGCCTGTGAACTAAAGGATTGTGGTTCGATTCCCAGTCAGGGCACATGCCTGGTTTGCAGGCTAGTTCCCAGCATGGGACGCAAGGGAGGCAACCATACATTGATATTTCTCTCCCTCTCCCCTTCCCTTCCCCTCTAAAGGTAAATAAATAAAATCTAAAAAAAGAGAAAAGAAAGCAGATGGATATATGAATATGTATCTAGAAACTGTTTAACAAAGCAGGGAGTTTGTTCAGCGGATGGACGGAAGTATGGATGGAATGGATGAAAAGTGAACTAACAGAATGATCAACTAGAAAAAGGTAACAATGGTTAAAATTGCAATCCAATTAGATAGATAACATGAAAATATCACAGGGTGAAACAATCTTTAGTATATCCTAGGGTAGGAAGATATTTCTCCGTCTTTTCTGTTCTAGTAGGAGACACGAAGATGTGATGTGCAGTCAGAGAGCCACTACATTTAAGGTGGTTCATTCCTGGTTGTTTTCTACATTTAACAGAAAATGGTTCAAAGTAGTACAAATATTGCCCAGACAGAGTTTTAGACTTCATCAAATATTTTTCTGTTGTCTCATTTCATCCTCAATTTAAAAAAGCTCATATTATGAATCTCAATGTTTATAATTACAGAAAGTTTACAAGTGCTCAATAACCCACTCAAGGTTACATAACTTAAAAGGGGAAATTATAGAATAGCAAAAGTTCATCCAAATATTTGCCACATGCTAGGAAACAAATCTGTGAACAAGACAGAAAGCAAACATCCTCATCCACAAGCACTTGTAGTGTGTAGCCATGCCATCTGAAACCCGACTACACTTTAGAATCACCTGAGTAGTTGGGGGCAGAAAACTGAAGACGGGGAGTAAAAGGGAGCAATTGTCTTCAAGAGCTGAGGTAAAATCAGCTTAGCTTAAAGCACATTGGCAAGGAGGCTACAAAATACAAATTGAGAAAGGTACGCAAGCACTAAATCAAAAAAGGCCCAGTAGAGCATTTTCAAGAATTTGAACTTCGAGACTTCCGGCCAAGATGGAGGCATAGGTGGAAACACTGTGCCTCCTCGCACAATCAAGTTTAAAGACATCAAAGTTTTAGTAACCAAAATGCAACCAAAACACAGAAAATTGAACTGTACTGAAGTCCAACAACAAACCATTCATTCAGACTGGTAAGAGGGGCGGAGTCAGTGGCTGGTGGAGCGGGGTCGGGAAGGAAAAAGTGGCCAGACCGACCCAGGAGTACAGGGGGCAGGTGGCAGATCTTAGGCATGGGGTGGCAATGGGCAGACCCAGTGAGGGTGCAAGGTGGATGGCTGACCGCAGTCACACATTCGCACGCAGATAAACCAAGCGAAGGAGCGAGCAGTGAGGCAGACTGTGCAGGCTAGGGTCCCAGCGACAGAATTTAAAGCCTAAAAGCACCAACTGGAAAAACTTTTGGGGGTCGAGGTGCCGGGAGAAGCTCCCAGGCTCACAGAGAGTTTGTTGGAGAGACCCACAGGGTCCTGGAGGGTGCACAGGCCCACACACCCAGGAGCTGGCACCAGGGGGGCCAGGTTTGCTTGCAGAAAGCAGCAGAGGGAACCGAAATCTGAGAGAGAGCAGAACAAACGTCATTGCTCCTCTCTGACCATGCCCCCACATACAGCATCACAACCCAGGGACTGGGTCACCCGGCCCTGGTGAACACCTAAGGCTCTGCCCCTCATACATAATAGGTGTGAACAGACCAAATCATTATGGCTCAAGAAGAAGAACAGTTCAAAGCCCCAGAGGCAATACTTCTAAGCGACCAAGAGATAGCCAACCTATCAGATGCACAGTTCAAAATATTGGTGATCAGGATGCTCACAAAACTAGTTGATTTTAGTCACAAATTAGAGGAACAAATGGAGGCTAAAGTATGTGAAATGAAGGGAAATGCACAGGAAAACAATAGTGATGGAAAGAAAACTGGGATTCAAATCAAGGGAGTGGACCAGAAGGAAGAATGAAACATCCATCCAGAAAAGAGTAAAGAAACAGGAATTCAAAAAAATGAGGAGAAGCTTAGGAACTTCCAGGACATCTTTAAACGTTCCAACATCCGAATTACAGGGGTGCCAGAAGGGGAAGAGGAAGAACAACAAGTGGAAAAGTTATTTGACCAAATAATAAAGGAGAACTTCCCCAATCTGGCAAAGGAAATAGACTTCTAGGAAGTCGAGGAAGCCCAGAGAGTCTCAAACAAGTTGGACCCAAAGAGGAATACACTAAGGCACATCATAATTACATTAGCCAAGATTAAAATGAAGGAGAGAATTCTAGAAGCAGCAAGAGATAAGGGGACAGTAAGCTACAAAGGAGTGCACATCAGTCTGTCAGCTGATTTCTCAAAAGAGACCTTACAGGCAAGAAGGGGCTGGAAAGAAGTATTCCAAGTCATGAAATCCAAAGACCTACATCCAAGATTGCTCTAGCCAGCAAAACTTTCATTTAGAATGGAAGGACAGATAAAGTGCTTGTCAGATAAGGTCAAGTTCAAGGAGTTCATCATCACCAAGACCTTATTATATGAAATGTTAAAGGGACTTATCTAAGAAAAAGGATGAAAAATATGAACAGTGAAAGGACAGGAAACACAGTTATTAACAACCACACCTAAAACAAAAGCAAACCAAGAGGACACCTAGATCAGGAGTGGAACCATAGAAATGAAGATTGCATGGGGGGTTAGCAACAGGGGAGTGGGAGGAGGAGAAGAGGGGAGAAGGTACAGAGAATAAGTAGCATAGATGGTAGGTAGAAAATAGACAGGGGGCGGGGCAAGAATAGTGTGGGAAATCTAGAATCTAAAGAACTTGTGACACACGGACATAAACTAAAGGGAGGGAATGGCGGGGGAGGGCGTGTGTAGGGTGCAGGAGAATGAAGGGGAGGATATAGGACAACTGTAATGGCATAGTCAATAAAATATATCTAAAAAAAGAATTTGAACTTCATGTAAAGGACAATGGGATGCCACTAAAGGATTTTATGCAGGAGAGTGACATCAGATTGATTTACATTTTAAAAGTGTCCCTCCCTCTGCTATGTTGAGAAGTGGTTAGAAAGATGCTGTTGTTAGCAAGGGCAGTCAGTGGTAGCTGCCAGCCAGCCCATGGTAGCTGCAGTGGGAACAGTGAGAAGTACAAGGATTTGAGAGTCTATTAGGAGGACACTCTAGTGGATAAAGAGACTGAAGGACAAAGAGGTTAAGGGTTATTCTCAAGCTTCCATGTTGGGAAATTAGATGGATGTTGAGTAATTAGGATATTCCTTGATTTGTAACTCAAGGCTAATCATACTAATTAGCTAACACTGATTGAGAGCTTACCAAGTGCTGGGCATGATATTAAACTTCTTATATTAATTTTCCTGTTTAGTCTTCCAAACATGCCTTTGACATAGCATATATTACAGCCCTCAGATAAGAGAGGACTGGAGATTTGAGAAGTTTTTGCCCAAGTTCACATAGCCAACACATGGCAAAATCAATATATGAACTATGATTTATGCTCTTATCTACCATTCTTCATTGCTTCTCACTGAGAAGGTATAAATAACCACTGAAATGGTATAAGTAAGAACCAACTGCAATGATTTGGTTAAACTAGAAGTTTTAAATTGAAACAGTTTGGGACATAGTTTACATTTTATTTTATTCTTGCTTGATAGTGGAGTAACAAATTTTTCTGTAGAAGACACATCTGTGTAACCATCCAGTCTAGAGAGGACTTTACTCCTGAGGCCTATGTTTCCTACAATCAGTATGTAATGGGCGTTATCCAAAATATAGCTGTACAATCCACACATAAAGATATTATCCTTCAAATTCCATATTTGATTTGATACAGGGCTAACAAAATTGCTACCAATTTAGATTGATAAATCTGCCTTAGATGACCGTAGATTTTTCATATTTTATTCCAACTATGATTAGGCTGGGTGATTTTATAATGCCCCTCTGCTCTCTAGATTTTTTAAGTTTTCTATAATAAATGTGTAATTTTATAATAAATAAATCATGTATTTTACAAGGTTTCCATTTGGGATTGTGAACAGCATTATTGACATGATTATAAAGAATAAACACAAATAAAATGGTAAAGTAATTGCATACACAGGAATAACTTACAGCTGATTTGTCCTGGTCTCAATGAGTTTCTGAATGGAGAAATCATCAGAAAGCGAGAAAAGTTTTGTGCCACATCCTCCCCACATAATGTTTCTTTCACTTGAATTCACTGATTCACTCAAACACATGAGTGGAGTGCTAACATTTCCTATAGTGAGTATCTTCAAAGGAGCAGCTCCTTTACACTTTGCCAAAAAAGAGAAAACACATTCAGTTAATTGAGTCTCTGCCAAAGGAAACACTGTAAAATTTAAGCTTTCTAAAAACTATTTCCCCATCATATATAGTTAGAGGTATTAAAATAAAAATTCCAGATACATTTTTTCAAGGAATTTATAAAAACAGGATTCAATTCAAGCAGTGTTCAAAATATTACCGTATAACCAATTTCTCCACTTCTCCATGCAAAAAGTACACTGGAAATAACCTATACATTTTACTCTATTTCTCTATCTCTCATGAAATAATCAGCTTCTTGGTAACAAGGGAGTATGAATGGGTAGGATATTGAACCCACAAATGAATAGACAGAGAGAGGAATAGTGCTTTAATAATAAATGAGAATCTAGGCAACAGGAAGTTGAATGATATCTTCAAAGCTAAAGAAAAACTGGTGGCAAACCAGATTTAAAACTTCAGTTTCCTTTTTTCCACAATATACTTATAAGTAATTATTGACTTTGCTTATATAAAAACAGAATTATTTATATATTCCTAAGAGTTTAGATCAGATTTCATTTATCATTTTTTTCTTAGTTTATTCATACAGAACATACACTCAATCAGCAAGAGGATCTATAGGGTACAGGACTCAATGAAGCAATAAAAAGACAAAAAGCAGAATTTATGATCCATGCTGTCAGGAAGCTTATAACCACTTAGAAGGGGGCTAGGGAGAAACATGCAGAAAACAAAGACTTAAATTTTGACGTAGAATGCATTTAACATTTACCTTAACAGTTTTATCTTCAAAAATTGCTAACTTGCCATCAGCAGTTCCCACCAAAAGAAAATTCTTTTGCTTGCTAAAACAAAAAATGTCAACATTGTAACAAAAATAATGCTTGTCTTGACCAAGGTGGCCTTCACACCTCAGCTTGGCTAAATCTTTAGACAGGTTTCTTCCTGATAAGAAGGCCTCTGATCCTTTTCTTACACCATTTACTTTAGAAAACTTAAAATTGCAGGTAAACTCTTTCTTGGCCCATTTGAAATGTAAATCTTCTTCTAGCCTCTTGCCAGTTTTGTGGACCAACTATGTCTTTCTCAAGAATCTGAGAGCCCACCTCAGAAGTGTGATTGAGAAACAAGGCCGCATCTTCCAGTTTCTGTGGGAAGGCAGGAGCCTGGTCAACAAGCACCAGCTTGCAAACACAGAATATAAATATAAAACTGTAAATATATTCACACAACTTCCGCTCTATTCACACTTACAACTTCTGCTCACCCACTAAGCCTTCCAGTACTTTTCCACAACTCACTCCAGTGATTAAATACTCTCCTGCCTTTATTTCAGCAGAGTTGAGCCAATTCTTTCTCCTTTACTGCAACCGTCTTGAATAAAGTCACCTTTGCCTATTTAATGCCCTCTCATGAAATTTTTCTTTGACAACATCTACACAATTTCAACTTCAAACTTTCTAGTGTGGTTTAAATTTCAACTGCCCAAATCTTGTGCTTCACATTTTTTCAATATTTACTTTTTCAGTATTAACTTAACCCCGAAGAATTTTGGGGGTGCAATCATCTAAATGGCTCCTGGAAATCATCCTGCCCCAAATATTACAACAACCAACCTGCTACCAACACTTGAAATTATGCCATTTAGATAATTTCCTTTGAGATAAGATCCCTGCAACTGATAGCGATTACCTGTTTCTACCTATTAAAAACTTATGAATCCATTTATTAGACTTTTGTTCCAATTTAGTAGTTAACTGATAATGTTTTAGACTGGCACATAATAAGTTATTGGTATCTACGGACTCAAAGAAAGAATGAAAGGGAAGTCATCTTTGAGGAGGTCCTGCAAAGGTGAGTAGATGTGAGGACTGGTAGAGAAACAGAGCCACCGCTGAGGTGCAAGGCTGCTGGGCCTACAGCAATGAAGGACCTAGTTTATAAATGCCCCCATTTGATCTGCATACAGAAAAAGAAATATCTCTGTGGCTTCCCACAATTCCTTTTAACAATGAAAAAATCTTAAAATGAGCAGCCATTATGATGCTATAACCATTTGCACAAAATTGAGTCATCCAAAGTATGTAGTTTACGCTAATGGTCAAATTCACCACTATACCTCAGCCTGGAAGAGGAATTGCAATACAAGCAAGTAATGGAATCAGTCATCCTTTCAAGGGTGTGCCTCTTATTTCCATCTTCAGTGTTAATGACAAGCAGCACACCGGACTGCGTCCCAGACACAATCCAGCTTTCCTTTTCAACGGGTAGATGCACCAAGGCGAGGCACAGTATTCTACTATCAGTAACTTCCTGTAAAGAAAAGAAAACACACCCTAAATAAAGTGTTTCTAGGTTAAATGACTAGAGTTATATAAAATAAAAATATTCTCTTATTCACATACTTAACTCTTTTATCACTTTGATTTCAAAAAAATACATACATTATTTCATTTTCAATAAAAATTAGTTAACTGGCAAATGTTTTGCCTATCTAGAATGCATCTGAAACTAAATTTAAAAATTAAAAGTTAAAAATCCAGCACCCATTTATGATAAAAAATAACTCACAGCAAAGTGGGAATAGAAGGAACATACCTCAAAGCTATTTGATAAACCCATAGCCAGCATTGTACTCAATGGGCAAAACTACAAGTGTTTCCCTTAAGATTGAGACAAGACAGAGATGTTCACTTTTGCCACTCTATACAACACAGAACTGAAAGTCCTAGCCACAGCAATAAGACAAGAAGAATAAATAAAAAGCATCCAGATTGAAAAGAAAGAAGTAAAAGTATCATTATTTACAGATGACATGAGACTGTATGTAGAGAACCATAAAGATTCCACCAAAAAACTACTAGAACTGATAAGTGAATTCAGTATACAATTGTATACAATTCAGTAAACAATTTTATTTACCAATGTTGCCCCAATAAATTTAATATAAATTAAAAGTTATTTCTAATTATCATTTCACACTCTATCAAAGTAATATGAGAGGATTTTCAACCTTAAGAATCATGTTTTGGCACATGTATTTCAAGGCAACAGTCAAAATATTAGGCAATTTTTTAAATGTAGAAACCCATGTTACATTTGCCAATACAATGTATTAATCCTTCCTGCAGAAGTTGCACCCAGAGCTCCTCTGTCAGTCAGGTGCACCCACCCCCAGCTGCTCTGAGTGTTGGCTACTGACAGCTCAGAGCTGCACCCTTCACAACAGAACTGACCTCAGCTGGTGGGAGCTGGCTCACCCTGAATAGCTGGGAGCTCACACTGACCCTCTCCTTGGGCAGATGGCAGCTAAGGACCAGCCGACGTGTGAGAACGAAAGACTGGCCCCCTTGCCTGGCAAAGGGGTAAATCTAGGCTGCTATTCACACTCCAGAGTTTTTCACAGAACTCTGAGGAAGTTCTCATGGAGCTCACAGAACTTTTCTGAGGATGTCTGAAGCTAGACTTCGGAGGAAGTCTGCACCTTACTGACAAGTGATTTAAGGAAAACTTTTTAGGAAGTACAGGAAGTCAGAAAGAACAGGGGGGAAAGCTTAGCAAAAGTGTAGTTTCTGAGGTGTCTAGCTTCAGACTTAAATCCCTTGCATAGATTTTCTATCTTAGTCTCTGTTTCTAGAGTCTCTGTTTCTGACCTAAGATACACATATACTGCAATTTCAAAATCAAACACATACTATTTAACTTCATATGAATACACTTGTTCTCACAGAAAGCCAATTTAGTAATGCGTCTAAATTAGCTCTTACATAATCTCCACCTACATAACTTTTTAACTAGTATACCCTTTAAAATTGTCTAACCACTGTGCAGGACACCTAAAGTTAATATTAAATACTGTTAAATGTAAACTGTAATTGAAAAAGAAAAATTTTAAGAAATAATAGCCCACAAAAATAAGTTTTCTGTAGTGTGTCTAATTTAAAGAGTACTTGAATTTACCTCAGAAGTGAGTCTTTCGGTGGTAAAGTCAAGAAAGGAGAGCTGTCCTCTGTCTGCGTTCCCACAGCCCAGCCAGACACTCGCGTTCCTGCTGGAATGACTCGTGGCGACCACGCACTCCACAGTAAGGTTTTTATGGATGGCGATATGTCTCATCAGGCAGAGTAAATCAGCTGAATTCAAAATGTCAAAGACCTGAGAAAGAAAGTTTAAAAAACAACAAAACAGAACACGTCACGTTAACACAAGCCCTTTTGAAAGATCAGATGCTTGTGCAGCAGGTAGAACTAAACCCAAACCTGCCACCTGCACTGCGACCCACCAACAACAACTGGATTCATAATCCAAAACTACAAATAAAATTACATTAAGATAACACTTCATTTGGCCCGTGTATGACACATATTCTTTCTGTATATAGGGTATGTTTTATAACCAGAACAGAAGGGGACATCTGAAAGGAGCCAATGGCAGACAACTGGCAGGTCGCTCGATTCTGTATGACAGAGACACATCGTGATGAAGGTGAACACTCGGGTCAACCATGCAAGGGGTCTTCCCCCAGCTGAAGAGAAAATAAATTTTGATCTTTGGTAACAAAATTCACAAATCACCTCTAGATTCTGTTTCTATGTTTTTCTTTTGAGCACTAAAGAACTAGAGGGAAAGTGTAGAGCCTCCATAAAAAAATAAATAAATAAATAAACCAGGAGTCAGGAAACAGGAAGGAGCAAACTTTTTATGATCTCACTGCCTTATCTGACAAAGGTGATGAGTTTACCCATCTCATTTAGTATACACGGTATTTTAAAGATGAAATGTCCAAGTATTTTTAATAATGTCATTTATCTAAAACAAAATTCAAACTTGTTATACAATATATAATACACTGGTAAAGTATCATTGAAAATAAAAGAGAGGAAAAGGTGAAACAATAATTAAGCTATGAAAATTTCACTGTGATAAAGCCTGTGTGATTAAGACCAGTGGTAGCTGAATTTAAAAAACAAGTAAAGTTAGTAGCCAAAATGATTATATAATGTTTGACAAAGTGATTACATATGTATTCATCTATTTTTGAGTATGAAATTAAAAGTTCAGCAAAATTTTTTCAATGAATTATTATACAAAATCGAGTCCACAACATAAAGACAGCTCTTATTTTGATCTATTAAAATCTGTTTCAGTATAAAACATAATGTAAGTTCTTTTTTCCAATAATATGATAGAAAAGGTTATTGGGAAAACTCCCTGCTAAAAATAACTTAAAGTGCTTAAGAAGTTAATTTTTAAATCTCTTAAAAACATTTCAGATCTGACAAAGCCATAAGGAATTATGGAATTATGGCCTAATTATTCCTTATGGCCTCATAAGGAATTATGAGGCCAAATTCATAGAAACACACAAAANATCTATTAAAATCTGTTTCAGTATAAAACATAATGTAAGTTCTTTTTTCCAATAATATGATAGAAAAGGTTATTGGGAAAACTCCCTGCTAAAAATAACTTAAAGTGCTTAAGAAGTTAATTTTTAAATCTCTTAAAAACATTTCAGATCTGACAAAGCCATAAGGAATTATGAGGCCAAATTCATAGAAACACACAAAACAGAGACATCTCAGGAACACTAAAGCCACACTTGCCCTGAAGGCATTTGTCTACTGAAGGCAAAATTGATGTTTGGTTCTGGACACCTTGTGAGGCGGGAGGAAAGAAAATTCAGTCTAGGGTCCACTCAAGACAGAGTCCTGCTTCCCATACAGCTGGGACCCTAAAGGACCGCATATTCAGAGTAAGGGAAAACCAGAAATAAAGCCACCCCACATCCCCCCCTTTTGCTGATAAAAGGCAAGTTGTCTTGGAACTTCACAAAGAGGAAGTGGGTAAAAGAACCTTAAGAAATAGTTATTAACAGGCATGCTGTCAAGAAGATTTGTAGACCTTTATTTCCATCATCCGGGTGGGAAAAAAACCCTCAAGCCAAAATTGAGTTTAAAGCAATTTTGAGCACGAAAATCAGAAAAAGAAATGTCTATGATCTGTATGCAGAATTATAAAACTTTATTGAAAGCAACTTAAGGACACCTAAATAGAAAGATAACCTACATTCAAGAAAAGAAACACTTCATATCGTAAGGATATAATCCTCCCCAAATTGTCCATAGGCTCAATGCAAATCCAATCCCAAGCATGAGGTTTAAAAAACTTTATTTTTAAAGTTATTTTAAAAAATAACTTTTAAAAAGTTATTTTAAAATTTAAAAATTAAACACAAAGACAGCAAAAAGCATTCCTCAAGGAGAAAATTAAGTAGGGAAAGGAGGCTATTATAAAGCTACGGGAATTAAAACAGGGTAGCATTGAAGGAAGAAGCGGTAAATTGACAGATGGAAGAGAATGTGTATGTCAACATGTGCATGCAACTCTGACAAATTACAGAGTAAATGTGGAAATAATTCAATGGTAAGAGGTGAAGTAACTATTTCATTGGTGAAGCTGCAAGAATTGGTTATGCATAAGAAAAAAAAGAAATTGAATCCAGTAAAAATGTCAGTTTCAGATGGATTAAGAACTTAAACATCAGAAGCAAAATTTGTAAGTTTTTTAAGAAACAACAGGTAAATATTTTTGTGACCCTGGAAACAATAAAGATTTCTTACAATAGGACTAGGACCCAAAAGTAATAACCATGAAAAATGATTAAATTACTGTATATTAAAATGAAGAAATTCTACTCATCAAAAGGCACCCAAGAGGAAACAAAAAGACAAATCCAAACTTGGGAAAAGAAATTTGCAACATATATAATCAACAAAGAATTTGTATATACTACATATAGAATCTCTTTTCTGTCATTTGAATGCAAATAATCTAGAAAAACAAGCAAAACAATAGGAAAAATGAGCAAAACAACAGCAAAATGAAAAAAGGAAATATACATGACCAAACAATATATCAAGAGATGCTCATGCTTATTAGTAATTAGAAAAAAAATAAAATTCATACACACATGATGGAGCTTATTTGGGAAAAAATTTTAAAGTCGGAGAGTATGAAAATTTAGAGAAAAGACATAGAGAAATAGCCACCATAATGTAGGTGATAAAAATGGTAAGCTGCTAAACTTCTTCAGAAAACAGTGGGGATACTCATATATCCTATGATCCTGCAATTCAGTTCCTAGGTGCATATCAGAAGGCAATTCTCATACAATCTTAAGGGTTTAATAACACCAAAAAACTGCAAACAATACCAACACCCATGGACTCAATCATGAGAGAATACACTGCTGTGCACTCAAACAGTGGGATGTGACAGCAGTGAAAATAACTAACAGCTGTGTTCAAAAACATGAATGAACCCTGCCCCGTAATGTTAGGAGAACAGCTGAAAAACCTCAGAAAATTACATTGTTATGATTCCATTTTAAATAAACTATAAGGACAAGACACTAAACTGAATGGCAAAATCATAAAGAAAAGAAAAGCAAGCATTAGCACAAAAGCCAGAAAGTGGCTACATCAACACGGAACGGGAAGTGAAACAACCAGGAAGAGGCATACGGCGGTTTCTAGGGTGGTGGTAATGTTCTCTTAGTGTGCATCTGGGATGGAGGAAGATCAGGAATTTGCTTCAGAACTGTCCTGAATGGTGTGCATATGTTTATTTACACTGACATGTGAAGATGTTTATACACTTGTGCATATACATATGTACTTGCCGTTCTGTACAAAATATTGGTAAGTTTGTCTATAATAATACCTGTGCAGAAGTAGGTCTTTCTTGAGGATTTTCTTTTAAACACCTTTCAATTAACTTCTCAACCAGAGGCCATGGGGCACATCCATATTCTTTAACAGGATCTAAAACATTCAGAAACATGCTAGAACATTAGAGAAATCAGAACAATTATTTTATTACCTCTTTATGTTCATAAAAGACCAAGATATTGCATAACACTGATCTCTATAATCCTACATTAATTATGAAACTACTTATCAAAAAAGCTAATTTTTTAGCATTATCTCTACTTGATACATTTAAGAAGATTTGAATTTTTATGGTAAAAAAAGACACTAATACCAATTGAATAAAATAATACAAAGTCTGTCCAGAAAAAATCCAGCCATTGTTACTCATTCTTGGATTCATTTCCTAGGAAAGCTTCTACTAACATGTAAAAGTCATGTTTTTCTATATGCCTTCATAGCCTCCATCAAACTATTAATTGTTCATTTAATGTCTCCTTACTCTGCTAGAATCTATAACAGTATGAACAACATCACTATATTTCTTGGCACTCAATACAGTGCATAACTAATTAAATAATAATTATTTGCTAGATGAATGATTGATTGAAGATGAATACAGTCTATCTGGAAAAAGTACAACCATTGTTAATATGACCAGAATGGCTTTCATGACATTGATGTAACCTGGCAGCTAAGGAGAGTGCACTAGAATGTACGTGTGAACAATGATGACTTCACTGTACTAGTCAGTGGGGGTGGTAGATGTTGATAACTGAGCATGTGCGTTATGTGGCCATCACATTCAAAATAACTTAGTAAAGCAATGAATCTGTATAAAATTTTTTAAAAGAATGTATTTATTTATTTTTAAAGCAAGGGGAAGGGAAGGAGAAAGAGGGAGAAAAACATCAATATGTGGTTGCCTCTCACGCACCTGCTACCAGTGACCTGGCCCACAACCCAGGCATGTGCCCTGACTAGGAATCAAACCAGCAACCCTTTGATTCACAGGCCAGCACTTGATCCACTAAGCCACACAAGCCAGGGCTACATATTTTCTTTTTATTTAAATTATTTTATTGTTGTTCAAGTACAGTTGTCTGCATTTACCCCCTACCACTCTCCCAACCCACCCCCACCATCCCCACCTCCTTCCCTGCTTCTACCCCCACTTGGTTTTGTCCATGTGTCCTTTATAATTGTTCCTGAAAACCCTTTCCCCCATACTCCCCTTACTCTTTCCCACCTCCCTCTAGTTACTGTCAGATTGTTCTTAATTTCAATGTCTCTGGTTATATTTTGCTTGCTTGTTTGTTTTATTGATTAGGTTCCACTTAAAGGTGAAATCATATGGTATTTGTCCCTCACTGCCTGGCTTATTTCACTTAGCATAATGTTCTCCAGTTCCATCCATGCTGTAGCAAAGGATAGGAGCTCCTTTTTTCTTTCTGCTGCATAGTATTCCAATGGGTAAATGTACCATAGTTTTTTTAAAAAATTTATTTAATTACTTTTCAAGTACAGTTTTCTGTCTACTACTCCCATCCCATCCCACCCTCATGCTCCCCCCTCCCTCCCATTTCCACCCTTCTCAGTTGTTGTCCATGTATCCTTTATATATGTTCCTCTAAATCCCTCCCCTATTTCCCCTGAAATTCCCTCCCCTCTTCCCTCTGGTCACTGTCAGCCTGTTCTCTATTTCAGTGTCTTTGGTTATATTTTGCTTGCTTGTTTGTTTTGTTGTTTAGCTTCCTGTTAAAGGTGAGATCATATGGTATTTGTCCTTCAACATCTGGCTTATTTCACTCAGCATAATGCTTTCCAGTTCCACCCATGTTGTTGCAAAAGGTAGGAGCTCCTTCTTTCTTTCTGCTGCATAGAATTCCATTGTGTATATGTACCATAGTTTTTTGATCCATTCATTTAC
Organism: Sturnira hondurensis; assembly: GCF_014824575.4. NCBI lineage: Eukaryota > Metazoa > Chordata > Mammalia > Chiroptera > Phyllostomidae > Sturnira > Sturnira hondurensis. The sequence goes on from NW_028082566.1 coordinate 2,550,289, forward strand.
TGATGGGCACCTAGGTCACTTCCAACTCTTGGCTATTGTAAATTGTGCTGCTGTGAACATTGGGGTGCACAGGTTCTTTCGGATTGGTGTTTCAGCATTTGTAGGATATAATCCCAGCAGTGGAATTGCTGGGTCAAAAGGCAGTTCCATTTTTAGTCGATATTCAGAAATCAAAGGCATTTTTGTACACCAACAATGAAATATCAGAAATGGAAATCAGGAAAAAAATCCCATTTGATACAGCAACAAGATAAATAAAGTACCTAGGAATAAACCTAACCTAACCAAGTATGTAAACGACCTATATTCAGAAAACTACACAACACTGAAGAAACAAATTAAGGAAGACACAAACAAATGGACCACGTACCATGCTCATGGATTAGAAGAATTAACATCATCAAAATGTCCATACTACTCAAAACAATTTATAGATTCAATGTAATCCCTAATGAAGTACCAATGACATATTTCACAGATATAGAACAAACATTTCACAAATTTATATGGAATCATGAATGACTCTGAATAGATGCAGCAATTTTGAGAAAGAAGAACAAAGTAGGAGGGATCATAATACCTGATATCAAACTGTATTACAAGGCTGCTGTAGTCAAAACAGCCTGGAATTGCCATAAAAACAGACACATAAACCAATGGAACAGAACAGAGAGCCCAGAAATAAACCCAAGTCTCTATGGTCAATTAATATTTGACAAAGGGGGGAAGAAGCATAAAATGGAGTAAAAATAGCCTATTCAACAAATGGTGTTGGGAGATCTGAACAGCTAATGTAAAAAAGTGAACCTTGATCACCACCTACACTATACATAAAAATAAACTCAAGGTGGGTAAAAGACATAAATATAAGTCGTGATACTATAAAAGTCCTAGAGGTAAACATCAGCAGGAAAATCTCAGATATTCCTCATAGCAATATTTTTACTGACATGTCCCCTAAAGCAAGGGACATAAAGGAAGGAATAAACAAATGGGACCTCATCAAAATAAAAAGCTTCTGTTTTGCTGAAGAAACCAGCATTAAAATGAAAAGAAAACCAACTATATGGGAAAACGTATTTGCCAATGATACCTTGGATAAGGGTTTGATCTCCAAAATATATAAAGAACTCATATGACTCCACTCCAGGGAGACAAGCAATGCAATAAAAAATAGGCAAAACACTTGAACAGATATGTCTCCAATGAGGACATACAGAGGGCCCAGAGACATATGAAAGGATGCTCAGCATCACTAGCCATCAGAGAGATGCAAATTAAAACCACAATGAGATACCAGCTCACACCTGTCAGAATGGCCATCATTGACAAATCAACAAGTGGTGAGGATGTGGAGAAAAGGGAACCCTAGTGCACTGTTGATGGGAATGCAGACTGGTGCAGCCACAATGGAAAACCGTATGGAATTTCCTCAGAAAAATCTGCATCAAATCTTGTCTTAAGGTTGAACATGCCTCCTCAGAAAGTATTCAAATGATGCAGAAAGGCCACAGCTATGGGAACTGATGATTGGCAGCTTCATCAGGACAATGTGCCTGGCCATGCATCATGTCTTCTGCAGCTTTTTGGTGAAATATCAAGTCACCCAGGTCACTCAGCCCCCTAAAGCCCAGATTTGTGATTTCTAGCTTTTTCCAAAACTAAAATAACCCTTGAAAGGCAAAAGATTTCAGACCGGTCAATGAGATTCAGGAAAGTACTGTGGGGCAGCTGATGGCGATTGGGAGAACTGTGTGAGGTCCCAAGGTGCCTACTTTGAAGGGAATTGAGGTGTCTTTGTCCTATGTACAGTATTTCTTGGATCTTCTTCAATAAATGTCTCTATTTGAATATTAACCCTCATATCCCCAGTCAGTTTGTGTATGTTCGTTTTTTTTGTAAGAGATATACCACTCTTCTTGTTGAGGTAAAATAGAAATCTAAACAATTCCACTGGGAAGCTAACTGGTAAGTAAAGGACATGACCCAGATTGTATCTAAAGTTTATCCAAGTGATAATAGATTTTTCTCCTGCTGGGAATCTTTAAAGTCCCCCAAAAGGAGGTAGTTAAAGCTATATCCCTGTGTGTGTGTACATATTATACACTTAAAAATATTTCTTAAATGAAAAAAAAGGCAGAAAATATGAGAAACAACTAAATATATTTAAAAGACTACTTTGTCCTGGGAACTGAAGTAATACTCAAGGAATGAATGACAATGTCCTAGAATTTCTTCAAAGCATAAACAACCATTCAACATGAGATTTGAACTCATTATATCCTAATTCTAATAAATATTTACTACTAAAATTATTGTCATAAAAATTCAATCTTCCATTCCTTCACATAAATTATTTCACTCCAAGAAAATGAAAATACTCCAGGCAAATGGCACACAGCAACTTTTTATGAGAGCAAGAAGGCACTAAACCTGAAGTTTCAATAGCAATATCCTTTTCTGAGTATTCTTCTTAATATATACCAAATACAGCAATATTAATTGGGGATTTTAAAAAAGCCTAAAACTGTCACCTTCCTTGTGTGATTTTTATGTATGTGTCACAGTATTTAAGTATATTCATGCACTAAACAAAAAATTATCATCTGTGAAATAAATTAAGCATACACCTACAATTAAATACCTTAAAAATGAAGCTACTAGTATTTTAAAATATCTATTGTAGATAAATAAAACTTACCTGGTAATTTTCCTTGTATTGCCAATTCATCAAACTCATTTGGAAACTTCAAACCGTCTGCTATTCTACCTCCAGATGTGAAAATGTCATACAGTAGTAAGCCAAATGAATAAACATCAGCCTGTTGGTTATAAATTACATTTCCTCTAGCAACTTCAGGTGCACGAAACCCTGCAAGTAAACAGATATGTTAACAAGTATGCTCCAACCAGAGCTCATATACCTAAGAGGTATGTAGTTAGACATATATGCTAATGAAGAGTCTGAGAGATGAATTCTAAACTAGGCCATGTCATCTCTATGAGAAGACACCTTGATCAGGCAATTAACAGCCCTGTCCCAAGACATTTCCTCCCAAGGTCGATGTTGAAGAATAATAAGAGGAAAACTTCAATAGTATATTATTAAGTAATGTTAAAAATTAAAGAAATGAATCATAATTGGAAAAACACCCTGCCACATTTTATTCTCATTCCTAATAATAACTATTTCCAGGGAAGTGTTTCAGACAGAGGAAGGGTCGACTTTTCTAGACTTTGAATGACCTCAACTTGGCTAAAATTCCAACGCTTCCATTAGTGTGGGAACCGGTTACCTTGCTCCTTCTACCCAATAGAAAAATAAAAGGGAAACCATGGCTAAAACAAATAAAATCCTTCTTTCTCATGTGATAGTCCAAGTCTTAGATTCTCTTAAAGGAAAATACAATCTTTCATTCCACAATAGAGATCAATTGCTTTATAAATTCTTCAGAAAAGAAAAGTAATTTTAACAGTATTCATGATAGTAAAAATATCAACAATCTAAAGAATTCCAACCACGAAAGAAGTTTAATTAAAGTGTATACCATACAGCAACTTAAAAAACATTTTACGATGCCATACTACAATGTAAGTGAAAGGAAAATGTAGGATGTAATTCAGAGAAGACAAAGTCTATCCAATATGTAACAAAAATCAACTGAACTAATTTTCTTTGCTGAGATCATGGCATTGAGATTATATAAACAAATATCCTTATTCTAAGAAATACATGCCAATGTGTTCGGGGATGACAGAGTACGATGTACTCAATTTCAGAACTCATATTCACATACACAGAAAGTGAGAGACAGAACAGTGCAGCAAAAGTTTACTGATGAATTTATGACAAGGGCATATGAGCACATATTGTACTCTTCTTTCAACTTTTCTGTAGGCTTAAACATTTTCAAAATAAAAGGGTGACAGAATATGCATAATGAAATGCAACAAAGAAAGGCATCCAAATGTAACAATGAGAATTTCCATGTACTAAAAAATACGGTTTGCTTTTATTTTTTTAATACTTCCAAATTTTCTACAGTGAACATATATCATGGTCATAGAATTTAAATATGCAGCCAGAACAACATAACAAAGTATAATTCATGGCCTTCAGTGACTGAATGATTAAATTTGGAAAGAGTTCTATTTGACAGAGAACTTACCAGCCTGAAGTTCAGTGGTCCTTCACCAGGCTGGAAGGTCAGGTAGAGTCAAAGGATCGGAGTGTCAAAATTGAGCATGAGAGTCCCTACTATACTCACCATTAACATTCTCTAGTTAACAGGTGCCACATGTGTTCACTATCTTTCTCTTTCTACACATACAAATAAACACACACTGTTACCACTTCTCCACATTTGTCTCCCTCTGTTTCTCTTTTCTATCTCTGGGTGTGTGTGAATGTGCATGAGTGTATACAAGTCCATACGCAGATACACATGTTATATACAACATAAGCACATATATCTTTATTACATGCCATGTAAAATTATATACATTACATATAATATTTCACATATTATCATGTTTCAGATACAATATTTCATTCAGCCTTAAAGATAATATTTCCTTAGAATAAAAACATTTTCCTCTGTAGCCATAATATCATTCTCAATCCAGAAGCTAAAAAATTGTGCAATTAAGACAGTTCTAAAATAGACCCCTAATATGTGTATCCTTATCAGTGAGAACTTCCCTAGAACAGCAATTGTGAGTTTTTGTAAAATTTTTACCTTATGTTTAACTATACTTGTTACTATAGTAGTAACAGAGACAATGCACTTTCATCGATTCAATATACTTGCCACTGAATTTAATTTGGAATGGAAACAAACATTTTTAACATGACCTGCCCTTGGGAAAGACTAGAACTAGGTACATTCCCTGCATCTTTACAAAGGGCCAGTATGGACATGAGACCTATGGTCTAACACTGAAATGATCTGTGGTGCTTGTGTGCAGCACAGCAACACACTGTACAGATACCCTGTTTGGCACCGATGGCCTTGGAGACTGGAGATGTTAAACAGTAACTGAAATCCCACATGTACATTGCTGTCATTGACTGAAACGTGTCACTCCACTTCTAGCTGAGATGGCATAACATTGGACTTGATGGATCATCCTGTATGAAACCGTGAAACAAATCACACAAGATATATGAAACATTGGACATCGAGAGCATAGGACAGTGACCCTGAGAGAGAGCAAACAAACAAGGTAAGTCCTCTGACTGCCCCCCAAACAGTCCCCAGTACAGGGAAGGGAAATACAAACAGAACCATCCCCAGCCTCTACCCACGGAGTTGAGAACACAAAAGCACAGTCTAAGAAGGCAAAGGAAGCTAGGACTGCCAGGTGGTATGCTAAACATTGTATGAATTTCTCATTTAATTTCCACAACAATCCCCCAAAGGCAAATACTATTACTAGGTCCTACTACAAAAACCTAGGAGAGAAGTTAGGTAGTTTCTCCAGTCTCAGCTAGTGAATGGCAGAGCAAGAATTCAAACCCAGGCAGACTGACTCCCTAACCCATGATCAATATATTCCAGACAGCCAAAAGTTCACTAAGGCACATCTATCTCAGTAACCTCAGAATCCACTGCAGTGCCTAGAATGTGCACCGCTAAGAGAGATCAATGCAAAACAATTGACATTGCTTTTCTAAATCTGAATATAAGTCTAAACTCTACTAATGTTTACTTACTCTCAGGAACTTCTACCACCGTGGGGCCAGAATGGCTCCTGCTTCACATCTAACAAAACAGAGCTGTGAAGGACAGAGCCCCAGTGGATGTGTTTTCTAAAGCTCTACATGTTACCTAATGTACAGTCAAAACTGAAAACACTTAACTAAATAAGCCTTCATCTTCCAATGATCACTTAACCCATAGCAAATTTCCTGCAGTTATCTGCATAAAACAAGTCATTTTATATTTTATTACCTTTTGCCTGAAATGTCTCCTCCCATTCTTTTTTTCCTTTTCTTTCTCAAGCCTCCAGCTTATTTTTAAGATTTAATTCCAGAATCGCCTTCTCCACAAAGGAAGTCTTGTCGACTTACAGCTCAGTATCATTTGATCCCTGGGACCTATCACTACACCTCGAACTAGATCTCCTACTGCGACTGACATGGTGCTCGATGGTTATTTGCTTCCAGCCTTAATTTTCCTGGCAGAATGTATGCCTCTGGAGGGTAAAATGTACATTTATTCATGCACCTTTCCAAATTCACCACAAGAGGAATTGTTAACATACTTGAGGCCATTGCAATATGCCAATCCTTGTTCTGCGCTATTTATATGATTTATATGAAACTATTTATATGAAATGATTATTTCATTTTACCCTTAGACAACCTCATGAGATATGCATTATTTTCCTCACCGCAATTTACAGAAATGAAGACTGAGCCCCAGAAAGTGAATCTTGATGAATACCTAACAGCTATTAAGTAATAGCACCAGTTGGCATTTGGTTAGCTTTCAATAAATTATTGCCAAATGCAAGAATAAATAAATAAAAACAAGGATAATTTTTCCTTGGAGAATTATCATAATAATTGTTAAAATAATTGAGAAAATATGATTCATTTTCTAAAAACTATTTTTAGAAATAATTTTTCAGATAGTCCTGGTTTAACCAATGTTATCAGTATATTAAGAAAACATCCATTGATCAAAAATATGAGAAATTTGTGAGCTAGGTCTTATTATTTATCATATAATGCACAGAAACATATATTTTCTTTCTTTTTTACTTTCAGAGAAGTATGAACAGAACCTGTTTCATCATCTCTATCAGATGATCGCGTACAACCAGAGACTAACATTTTGTTTACCCAAAGACTGTTGCATTTCCATGGATGAGATGAAGCCATCAGTCAGAATCCATCTTGGTCAACAGTGCAACTATCACAGGACCCAGAATTAACTGTCACCCCAACAGGATGTAACACATCCATTAAGGTTAAAGTTAAAGGTCTCCAAGTTATTTCAAGTTGACAGTATCCATCCCATATTTACCTTTTAAAAGGTAGACAGACACTGCAGTGTGGTCCCTGCCAATAACTGAACTGTTTCAGAGTTATGAAAAAGAGCCTGTGAACCTGAACTAGGATTGCCTCCTTTTGAGGCGGGTGTCAACAGTGCCCAGATTAAAATGTTCGCTACTCCTTTTTACCATCTCTGGAGGACACAAACATTTTAAAAGTCCAACTTTTAAAATATAACATGACAAAAATATTCTTTTTTGTTCACGCTCCCCCTGAAAAATTATATGAGTTCATTTTTTTGCCCTACAGAATACAATGATCAAAATTACAAGGTACTGGGCACAGCCACCCACACACTCAGTGCAGTGTCTGAACACAGTGAGCTAGGCTTCGGTGTTCTCCTCCTTCTCCTGCCTTACAAACTGAAGGCACTTGTTGTCCATCTAGAAGAGGGACTATTCAAATAAACCTTATCACCTACCTGGTGTGCCTTCTGATGTTTTTATCCCCATTCGGCAGCAGTACTGAGCGATCCCGTAATCAGCGATCTTGGCAATGATGGCAGCATTGGGATACAGCGTGAAAAGCAGTACGTTGTGGGGCTTCAAGTCACGGTAAATGATCATGGCCGAGTGGAGGTACCTGCCAGAAAAGGCACAGGGGACCTCCTTAAAGTGTGGTTACATTGTTATATGCTTCCTCCTGATTTCCTGAAATACGTATCTCCATTATGCAGAACATTAAAAATCCTGGGCTAAGTTTGACCCTCAAGGTTAAGAGATATTAGAGAAGAAAGTACAACACTATTGTACAAAGCAAGAGCTTATTCTCTTACGGCAACAAAAACCAAAACAAAACAGAGTCAAAACAGGTCAATCCTGATAAGTGAGTGAGTTATACTTAGGGCACCACTTCAGACAGATTACCAATTTTGGAGACTTTTCTTGAATATACCTTAATAATTACTAAAAGGAATTCCAAATTCCATCAAGGATCATATGAGTATTTTTAATTAGTTTAAAATGTAAATATGTTTAATAAGAGTTGATAGGATATTAAAACTCCCATTTACTTAATAGTTTTGATTTGCTTAATAGTTTTGATTTGCTTAAAACCATAAATAAGTTTATCTCAGGTTTTTACATTTCTTTAATTCCATTTTACTTTTGAGACTTATTTTTTGACTAAAACTCTTCCTAGTTTTTGGAACATATTTTCTGCTTTTTAATAATAACAGTACCAACTAAAAGACTTTCCATATATCAATATTGTATTCTTTTGAAGATCTAATTTACTTTAAACCTGGCTCCATTATAAATTGAGGTTGACAAATAACATTTTGGAGTAAGTAAAACATTTTCTTGAGAAAGGTGACTCCCAGTGACTTTCCTTTTAGAGTCATCCATCCAAAATTCATAAGCAACTAAAGTTGGACATTGCTGATATTCAAAACTAGTTAATATAAAAAGAAACAAAATAAATTTTTAACCTCAACCAGGTCTTGGGTATTTTGGAAACTGTGCTCCAGCTTCTAAAGTAACTCTATCACTGCCTTTCCTTACACAAGCACAAAACTCAGAAGGTCTCCAACTCTCTCTTCCCTGTCCTAAGATACCAAATTCGATATGACCCTCCCTGCACTCTTACAAGTGTATCATGGCCTACATTGCAAAAACAATTTTTCAGGGATTTTAAGAGAGGTAAATTTAAGTTCTTTGTTTGTTTCTGCTTTGGGTTTGGTATCACACTCCTACTCCATTGCCCGGTGCCAATCACCGCCCCAGGGTTTAGGAGGAGCAGCAGCCTGAGATTTCCATCACATGATAGCCTAGAGTATATGCATCATTTAATTGCATCAATTAATGCAGAAGATTCCTTCTCTTCCAGGATGTAGTCAGGAAAGCTGACAGCAGGCCTATTCACTTGAGTATACATATTTTTGGCTGAAAAATAAGATAAATGTACTAATGAAGTTGACCTTAACAATAAGTAATAGGCTTGAAAGAAAAATTTACTAAGGGCTTTACTGAAAGGTCATTAGTCACTCTTGCCCTACTGAAGAAAAAGCTGGGAGAGTAAGAAAAAAAAAAGTTCAAGCCGAGCCATGCATAATTGAATGGCATCCAAATCCTTCCTAATGTGTGCCTCTCACAGAACATTTACAGGATGCAGATCCTTTCAGAATACTTCAGCGGTTAAAATGTAGTTCAACTTAATTTAGAATAATGTCAGTGGGAAGGAAAGATTATCTGTGTTAGTTAAAATGCTTAATTGTAAAGTTTTGTCTTAAAAAGTACAGTTTTAATGACTTTTAATAAACTTGCAAAATAACTTGTGATATATTAGCAAGTGCAGAGCTTCCCTTCCTGAAAATATTTCAGCTATAATTTACGCATTTTGTGACAATGAGCATTATTAAATATTTTATTTTAAAACTTGCATTTTAAAAACACAGTCATTCCTGAATCATGATTACTATCAGTGTATCCTGCGGGGTCACATCTACAAGGAGAAATGGGTTCTAACAAGGTTGCAGAAGTATGGTGAATGCGATGCTAGGGAAGCCAGAAGGAAAGAAACAGTGAGGTAAAGATATGCAAAGCAGACTCTCCCACTATACTGTAAATGTTTTAACTGATAAGACCAATATAATGTCCGCTTTTCCCACTTCGGCACCTAACACCAAGTCTTGCATGGAGTGAACTCAAGAAACACGTCACGGAGGCCAACTGTTCAAGGTGCAGTTGAGCTTCATTGAGGAGATGGCATGTGAGCAAAATCTAGAGGAAAATGACTTCTCTAGGCAGACATATTTGTGGAGAGAGAAGAATGACAAATGCAAAGACAGGCATGGGTGTCAAATGAAACGTCAAGCCGTCAGCACGATTAGAATGTAGAGGGCAGGGGCAGGAGAGGCAGGCAAATGGTGTCCTTAGTGGGTTCTGATGCTGTGCCAAGGAATCTGCACGGACTTTGTAGGAAACCTGGGACTACCAAACTTCAAGCATAATTAGATTTTTATTTTAGAAGAAACATTCTGATCATTTCCTGGAGATACTGGACCAAGATCGCAGTAGTAGCATAAAAGTAAATAAATAAATTTTAAAAAGAATGTCAAATATTTAGTACCAAACCTGGTGGACAAATGGGTACTTACTTTTGGGGCAGAAAGTTAGTCTGGATATGATCACAAGGATCTTTGTTGGCAAGTAGCAGATACAAAAAAAAAGAGCAGATTGATGGGGATAGGAAGTAGCAGAGAAAGTAAATTCAATTATGAACACATTCAAACAGAAACCTATGGGAAATATCAGGTGGCTGTATCTGTATTGGTAGTTGAGAATTGGGGGGATTGACTGTGGGAGTGGGGAGAACAGGGTTGGGGTGAGCAATGGGGAAGAGACAGGACAACGGTAACTGAACAACAGTGAAAAAATAAAAACTAATTATAATAATAAAAAAAGAGCTCAAAGGAGCAGACCGATTAAAGATGTAAGCTAATAGTTGGAGGCAAGATTGTGGAACAGAATGTGTAATGTAAAGTTCTTGTATGTCACTCAAAACAGCTCCGCCCCCAAGAGGCTCCAAGGAGTGCGCTCTCTGGCCTCTTTCTACCTGTGTGGTTAGAGCTCGGTGCTACATTCTATTTGGGAAGACAAACCTTAATGCTGAGTTTTACTTAGTGCAGGTGGAAGGTTGACAGCTACTGAAATCTACTACCCTCTTGGGCACAAGATCCAGAAAGCTGTCTTATGATATGCTAAGAACAAATCAAGCAATTTATGGAAGAATATGCTGAGATTTCATCTACCTCATCAGAAACTGCTGGATTTGTTTTTTAAAGAGAGGTCTGGGAGAACCAGAATAAGTTATTTTAGAGATGAGGTCTTTCAAACCATGGTGAAAGGAAAATGGCAGTTCTCCATTTTACAAATAAACAGTTTGGGGATTATGTGGAAGAATTAGGAAAAAACTAGCGCATGGAGTTAGTCAAATTAAGAGAAGTGACCAAGACAGCTCTAAAATACTTGAGACCTAGTTGCACGGTATCTAGATTAATTTAACACAAGGTTCCCCCTGGTGTTCAAAAGCAGACATACCAACCCAAACCCAAATCTGCATTCCTGTTTCATTCAATAATCTGCATGTTTTACGGTGGTTTCTGGACTCTTTCAGGCAGGGAAATCTACTTGATGCACTTACTAATTCTCTACACATTATCATGGGCTATATCCTCTTGGTTTGACTTGATTGGTGAGTGGTGTTTGTTTTCCTTAGTGTCCACTCCATTTCATTTCTGGGTACTGCCCAAAGGGGACAGACACAGTATTTCAGAAGGGAAGGAAGAGTGGGGAATTTATACCCACTATGTGGTGGCTATGGCCAGGCACTGGCCTCCCTCCCTCCCTTTCTCCCCACTGCCAACATGTTTGCCCAAGCTCCACTGTTCTAGGTGCTGGTGTTGCAGTGGTGAATGAGATGAAAAGTGCCTGCCACTGTGACACACTTAGACTCTAGTGGCAAAGACAGACAATAAACATGTTTTAGAAAATAAAAACATACAGAATACCAGTCTGCAGTAAGTGATACAGGTACTAGAGAAACCTAGGTAGTCAGGGACATTCTCTTTGAAGTAAGAACTGAATGACACGAGAAGCAAGCCAAAAGGATAACTGGGGGTCAGGCATGCCTGGTAGAGAGAAGAGCTGGTATACAACCCCTGCCATATTCAAGAGACCCCAGGAAGCAAGGGGCTGAGCACAGTGAGTAAAAAGGGAGGTAGGAGAGAGTTGAAAACAGGAGATGGACTTGATCCAACTTCCTGGTAGAAGAAAAAACACTGTGCAAAGAGAGAGTCTAGGAGGCGAAGGTGAAAGTGGTGAGGCCAGTTCGGGAAGGAGAGACGGTGGGGCTTGGACGCTGTGGGTAGGGAGGTTGTGAGAAGGGCTGCAGTGAGATATGTTTTGGTAGCTGAGCTGAAAACATCTGCTGAAGGAGTAAGTGTGGGATGTGAGAGAAAGGAAGAACTAAAGGACGACTCCAAGGTGAACTGATGCAGTGATTGGAGATGGGCAGCCATGGGGATGGGGGGAATCAAGACTTTAATTTGGGCTGTCTTCGATTATTACAAAAAAGGTCACAGTTTAAGACTATTAAAAATAATTCAAGAATATAAAATCACAGATACTAAGTGTATGGAGTGATAATTTATCCCAGCTGTTTGGTCTCCAAAAATCACGGCCTCTCCACTCTTCCAGACTGCTTGTCCATGGGTCTGTCCCACTGGGTCTGGCTGCATGGTTGGGTGTGCCTCTGAGACACATTACAGACCTATAGAACACCCTAAATTACTCTAGTCCCTTTCAAAAATATGGACTCATCTTTGCTTATTGTAATTATCCACAATAATTAATACTTCCCTTAATACTCTAAAGCCTAGCCTTTCGTTTTTTAAAGGAGACAGGTCAACAGAATATCATGGGCTCTCACTCTATTCAATCAGAGTGAGAGCCCATTGAATAGAGTGATTCTGATTGAATAGAGTGAGAGCCCATGCTCTTAGTTAGAGCATCATCCCCATAAGCCAAGGTTGTGTCTTTGATCTCAGGTCAGGTACATCCAAGAAGCAACCAATGAGTGCATAAATAGGGGAAACAACAGATCAATATTTGTCTCTCTCTCTCTTTCTCTGAAACCCACCACAATCATCAATAAATTGAATTTTTTAAATTGTTAACTTAAAAAAAGGTTCATAGACTCTGGAGCAGGACTCCTGGGTTCAAAACCTACCACTAGCTAGGAGGCTCCACATGATCCCTGTACTCTCGTTTTGTCAAATTTTAAAGTGGTAGTTTTTCGGTGCCAATTCTTTGAAATGTTACTAGGGCACATTGTTAGTGAGAAGTACTGTTCCCAGAGCCTGAAAGGAAGTTTAGCCTAAGACTTGTCATACACTGAATAGAAAACCACATGACCTGATGAGTTACCTCAAGCCGTCAGCCACGTGTAGTGCGATCCTGTGCTGCAGAGTTCTCGTGAGAGTGGCTTTGTCCTGCTGCAGCAGGCGGTCCAGGGAACCCTTGGAGGCCAGCTCCATCACCAACATCCGAGGACGAATCCCAGCTGCCAGCAAAGATATCAAGCTGGGGTGGTGGAGGTGGCAAAGCACCACCAGCTCCTGCAAATGTCAAAAATCATTGAAGGGCAATACAGTATCAGCTCTGACCCAAGTGTTTCCTTCCCTAAATGCAGGAACACCCTGAGTGTTTTTTCGTTTGAAAAAATTATCAAACACTTTGTTTCTTTGAGCTTTTCAGTAGTTTTTACACTTTCAGGAATACACACCTGGTTTTGAAACTCTAGCTTGAGTTAAAATTTTAAGTTCTATTTTTCCTGTTTCTGTGCTTGTGCTTTTATCAGAACATTTAATGCAGAGACAGAACACGCACGGGGTCACACGAACTGGTCCCGTCAATCTTACTTACTGAATCCTAGTTAGCCACAGAATCCTTCTCAGCCCAGGATTCTCAGAAGCCACTGCTAATCAACCGTTAACTGCAAATCATCTCTGCTTTAACTGGGAGAGTTTACTAAGGCCACGGAAATACATGCTATGATCCTCTCCTGAAAACTCCACAGATAATATAGGGTATCACTCCCTCCTGAAAAATCTAATGACTTCCTGGAGTCTTAGATTACAATTCCATGTACCTACACAGCCTTTGTGGCCTGACCTGAGCTCATCCCAGCCCACCTCTCAGACCTCAGCTCCTTCCTCTCTGCTCCTCATTCACCAGCCTCTGCCGCACTGGCATTCATTCAGCCCCTGGCACACGCCCACTTCCTTACAGATGGAGGTTCTCTGCCTTTGCTGATCCCTCTGCCTAGACATCCATTCATCATGCACAGATCTGAATGGTTGAAAGCTTCTTGCCATTCATATCTTAGCTTAAATACTATGACTTCCACAGAGATACCTAATGCAATTGCCACCTGCAACAATTTTACTCCAACCCAAGAACTCGGAGATACCATTTTAGCTTGAACCAAGAGGTCTCCATTTTGATATCATCTCTTCCTAGACCACATCATGTGAGGCTGTACAATTTCCTTTATGATATTCCTGCTTTTTAATTCCATGTACACTGCCTTCTGCATATTTTCCCTTACTCTGAAACTGTAATTTAGATGACATTCATAGCTTAGCTGATTTTAAACTGAGTCACGTTTTCAACTGTGATTTCCGCAGAAGCTCTGCTTCTTAAGGACCAGCTTCAAAGATGAGAAGTGTCAGTGCCAACTGCGTTTGTCAGGAAACCGAAGTGTGGAGAAATCTGCCGACTGAACAAGAAAGGCTGAAAGGATTTTCCAAGAGCAAAAGTTTCAGACTATAATTGTCTATCCTTAGTAGATGAAAAGCCTTTTTCTTCTATGTCTGATTAGCTCAGTCGGTTAAAAGTTATGACAAGTCAAGGTAGCTCTGTTTCCTTTCACAGACACAGACATAAGCCTAATTCAAATTTTCTTTTAGAAAAGCAGCTCAGAGAGAAGGAGAAGAAAAGGGTGTAACAGAATGACCACAGTTCACAACCAGTGGGAGCATGACCCTCAAAATGCGGCACCAAACATGAAAGTGTTTTCATTTTTTTGAATCCTCACCTGAGAAAATGTTTACTGATTTTAGAGAGGAAGGAAGAGAGGGAGAAAAACATCAATGTGAGAGAGAAACATCAATCAGTTGCCTCCTGTACACACTCTGACTGGAGAACAAACCTGCAACCTAGGTTCATACCCTAGCTGGGAATCGAACCCACACCCTTTTGGTGTCCCAAGTGATGCTCCAACCAAATGAACCACTCAGCCAAAGCCAGCCTTCCTTCTTTCCTTCCCTCCTTCCTTCTTTCCTTCCTTCCTTCCTCCTTCCTTCCTCTCTTTTTTCTCTTTCTTTTTCCTTCTTTTTTTGAAAGAAGCAACATATCACTCACAGTCTACTATTTCTATTCCTTCTACCATTTCCTGGCTCACCTAGCTGTCTGTGCACTAACCTGTCCATATACATTTCTTGTTCTGATTTCCAACAGGGTTTCCTGACTGAGTACATCACCAAAAATTTGAAATATACATTGAAGAGTAATGACTCAGGCTGAAAAATATATCCATATAATAAATTGTCTACAGATTGAAAGATATTGTGCCCAGATTTGGTTCACGGACTTGCTTCTATATACAAAATATTTATTAGTTTATTCCTGGAGCTATAGTGTGACTTTTGGTACTAATAATAAAATTTACTCCAGGATATTTTATACAGACATAAAATTATTTTCATTATTTAGAATAATGTATTATAAATGTGCATTTTTTAAGTCATTTAGATTCAGAACCAGGCATAAAGTATGTTTTTAAAATAAACCAAGGGAAAAAGAATTAGTAGTTTCAAAAATACAATAGAGTTCCGGTATAAGATGGCAGAATTCACACTGGATTTTATCTCTCCTTTCACCCTGTCTCTCTTCCTCATTCTTACTGTCAGAAAAATTTCACAAAAAATGAATAAATCCCCACTAGCACACAAAACAAGAGAGGGTACTGACGGGCAGGACCACTCTCGCTTACACATTCAACATCCACTCACTTTTCTTTCATTCTAAAAGTACCTTGATTCTTGCTCAGCTATACAACCTTCACCCATGGAGCCCATTAACTTTAGGGGAAAGTGACCCCAACTCCAGTCTTAGGGGAAGGTGGCAATATTCTAAGTAGCACCATCTTTACTACCACAGCTGTTGGTTCGGTAACACAGGCCTACGCCAATGAGCACACAGCATTGCCTGAATGTAACTGCTTGTTGAGACAAGAACATGTGACTCAACTGAGTCCAAGGAAAGCTTTTAAATGGGCTACTGTGGATTTTAGTTCCTTTGAAATACAAGACCTCAAAAGGAGAACACTCTTTTCTTCTGCGCATCTAGTATTTATAACTGTGAAGCCTGGAAACAAGAATCTCAGAAAACTGTCTTTTCTTGGTTTCTTCCATGAAGAAAGGACAAAGTTGGAATTCATAATTAAACGCAAGTAAACTTTTGGGGGGAAATACGGCGATCATTTTGCATTTTCCAAAACATGCACGATACACGAGTTCCAGGAAATGAACAATGTGTAACTTAATGTTATAATGTTACTGAAGTTCTTACTTGTCTTAACAGTCTAAGTGACGTATGTTTATTGAAAATCTTTACGGCCACTTCTTCCCCTTCATACGTCGCTCGATAAACCGATCCAAAACTCCCATCACCTTTTGAGAAGAAAGTGCAAAGCAAAGTTAATCTGTCCAAGCAGGAAGACTAAATTATGTCTGCTGTAATTATACCTGCTGTATGCCTGAAGATGCATCTTACCCACTTGTTTCACTGAATCAAGTCTCCTTTAATGTTTCCTCTTCCTCCTCCTGCTCCACACATTAAGGGGCAACGGAAGGTTCTGTCCCTGCTCTTCCTATCTTCCATCTACACACCTCCCACTCAAATACCTCATCCACTCCCTAACTTAATCTCCCCCTATGTAGAGGAAATTCTCACATTTTCATAAGCTACCTCCTCAACTATATTGACAACTTCATGTTGGAGATTTCTATTTGTATGGTCCTCCCAGTCTCGATCCCATTCCATCAAAAGACACATTGATTTTGTTTCCTCCAAAGGAGTTTTTATTCCATCTCCCATATATCTGATAGAACAATCTGTTTGTGTTCATTCTAGAGTCAAAGTTCAAAAATGATCATATCTCTCTTCCCCAAGCCTCGCCCCGAAGTTGACTGGAAATATACTTTGTCTTTTTGAGACTAAAAAATGGCTGCATCACTCAGTTGAAAACTTCTTTATCTGCCTTCCAATCCCACCAATTAAAGTAAATGCAAGGACACAGTGTATAAATACATGCGCCTCTATGCTAGTCCTATCCTCATCTTGAACCTGGTCTACAAGAGCGTACACAAAGCAAATTCTACATCTGTAACATGATATTACTTTGAAATATATCATTCCAAAGGAAAAAAATATGACAATTACATGAAGACATGAAAAACCATATACAATTACATTTGAAAACTGTATAGATTATTAGAAGGAAAATGCATCCTAATTTTAATTCTCAAATCAAAAAAATATAGTTACCTAAGAGAAACTCTGGAGCTTGTTCAAATTCCAATTCATCACTATTCAACATAATATTTCTAGGAAGGTCAGCCAAAATCAGGTCAGGAGCAATCTGAGATATGGGAATGGTGAGCCTTGGTTGATCTGGATTTACCAGGAGGTCTCCTGAGAAGGACATAAACATTAAAGAAAAACTTTAAATGAGGCATGTAAGTTTGTGATTATAATTTTCAAAAGTTTCCTTTTATTTCTAATCAGTCTTGGAGGTTTTCTTACAATCTTATTTTTCTCTAGAAAATTGGAGAAAGTTTTAAAGGTTAAATTAATATCTATCTATTAGAATTTTTAAAACTCTTTCTTGGGTTTGTTCATTAGAAAGAATTCAGAACTGGCACGTACTGCCTGATATCTCACTGGGAAATGATCTATTGTCCACTTTCGTCACATCAGTGGAGGAACTATTATATGCCTGACAGGCTGCTAAGTTATTTTGATGAATCATCTTTTTCAATTTTGGTAACAACTGTATGAAGCAGCTTTGGCCAGTGTTACCATTTCACGGGTGAATTTACGTTGCTCAATGTGCCGAGACTCATCCTCCCAAACCAGCGTTCTTCTCGATCTAGAGCACGTGATCTCCCTGGTAACAAACGTAATCTGTTTTTATGAACTGCCACTGCAATTGAATGTAGTGTTCTCTAACTCATCCTTCATGGGGAAGAAAACTTTCTACATTTATTTTGAAGCTCGTTTTACAAATATTGAAAGGTCACTTAAAAACATCTGTTAGGTTATAGCAAAACGTACCTTCTTCTGCTTTCTTCATCAGGTCGTCAAGTAAGATTTTTTGATGTTCTTCGCCATCATTAAAACTATATAGTGCCCATTTCTTCAACAAAGTTTCTCCTTCACCACAAATATCAATCTCTAATAACCCAGGAAACCATTCTTCCATGAGAGAATCGATGTGGTCCACAACTTGGCCCAGAAGAATACAGCCTACGTGATGCCAAGAAGAGCTCGTCACTACCCTATCGATTGAACTTGATTCCAACACAAGGCTAAGTAAGAGGGACTATGAAGTTAAAAAGAAGTTTGATTCTTCAGTGGTGGAATTCAAAGTTTTGAATTAACTTCCTTACCTTTTCTACAGGAAGGAACTGTAATTTTTAAGAAACTCTCAGGGTGATTATCCAAGACTTCAGATCCTACCAGACAATAAGCTTCAGGGGACCAATTCAAGTAGATGCCTTGCCGCCAGTACATTCTATTTGGGCGAAGTACTCGTTCTGAAAGAGGTTTAAATGGATCCAGGTGTACCGTTAACTACTAACTACTCCATAAATTAAAGGAGAAAAAATCACTCTACACATCCCAAGTGGCAGTAATAGAGATGTATTTATTCTGAAAAAATGTGTTGAATAATTACTGATCATCCATTAAATATGATGATAGATATTTTATCCTTAATTTTGCAATAAAGTAAACAAAATGTCCAGTAGACAACTAAGATGGATTTCAGGTTCATGGTGTTAATTCGTTTAATATGCTTAACAGATGAAGAAAGAGAACCATAAATATTTTCTCATAACTTTTATAAAGAAGTTGGTGGTCATGCTTAAAACCAAAACTTCCTGCATGTTTTAATGGAGTATAACTACCTTTATGCTGATTAATTGCAAGCAAGATATGGTTTCTTTTAGAATGGAGCAACACCTGCATTTCAAGTCCCATTTTCATTCTTTTTTTTGTAAACCCCTCAGGGGTTGTGCAGCAGAATGGAGCCATCACAGTCCCTACACTGAACGGTACGAATGGTCAGGAGGTTACACTTGTTGAGTAAATCACCTGACTTCGCAGTGGTCATTCCTAGTGTTTGTTCATTTGTGAGTGTGTGCATGTGAGGGTGTCTATGTGTGTGTATGTTTAAACCAATGACTCCTGGTAGTCCGCCTTCTGAAACTATTGCTTCTAATCTGCTTTGGCTTAGAAAGCAAGATGCTCATACTTATTATAAATGCGTCTATAATAGGAATGAAATAAAAAACAGAAATGTTTTTCTTGACAAATTGCACACACTATTTGAGCACCTGTCTTTATACTGGCCAACCTAAGGTCTTATGAGCCTATTTTCAGATTTGCAGGTACCTTACAAATAAGAGACATATTAATTTTAATATGCTTTCCCCTCAACTTCTCTAAGTATTGTCTTCATTAAATACATACCTCTTCCTGAAAGCATGTAAGGTGAAATTTCAAGTAATCGGCTGATTAACCTTGACCAAAATCCCATTGGAAAATAAGGCATTTCATACAGTCGAATGATAATCTCAGAGTTCTCACAATGGGGAAGCTCTATCACAGGCCTGTGGTCAGACAAACTAAATGGAAAAGGACATCATCATTAAAGAGCTTCATAAAATACCCACCCATGTTGACCAAACTGCTTTACTACTTGAAATTGATGAACTGAAGATAAATATTCTAAGCAATTGCCCTTTTTTATACTGTTCTTTTGCTATATGTTCTTTTTGCTTTAAAAATTCAATGGTTATTTAATCAGTTTAAATGCATGCTCAGATGTACTAGAAGCATACATTTTTTTCAAAAATCTTATTTACACTAATAAATTAATTATTACGATTAGTTATATACAAACAAGTATTCAGCAAAGGATTATATAAAACTTGAAATCCCTGGCTGGTGTGGCTCAGTGGATTGAGTGCTGGCCTGTGAATCAAAGGGTCATCAGTTCAATTCCCAGTCAGGGCACATGCCTGGGTTATGGGCCAGGTCCTCAGTAGGGGGCCTACCAGAGGCCACCATGCACTGATGTTTCCCTCCCTCTTTTCTCCCTCCCTTCCCTTCTAAAAATAAATAAATAAAATAATTAATATATCAATACTTTTTAAAAACTTGAATAGATTGCATGTCCTAGAAAAAAGTGTTTATCTACTTTTAGAATTGGCCACCATTCATCAACGAATGTAATCTGTACTTTCCAATGTGATAGTACTTTATAATATTCCCCAGATTCTTATAAAGCAATAAGAAAACAATTTATAAAACTGGGCTAGAAATTAGGCCCTCATTGTATTGCCCCTCTCCTCTGATAATTCACTGCCATAAATTCTTTTAGGACTCTGGTAAAAATTCACTACCTCTGCAGAACTCACCGACTATAAATAATAACTCTCTCAGGACCATGTAAGGAGACACACCCACACAATAATCTCCACTATTTACCTTTCTGAACAAATTTAAGCAGTTATAAACCAAATAGTAATTATAGACAAAAAATAAGTCACTTTATCTTTAAAATGTCAAATATAGTGTTTTCATTAAAAGTAAATATTATACTTCAGAAGAAAGTTAAAACAATAAGCAAAAATAATATTTAGTACATTAATCATAGATCAAAGTTTGACAATTAAAATAATACAGTTTATAGTGAGTTTCCATAAGATAATAATTTTTTTAAGTTTTTGGTTTACCTGCTTGGAACCAATAAATATTCTTCTCCTATTGGCAAGGCAATCTGAAATTTTTCGAGGAGTTTAAAGTACTGGTGCATGTAGTTCTTTGGAAATCTCTTTTTCTTTGAAAGAAATTTTTCCACATCTCTACGTGAAATAATTCCTTTAGGATGCTTTGAATAACCTTCCACCTTCACTGTCAAAATCTGAAAGATTCAAACTTATAAATAATCACTGGAATTTACTTTCTGAAAGATTTTGAATTTAATAAATTCTGTGTCACTTTGCTCACTGAAAATAATCAGAACGATGTTAACAAGGTCAAATATAACACAGGAGGACCTGACTTCATTAAGTAGCAGTGATGTTACCTAGGAGCCCAGTAGGGCATCCACCTCATGGGAAAAAAAGTTAACTCTTTTTCACATGTATCGGCAAATACGTTCTTTCATTGCGTGAGTTATCTTTTTATTTTGCTGATAGTTTCCTTTGCTGTGCAAAAGCATTTTAGTTTGATGTAGTCCTATTTGTTTATTTTTTCTTTTGTTTTTCTTGCTTCAGGAGATATATCACATAAAATATTGCTACAAACAAGGTCAGAGATTTTGCTGCTCATGTTTACTTCTAGAATTTTATGGTTTCATGTCTAATATTGAAGTCTTTGATTCATTTTGAACTTATTCTTGTGTGTGGTGTAAGAAAGTAGCCTAGTTTCATTTTCCTGCATGAATAAACTATCTTTAGCCCATTATATGTGCTTTCTTCCTCTGTAAAATATTAATTGGCTATAAAGGTGTGAGTTTATTTCTGGAATCTCTATTCTGTTCTATTGACTTCTATGTCCAGTTTTATGCTAGTACCATGCTGTGTGGATTACTATAATCTTATAGTATAGTTTTATACTCAAAATGTGTAAAGAACTTATGAAACTCAACACCAAAACCCCCAAACAACCCAAGTTGAAAATGGGCAAAGGATCTGCACAGACACCTCACCAAAGAGCACATATAGATGGCCCATAGACATATGAAAAGATGCTCAACCACTACTTATCAGAGAAACGCAAATTAAAGCCACAATGAGATATCACCTCACACCTGTTGTCCAAATGGCTATAATCAATAAATCAATGAACAAGTGTTGGCAAGGATGTAGAGAATGGGGAACACTTTTGCATGGTTGGTAAAAATGTAGATTGTTGGAACCACTGTAGAAAGCAGTATGGAGATACCTCAAAAAATTAAAAATGGAACTGCTTTTTGACCCAGTGATTCCACTTCTGCAAGTATATGCAAAGGAACCCAAAGCACTAATTTGAAAGAACACAAGCACCCCTAGGTGCACTGCAGTGTTATTTACAATCACAAAAATAAGGAATCTGCCCAAGTGTCCATCAGTAGATTAGTGGATAAAACAACTATGAGACATATACACATGGAATACTACTTGGCCATTAAAAATAACAAAAATGTACCCTTTGCTATGGACCTGGAGAACATCATGCTGAGTGAAATAAGGCAGTCAGAGAAAGACACATATCATATGATTTCATTCATATGTGGAATCTAAGGAACAAACTGAACTCACAAGCAGAACAGAGACAGACTCACAGATAGAGACTAGGATGACAGCTTTGGAGTTGGGGGAGGTTAGAGGGTGGAGAGATTGAGCCAAAAAGGAAAAGGACTCATGAACATGGACAACAGTGTGGTGATTGTGGGGAGGGGAAAGGGTGGGATCTATAAGGGGGCAAAATGGTAATGAAACAAGCACAGTAAATTTTTTAAAACAAATTTTAGACTTCTGGCCAAGATGGAGGCATAGATAAATACACTTTGCCTCCTCACACAACCAAAAAAAGGACAACAACAAATTTCAAAACAAAAATAACCAGAACTGCCAAAAAAATTGAACTGTATAGAAGTCCAACAACCAAGTAGTTAAAAAAGAAACATTCATTCAGACTGGTAGGAGGTACGGAGACAGGCAGCTGGGGAGAAGAGGATGCAGGGCAAAGCAGCAGCTGGAAGACCAGGTGGGCAAGGCAGTAGCTGGTGGACTGGGGCAGACCAAGAGGTCCCACATTTGCATGTAGATAAACCGGGAGGAACAACTGGGGAGTGAGACAGACCTCATAACCCAAGGTTCCAGAGCTAGGAAATAAAGCCTCAAAAATCTCTGGCTTTAAAACATGTGAGGATTGAGGCAGCAGGAGAAACTCCAAGCCTCACAGGAGGTTTTGTTGGAGAGACACACAGGTTCCTAGAATGTACACAAACCCACCCACCTGGGAATCAGCACCAGAAAGGCCCAATTTGCTTGTGGGTAGTGGAGAAAGTGACTGAAAGCTGGCCAATGAGCCAAGCTAGCCACATTGTTCCCTTTCTGACCCCTCCTCTCACATACAGCACCACAACACAGCCCTGTGAGTTGCCCGGTCCTGGCGAATACCTAAGGTTCTGCCCCTTAAAACATAATAGGCACACCAAGACAAAGAAATATGGTTCAAATGAAAGAACAGATCAAAACTCCAAAAATAGAACTAAGTGATGAAGAGATAGCTGACCTATCAGATGCAGAGTTCAAAACATTGGTAATCAGGATGCTCACAGAAATGATTGAGTGTGGTCAGAAAATAGATTAAAAAGTGAAGGCTATGAAAAGTGAAATAAACAAAAATATACAATGAACCACTAGTGAAGGGAAGGAAACTGGGACTCAAATCAACAATTTGGAGCAGAAGGAAGAAATAATCATCCAACCTGAACAGAATGAAGAAAGAAAAATTCAAAAAAATGAGGAGAAGCTTAAGAACCTCCAGGACATCTTTAAATATTCCAACATCTACCTGGCTGGTGTGGCTCAGTGGATTGAGCGCGGGCCTGCAAACCACATGATCGAGGTTTGATTCCCAGTCAGGGCGCATGCCTGGGTTGCAGGCCAGTTCCCAGCATGGGACTCATGAGAGGCAACCATACATTGATATTTCTCTCCTTCTCTCCTTCCCTTCCTCTCTAAAGATAAATAAATAATCTTAAAAAAAAATCCAACATCCAAATCATAGGGGTGCCAGAAGGAGAAGAGAAAGAACAAGAAACGGAAAACTTATTTGAAAGAACAATGAAGAACTTCCCCAATCTGGCAAAGGAAATAGATTTCCAGGAAGCTCCGAGAGTCCCAAAGAACTTGGACCCAAGGAAGCACACACCAATACACATCATAATTACATACCCAAGATTAAAGAGAAGGAAAGAATCTTAAAAGCAGCAAAAGAAAAGGAGACAGTTACCTACAAAGGAGTGCCCATAAGACTATCAGCTGATTTCTCAAAATAAACCTTACAGGCAAGAAGGAGCTGAAGAGAAGTATTCCAAGTCATGAAAGGCAAGTATCCATCAAAGCTATCATTTAGAATGGAAGGGCAGATAAAGGAGTTCATCATCACCAAGCAAACTCTTAATACTCCACCCTATTAATTCAATAAGTTCTTTTCATATCTTTTATCATTTGGTTGAATGAGGTTTTGCAAACCTCTCTGTGCTTTGATGGGACCTTCTTTAATAAGTTTAGTGACCTAACAGCTCAGGGCATATACAGGGAGGGTGGGCTCATTAGAGCTTCTGCATCATGAAATTATTCCTACCCTCACTTCGATGATTCATGGATGTTTCCTATTTATTTTTAATTAAAAAATCCCTATTTATTTTTCTTGATGAGTTACACACAAATTCTTTTTTTCACTTGATTATTTCCAGCTTTCATTCTCAATAAACCTCAGTGAAAATGACATTATATTTCACTATCTCAGCATAAATAAAAATGATGCTATTTATTTTCAAGTTAATAAGAAATTTAAATTATCATTATACTGACCTTTTAGATCTTTCAAAATAACTTTGCACTGTTCAAATTCTTGGCTTAGTTTTAACATGCTTGTGGTATAACTATTCTAATGAGAACTTTCATGGAGTTTCAAGTTAATTATTTGATAGAATCTTCAGAGATTTTATTGCGGTCATGGTGGAAATTGGCTTTTGCTGAAAGACTGAGATTTTGATACAAACCAACTTCCTTAATCCACTGAATAAAGTGTGCCCACTCTAATAGTATCCATATGTGTGCAGCATTATACATTCCCAGTTCACATGGAAAGATATCACTTTCTGGTGCAACTTTAACCTTTTCTTGACTAGGAGTTTATTTTCTGGGAGTTTATTTAGTGCTCCACTTAGGACAACAAAATCTTTAGGGTATACTTAAATTTCCTTTGCTGTAGAAAATGCATCTGCCTACTATATTTTTTGTTTAGCTCCATACTAATACACTTTACAAAACTACATAAATACATGTGTACAGTTTTAAAGATTATTTTTATTTTTATTTCCTAAAATGATAAGTGTTAACTACCAAATAGGTCAAATATGAAATTAGCTAACATTTACTGCTCACTTACACTGAACCAGGGAAGCAATGCAAAGATTAAACTTTTTACTATTTTTATTTTACAAATGGAAAAAAAGGCTTAAAACATTAAGAAATGTGACAAAATAAGTATCGTAGGAGATTTAAATACAAGTCACAATGACTCCAGGGCTGTGCTCTCGACCACCCCACTGTGCTGGCTCCATTACCATTTCAAAGAAGATGAGTGAAATCACACTTTCCATGTGCAGAAGTATAAAAATCTGCCAGCCATAGCTACCAAACAGCAATAGCAACCACCTTACATTTAATTGTCAATTAAAATAATGTTCCAACATGCTCTCAAGTTCTGTGTTATAGGATTTAGACCCAAGTAAGTTCCCTTTTTACCTTGGATGAAATTTAAGTACTATCATTCAAGATTATGTGAGGGAATTTAATTACCCTTATGGTTTAATTAGAAGTGAGACTTCAAATGTAAAAAGCTATAATCATTGAAAGGATTCAGGGAACTACATGCAAAACTATAAATTATCCTCAGAAAGCAAATAAGTGCCAGTGATACGCAAGCTAGAGGCAGCCTTCCTGAGTTCACCTCTGCTCGTGATTCAACTCAACTGGGGTGATTCTGCATCCCCAACAATATTTGGTGATGTCTGAACACACTGGTGTTTGTCATAACTAGGAAGGTGCTATTAGCATCTACAGAGGCCAGAGATGCTGCCATTATCTTAGCATGGACAACAGAGAATGATCTGGCCTTGAGTTAATGGTGTGATGTTGAGAAACCTGAACTAGTGTGTTCCCTTAAACAATTTTATGTAATAAATCTATATGGATGGAATATTTCAACTAATTAGTATAAACTCATTGGTAATTATCATTGGAAGAAATAATTTTCCATATGAAACATAAATGGATAAAAATAGCTATTATAAACCACCATCCAAAGTTTTCAAACATTATAAGCATTTAGAACTCAGGCCATTTCTCCCAAGAGTCAAAACTTCCCACCATGTTGTAGAGAGAGGTCTCACAGGCTCAGCAACCCAAATTTCTCATACATATTTACCCCAGGGATTTTCATGACATTTTCCTTCAACTGACTGAGTCAATAACCAAACCAAAGCTATAATCAGGATCTAGAAAAGCACTGTGGAACACAATGTTACAAATATGTCATCAAAGGCCTTAAAAACATTAAAGTGAACTCTAAGACATCTTCCCTTCTTCCATGAAGCTCTTCTGTCAACAATTTTCTACATGAAGCATTCTATAGTTTTCTACATCTACAGTAGTCTCTACCTTCACTGAAAACAAACTCTATAAAGCTCAGCGCTCTGGGTGCCATTTATTCTTCTCTCCGGTCATTACCCCCATGTCACAAAAATAGAAGACACCCACCTGTGCCATGACTTTACAAAGCCACTTGGGTTCCACAAAATATAAGTTACTTAATTGTAGTGCTGGGTCTTGAAAATGAAGAAGGACCCCTGTGGTAAAAAACAACAACAAAAAAAACAGTGACACATGAAATCTAGAACATATAAATATCAAGAGAGAAAGAGGATCTGGCCCAATCTCCCCATTTTACAGATGAGAAACCTACAACACAGACACTAGGAGAGCTGGGACTATAACAGGGCATCCTGAAGCCCTAAAGTCCCCATACTACAAAGAAGAATTGTTTGAATGACAAACAGAGATCATATATAAGCACGTTTGAGACAATGCCCTACATTGCAGAGCGTACATTTTCAAATAAATAGAAATCCACAATTTTCCTTATGACTTTCTAAATATACAATACGAAGACACATTTATTTGCAAATACAGGTAAGAGATGGAATGTCCTAGGAAGCTATAAGTTTAAAAATGATGGGAAGAAGGAACAGATTATAATTCCCATGGAAACTAATTTTCATAAAGTAGAATCTAGGGATCAACAGCAGCTCCCCAGCTACTTATCTTGGGAACACAAGTCAACCCACACATTTCTAGGGAGGTTATGCTGATCAGGTCCATATGTAGCACTGAAATCAGGTTGAAAATTGCTACCTGTGCCATTGGGCTGACAGTATGTGATGTAATGGAGCAACGTCTGCCACTCACAGCTGAATCATCTGAGGCAACCTGATTCCCAAAGTGCCCAGAGAGGTCATTCCAATAATAATTCTCTTTCACAGCTGACAAGCACCTCCCACCCACTCCATTTATCTGATACCATGAGAGGGTATGTCCTATGCTCAGGGCTCCAGGGCTCCCGGCTCATGATGTCGAGTTTCAGAAGCCACACATTTTAACTCTTGCTCAGAGACG
This sequence comes from Sturnira hondurensis, assembly GCF_014824575.4. Lineage (NCBI taxonomy): Eukaryota > Metazoa > Chordata > Mammalia > Chiroptera > Phyllostomidae > Sturnira > Sturnira hondurensis. The sequence continues at coordinate 2,577,663 of NW_028082566.1, forward strand.
CTGTCCACTGTTGCCCTTAGATGGTTTCCAACTCTTCTGTCTTATAGTACATGATACCTGATTTAACATCAGTGCACTGAGGATCCTCCAAGAAGAACATCAGCAGTGGCCTACTAAAGAATTCTGAAGCTACCCTGTTTAATATTGACTGTAAACTGTAGCAAGGTTCAGATCCATTTTCACAAATGACCATAGCCAAGTTTGGGGAAATTTTGAAACAAATAAACACGCAAACCTGATTCATTTAGAAAGTGAATTGCATGAGGAAGCTCATTTTCATCTAACTGCAGTTGATTTCCTTTCACAAGTTGTAATAATTGTTTCCGGTCAATTACAGGAAATTCAATGGGCACATTTTTACGCTCTGATAAAATGATTTTCTCAAGTTCCACATAGCAGTCTGGAATGAGCTGCCCGACAACAGGCTGATCTCGGATCTGTGTAATTAAAAATGACAAGCTGGAAAAAATCAATTTTATTCACATATTTGTCAGGTGATTGGTAAATTCACTGCTAACAGTTTTAAAGAAAAGGTATATCATTCAGAAGTATATATTTAACTTAAACCAAAATGTGATATGAAATCATTTAAATTGTGAAGGAGAAATAAAAGATATTAAAATAAGAGCATACAAGGTGGCACCTACTGACAATAAACTATCATACACAAAGTGAAAAAAAAAAAGAACATACAAACACAGAAGCCAATTTGGAAAGAACTATCAAATAAAATTGTATGGAAATACTCATCTAGCTATGCAGAAAATCCATGGCAAAACCAAGGAAAAATCACTAACCACAAATACAAGATTTCATAGATATACTAGCATAAGTAACCATCATCACAAGAACATTTGAACCTAGTTCGTGAGATGACAATACCCACAGCCTCCAATAAAACATTAAATTCTGTGCTTGTTCTTTGCAAAATGTTGTATTAGTGGAATGTACAGATCAACCAGCCTGGAGACAGACATGATATTTTCTCACCTAAGCTATGCTTTTTGGTGAAAACTTAACCTTCAGAAAATAAAAAATCATCTAAACACCCTGATACAAGAGGATGATTTTTTGTCTGTTATTCTGCACTTAATCACTGCACACTATATACAAAATAAAACATTTTAAATGGTCTTAATATGATAGAAGTCTACAATAAAAGTCTTTCCCAAACTTTATTTCTTGAAAATCTAATTTAAATAAAAACAGAACTCTTTACAGTGGTAACTGAAATGCCTTTGAGAACCACCAGGTGGCAAACTCTCTTCATTTCTGAACCTATGAATATATTCTTATATATTCTTTTCCCCTGACAATATCAGGATTTCTACCTAAATTCTAAAACTAATTACAAATAGAAATTGGGTTTATAAACTTGTGCATAAGATTTAATTTGTCTTTTTCTACTTGTAACCAGAACCTTTTTTTAAATTTTACTTATTGGTTTTAGAGAGAAAGAAAAAGGGAGGGAGGGAAAGAGAGAGAGAGAAACATCAATTTTTTTTGTTTCACTCATTTATGCATTCATTGGCTGATTCGTGTATGTGCCATGTCCAGAGATCGAACTCGAAATCTGAGCAATGGGGACCATGCACTAACCAGCAGAGCACCCAGCCAGGGCTGTAACCTTAATACCTTAAGGTTAAGGAACTTCATTTACAGCAGCCATAACCATTACTTACATATTTACCACCAAACAGTAATTTGAAAGACTGTGTTCATAGATCCCTTGGCCCAGAAAATTAAATATAATTCTACTAATGTTGGCATTTCATAACCCCTCTCTGCATCATTGATAAATTAAGATAAAACAAAACTTCAGATTAAATTTTATACTGTAACCCATGGAGGAAAGCTTACATATAGAAATCAACAAGGGTTCTCACAGTGAGTCAGGTAGGAAAGGGATGAATTTTGCAGTGCTGGGCTCCAGGGCCAGCAAAGGACACCCCCCTGCTACCTGCTAATGGGCTGGACACATTGAAAAGGGCGTTCTGGGTATTAAACTCTGTTTTGTCCTATTTCTTTTCATTTGTGTCAGGTCACCAACAGTCAAGAAAAAGAAAACGCACTTTTATTTTAGAGTCTGCCCAGATACATGTTAATAAGGGTGAGATGGTAAGAGATTAGAGAAGAGCCAAGATAAAGTAAGATGAAAAAGTGACAGGGCAAAAAAAATGACCTCTAATAGGTCAAAAGCTGCTATTTGAACACAAGTTGAAGCACCACAGGGAGGAAAAAATATTCAGGTTCTGTCGGCTTGTTGGTTCTAGATCACTGGAGTTTCGCAAAGCGATCAAACTTTCAAACCCAAATGCCGGAATGATGACTCCATTAGCTACATATACCTTCCTTCAAATGATATTTTTATTTCTCAAGGCATTTCTTTATTTTCTTTTATGGTGCAGGCTTCAGATTTCATTTATAAATGCAGGAAGAATCATGGTTTTATCAATTGGTAATGCAACCACTTTATCCACAGACTTTGCTTCCACCAAATTCAGGCTTTTAAAAAAAACCTTATCTTCTAAGATGCCTTTTTACAGACATAATATATGGTCCAACATAAATGATCATAGGAGAAGATACTCAAATCATAAAAGAAAGAACAAAGGTCTATAAGTATAGTTATTGTCTCAGAAGAAAACCACCTGGATAAAGATAACTTTAATTGGATCAATGAAATTTGTATATTTGATTTTTAAAAGTCATGTTACTTTCTAATCCTATGTCTCCTGAGGGAGTAGAAAAATCTGCAAATAAGTAATATGCCATTCTTCTTGCATAAAATGCCACCAGTGATCCACCATTACTAACATTTTAGTGACTGTAATAAATGGGTTGAACGACACGAACATGCAAATTATCTCCATAAAGACCAGCACATTTATGAATGGCTCATTAGGTTTTGGATAGGAGCATAATCTGTGGAAATGGAACAGAACTAAGCTAACTGGTGGACATGTGAGAGCCAGGGCAACCATAAAATTTATCATTTGACCTGAAAGCTTGAGAAACATTCTGGATCACTATTAGAGATCACACTAAGACTGTCCGGGCACAGCAGGACCTTAGTTACATGCCATAGCCTTTCTCATTAGTGCTAATGAGCTCAGCCAACAGGAACTAACAGTGAAATTCACCATTGTGTTTGTCATATTAAAGCATTCATGGCATTTTCCACAGTGCTGTCTGTAACGCCCTCGGAAATTTCTTTCCAAGTATTAAAAACAAGTGTACTGCCTGGTAACCAGTTTATTTGTATTTGATGAAACCCATGAATTACATTTGGTTTGCAAGAAGGGCACTTTAGAAATCAAAAACATTTTTCCTAAAATAAACAACCCCATTTGAATGAAATGAAAAACTGCTTTGGCAGTGTTGGAAATGAAATTAGCAATCTTGACAACCAAGTGAAAAAACCATGTCACAATATTGAATCTAGAATGGGAACCACAGGGACAAGAGGCATGGAGGAACAGCCCAGAACATCAAGATGAGCATGAAAAAAGGAACTCCCGAAGAAAGGAGCAGATGAAGGAACAATGAGCCAAATCCAAGAGAAGGGGGGAAGGGTTTTCAGGAACATCTGTGAAGGACACGTGAGCAAAACCAAAGTGGGTAGGATCAAGGGTAGGAAGTGGGGGTGGCTGGGGTAGTGGGGGCGGGCACGGGGGGAATGGAGACAACTATACTTGAACAACAATTTTTAAAAACTTTAAAAAAAATCCAATAGAAGAAAGATGACCTTAATATCCCAGGACTCCCGTTTACCTTGCCGACACATCACCACTACAGGAAGTTGGGAGAGGGAATGCATCAGAAACATTTACTCAGATTCTCTCAGAAATATCCTCTCAGACTCTCAGAACTTTTCTACTTCTCTCAAATCCTCTAATTTTCTAATGTTTTTATTTTTAATTACAGTTGACATACAATATTACATTAGTTTCAGATGTACACTGCAGTGAGTAGACACTACATAACTCACTAAGGAATCATTCTAATAAGTACCACACCCATCCATAGTTATTAGAATATTATTGATTATATTCCCTATGCTGTCCTTCACATCCTGTGACTATTCTGTAACAACCAGCTGTACTTCATAATCCCTTCACCTTTTCCACCCATCTTTCCAAACTCATTTCTATGAATCTGAAATGAAGTATGGCATACATAAGTAATTTTAAAATGGAAAGTACTTCAATAATGCTAACAGCTATGAAAAATACCTCAAGCCTTATATTTCTAAGCAGTTACATGGCATAAGAATGAATACATTATACTTATCTACCAGCCTACAGTAGGCATTAAGTGCGTCACCTTGAAATTAAGGCTCTCGTTTATGATGGTTTTCCGAAGTTTTGCCAAAGCGTCCGATTCCTCGGTGGCGTTCACAAAGTGGTAATCACGTATCGCAGGAAACCCTCGCTTGTTCAAGAGTTCCTTGTTTATTTTACTGATACAGGCTTTGCGTTGCCTCTCGTCTGCAACATCCAAGTGCGTGCCAACAAGAATCACCGGGGAGGAAGAAGCACGAGCCTACAGGGAACGCAAAATGCTCGTGGTTGTTTTTAAATCGAGACTGATCATATTTCCACGGAAATTCTCTTGAGTGGAAATGAAAAATTACAAGACATCAAGAAGAAAATAACTTGTTTTCTTAGACCTAAGAAAAAAAAGTAACCTCAAAAAATTTGAAGTCATTTTCATGCCCTTTCTTAATTCAATCACTACACTCTTCAGGTGGCCTATGCAACAGTAGTAGCATATTTCCCTTTCCCATTTTTTTATTCTTTACAATGGGTTATTCTGTAAGTATGCTTTGACTTCAAAATCAGTATTTATTGAACCTACAAAATCTCTTCCTTGTCTGCAAACTCAGTCTCGTGAATTAATTTCATACTGATTCTACCTGGAGTCCACGATGAGAAACGCAGCCACTGAAGGAAGTCGAAACAAAATACATGTTTTTTAAATGATCAAATGAGCTTGTAAAGAAGAGCTTGTAAGGGATAGACTGGAAAATAAGCAGAGATCCCCAGTGGAAGAACATTTTGTCAACGACACTTCAATTTACAAAAAGAAAAAAAAGAGCCTATTAATCTGGTATCATTTAAAAGTGTAAGAGCTGAAAGACTTCAGACTAAATTGGCACTGAAGACATAGGCAGTGATGTACAGATTGCTTTTCTTTCATATAACTTATTTTCAATTAGAAAAGTTCATACTCCATTTTTTAAAAATATGATAAAAATACTCTAGCATGTATATTCTCAATCTTTATGACAAGTGTCTGTAATACTCGCCAATATAGAACACATTATTTTCATGTCACAACTTAATGACTCTGAAAATCTCCCAATTCAAAATTTCAGGGCTGCTAACTTTCTTTAGAAAAGAAAAAATCTCTTAAAGCAACTGCTTGCCTGAAATAAATCACCTTAAATACAAAAAAATAAGAATTCTTTTGTATTTTCAAATGCTTAGAAGAGATCACCTTTATATTGAAGAGCCAAGGCTTCATTGCATCGACCTCGGCTTGCCCTTTGCTGAGGTCGTAGACAGCGAGGTACAGGGACCGCGGGGTCATGAAGTGGGGGTGAGTGCTGTAGAATTCCTCGCGACCTAAAGAAGATTGGACACTCTGTTTTAGCCTTCCTTCTTTCAAAACAAATTTTTAAATGATGCTCTCCACTGTTTAGTATACAAAAAAAAGAAAGAAAAACAATCAACAATGTTTATAAAAACTATACTGATGACCCAGGCTGTTGTAGCTCCGTGGATTGGGCACAAGCCTGAGAACCAAAGCATCGCCAGTTTGATCCCCAGTCAGGGGACATGACTGGGTTCCAGGCCAGTTCTCCAGGATGGGGGGCACTAGAGGCAACCACACATTGATGTTTCACTCCCTCCCTCGCCCATCTCTTTAAAATAAATAAATAAAATCTTTTAAAAACCACTATACTGAATTTTTACTAGATATCAAGAACTTTTACCCAGTGTTAAAACTTTTACCCACTGCCCACCAAGTACTCGGCTTCAGCTGGCACCCACTAGGTCCTCACTTCCCCTCCATGCACTGCTCCATTCTGTTGGCAAGAGTAATCCTGGCAGAAGGAAGTGGCTTTGGAATAATTCCATAGGCTTCACTGGTTTCTTTGCAGTCTTGAGACCGAAAAATCCGTTATTTTTTTAAAAACCTGTTCTAAATAAAAGATAAATGTGATTTGTAAATTCTAGTGAAACAAATACCTGCAAAATCCCACACATTTAGGATGAGGTCTTTCTTCCTTTTGCCTTTTAGTGGGATAGGCCAGTCTTTCACATCTATGCCAACCGTGGGACTCTGTATCCCAAGGTCTGATTTCTTGGTTTTCATTAACTGCTGCAACAAGGTGGTTTTACCACTCCCGGTATTTCCCACAATCATAAGTTTCATGCGGTTGTAGGGCACAGCCTTTTTTAACCTCTGTTGAAGAAACCTGGCATTAGAAAGACACAAATAAAACAATAAACTGATTAACAGGACATTCAAGATGCAGGTGAATTCTTGTGCACTGAATTATTTTAAATGTCAGAGATTTAAAACATAGTATGCAAAAGAATGCAGAGCTCATATAAGCAAAATGCACCGGTCTTCCTTCCGGTGCACTGTTAATGCACATATTTGATCAGTGGCGTCAGTGCAGTCCGTAATGATGGGTGGCAGCATCAAACACAGGATGCAACACTACCACCACAAACAGCCAGAAGGTGGAAATATGTTTCTCATATTCATCAGAATTTTATACACACACACGTACACACAGACTTCTTCAAATAACACAAATAAAGCCCTGAAAACTGTAAAGTATAAAATTTTACAAAGCCCATGTGACAGAGAACCAAGACAGAGTATACATGACTACTGTTATACTAACCCGTGATAGTGAGGTTATGCTGGGTCCGTTATATGTGTGTGAGTACACATGCATGCATGACATATATATATGCATATGTATGCATATATGTCTATATGTGTGTATGGAAAGATCATACTGATTACATTATAAATTACTACATATAAGCTATTATACTATCAGCAGGTAATATGTTGCTATTCTTAATCATCTTAATGTAAAAATAACAAACTACAAGTGCTGTGGGTGGCTGACAAAACCACTTTCACATTAGTAGGTTTTAAATGTTCTCAAAAACATAATGGATGTGTAAAGATATGTTTAACTATGTTAATATGTTGCCACAGTTTAAAATTAGAGAAGCCAACTAAACCGTAAGTGAGTTTTGGATATTATTATATTGACTGATCCAGTCCAATTACTATCAGGTCTTTTACCAAAAATCCTGATGTACTGACCAAAGGGCACAAAAACTCTTCGTGACGTCTTCGACACTTTAGAAAATAAGATCGGACAGATCGTATCTGTGCCTGCCCTTACTGAAATCAGTCATCTTCTCACACTCCACTGAGGTTCTCTTTCCGTCACCAGTACACAAGAGAATCAATCAATGGTGCAACGACCACTACCTGCTAAGAATTCACCACTCTTTGAAAACACTCATTCTTTGAAAAAGCAAAGGATGCCTACAATTTCCAAGCTCTTCCAGGTCTCTGTCTTTTCAAAAAAATGTAAAACAAGGTTAAAGACATTTACTTATCCACTGGCTTAATAATAATGAATAATAACTGAAAACTAGTTCCACTAAATGTTGTGTACTAATTAGACCAATTATCATATGAACACCTTTTCCAGTTTCAGCAGGGAAGAATCATGGGAAGTAATTATTTACGACAAGGGGTAGTCACATTTAGTACAGCTGGTGACAAACTCCCTTCAAATTACGCAGAGCTCAGGTGGACAGAAATCTTTCCTCACAAAAAGTTCTGTGTGCATTTAAGAAGATTTAAGTAGAAGATAATCAGGTAAATACAGTTCACTCTCAAACACTGTTAACTGTGGGCCTGGCTCTGTGCCGCGTGTCAGCTGGTGAGCAAGCACAGCCACTGTCCCTGCCTGAGTGGGTGTTATTATAGTCAAGGATACAATGAGAGGGGGTACTTACCTGCAACCGGCCAGATCAACATAGAAAATGGAAGAAAATGAATCTATGACTAGGTAACAATAAGACTAACAGGCTAAAAATGTAACAAGGAGTGCAATGAAGTCCCTTATGAAAGATATTTGAAGTCTGTGAAGTGTAAGGACCGGGAACAGTGATATCTGGGGAGTTTTGGTGGTTACAAAAATGGTCAGGGTGGGTAGGTTACTAATCCTCACCAGCAAAGTCAAAGTTGGTTACTTTATATCATGTAAGTAACTACAATGCTTTAAGACATAATAACATAACTATTTGCTATATGAAATGAAGCTTGAGAAGTTATTGTACTGTGCTATATTTCTTTAGATGTGTAATCAGTAACAAGAGACCAAAGACTAATTTGCTCTTAGAGCCCATATCCTGTAAAGAGCATGATAAGGAGAAGAAGCTAGTCTCTCAACATTAACTTGGCTGGGAGGAAATGATAAACTCTCCAGTGGCACCGTATACACCCATTCATACATAAAAGGCAAATGACACACAGTATATTAACGTTAAATAGTACTATACATTTTTTTCTATTTTGTAACTCTATATCCACCAAAGTCACAGAGGAAATCTGAAACAAACTTAATAGAAACTAATGGAAACAAAATGATCTCACCTTATGATGTCTTTGGCTTTACATCCTACATGTTTAAAATCAAAATTAAGACGCAGTTCATCCAAAGGAAGATCCCATATTTTGCTTAATTTCCCCATTTCATTGGGAAAGGATCTCAGTTCCAAGTTGTAACTAACATCAAGAGAGGTCAGGTTTTCAAGACAGCCAATCTCGGGAGGAATCTTAAGGAAAGAAAAAAGGCACATTCTGTTGGCAGGAAGGAAAACGCGGGCCACGGAGAAACAAGGTGCCGATGGGAAACCGGAAAGGACCAGCGCTTCCATCGGCAGTGTGCTTGACCTTTCAACACAGTTCCGAACCCTACCAAATGCTTGTCACAGTTTTCACTGTAAATGTTTAAAAACACCCAGAACAATCTATGTCACTTATTCATAACCTTTGAACACCTATTCTCCCTTGGTGAACACCTATTCTCTTCACAACAGTGAAAGTAAATTTCTGTATCGATTTCCAAATCCAGTCATCTAGGGCTTTAAGCCTGTTCCCTCACACTGTCCTTCAGTAAAAGTAAAGCGCTGGTCATCACAACCTTGTATACAACTTAATGCAATCAAAATACTACTAAATGCTTATTCTTTAGGTGGCACATTAACTAGAGTTCTTTTTTTCCCTGTTTCAAACTTTTAAGCTATATTCATTATTTTAGGAATAAAGAACATTAATTTTTTGACAAAATATCCCGTACCAATAAATATTCAGTTATTCCGAATCTCACAATTTTAGACACTTAATTCCTTTTGGCTTTTATAAACAACAGGCTTGAGCTTGGCCAAAAATTAAAAAAAATTTTTTTTTCCTGCTCTGGTTGCTATGACTCAGTGGATTGGGTTCTGGCCTGCGAACCAAAAGGTCGTCTGTTCCATTTCCAGTCAGGGCACACGCCTGGCCAGGCCCCCAGTTGGGGGTGTGCCAGAGACATCCACACATTGATGTTTCTCTCTCATATTCATGTTTCTCTCCCTCTCTTTCACTTTCCCTTCCCCTCTCTCTAAAAATAAATTAATAAAACCTTTAAAAATGTTTTCCCTGAGATGAATGGTTAATCAATTTCAAATGTGTAACAGAGGCAACGTAGTGAAGCAGAGGAGGTTGGCCCACTCAGGTGAGGGGTAGCATGGTGAAGGAATGGGGAGATTTAAGAATGTAGGAAAGAAAGTTAGCGGAAAAACACAGCCGAGTGTCAACTTTAGAAGCGTAGAGCATCTGAGAGTCTGTTAACGGATCAGAGATTTTAGTGATTAAATGACACATTTAATGCATTACACAAACTCATATTTAAATATATATATTCAGATAATTCAAAAATAGAGCACAAGAAAATAATTTTTTATAGAAAGTAAGCATTGTTAATGTACTCATTTACCTTAGGATGGGTTTAGATCTTATTTAAAAAGCAGAAAATATTAGATAACATATTTTTAAGTGATAATTTTAAAGATGCAAATTATAAAAGCATATTTTCAAACTGGCAATAATTTTAAGCAAATAAAGATGACTTCTTACCTCTTTGAGCTTATTATGAGAAAGATGTAGTTTCTCTACTCTAGACCATGCATGTGCTTTCTCGCTCAAGTTTAAGATGCTGATCTGATTATGACTAAACAAGAGCTCCCTTAAGTTCAAAGATTTCCAGTGGGCAGGGCTTGGTAGATACTGAATATCATTGCTGCTCATATCTAAGGATCGCAAACTAAAACAATATAATGTTAAGATAAAAATCAAATGAGTGTTTCCAAAGTACATGAAATTACATCATCAGTAACTTTCACTAGAGTGAGATAAGAACTTTAACAGTATTTATATATAAGTATGTATATGTGTTTTTCCCTACATACAGGTATAAGAAGGCATGTCTCACTAGGAAGATTTAAAGGAGTAAGAAACATTAAAAGCAAAACTGAAGCCTAATATCCTTACTTCAGAAACAAAAATGGCAAGCTCAGAATGAGAAAAAGGACAAGTGTCTTACAAATATTTATGATACCTGAGAAATCACAATAATTAATAAATATAAAAACGGTCACTAAAATCCCTGCCTTCTGTTCAAGAGTTACAAATGTGTAGCCTCCATATGTCTTTTCAGTTTCACTCATTACTGGGAGGATTCTTCAGAGGTTGGGTCCTAGACTTCTTCATTAATATTGTGCATGGGCACACCCTTCACCAACTTGTCTCAGTGTGATAAATAATGCAACACTGAACCTGATACCTTGCATACAGTAGGCTCCCGATGAAAAATAATTGCTTTCATGCAAGAACATGCTACCCAAAGTTTGTATAAAATAGTAGAAAAATGCATGCTACATATAAGTGTACATGTGTAGGAAGAATAAAGAAAGTCAGGGATTGTGGTATATTAGACTAAATGCCTGCCTGGACTTTTAGAGCTATGTACAGACCCCTTTCATTCAGCATATTTGAAGCATGATGAATTAATTCTAAACTCACATAGCTGTACAGTCTGCTAGACGAAGATTCACATCTGCATAGCAATTTTAAAGTGCATGAAAACAAGAAAATTTATTTGGCCATATTAGATATCGATGTCTAGAAAACAATGCAAAAGAGACAAACCCGAGAATCACCAGACTGTTCAAAGCAGTGTCTCTTAGCCTCAATGGAGATTGAAGCTGGCCAACTGGATGCTCATTTGTAAAACAACAGAATAAACTTAAAGGATTGTATATAGCCCTGGCTGGTGTAGCTCAGTGGATTGAGTGTGGGCCTGCAAACCAAAGGGTCGAGGTTCGATTCCCAGTCAGGGCACATGCCTGGGTTGCAGGCCAGTTCCCAGCAGGGGACACACGAGAGGCAACCATACATTGATACTTCTCTCCCTCTCTCCTTCCTTTCCCCTCTAAAGATAAATAAATAAAATCTTTAAAAAAAAGGAATGTATACATGATGCTGGAAATGTATGCCAGAAGACAGCATCTAAAGGTACAGTGTAATTAGGGACTAGATAATATTGTCAGTTCTCTGGGAAAAAATCTTCTTTATGATCTATATCTCAATCAAATTGCATAAATATTTAACTTTCAAACACAGTGTCTGGATTGTATTATGCTTAAAACATAGGACCACCTGCATTCTGGAGGTACCTGTATGTGAGAGCTGAGATTCTGAAGTCAAACCACCAATGTTTAAAACAGTGACTTTGGGCTAGTTACTTTATAACTCTAATAAAATAATGTCCTCATCATAAAGTGAAGATAATAGTAGTAGCTATTTCATAGGATTATTAGGAAGATGAAAGACATGAGCAGCTGCTATGCAGTTAGAACAGTATCTGACACATTTTAAGGCTGGATTTAAATTAACTATCATGTGTCTGACGCATGCTATAGCTAAATTACAACTAAGTGTCATTTGTCTATATATATATATAGTTGCACGCACACACTTCTGGGTTTGGCTTATAATGCACAACACCACTAGAATACTATGTAAGATAACAGCACATTTCAAATCTATTTAATGCATAAATCTTTTAACAAGAAGCTTTTGTTTTTATTGAAAATAACCAAAATTATCCCCCAACACCTGGGACTACATACATTATTTAAATCTTCACCAAAAATATTGCTGAAACTTAAGTATAATTTAAAGTTAATTGTATCTTAACAACATATCAACCTCCAGGGCAAGTAAAATTTCAAAAGTTAATGTGATAGGCAATGAAATCTCATTTGATTATAATAACGCAATTATATAGCAAGTAATCTTAAATTGTTTCTACACAACAGCACACTAAATTGATACAGAAGTTTCAAAATCCAAGTCACAACTTTGTCTTTTGTGTAGTGAATGTCCAACATTCATAGATTTAAAAACATTAAGCTGAGAAATAATTACACTTATTTGCCTAAGCCAAAACCATGTTTCTAAGGGCTCTGTTCCATCTCACTTGATTTAAAATTAAAATGATAAACTTACTGTGGAAGATTTAAAATTGCCTCTGGAACACATGTAAATCTGTTTTGAGATAATTTTATGCTTGTCATCGAAGAAGGTAAAAAAGGCATAGCAGCTAAAAGAAAAAAAATGAGGTAAGGGACATTTTAATCATCTTAACTAGATTTCTACTGGATTCTACAAGAACAGCTACAAATGATCTGTCACTTAATTTAATTTCTATTCTCATACTAACAATACTTATAAAAATCTACTTTAAAATAAGGTAATATCCTTTACTGTACCACTAGCCATTACAATAATATACCATACTTACACATCTTTTAATATGAAAGCTAAAAAATTATCTAAATATAAATTCACCTGTGCAACATCTATAAAAGTTAAAATCACCATAACATTCATTTTAAACTATGTGTGATATTATATGAAATACATTATGAATTAATTCAAATTACTCTTAAAGTAACTTAAACAAAACATTTTGGAATACTAATTCACAATATAATATGAAGATAAAAATTTCTCATAGTACCATCTCATAAAGAGTATTCTGTGGAATGATAATAGATCATTCTACTTAATGATCTATTAAGTAGGATGATTCTATCTATTAGGATGATAATAGATCATCCTACTTAATGTTAGGAACCGCCTTGCCTGGTTTCAGGAGCTGTAAACCCCCATGGCTAAGGCTGAGTCAGTGACTTTGGGACCATAAGCCACAGAGGAGACAAAACTCATCTCCCTGGCAGGAGCACTGACTCTGCCCCCTTACTTCATTCACCCTGCTTGGCCTGGAGCGGATGACCACTTAGCCAATGACATGTAAGATTCCTCAAAGGAGGGGTGACCAGAGACAGTCATAGTCACGAGGGGGCCCTCAGGGAAGGATTTGGGGGGTACAGAAAAAGGGAGTGATAGACCCTCGCCCCTCAGCTTTAACATAGCCTGAGTTCTCCTGCCTGCAAGAAGTCTCCTAATCTCTTGGCTGCCTTACTTCCCCTGCCTGACTTAAGCCTGAAACAATGCCAGAGGTGGGTATGGTCCCCTGTTGGAAAGGGCAGGTTCCCTGGGGCAATCAGGCCATGAAAGAATGCATAAAATCCTATGAAACCTGCTTTGCTAATAGCCTCAATTTAAATGGTAAGGGTCCAAGCATGAAATGAGTTTGTTTTCCCAAAATTTTATGGCCCTTTGGCTATCTGACCCTGACTCTAAATAAACCTTCATAGTTCTTTGAATGTTGTCTATTGTTTGATCCTTACTGCCTGACAATGACTGATGAGCTTTACATATATGCCCTGTATTCCTATGCAAATGAACCCAATTAAAGTTCATTGAGAAACAGGCTCTTGGTCCTTCTCCTTTGAGATGCAGTTACCTGTCCTCCCCAAGCAGATCATGTCTTGGCACACTTATTCTCATCCATGGCAGCTGGGGAGTGGGGAGGCCTATTGGCAGAGGCACCCCACCCCCACAATTTAATGACTATATTCTTTGATCATGTGATCTTAAGAGATTATGGAAACATTAGGTAAAATAAAATGAAATATCACAGAGTTCTCAGTATTCTGGTATATGTTATGAATTTCCAAAAAACAAATACAGTATGAGGACCTCCAAGGCACAAAATTTTGTGAAATACAGTATTGGAAACTGAGCAAATCATATAGCCTATTTTGTTATCTGCAAAACAGTGTAGCTAGACAAAATGACACCTGATATTCTTTGAAAATCTAAAAATCTATGGTTGCATGAAAGTGGCTTGAGAATTATTTCTTAGTATTTTTGAGATTAAAAATATGAGCTATGCTTTATCTACAAAATCTTCAAGGATTAAAAGGTTCCAGGGCACTGCCAGAAGCTGTCTTCGTGAGGATCAGAGGAGTGCATGCCATGCTACACCTCACCTATTTCCGAAAAGTATTTGTGACAAAATACATTAGTAGAAATGATTCTTCACGAAAGAGTTTAGAATCTCACGGTTCAAATGCTATATGGAGAACACTTTTATAAAAGTAAAGGACTGAAATTTCATTTCACAAGGTGATTTCTGATGGTTCGCTGTCCCACTCACACAGCCCCTCCACACCGCACCCTCCCCAAGACAACGTCTAAAACTGTTAAAGCTGCGTAGTGAAAACCAAATAGATTTGTGAACTTAGATGTACTCAAGTTTTCACAGCTAGTTAATTAATTCCATGCCCTAACATGTCACACAAAAGTCTCCAGTGCTTTAATATCCTCAATTAGTCTAGCAGAGATCATACTTGTCCCACCCCAAAGGATTTTTGTGAAATGCAGCTGAGATGACATACCCACCATAACCAAGCCTCAGGGTTCTTTCAAATGCTCTTTTCCCCAGACCCACCTTAAGCGTCAAGCCTCCCTGCTTCCACAGTAAGAATCAGATCCCCTTAAAGTACCCTCCTAGCACAGGGGCCTTTCCTTCATACCACTTTGCACAACACACAGTCACATTTAGTTGTGTTGTGACCCTTTAATGCCTGTCTTTTAAGGACAGAGACTGGGTTTGCTTTGCTCACTGGTAAGGGACTCGCCCCATCCCCAGTTCCAGGCTCAGGGTAAAAACATGTTCAATATTAGAAAAGGGCAAGAGGGAGGGAGAAAAAGGGAAAATGTTATGCAAGTTAACAAGGCTTTTAGCATTATTTGTTTCTGATATTCGACAAGTAAATATTTTTTAAAATATGTAGTCCAACTGTATTCTATTGGAAAGTTTTAAACATTATTTTACTGAAACAAATGACCCCACTGAGTCAGGTATAGAACGGCCACATGAGCAGCAAGGTGCACACGGCTTCCATTAGGGAAGATAAAATATGCAGGGCTCCTGCTTACTGCTATAAAAGTGTCTTTCCCTTAACAGTGGAATATTCAGATAGGCTACGAAAGAATAAAATTCCCTGCTACCTCACATGCTAAAGGTATTCCATGACTTTTAATCAAAGTAATAATCATACTATGTATTATTATATCTTACATAAAGAATTCAATGAATGTACATTAACCTTACTGATTTGAAAACTACCAATGATTAATTTTATTTCTTAAAAAACAATAATACTAATTATGTTTATACTCCAAAAATTTCTAAAGAAACTTCAGTAGGAAACTCAGTATTCCTGTTTTATCCAGCTCAAGTAGCCATAGATTTTTTAGTTCAGTAGACTAAAAGGAACCATGGTATAAGGACTATCTGTAGCCCAAGATATTGTCATTTGGGCCCATGTTAATAATAACCTGCTAAAATAAATTTAATCTAAAATATTTTAATATTAACATTTTTATTTTTTATTTTTAATATTTAAAAAGTAGAGTTTAAAATTTTTATTTATATTAATACTTTCTTTTCTTTTTTAAATTTTAATTGTTGTTCAAGTACAGTCTTCTGCCATTTACTCCCATCCCAGCCCACCCCCCCAGCCGTTCCCACCTCTTTCCCATTCGCACCCCCTTGTTATTGTCCATGTGTCCTTTATACTTGTTCCTGTAAAACCTTCCCCCTTTCCCCTGAAATTCCCTCCCCGCTCCCCTCTGGTCAATGTCAGCTTATTCTCTATTTCAGTGTCAAAAAGTAGACTATTTTCAAGCAGCCTTATATGAGGTCTGTCCAGAAAGTACCTGGCCATGTACTATGAAAGGAAGAGACATTTATTGAAGATACAAGATACAAAAAACATTGTAAACAGTTCTCCCAATCGCCATTAGCTGCCCCATCATATTTTCTCCAATCTAATCAACAGTCTAAAATCTATTCTCTTTCAAAGGTGATTTTAGTTTTGGGAAAAGCCAGAGGGTTTGGGAAAAGTCACAGGGTACCAAATCTGGGCTGTAGGGGGGCTGAGTCACCTGGGTGACTTGATGTTTTGCAAAAAAACTCTGCACAAGATGCAATGCATAAGTGGGCACATGCATTGTCATGATGAAGCTGTCAATTGCTGGTTGCCCATAGCTGCAGGCTTCAGAATTATCTGCATAGTTTCCACAGAGCATTGTTCAAGCTTAATGCAAAATTTGATGCAGATTCATTGCTCTACTCCCTCAGTCATTTTGAATGTGATGGCCACACAGTCCACATGCTCACTCAATGGCATCTACCACCCCCACTAACTAGTACAGTGTCATTGTTCACGCATGCACATTCCAGTCCACTCTCCTTGGCTGCCAGATTACATTAATTTAATGCAAACCATGCTCATATTAACAATGGTTGGACTGTTTCCAGACACACCTCGAATTTACAGAAAATTTGAGTGAAAAGTACAGACTTTTCTCATATGTCCTTTGTCCTGACCATCACCACCCATAAACGCACATTTTTCTCTGTTGTGAATAATTTGCATAGTTCAGCGTATGTGTTATAATTAATGAGCCAGTATTAATACATTAACTAAAATCCACAGTTGACAAGAGTTCACTCTCCTGTGTTATACATTCTATGGCTCTTGACAAATGTGTAACGACATGTGTCCACATGACAGTAGCACACAGTAGTACCACGGTCCTAAAATCCCCTTTTCTCCAACTATTCATCCCTCTCCTCCTCCCTCTAAACTCCTGGAAACCACTGAGTGTTTTACCGTCTCCATTGCTTGCCTCTGCCAGAATGTCTTTCAGTTGGAATCACACAGTATGCAGTCTTTCAGCTTGCCTTCTTTTACTTAGCAATATGCATTTAAGTTTCCCTCCTGTATCTAAGACTTAACACATCATTTCTTCTTATCACCAATCAGCTAACTTTATATTTGAAACTCCAGCACAGTATTTAAACTAAAATAATTCATTTAACTTCCTACCTATATGACTCATCTTATTATATTCCAAAGTACTGGTAAAGAGAAGGCTCACAGAGAACACTTACCAAGAAAATTCATTCTAGCACTGAAACTTTCCACTTTAGGACAAGCCTCAAGAAAGTCCTCTGATAGGGATGAAATGTGGTTTTTACTAAGGTTCAAAATCTTCAGCTCTTTCAGGCTCAGTGGGGAACACATTCCTGATATTTTATTTCTAGTCATAGAGAGAAAAAAAGGTATTAAACTGCATGAACTCATACGCTTTAAAAAAATTCACCTTCAAAGAACAGCAACAAAGAAGATTTTAAAATTGTAGAATTTTAAGTTAATTGATATAAGTCGCAATATTAGTTGCCTCAGTTTTTTGTCATAACACTGTATAAAACTTTTTGCTATAGAAATACTGTCAGCATATTTTTCAACCTTCCAAAACCTCAATGTAAGGCAACCCTCTGTCTCTAATGCAACCTTCTTACCCTTCTAACATGAGCTGTTCCAGCTTCTCTGCCACCTCCCCAAGGTTCTCGGGAACAGAAGTCAGCTGATTATATGACAGGTTAAACTGTTTCAGGGTCAGACACTTCACCGCAGGATCCAAAACTATTGAGGGTCCGATGTCATTTCGAGAGACATCAAGGTTGGTAATACAATTCATTTTCAACAAGTAGGAGGGAAATGATGTAAATTTATTACTGTGCAAGTCCAAATGGGTCAAACACTTCAGAGTCTGGAAAGACAGTATTTTAAAATTCCAAAATGAACCACCTGAGAAACTTAAGTTTAGCTAATATTTCTGCCTTTCACACCACTGGTATAAACCATTAAGAATTTTACACGCACACACACACACACACGAAAAAAGTTGAAAACACAATATACAAGAGAACTTCAGTACACTAACTAGTCCAACCATCTCTGCTCTAAAATGGGTGAAACCAGGAAAACTATAGTAGCTAGGCTTTCAAAAGCAGGGTCACGAAAATAAGACTTAGTTATTCCTATAACAAGTAAAAATGGAGGTTGAATGAGACTCATATATTTAAACTAATGACTCAATGAATAAACGGTACAATATAATCCTAGGAATACATTGCTTAAATGCTAGCTTTTGGAAATTGTTATATATTTTAATATAAACAAAATTTAACCACAAAAAATAGTCACTGTATATAATATATGTTGTATTTAGAACCTTTTCTTTTTAGTAAACTTTTTGTTTCAAATCTCTATTTTTAAGCAATTTCTAAGTTTACTGTGATAAAGGAAAACTTCCATTTACATATTGTCTATTTTTAAATCTTTGATATAAATTATTGTCAAAGGGCTTAGGTACCAAAAGAATCACTTCCCCGTGCTCTTTTTTATGTATCTATGATGCCCAGCCTAGGTCTCCAGAGGTCTTATGGTATGACGGGTGTATCAGATATATTTATCCTCACATGGAATTCTAAAGAATTTGATGTGATTATAAAGGCTTATTAATGGATATTTGCCCCAGAAGCTGTTTCGAACTTTCTGCCATTTTTTCAGATCCTATCAGATTATTCAGAGAGATAAATTTTAAAATTACTTATTCCCAAGGCTTAATCAGGATTTTTTTTTAACTTAGGCAGGAACAAACACTGCCACCTAGGGGTGTCGATTTGAAATTTCCTTAAGGTAAAGTTCTCAGCTGGTTCTGCCTTTGAATTCCTTACATTTCACCACATTGCCATGGCTCTCTTCATTCTCTCCCTCTCTCTCTCTCTCTTCCCCTCCCTTGCTCCTTCTCTCTTTCAGCTAGGCTGAATTCTAGTTTGTGTTTACTTATTCTTTAATTTATATTTATTGAAGGTCTACTAAATTTCAGTTATGAAATCCTTCACAAATTAATCCAATAATGACTGATTGAGCCTCTGCTATATGTCAGATCTCACTGGCCCCTGGGGACAGACACAAGCCAGCCTGAAACAGTTCCTGTTCTCAAGGAGCTCACAGTGTTTTGAGGACAGTATACCTCATATAAAATGTATGGGGGCATGAGCACTGGGGGAGAAATTCCAGGTGCTGAGGAAATGTAAACCAGGTGGGTAACCAACCTAGTCTGGAGGAGAGAAGGGGAGAAACGAGAATAAGGAAGTGACATTTAAAATGACACCCTGTGACTTGGAGGCTTTAGCCAGGCAGAGGAGGAGGAGAAAGAGGGGACATATCTTTAGACAGAACTGGGAGAAGGGGTCACCTTTCTTTCCTCCCTCTCTTCAGATTTACAAGCTTTAGGAGAGAGACACACTACAATATATTTAAAAATCATGCAATGTTGCTTTTTAAATATCTGAAACCTATGGTAAACTTTATAAGTCAGAAAAAGGAAAATGTATTTGCAAACACACTAGCCTTAAAAATACCCAATATATCCTTTACCGACTTTCATAGTTCAAAGAAATCAGATTAATAATTTAAACATGTGTTAGGAATTTTTTAAAACTTGTGAGTCTAAGTTCTTTGACAACTGATCCGTAGTACAAAAATATGATGAAAAATGCAACATTCAGAGGTTACCCTCTCGGCAGGCAATTTTACACCTTAATTTTTATGAAATAAGAACTTTGAGGAAAAACAATTTTTAAGTTACATATAATTTTGAAACTCAATCAGTGTGCTAGGGGTAGTTAGTCAAGCCTCTGCATTTGGCAGATGGAAAACAAAAGGCTGAGCGCAGTCGGAGCGGCGGCATGTTGTGACCGCACAGCTGGCCACTCGGCCAGAGCCACGGCCACCCAACCAGGTCTCAGTCCAATCTACCTAGTTCAAGCAGTTCGAATCCCTTGCACAGCAATTAAGTCATCGCACTATAACCAACAGAAAGCCTTGAGAGACTTTAACGTGTGCCACGTATCACTAGGACAGAATCCTGAATTCCCTTCCAACCACATTTCCGTTTCCATGGCGGACCCTCAAAGGTGTTTCTGAACACCACCCAAAGACACTTGTGTGAAAACAAGACAAGTGGGAGAATTACTGTCCCATGATGCAAAAGCGGAACCTCCTTTTAAGATTTAACCATGTAGGTGAAATATCAGTGCAAAAGCTCTTCAAATTTCCTGAGGATATTAGGATAAATTCAATTTACTTCACAGAGTCGTTGTGGGAAGCTCGTGAGTGCATTCTGGTGAAGCTCCAGCTTTTCAAGATGCTCCAAGTGCCCACTTATACAGCATTTCTGGCTCAGGGCGTCAATGTCTCTGAGTTCATTTGCTGAAAGATCTAGTGATGTAATACATTCTCTCTCAGAAGCCAGAGAAGAAGTGCTGTCCGAATGCCTCACATGGGATGGGAGTTTCGATGACCCTTTTGTCAAAGACAAAACAATGGAAATGTAAGCAGCTAATTGAACTCGACAAAAGTTTACTGATCACCTCATAGTGTATGTACACTCTCTGCAAGGCACTGCAGATGCAGCAAAAAAACCAAACTACAGAACTTACATTCCAGTGCCAGAGACAGAGAGTAAATAACAAATGTTTAATCAAATGGTATTAGTGTAAAAAAAAAACAATAGAACTGGAGAAAGGGATAAAGAATGACATTGGTGTGGGTATTATTTACATTTCAGAAAAAGAGTAGAAAAAATACAGGGGTCCTACATGACACCATAAAAGGTAAAGCTCTAGATATGTAATTGTATTCATTTTTCTAGAGTTTGCAATCATTAGGCAAATATAATTTGAAGGTTATATAAGATGAAACAGGCACCAAGAACATCTGAACAATCAGAAGAAATGTTGACAAATTCTATATTTTGTTGAAAGTATCTATTTACTTACAATTACTTTGAAATACTTACTGAGTGAATCATCTGAAGACAACAGACATTTTCTTTTCCGCTTCAGTAAATCTTCATGACTGAAAATGGGCCCCTATTAAACAGACGGACATTTATAGTACAGTCACTGTCATTTTTTGGAGCAAAAAGAATATTTCCTGTCTAGTTTTCTTAGGAATCATTATAGGATTTCCAACTGAAGTAATCATGGAACCAGTCAGACCATAAGGCCTCTGGAGACCTAGGCTGGGCATCACAGACATGGAGCTCTGAAGAGGAAAAAAGTATAAAACCATTTTGAGCTGTACTTAGTACATACGGGGGAGGGGTTGCAAAAGTAGGTTTATAGTTGTGAATATGCAAAACACAGAGTTTATTGCTTTACTATTATGTACTAATTATTGTATAATTTTCCACATGAAAATTAACCTACTTTTTCCATAGGAAAATGTAAACTCACTTTTGCCCCATCCATCCTATATATGCCCCAAATGCACTGAGGCCTACAAGTGTAAATATAAAATAATACCTATTTATTCATTTATATTCTGATACAAACTTTTCATAGATCAGAGAATTTTTGCACCAATAGCTCCTATTTTGCACCTACAATTTCAGTTACCCAGAGAAAGGTCAATAACAAAATGCATAGCATTAGCACAAGTCCACTTACCAATGAATTGGGGTGCCTTTGCAAAATTGGTGAGTTGCGCTGCAAGGCAGGATCTCGGTAAAATTCTCCTACGCTAATTGAATTTGACTTCTTTTTCTCAAGACATGAGCCTTCACTTCCTAGTTTTAAATGATAAAATAAAAGCAAGTAAGAAATGTTGCCTCAATCATAAGATACCACTACCACATTCAGTCATAAAAGATTAAACCCATGCCTTGCATGGAAATTGCCCAGTTCTTGTTACATGTCTAAAATAGAAATGATACATTATGTTGGCCTTTCCGTTTTAAAACTCAGTTACTTTTTTTTTTCATTCACAAATATTTACCAAATGGTTTCATAGACTAGACACACTGAATAAGTNCCTCACTCATAAGATACCACTACCACATTCAGTCATAAAAGATTAAACCCATGCCTTGCATGGAAATTGCCCAGTCCTTGTTACACGTCTAAAATAGAAATGATACATTATGTTGGCCTTTCCATTTTAAAACTCAGTTACTTTTTTTTTCATTCACAAATATTTACCAAATGGTTTCATAGACTAGACACACTGAATAAGTGTTGGATAAAGACAAACAGGAAAACTAATCCCTGCCTCACATGAGCTCATGGTACAGAAGAAAGGAGCCGAGTAGAAACACAGTTACACGTGCAATAATAAACACGTGTGTGGGAAGCAGAGACCATTTATGCACATATTTGATCAAACTTATTCTTTTCTGTTTCTCTGAAATTTTCTTAGAAAATTTTCAAATCTTGTTTCAAACATTAAAACCACACTTACTTAACATTCAGCAACTTTGAGTACACCTCTATTTAAATTTCATACTTTATGGTTTTGTGCATAAAATAACTTATTAAATAAACACCTGGCATTTAGTTGGCCTTATTGTTTTGAGTGAAAAGAGATGAAAACTACTTCTGAAATTATGGATTTTCAAAAAATAAAGATCAATAAGTAAATCATATTACTATTGAGAATGTGGGGGCATTACTGAAAAATTATGAAATTAAATTCTGC
This sequence comes from Sturnira hondurensis, assembly GCF_014824575.4. NCBI lineage: Eukaryota > Metazoa > Chordata > Mammalia > Chiroptera > Phyllostomidae > Sturnira > Sturnira hondurensis. The sequence goes on from NW_028082566.1 coordinate 2,600,636, forward strand.
CACTCTTTATCTTAGAAGGCTAAGTAATTTTTAATTGCCAAAACAAATGATAAAATCTATAGCACATATTCAAGAATCAACTGTACAATATTCTATATAAATCATAAAATTAATACAAATATTTCCTACTTGATTTATCATTAAATGTAACTTAAAATTTAAAATGACTTTATGCTTAAGCATTTAATAGAATAGACTTTATAATTTAATTATATTTATATACCTTATCATGATTACATTTTCATATTTATCTCCTTTTATGCTTGTGGAACTTTTATTAGCAGATTGTTTGTATAAGCAACATACACATTTTATAATTTTTTATGTTAGCATTTCTAATATTTTCCTTTATTTAAAACTACTTAAGAAGAATTCTTCTTTCAGCCATGATGGAGGTAGAAGCACCAATCGGAATCAACTCCCACAAACAATTGGAAAATTGGACAAAGTGTTTGAAAACAACTGGTTTTGGGAACCGGGCAACAGACAGTGCAGGACTGCGTGGTCCCTGGATGAGGGAAACCAACACTGTGCCTCAGGGCAGTTTGAGGGCGAGAAGCACCACCTTCCATAATCTGCAAAGATGTACATCTGCGCAGATGTACATTATACAAACTGTAAAACGGAGTTCTTCAGGAGGGAGGAAATAGAGGGATGATACTAGATGCAATGCTGGATCAATATAAAGGGGTAAAATCATCCAAAAATATAACACTTATTGTTTATATACCCCATAACAGAGCTTCAAAATACATAAAGCATAAAGTGATAAGATCCAAAGAATTAACAAATCCATAATTTCAATTTCAATATTTCTTTCTCAAATCAAGTACAGAAAAATCAGGAGTGATCTAGAAGACCTGAAAATACTACCTGGCAATTTAACCTAAGAGACAACGCCAAGTTAGCCAAATACACACTCTTTAAAATTTCACATGGAACATTCACCGTGATAGACCATACGGTAGTGTGCAAAGCATCTCAATAAATATAAGAGGATGCGAATCATCAGGGTAGGTTCTCTGACCCAACAAAGTTAAATTTAAACCAATATGAGAAACTTACATAGAAAATTCTCCAATATTTGGAAAATAAATACCCTTCAAAATAACCCATGAGTCAAAAAAAATCACACAGGCAATTAGAGCATTTTCAAAACTGAATGTAAACAGAACATACAAACACTGTAGGATGCAGCTAAAGTGGTTCATGGAAAGATCTGCATTGGTCTTAAGTGTTCATGGCAATAAAATAAATACCTAAAAATTAGTTTTCTAAGTTTCCACATTAAGAAGAGACATAAAAAGAAGAAACAAATAAAATCAAACATAAAGAAAATAAAGATTAGAGAAGAAAATCAATGAAAAGGAAAATAAATAATAGAAGAAAGATAAATAAAGCAAAATTCTGATCTTTAAAAGATCAATAAAATTGATAAACCTTGAGCTAGACTGAAGAAAAAAAGACACAAATTACCAAGAATTAAAGATCAGATGTCACTACAGATATTTCAAAGGTTAACAGAATAAGAGAATTATTATAAATAACATCAAACAAATAAATTTGGCAACTTACATGAAATGGACAAATTCTTTGAAATCTGTAAATTATAAAAACCTATGCAAGATGTAATAAACAATCAAAATAACAAATACACTAAAGTTATTTGATTTATAATTAAAAATCTCCTCTGAAGAGTCTGTACCTACATGGCTTTACTGGTGAATTCTATTAAACAGTTAAGAAAAAAAAACCAGTACCATTCCTACACAAACTCTTTCAGATAATAGTAGACTTGGAAGTACTGTCCAACATTTCAAGAGTCTAACATTACTCTCATAATTCTCTGTATGTAAAACTACAGAAGAATATCCCTCAGAGACAAAATACTTGACAAAATTTTAGAAAACCAAATCCAATTATATACAAAAAGAATACCACACCATGACCACATGACAATTATGTCAGAAATGCAAGTTTGGTTTAACGTTAGAAAATCTATCAATACAATTAACCATATTTACAGAATAAAGGGGGAAATATGTCCATTTAAACAGAGAGAGGAAAGCATTTTCCAGCAGGCACTAATGATAAAAAGGCTCAGCAAACAATTGCTAAAAAAGAGGTTCTTCAACTTGATGAAAGGTGTCTATGAAAAAAACTACGTCATACTTAATAATACGAAATCGAATGCTTTCATGGTGTGCTTGAGAAGCCAAAAATAAGGCCTACTCTTACTATTTCTATTCAACATAGTACTGGGGCTACTAGCCAGTGAAATAACACAATACAAAAAAAGACAGATCGTAGCAAGTTCATAGGACATAACATTAAGATACAAAGAAATCGTCTATAGTGCCATACATTAGCAGTGAACTATTGGACATTGGAATTCAAGTGCAATATTATTTACAATAGCTTCAAAAAACATGCAGTATAAAACATTGGTGAGAGAAACTTCAAATGACAAATAAACGGAAATATAGCACACTGATATACAAGAAGACTCATATTATTAAGACATCAGTCCCCTAAATTTATTTATAGATTTAATCTAAAGTAACTATGTATACATTAACTCTATATTTATATTAAAATATATTATTTATAAATTCATTCTACATAAATGTATATAAATATGTATTCCAACAAAAATCCCAGAATAAAATTACTTGATTGAAATAAATAGGGAATGCAAAGAACCTAGCTTCATAAGAGCAATTGTGAAAAACAACACCTGAGGACTTAACACCACCTGATTTCAAGACCTACTGTTAAACTAAAGTAACCAAGACAGTGGGCAGTGGCGTAAGAATGAATGTGTGAATCAACAGCACAGAACAAAGAATGCAGAAATAGAACCTTACCTACACGGTCTATTAAATTAAACAACCATGCCATTCATTCGATGAGGAAATAGAGTATTTTCAGCAAGCGATATTAAAACAACTAGATAGAAGAAAATGTGAACCCTTCACTGATACCACACACAAAACATAATTTAAATGTACTTTACACATAAAGGTAAAAGCTAAGCCTGTAACACTTTCCTGAGGAAACAGGAGAAAATGTGTACAAATTTGGGGTAGGAAAAGCTTTCTTAAATTGGCTAGAAAAAAAAAACAAACCATACCAAAAAATTGAAAAACTTTATCAAAATTTTAAAATTCTGCTTTTTGAAAAATAACCATAAAATAAAAGGACAAGCTATAACTGGGAGGAAATATTTGCAAAAGATTTGAATATATACAAACTCATAACAAAAGAACAGACAAAAACACAAAAGTTAGCAAAACATGTAGACAGATACTTCACAAAGAAAATATATGACTGGTCGATAAGAACATAAAAATAACCTCAATATCAATAGTGATCTAAGCAATAAATGTTTTTTAACTTTTTAAATTGTTGTTCAAGAATAGTTGTCTCCTCCCCCCCCACCACTCCCCACACCCCAGCCATCCCCACTCCCCACTCAACCCAAACAAGCTACAACTATGCGTCCACTGGAATCGCTGACATTAAATGGACAGACAGTACCAAGTGTGTAGTGTGATGAGGATACAAAGCAACCAGAATTTTCATATGTTGCTAATGGGAGGATAACACAGTACACCCACTTTGGGAAGCAGCCAGTCCTAAAAGAGGACTCTGTACGATTTTGTTTATATGCAGCCTGAGAAAACACTAACGTAATCTATAGTGACAGAAAGCAAATCAGTGGTCGCCGTGAACCAAGGCTGGGGGAATCTGTTGTGCAGAGGCACAAACGGCCCTGTTGGATGGTACAAGTGTTGTATAACTTGACAGTGGTGATGATTACATGAGCGTATAAAATTTTCAAAACCCATGAAAATATACACTTAAAAGAAGTACATTTTCTTTTATGGTAACTATTTCTCAATAAAGTTTATTTTATGAAATGAGACATCACCTCACACCTGTCAGAATGGCTACCATCAATAAGTCAACTAAGAACAAGTGCTGGTGAGGACTGGAAGAAAGAGAACCCTAGTGCACTGTTGGCGGGAATGCAGACTGGGGCAGCCACTGTGGAAAACAGGATGGAGTTACCTTGAAAGTTTAAAATAAAACTTCCCTATGTCCCAGCAATACCATTCTAGGAATATATCTTAAGAAAGAAACCTGAAACTCTAATTTGGAAAAATATATATGCACCTCTATGTTCACTGCAGTGTTATTTACAATCGCCAAGATCTGGAAATAGCCCAGTGCCCATCAGTAGATGAGCAGACAGAAAAAAGCTGTGGTACATTTACACAATGCAATACCACTCTGCAATTGAAAAAGAACTCTTACCTCTTTCAACAGCATGGATGGGCCTGGAGATGACTAAACTCAGTGAAATAAGCCAGTCAGAGAAAGACAAATACCGTATGATCTCACTAATGAACAAAATAGAAACAGAGTATGGACACAGGGAACAGAGAGCTTCGGAGTGGAAAGGGGTTGGGGACTGGATAAAAGAAGGTGAAAGGATTAAGAAAAAAACAGAGATGTAATACATAGACACAGACAACAGTGTGGGGACTTGCAGAGGGAAAGGAGCCGGGGGAGTAGCTAGAGGAGGGCAACGTGGGGCAAATGCAGACAGAAAGAGACTTTGCTTGGGGTGACAGGCACTGGACGCCATGTGCAGATGGTGTTTTATTGGCTTGTACACTTGAAAACCTATACGGTTTCAAGAGCCAATGTCACCCCAGCAAGTTCAATGAAAAAATACTTGGACTTGCAACATGAGATTCTCTTTTTGATCAAACTGCATTGCATTAAATATGTCAGCCCAATTCACTGTCATTATATATCTTGCCATGTTGATTTCTTCAAAGGTATCTTATGAGTTATTGAAATATTAATATTATTTTTAATTCTAATAAAGGTAAATATATATTTATTAAGTACTTCCTATTTGCCAAGAACTCTCCCAGACAGTTTATATACATTTTACCTAATTCCTATAAATAATCCTGGAAGGTTGGCAATACTGCCTTTAATCAGGGTCAAGGGCGTACCCAATACAGAAAGTCATTGATGGAACATGGAATCTACTTCCAGTCTGTGCATTTCACTGCAGCAGTCACCATTCACCAATTAAAGCAAAGACCATACCACTTACAAGCGCAGAGATACATTTTCTTTACAGCCATTGCCCGTACCAGAGTTAGTAAGCACTATTTCCAATGATGAACAGGTTTTCCTCAAGTTTTCCCAAATGAATTAAATGAGGTTTTTGCCCCAACTCCTATTTTTCAATGTTAGTGTATAAGGGCTTCAAAATAGACAGGAAACTACTTTTTGAATAATAAATACCTTCGCTATCTAGATCATCACTTTGACCAAATACACTGTCCAGGTAACACTCAGGAATGAAGGTCCACTCATCACATTTATTAAGTGCTTCTTCGGAAAAATGCCCATTGCTGCCTGAGGCTGCTCCTTCTTCTGCAGCACTTTTCATCTGGTATCTGAGGACCATTCTTGCTAAGGTGCATCCTATATCTGAAAACAGAACAGATATACCAGCACCTTAGAAATCAACAATTAAGCAAACCTAAACATACACCAAAGTTCCTTATATATTCTCAGACTTCTTAAAAATTGTTTATTCCTACTTCCAAAGTCCCTTTACAATGGTGATATTGCATGTTTAAAAGGCAGTAAATTTTAATTTTTAAAACATCATAGAAATTAATACAAAGCCTTGGGGTAAACGACAAAACTGAATATTTAAAAAATCAACTTAAACCAGGAAAGGGCCTGGGCTTTGAAGGCAGACAGGCCTGTGCCCACCTCACAGTAATGCCACTTGTGAGCTGCAGGCAACCCCTCAGTGGCAATGTCCTCAAGGGGGAAGGGAAAAGGACGATGTGCACAGCATGGGGTTATCAAAAAGATTAAATGAAATGATGCATATAGAATGTTTAGCATGATGCCTGCAACATAGAATATGCTCAAGAAATGATATACTTATTTTTACAAACTACTTGCTAAGTGGTCAAATATATTGGGAAATTAGGTAGAATTTTAAAGTTATCATCCTTCTCATAAGCGGGCAGAATCCACATTGTGCTACATATAGCCTGGAAAATTTCTTTAAATATTACTCTCCTAGTTCACATTATAATGTGTGGATGTGACTCAGTCCAGTAGCTGATAAATGTTTTAAAGCTATGAATCCAAAATGTTCTTTACTCAAACCAGCTATCCATGAAAATCAAATATCATTATTATATATTTTTAATTAGGTAAGACTTATGGTTAAGAAAAAACTTCATACAGAACAAAGAGAATGAAATAAGTGATAAATCTACCTCCATTTTTCTCCAATGAGCCCACAGTTTCTCTCTACCAGATGTAAAAGGTTAAAGTTAGCTGGCTGTTGCCTGGAAACGCGTTGGACTGAGGAAGCATGGGATCTAATGACCATGCATCAGTCTCCAAAGTCCCCAGGGTCAGCCACCAGGGTGCCCACTGCTGCAGTTTTTCCCTAAGGTGTTCTTTTTCATATGCAAACATTTACGACGACCATATCCCACTTGTGTGCTCACCAACAGTATACTAAAAAACACCATACTAAAATCACTGTTCTGTCCCTTTTTTTGCCTAATCATGGATTCTATATCCAAATATTTGGATTTGCTAGATGTTATTTTCCATCAATTGCAAAGCATTCCACTGCATTAATGTACCATGATAATTTGAATGGTTCCTTACGGGAAATACTTATTTTTTTTCATACTATTTTGCTATTATAAACAATTTAATGTGTATCGCTGTACATGCATTTCTATGTGCATTGAGAATTTCTGTATCATAGATTCCTATTAGCATATTGCTAGGCCCAAAACATATGTACCTACATTAAAGGTACTAATGGATATTGCCAAATAAAGGAGTTAGGGATATAGGTAGAAGAACCTTCCATCCAGACTTCATGGGTGCAGGAACAGTTTTCTTGTAAAAACTGCTAAGGTGCTGAGGCAGGAAGAATGAAGAGATAGCCAGGTGAAGAGAAAAGGTAAGGGAATTAGGGGAAGTAACTGCAGGAAAAGGCTTCAAGTAAAAGTACATGAAGCCTTTAAGAAACGGAGGGGAATTCAGCCTGATGGGATGTTCTAAACCCCACGAGGAGGTTGCACCGTGAGTAGACAGAAGCAGCAATAAGCATGGATGGATAATTCAGCAGCATTCGGCCATCTCAGTGAAGGAGAGAAAAAGAGCAGACTGTTGGGCTGATAAGAATAGAGTTCTGTCAGGTGAAACGGAGAAACGACAGGAGAGAAAACACGTTATTACAAGAGAGTCCTTCGGATCTGAGCTGCGGGGAAGGGAGTGGGCGTGGGAAGAAGGTGTCAGAGACACTGCTGGGAGCCCGGGCCTTAAAAATGCACTTTGTGTGAGTAACTGAGAGACAGTGAAAAAGACAGAAATGTTAAAAGAGGTGGATGATAACTTGTCATCAACATGTTTAATATATGCAAAATATATATTAACTTGAAAATAGAAAGAGAATACATCCTTCATTGAAACACAAAGTAAATGCTGGTGGAAGTCACTGGAAGGCCATCACTGCTGGCTAATCCATGAGCTGGACCTAGGCAATCAGATCTTAGCCATGACCTTGGATTTTACATTCTGCCCCTTGTCCCCACAGTGGGAACTGTCCCAAGGATGTAGCCTTTGAAAGACTGAGGTTTGGTTGAAACCACTTGGACTGAATATGTGACTGAAATCAGTTCAGACCTGTAGACAATCTTTAAGATTCTGGCAGGTGGGTGTGGAGATTCACTCATCTTGCAGTTGCTCGAAGTAAGCCTCATGCGTTAAGTTCCCTTGCTTTTTTAAACTGGCCACCTGACAGTCTTCAGTCTCTCCTTGCCCTCTATATATGGAGGCCAGTGTCAGATTTCACTAGGGAATTTCCCAAGGCACTATTGTAACACTTGTAAGCACAGAGATACATTTTCTTGGCAGCCGCCGCCTTAACTGGAGTGAAAAGCATGGACTACTTCCAGTAATGAACACATTACTGGAACCAAGAGTATATTAACTTGAAAATGAAAGTATATATGTAGATACGTTTCTGTTGATACATATACATTTAAATGCATGTGTATATGTAAACACATAGAAAGTATAGAAAAATTTACATGTATTACTTACAAGACATGAAATAAGTTATTGTTATTTTCTTCCTTACGACTCTTTCCCTGTTGTTAAAATGAGCCTCAGTTACTTTTTATTTTTAAATGCAAATTCCCTGGACCAAGTGTACTGGCAAGGCAGGGTTGGAAGCCTGAGAACTTAGGGGATTTTTTTTTTTGAGAAAGGGGAAGAAGGGAAAAAGAGAGGGTGAGAAACATTGATGTGCAAGAGAAACATCAATCAGCAGCCTCTTAGATGCCCCCAACCTAGGCTGACCTGCACCCCAGGTATGTGCTGGGATCAGGAATCAAACCAGCAACCTCTCGGTTCACAGGCTGGTGCCCAACACACTGAGCCACACCAGCCAGGGTGAATTACTTCTATAATGAAAATTAAAATACATAAAAAGAGTCCTGGCTGGTGTGGCCCAGCGGATTGAGTGCAGGTCTGCAAAGCAAAGGTTTCCCAGTTTGATTTCCAGTCAGGACACATCCCTGGGTTGTGGGCCAGGTCCCCAGCGAGGGGTATCAGTGAGGCAACCACACCATGATGCTTCTCTCCTTCTCTTTCTCCCTCCCTCCTCCTCTCTCTAAAAATAAATAAGTAAATTCTTTAGAAAATAAATAAGTAAATAAAATATATAAAAAGAAAAGTAAGTCCTCAGAAAGATCCTATAGTGTTGTGCTATCCTTATAAAATATGTACTTGCTGGGTCATAAAGAACTTAAGTATAGTATCACTTCCAAGCATTTAATGACAAAAAAAAAAGATACCCAAACGCTTACAGTATTTCTGGCTTAAGTTGCACCAAAGTGGAATGAAAACTAACTAAAAGATAAGTGACTTAAAAAACACTACTAAAAATAAGACACACCAAATGTTTTTTTTAATACTCACTTGTTTCTTTTCTTGAATTAAATGTCTTGTCTGGGAACAAAGGACTAAGCCAGGAAGGTTCAATTTTTCCTATCCCAAATCCTCCGAGGCAGATGCTGTTGTTAGCCGGGTCCAGGGCAAGCCTCCTTAAGAGCAGACTGATGGTTTGGCCATCGCCTTTCCCAATGCTGATTGTCAGCGCTTTACGCACATCTTGATCACGGGGCCTGCTACTCAGTAACAGCTCCACCAGCTTGGGGTGGCTCCCTTTTTCACATACCTGTTAAAGAAAAACATACACACGTGTATTAAAAACCTGTATTCCTTCCACTTGGGAGATTGGCAAATTGAACCCGGGGTGATTTTTCACTGCCTCCATACATTTAGATAGAAACGAAACAAAATCAGGTAAAATTCATCCTTGAAATAGATTAGGAAAACACATAAGATGAGCACCCCACATATCAGAGTAGCCAAAATCAAATAATCTGCCACGTGAGAGTCAGTTATCATGAAAGAGGCAGCAGGATGTGAAGAACAAGCACACAAACTGGAAGTCAGCAGAACTGAGGCTTACGCTTCCCGGGCTTCCGTTTGCTCATTGCAAGACAGCTGGCACACAAGTGCCTTCACGCAGTGAAGACTTCCTGCACTGCCTTCAGTTGTAACACAGAATATAAATAGCACATTTGTCAAGGCCATGTGCGAAAGACAGTCATCACTCATTTCTGGGTTTCCAGAGCCCCTCGGGACAAGAATCTGAATTTCCACAAAGAAATATCCTCTCTCTCAGTTTCCTACCTTCCCCTGAATATTCTGTTCTGAGCTGTGTTCAAGGTGGGTTAGCATACTAGGTGCTACAAAAACTAGTGTCCACTGTAAGCAGAGAGAAGCTGAGCAACCTGTGGCCCAGCACATGGGCCCTATTCAGGAGCTGCTTCAGAAAGGCATGGCATGCCGTGTTTTACAAACAGAAGATCAAAATAATAGATAATGGAAGCATTATACATCAGGTACTATGCTAAATTCTGTACATGCATGATCTATAATTCCTATAAAAACAAAACCCTAGGCCACATAAATTATTAGCCCATTTTATAGATTAATAGAAGACATACCTGATTTGTCCCTTAGACAACCCTTAGAGCTAGTCAATAAAAGACTTGGATCTGACGTCAAATCTGCTGGTTCCAAAGGCTGTGCTCCTCTCACTACACAAAATTAAGGGCTAAGAAACAAAGGAAAGAAGACTCTAACACCCAAGGTGCTGAGCAGAAGGACAAGATTGGGGGAAATTCAAGAATTCTCCAGAACTAAAGTGTGTGCAAGGGATTCAAGGGGACAATCCTGTGGTTTGAAGGCACCAACTTAATCCCCACCAGTCTCCAGCGTCAGCCACCTTCAACATTCTCCTCAGGGCCACTATGGTACCTTTGTCCTCTAGATATAGCCAAGGCACTGTGCTATTTACAATCTTCTAAAACCCATCTGGCCCAGATCATTCCCCCAAACACAATATGCAAAATTATCTTCATTTGTGCTATTTCTGTAGCCCTAAGTGTCTAACTCTGCCCTTCACCTAGCAAAAAGAGGTTCATTCTGCAAGAAAAAGCTTCAAAGTTGCTTTCACAGTGAATCTTTGCTGCCAACCTTCCAGGCCACACACACCCTCCCTCCTCCAGGCTCCCATCCCATTTTGTTTAGCACAGTCCTCAGCACACTGAATCAGATGTGCCTGCCCATTTCCTGACTGGAATGGAAGACACGAATGCTGTGGTCACTCTGTACCTTTGTAACCTAGTGCAATGCCTAAGAAATGCATACATATAATTTAACTAGCAAATTACTAAAATCCCCTTTATAGGCCCATAGGGAATTTGGGATAGAGGGAGCCAGGAAAAGACCAAAAAACTCAATTACAAATGCCTTCTCTTAAAGCTCAGCAAACTTTTATCCCTAAGTTATAGCACTTACTGCCTACTTTGTATCATGGTGAATTATGTTTTACCCTGCCTCCTCTCCTAATACACACTTAGGAAAAATATTGAAAAGGAAACCCCTTTTTATATTATTGACTATTTATCTACCATTGTGCTTTCCACATAGAAGGTGCTCAATATGTTTCTATAGAGGTATTTTCCTTAGGGCACCAATACAATCTATGCTGCCTTGAGGCATACGGTGTCATGAAAAGAGAGAGCTGTAAGAAAGTGGAGTAGACAAAAAAAATTAAGAAAATAATTTCAACTTCATTAGAGGAAAAAAATACCACTCAGAAATACACAGTTTTGTATTTAAATAATAATTAAGGTAATTCAGAATAGAATCAAACTTTATCGAAAGTATAATTGATTACCCTTTGAAATCTCTCTCATCTTCTCATTTATAACTAATATAGGCAACAACCAAAACCAAATATAGCATTTGCAAATAAACAAACAACCCATCACCACCACGATTGTGAATCTGCTGTGTGAGCAAGAGATTAAAGCTGGGAGCAGATGTATTAAGGCTTTGGACAAACTCGTTTTTATTTTACTTCAAGTCACAATGCAACAAGCTCAGAAACACAAGAGACCTGATTACCACACTGACAACACTATGCAAACTCAAAGTGAGTCCGACTGTCCTGGAAAAGTCTACAATGTTGTATAACAAGTTTAAGAACACGTTTTTGGTTGGTAAAGGAGATTCTGTAATCATACAAGTGCTAAAGAAATCTCTTGCTGGGCAAAGACATGAGGAAGCAAATAAAACCAAAGATTAAGGGAAGAAAGGGCCAAACAAAAAGCTAGAAAAAGGACCAAACGGGTTCAAAGGCTCTAAATGGAGAATCGGATGCTCAAGACAGTGACCAACCACAACATAATGGAGAGGGCAATGAAGGACGGTGCAGCAGGAAAGAGCCATCCAGGTTGGGGGCGGCGGGGGGGGGACTGAGATATCTCTGAGGGTTCTACGGTAGAGAACTAGGTTGCCATACCTGGAATATAAAGAACATTTGAGCATTTTAGTGATTTTTATTTGAAATATTTATTTATTTATTTGTTTCTTTATTTATAACTGCTAAAAGTTCTAAATTTTTATAAACATAGGTTTTGATGTTTAAAGCTTGTTTTGGGGGAGAAAATCCCTTCGTCTCTGTTTCAAAGTATTGCTCAATTGTACCTGTGCAGTACTTACACATGTATTATACAGAGAATTCATTTAAGAAATGTTGATCAGCTTTTCCAGACACTGGTTACAGCACATTTTCAATTAGTGTGTGCATGTTAAGGTGTAACTGATAGTAGGGGAAAGTTACATTTTTAAAACGACTACCTGTGTAAACATTTTGCCTTTTCCCAAATGCTATGGGTTTTGTGCATAATTTGTATTTAACAGACTGTCTTTTCACTGTCTGTGAGTTTTGTAAAAGTTCTACATTTTTATGGTAGATAAACTGTTACCTCTATAAAATTTCCCCCTTGTTCTAGCTAAAGTTAGTCTCACCCATGGTCCACACTGTACTACATTATCCTGCTGTCCTCTAACAGTGTGTGGTTCTGCATGCCGTTTTGTATAATATCCAAACTGAGGCTGAACCGAAAATTCTACATGTTACAAAACTCATGGGAACTTTAGAAAGTAATTTAATTTTTTGCCTGGGGATTCAGTAAAGTCACACGACTCCTTCAGACAGTCGAATGGATGTACATGGGAATGAATCTGGCTCCTGGGTTCAGCCATCTAAGATCCTGTACAGACACTAGAAGCTGAAACTGAAAACTAAGCGATGAAGTTTATTTTTGAGATATTCCTAAACTTAAAAAAAAATCACACTTATTTGTGAAGTCACTAAGTAGTATTTTTTAAATTTTATGTATTTACTTTTGGAGAGAGGGGAAAGGAGGAAGGAAGAAAGAGAGGGAAATATCAATGTGTGTCTGCTTCTCACACGCCCCCTACAGGGGACCTGGCCCACAACCCAGGCATGAGCCCTGATCAGGATTCGAACCAGTGACACTTTGGTTCACAGGCCGCCACTCTATGCACCGAGTCACAGCAGCCAGGGCGCTAAGTAGTATTTTTTAGCTGAAAAAAACAATCCATGATGCTTATGCAGTAAATAAAAGTAAATACTATACAAGAAAACTAACTTATCTGAAAACATGGTTATGTCAGAGGGCGATTTTTATTTATGTATCATAAATATGACAGAATTGTAAAAAACGGAAACCTCAGTTGCTCTGGGGCAGTAGACAAAGTAAAGGAGCAGTTTCTGATAGACTGCATATTCACATTTATAAACCAAATCAGGGCGAACCAAGCTTAACACACAAAACTCAAGGAAAACTTAACAGGTAATATTTCTAAGATAATTTGATTATGTCCGTTGGTAGTTTTTAGTCACTAAAAGACACTTCCCCTCTTTTGAAACTATGAATATGGAAAAGAAGGCTTTTAATACTTCGGTGTTTGCGCATGACATGCATCGTATGTTTTGACCCCTCAGATAACTATTTTCATCTATAGGCAATTGTTCTCATCACTGATTATTAAATTATCTCAGTACTTGGAGTTTCGCTTTTGAGAGGCCTTACAATGGAACCTAGAACCCAGTGTTTTGAAGGAACGCCTGCTATTATATCCATCTGGTCCTTGGTACGATCAAAATTTGGAAAAATTATTCCAGTTAAGCTGTAAGTGTAAACTTGTGAACTTGGTTTGATTAAAGAATTCTTCTCCCAAACTCTAAAAGGAAAGAAAAGGAGTAAAGCAGCCGCTCAGGAGGCAGCTTTCCCACTACTTACCAGGAGAGTGTCCTGGGGCAAGTCTCTTACCCTCTCTGCGCCTCAGTTCCTTCCCTTCCAATGGGGGCCATGCCAGAGCCCATTCCTAGGGTCCCGGTGAGGGTTCAGCTGTGTAAAGAACTCCAGAGCGGTGCCCAGGCGGTAACAAATACCACAAANAAAGGAAAGAAAAGGAGTAAAGCAGCCGCTCAGGAGGCAGCTTTCCCACTACTTACCAGGAGAGTGTCCTGGGGCAAGTCTCTTACCCTCTCTGCGCCTCAGTTCCTTCCCTTCCAAAGGGGGCCATGCCAGAGCCCATTCCTAGGGTCCCGGTGAGGGTTCAGCTGTGTAAAGAACTCCAGAGCGGTGCCCAGGCGGTAACAAATACCACAAAAGTGTTTATGACTTTTATTCAGACTTCACTATACTTGCTCATCCCACCATGATTTGAAGAGTTTTAGCTTCAGGTCTTTCTCTATTCATGCATTTTCATATCCAGAATTAATCTCCCATATTCTGCTCTACCAGTCAGACACATTACATCATTCAATTCTCCTCAGAAAGCCTAACAAGATTAGCACCACCCTTGCTCCGAATAGTCATTAATTATGCCATTATTCATGTGCTGGCACATGAATAAATAGTGCTGATTACCATTTTTTACACTAGCACAAAACAAAGTCTGTTCAATCGATCTATCACATATTTCATTATTTGCAATTTATTACTTGATAGACAAAAGACCAACAGCTAGGGTAAATTCTTTAAATTTAATAAACCTATGGATGTAAGGATCTGATTTTTTTTCAAATAAAAGGTATGTATACAAGCTATTAAGTTTAAAAAACCATGGGGAGAAAAATAAAAAGCTCTGTACTTGTAGAAAGAGTCAGATAAATTGAAAGAAAAGTAGAAGGCACTTTCTATGGGGAATGTAGAGTAACTGCATTAAAGTGCTTTTAGGTAGATTGTTTCCCAAAGAAAAATTTGAAGGAGAAGTTACTTTTCAATTCTTTGGCATCTCCAAAACACATTAATGCAATGATCTGCCAATATCACAAAAGATGCACAATAAAAACATACTAAATTATTGACAGAAACAATTTAACTACCTTTAACATAAAATAGCAACTATTTTTAATGTTGCTTGCTTAAAAGATAGTTGACTAAATTTAACTTATTTGATTATTTGGTTTTAATGCATAAATTGATTGTGCATGAAAATGAGTTACGGATTCAGTTTATTTTTATGGAGATCGCTAATTAGTACTAATTAAATTAGTACTAATTTAATCTTACAGTTGAAATATTTATTTGAATCCTTAGGCAAGTGAGAAATTAAATAAAGTAAGGCTTTAAAAATAAATTACTAGAAAACAGTACACTGCGGGTTATCTAATAATGTATATTAAATCATACATAATTGCTTCACTAGAAATATTATTAAATTTCTATAAAATATATACATGATGCTACCTGAATGCTATTATAAACTCTAAAATTTATACAACAAAGATAAACCTGAAATAACATGTAATGCACTTTAGAAAATGCTTATTGAATTCACACTGCAAAGCGATGAGTTCGATATTCTAACTGATAGAAAGTTACACATTGTACATGTCCACTTTCATACAACTCACAAGATGTTCAGGAGATATACATAAACTGTCATGGACTTGCAGAAGCAAATCTTCACTTTTCATGGAGGTCGGTGAGTGTACGGAGGGCTTTACCCAGGAAAGAGATTTGTGTTATGCTTGGAAGGAAAGGGAGAACAATTACACAGATGTCTGCACGGTGCAGGAGGGAAGGCAGAGAAAAAAGGCAGGACCACAGTGCTACACAGCTGCAGGGGTGGCCAATGGCAGGGATGGCCATGTGAATGGCACCCGCTACGGTGTGTGGTTCCAGCCTACAGGACCACATACTGTAGCCCTGAGGGAAGAACTTGCTAGTCAAAGAGACTCAAAACAAAGAGAAAACGGTTGGGAAAGATGAATACTAAATAAAGCCATGGGCTGAGTGGAGCATGTCGGATAAACAGTTTATACAGAGATGCATAGTAAGTGACACATTTGAAAAGTTACTTATCAACCTTAACAACATAGAGAAACACATGAAGGATTAGACAGTAACACCCAAGGACCCTACTACCTCTCAAATGCTGTGAACCTAACTCCTACCACAAAGCACAAGCACTTGTGCAATATACCAGTAAATTCCGCAGTGAGGAAAAATGGGATGTAAGTAACAGCTACACACTAGCAGAGTCAACAGAGCAAAGGCAAAAGTGTCATCTTGAAAACTTACCTGGCAGATTAAAGAAGCTCCCTCCTTTGCTCGATTGGCATCCGCTCCCAACAGAAGCAGGCATTCAGCCATGATGCTGTTGTTCTGATCACACGCTCTCTCCAGCATCAAACTTTTCAACTCATCATCCATAGCTAGCTTTGCAAAGCACTTGCAACAAAGGTTTAGGAACTAAAAAGAATGAAAGTGCGGATTAGAGTCTGCTAAATACACAACAGTTAGCATACAAGTGAAAAAACACTGTACCTGCTGATCTTTTTGTTCCACAATACTGGAAGACATCTGATGGAATATCACTGAGTCAAAGGAGTAATGCACCAACAGCTTGGAAAAAGACACGGACAATTCCAGTACTGTCAAGACTGTCTGAAATCCCTGAGAGGGTGAGCAAAAGTAATAAAAACAAAAGCTATTATGGGCAAAAGAGAACAAATCAACAGCATAAAACAGAGTTTGTAGATGATACGTAAAACCTGAGTTGTTCACATAACTAAGTAGATATATTAACCGGGCTTGTACTTTAAAACTATAAACCTTGAAATAATCCTATAAATCCTGTATGTAGTAGGTGCACAGAGAATAAAATGCTAATTAACAAAGCAGGAAAAATACTTAATCCAGTAATACGTGGCTTTTAAAAATCGCCGTCTGAAGCCATTCCTCAGGAGGAAAGCCAGATATTATTAATCAGGGTTAGAACAGCATAGTGGGCAGAGTTACAGACCTAAATAGGCCGCAAAAGTGAATTTTTTATTCTAACGTTGCAGATTAGCTTCTCGAGGTGGCCCAGCATTTCCCCAACATTTTGTGCTTTCTTCTGAAATTTTAACCCCCAAGAGACAAATCTGAGCTCCTGATTTCATTCACGTCAAGTGTATTTGAGAGACGCTCCGAAGGCACCCTGAAGTTTAACATCCTAAAGCAGAGTGTTTATAAAGAGCTGACCAGTCACACCGTTACTTTTTAGAGCCACTGAAGCATACTGCCCTGAGTTGTCTGCGCTGTCTACCCACGTGACACTGTAAGGAAAGAATGAACTTTTGACTTTAGTATTATTTAGTTTGGGCAAATTCGCCAAAGATCAACTTAAGCTTTTAGATTTTTAATATCTGTCAATCTCATATATTAATAATCAAAATATTAAAATAATTATAAGACACTAAGTTTCTATGAGTACTTCCTAACATTTGATAAGAAAAGTAGTTAATTTATGCACCCACCCACCTCTAGGGCCAAGGCCCTGAAAAGTCAAATAAATGCGGTCACAGAGAGGTAATGCAAATGTGTAGAAGGCACGTAACTCAAATTTAAAACTTATAAAATGCAGAACTGACCAAATAGAACATAGTGGAAGGCCAACTTCAGCCCACTGGGCAATAGTTTATAACTTCTACTATAGCAATCTTAGAACATATGCCTAGACAAATTACCATTGAAGATCTGAGGATTTCATACCTGAAAAAAATCATTTCTTTTCCCCTGGATTACTTTTAATCAGTTCTGGCCTTAATTAGTCTAGGTGGAGGCACATTATAAAAAGCCGATCTATAAAACACACTATCATTTTTAATCTAAGAATGCTGTGTTCAGCAGCATTTTAAAACTTAAAACTTTATACCCAGTATCTCATTTACTAACAAAGTCTCTGCAAAGGCTGGAGCCTAGGCAACATTATTCCTGGTCAATGCTCCCATTCACCAAAATATTTGCTGAGTCCGGTTTATGGAAGTTGCAAACTCCATTACTAAAAACTACAACCAAGGCAGAAAGTCTTTAAAAAAAGAAACTATTTGTTTTCACAACATTAGGGCAAAAATCCTGAAATAATTTATTTCTTAAATCTCACCTCAATTAACCCTAAGCCAATATCTTGGGTTCCTAATAAAAACAGTGATTATATATCACATTTTAAGTTTTGCTTGGTGAAAAACATTTAAAATATCTTTTCACTGCAAGGGAAAAAATTAAGAGCCAAAATTACTATGGGTGAGCAGCCCACAACACAACACAGAGAATAACAAACCAGAATAATTACCACTTGTATTTATACAAAATCTAAGCAAATGAAGCTCAGCTACCTGAAATTTCTTTAGCATACTCTCTGCTCTTTCATGAAAAAAAAGTGGCGAAAAATGCTGATTTTAGACATTTAATGATGAAACACAGGATCTTTAAAGATTTAATATAATTATCTTCATCTTTTACAATTAAAATACTACAAAATGATAGATGGTTTTCCATTAACTAGAATATCTCCATTAAGGTAAAGTGGGGATTATACCAACTGTTCTGAAGGAAATCTGCATGAGATCAAATTTCCCTTTGGGATCATGCACATACTTTAATCTGTAATTCAGCCACGTCCTTAAACCGCTGTAAGCTGGAAACCAGAAGTTTTGCCAGCAGACGTCCAGTTACCAAGAATAAATTCTTCTTTGTAATCAAGCACCCTATAAGACTTAAACCCAGACACTGAATTTCTGGAAGAATAAAGGCAAAAATAAACAAAATTAGTTGTTTTAAATCTCAAAACTAAAGGAAAAAAATGGAAAAACACCCCACCAGCAACTAAAGACCTACAAAAATCTACTATAAACCCTGAGTTCAAATTGCACCAACCTTGGTCATCCGGACACATCTGCAGCGTCTGAAGCACCAAATCAAGAGCGCCTTCCAGAGACAAGGCCTCTAACGCAGCAGGTAAATGTGCTACAGAAGAAATTACTTTAAGTCCACATTTCTGAATCCCAGGAATTCGGACGAACTAAAGTCAAAGGGACAATGAAGAATATTTGCTCTTAAAAAATGAGTTCTTAATACTTATCTTAGTTAAAGCCGGTTATGGTCTGATCATATATAAACTAAATATCTAAATAAAGATTAGTATCCTTAAGTCCGCCTACTACGAATCACTGTTACTCATTATTAAGGTTAAGAAGCTAACACTTTAGGACTATGGAGTACCTGTTCTGGGTGAGGCACTGTGTTAAATACTTTACATACATTTTCTTTTCATAACAATCTTATAATACACTCCAATCTCATTGCCACTAGGAGACGAGTTCACTAACAGTTAAGGGACTTGGGTGGCTAGTCTGACAGTCACACAGACTGTAAATTGCTAAACTGAGACCAAATCAAGGATGTCTGACCCCACAGCTGGCACACTTAACCAGTAAAACTCAATGCTGCCTGTCACCCAGGAAAATACTAACTGAGGATTCACTCTTTACTCTATGTTCTTCCCAAGGCTTCTCATTTATCTCTCCTACACAGCCTCATTCAGTAAGTTCATCAAAGTTTAAAGAGGTGGGAACAAGAATTCAAGTGACCCAGCTAAGTGTCAGGCCTGAGACTTTAATGTAAATACGTCTGCCTTAAAAGCCCAGGATCTGAATCCATGTCCAAACTTTTAATGTCAACTCTTCCAGAAGACTTGACATTATTTGCTGATACTCTGTAATAGAGGCCACTTCTTTTCCCAGGTCATCCTGCTCACCAGCTGAGATGCAGACAGAAACCACACACTTCCCAGATGAGAGGCAGCCACAGCCACACCTCCCCTCTTCTGACCTCTGTGACATGGAGCCAATTCCATTCTACTGTTCATCTCTGCTTTGCCATCATGCTCTCTAAACTTTGTGGTGGGCATGATTGGAATGCCCCCCACATAGCTAGCTTTCCTTTCAAAAAAAACAGTGCTATCCTTCTCAGGACAGGGCTTTTTCTCTCCCGGACACGGGTCATGGTAGCTCCACTGGAAACCCCTGACTGACCCTGGCACAGAGTGGAATGAGATCCAAGCCAGACTTCAAGCTCTGATGCAGCCTTTTCAATCAAAACCCTCTACCCTGTAACCTCTTTCACTTTCATGCCATCAAAAAACATATTTTCACTCCTTTATCAATCTGGTCCCTCAGTGCCTCTCAACAGTCTTCCTTTTGCATCATTTTGTGAACAGGGTGTGGGAATAAGCATCGTCCTCTCACCCTGTGCCCTTCTTCTCTGGGCCTGGTATTTCCCACCCTAAGCACGTTGGCTGTAAATGCAGACATTTCTGCAGCACAACTAACTGGCCATAAGGCAACTTCTCCATAAAAGGTAAAAATAACAAAAAATAAAAGAGACATGAAAAAGGACATAGTAAAACATGAAAAATTAAAAACAAAAACTTTAAAACTCTATGGAAAAAATAAAGACACATTGTCTTGGAGGTTTTTTGTTCATAGTATCATACTTCTTTTTGTTTGTTTGTTTCCTTGCTTAGCATCGTACTTTTACACTTTCACCACTATTTATTCCTTCTTTAAGAGAAGTATCAGTTTCCCACTAAAGAAGCAATAATTAGCCCTGGCTGGTGTAGCTCAGTGGATTGAGCTCAGGCCTGTGAACCACACAATCACGGTTCAATTCCCAGTCAAGGCACATGCCTGGGTTGCAGGCCAGTTCCCAGCAGGGGACTCACGAGAGGCAACCATACATTGATATTTCTCTCCTTCTCTAATTCCCTTCCTCTCTAAAGATACATAAATAAACTTTTAAAAAAAGAAGCAATAATTAATGCTCTCAAAAACTGTTGTGAATTAGTAGCCACATCTTTCCTAGTTGCCACAGCTTGATAAACTTTTCCACTTTGACAAGTGGAAGGATGACTGTGCTCACCGAAACTTGGCAAAGTGCTTTATCACTTTCTAATACAGTATGCAATCTGGCTTTGTGGGTAGCTTTGCAATCTGGCTTCATACTTATCATCTACTGCTTTAGGGTCACCATGTCCACTCCTTCCTGTAGAGACCATTTGCGGGCTAAAATTTACACAATATAAAAATAGGAATACTGCAAGAATTTAGTCAATGGAGAATTGAAACCAAACTGACAACTAGCTTAAATGCACCAAGTCTGTCACATGTAAACCAAACTGTCAACCAGTTTTACCTTTGAGAAACTGCCTTAGAGCCAACCTGTTGCACAGCAAAAATGCTGTGGCAAAGGTGTTTATAGAAAAAACAATGCTTGTTGCATAGACACCTAGAATGTCTCCTCCATCGTCTCACTGCTCAGCTTGGGCAGCATTCTGTCCACCATTTCACCAGGACACTCGTATGCTTGCCTCCCTTGGACTGGACCCTGTCATTAATTCTGTCTCAAAAAAATCTCTGGGCAGTAAATACCTCAGCTTTAGAGCCAATGAAATTCAGGTTTAAATTCTGTCTCATCACTTATCAGCTCCATGAATCTGAGGACCACTAAAATGAATTAAATAACATTTTCTCACACGTGGTATTTACTCAGAAGTTGCAAAGTGAAGCTAGAGGGATGCCTCGGTATCTGTCTTGGCTTCCTCACCTCTAAAATGTTCCTACGGCCAGGTGGGTACTTGAAATATCAGAGGGGTCAGTGTGTAAATGATGATTGTCTAGTCCACTGCACTGTACACCTGAAACTACTATAAAATAATATTAAATAGCAACTGTAATTGAACAAGTAAAATTTTAAGAGAATTAAATTATCCTAATACAGCTGGGTTCTTTTGAGAAGGATTGAGAAAACACCTTGTGCAGTCAACAGAGCGATGGGCATAGTTCAAGTCTTTGAGTAACATTCTCCTCCGATAAAAGGTACTTCTAAGTGAGAGAAAGATTATACTTAGACTGTTCTTCCATTCCCTCAAGCTACCACTTTTCCCCCATTTCTAAACCTATTAATAGAAAAGTCTACACCCACTAACCCTACATCCTCCCCACCCCTTAATTTTATATAATCAGACTTCTGTCCTGACTACTCTGAATTAAAACCATTCAAACAAAAAAGTCCTTTAGTATCTGAATTGCTGCTTTTTCTTTCCTTGATTTCCATGACACAATATGCCCCTAATTATCCTCAAACCATTAATTTGCCCCTCTCCCTTACAACCTCTTCTTTTAAGTCCAAACTTTGCCCGAGTTCCTTTTCTTAACCTCTTCTCTTCCTGGACGGGATTTCCTCCCCTAACAGGGCTTCAAGTCACCTAACAACAATAGCAACGACTACAACGATCACGTCAAAATCTATGAAGTGCTTGCTATGTGCCAGACATACTTTTAAGCAATTCAGGTATAACTCATATGATCCTCACAACAACCCTATAATGTAGACACACTATTATTAGCCCTATGTTATAAATGAAAAAAAAAAAAAACAAAAAACTGAGGCCAGGGCCTTTGGAGCAGATAACTCAAAGCACAAGCACAGACTCTCTTAAGCTCTCAGCCCACATTTCTCTTCGCTTGACACTAGCATCTTAAACTAAAACATTCAAAGCCAAAGGTTTATGATCTTTCCCAGAAAAAGTCCAATTGTCATTTTGAACTTTTTAAAAAACATTTTATTTATTTCTTTATAGACAGAAGGGAAGGGAGGGAGAAAGAAAGGGAGAGAAACACGAATGTGTGATTGCCTCTCATGTGCCCCCTGCTGGGGACCTGGCGTGCAACCCAGGCATGTGCCCTAGGCTGGAAATCAAACCAGTGACCCTTTGGTTTGTAGGCGAGCGCTCAATCCACTGAGCTACAGCAGCCAGGGCTGTCATTCTGAACTTGGATGAGCAGTGCCATCACTCCTGCTCCCTCAGCAGGGCCAGCTTCATAGGTGTGCTCCTGGGCAGTCCCACGGGGCTCTGTGCTTAGAAGCACCCCACACTTAGTTTCCTGCTCTTCTGATACCATCCTAAAATTCTTAATAATTTTTAAACAAGGGCCCTGCATTTTCATTGTGTCCTGGGCCCCACAAATTATGTAGCTGGTCCTGCTTCTAAGCTCAAAATGCATCTTATGCTTATTTTTTATTCTAAAATTAAATCAAATGGATATTTATAAAGCAAGTATTCTTGCCCTTAATACCATTGCCTTTAACAAGTTCCTAGTCAGTTAGTGGTTCTGCTAGCTCGAGGTCCACTAATTTCTAACTATTTCAGGTGCACTTCAGTGGTGACTAATGACATGCAACAGGAAATCTGTGATTTTCTATGCAAAAAGAGAGTTCACAGTGTGACATTATTACATGTAATGGAACGCAATAATTTAAAATAAGGCTAGTTCATTTTTGACGGTTTTATAAACTTGAAAAAACACAGACATACACATATATGTGTATGTATATGTACATATATGTGTGTATGCATGATATCTACAAGCCTATGATTATCATTTTTCACTTGTCTAATGTTAGATAGTGATTTGTTGCATTATGGTTCCAATGGAGATTGAAACTGATTTGCTAGTTTATACTTAGAGGGTGTTGGCCAAATGGAATTTTTTGGAAGTGCGAATGCAAGGGCACCTACAAACAGTTAATTAGAAACATCTTATCATGTAGGTGCCACAATTTTCCAGGTATTTTCAGAAAACACATGAATAATTGAAATGGTTTTTCTAATGAGAGGGTTAGGCAGCTTACGGCCAGCCTCCTCCCCAGCTTCCAGCTAAGTCAAACTGCAAATCAGGAAAGACTTGCCAGAAAAAAATAAAGATTGAGTGTAAAACTTGAAAAAAAGACATCATAGTCTAGGAGGACTAACCTGGAGATATAGCTTACTAAGTGGCTAGATGTCATGAAAAATATTCCTTTGAACAAACAGGTAAAAACAACATCATTCTTTAAAGAAGCAGGTCTCAGACGCTAAAACATTCAGTACTAGAAGACAGTGAAATGCCCACAAAGTTCTCAAAGAAGGAAAATAAAACCCTGATATTTTACAACAAAACAAAATGTTTTTTCAAGAGCCCATATATAAAACATCACCACAACCAATAACAGTGTTCTCATGTTCAGGCAATAAATCTTAAAAAAAAAAAACCTTAGACAACTAAAAGATGAGATGGAAAATGTCTAACAAAAGGACCTGCAGTGAAAATTGAATGTATGTAACAATCAGAATAACCTGACAACAAACAGGTAGTATGATTATAGAGCTGAATATAAAGATTATAAACCTTGTCAATGAGGAATTTAACAAAAGTTGGTGAGAAAACAGGTAAAATTAACTAGTATTTATTGAGTACATACTATGTACCAAACATTGTACCAAGTACTTTACATTAATTATCTCATCAAAATCTTCATAATAACCCTAAGTGAAAGCCATTTATTATGTTTTATCAATAATAAAACTAAGACTTTAAGTAACTGGTCCAGGGCACACTGGTCTGTAGGTGGCAGAGCCAGATCCAAACCCAGGTATCCATATCCAAGATCCACAAACTTAACTACCAGAAAATTTGGTACAAAGTGTAAAGGCTAATGCTGTATAATCTGTTCTAAATGTGTGGTGGTGGGGGGTGAAGACATAAGTAGGAGAAAAGATACTCATTTCACCAAGAAACTGTGCATAATTTTAACATGCATGAAAGAAAAAACAAATCACCTAGGAGCTAGGTTCATATCCACAGTAAATTGGGGATTTTCCCTCAGAAACACAGAAGGCGTCTTAACCAGTTGTTTTTCATCTCTACACAGAATTATGTAATTTGGAAGTAATATAATGTATTTAGTTAGGATCTGTTGATAGGCATTGCATTGTCAGGATAGGCAGAATTTAGCTGTAATAACAACCCCAAAATTTCATAGGCTGAAAATAAAATAAGTTCAATTCTCACGCCTGCTTCCTGTGTGTCATAGGGCGGGAGGGTGCTCTGCTCGCCACAGTCACTCAAGGACATCTGCCAGTGGAGTGGCCACCATCTCAGCATTGACAGTCGCAGTGCCCGAGAGGCGTCCTGAAAGCTGTCTCACCGGCAAGGAGATGTTGGGTTCAGACGTGGCCAATATCCTCCACCTACACTCCTTGGCCAAAACTCATTACATGACCCAACCCAACCACAACAGGGCCAATAAATACCACGCTAGAATCACCAAAAGGCAGGAAACTGAGAACGTTTGGCAAACAGCACCAGTGGCTACCACGTAACGATTGAGTCAGTCGCCACAGTTTTCCTTTTACAAGTAACGCCGCAACGAACATCCTTCTACTTAAAAAAATCTTGGTGTACTTGTACAAGTATATCGATATCATAAATTCTTAGGCTGGAATTGCTAGTCAGAAAAAAATGCCTGTTTGAATTTTTGATAGGTATTACTAAAATTACCTCCAAATTATGTGGCCTTGACCTATGCCCTCTAAGTGCCAACGTCACACCATTTTAATTACTGAAGTTTGACAATACATTGTACTATCTGTGGCAGATGGGCCACACGAATTATCCTACTTTTCAAAATTCTCCTAGTTTTTCATGCATATTAGTTATTTAGTTGATTTTTCTCAAAATTTTATGCCAGCTTGTCTTGTTCTAGAAAATACTAGTTATTTTTATTAAGGGTTCATATAGATCAATTTTCGTTTTTTATTAGTCACTTTATCAAATAAATGGTATACATTTTGGTATATTCAACTCTTTTGCGCCTCTCAGTTGAGTTTCATAGTTTCCTTTGGTCCTGTAAACTTTTTTTAACTTTACTCTGATCCAATTTTGTTGCTGTTGCTATTTTTGTACATGGGCTCTTTCCTTCTCTACATACTGTTTACAACTGAGATAAAGATCTTCAATTACTGAACTGGGTACA
Organism: Sturnira hondurensis; assembly: GCF_014824575.4. Taxonomy (NCBI): domain Eukaryota; kingdom Metazoa; phylum Chordata; class Mammalia; order Chiroptera; family Phyllostomidae; genus Sturnira; species Sturnira hondurensis. The sequence continues at coordinate 2,626,360 of NW_028082566.1, forward strand.
TTTTGCTTCAGGATTTTTGCAAAGCACACAAGCTCTTGGGTTTGTGTCCACTGAATCAGAAGGTTGGTTTGATTCTAAGGTCCCAGCTAAGGGCAGCAGCAGCATCACTGCATGCAAAGCACATCCAGCCAAGACGTGAGGACATTGACTTCCACTTTGTTCTCCAGAAACAACACTGGGCAAACACATGTCTCTGGAACAGGCGACTGGAAGTTTTCATGATGGAAAAAACCTAAAAGGATCAGGCGTGAGTGGAACATCCATGTTCCAGACAGAGTTTAACTTCAGCCTGGCTGTTACTGGAATTTTATATATCCAAACCTTATTCACTTTCATCAACACTTTTCATAGACTTTGCTTTATAAATCATAGGTGAACTTTGGGTTCTATCTTATTTGGAATTCTGCTCCCAACAAACAGACTTATTTTTTATAATAATTCATTTTACTGTGTCTTCAGCATGTGGATCTAACATCTCTGATGCTTCGTAACTTTTGTTCAGAGTGAGACAGTCAATCACAGAATTTTAGAGCTAAAGAAATACTTACATTTATCTTTTAGGTTTAGAGCACTTTTACTAACCAGGGTGAAGAATCAGGGGAATCATACAGGAGTAGGTTTTTTTTAAAAAAAAGAAAACATGGTCACTTCTGTTTCCTCATGATCTTAACTTTCTACCCCCAAATAAGTCACTTTTTAGTGAGATGCTGCGTGTCATTACTCAGATGTTGACAGGGGAAGTAAGTATGGGGACACACTTGTCAACTACTTCTCTTGGGATTACATAACCAAAAAAATAACAGTAAGACCTGAGAGTGGACTGATTTTCTTGACATCACAGTATTTACTATTTATCTTACTAGAGCTGGGTCTCTTGACTCCTCACTCCTTCAACTACCTCATACTCACGTTCAATAACTTTAGTAAATGTGGGCCAACTAGCATCAGAGCGATCTTCAGCTTTTCCGGTACCTCTTGCTTCCCACAAATGCACACCATGAATAAACTAACTGATGCCGCCTCTATGTTCCCAGAATATTGCTCACGAAGCTGGTACAGCTTATAAATGCTAATGTAGAAGAACTGGCTTTATGATGACTTTATTCCCCTAGCTAGATTATGAGATCCAGGACAGAGGGCACAAAACACACTCATTTATGTCCTCCAAGTGCACAGCCTGGTTCTTCCCATGTACTTATTTTCATCAAAAATCCCTGAAATCAAATTCAACCTATTATATTGCTGTATTCAAGAATCACATTAAGATTTGAGTACAAATGACTCAAATGTATCACAGACAATCACATATAAAGTTCAGAAGAACTTGAATTTGTAAAGGAGATCTCTCTGTGGGATATTCTAATTAATTCAGGACATTTTTCAAAGTATACTTAATCACATGAAATCATTTCCATTATTGACCTTGACTGCTCTCTTCCTTTCATAAAAACACAAATCATTCTTTACTTCTTTACTCTATCTTTTGTAAAAAACCAATTTATATTATGTTAAACTTTCAAACCATCTAAATTCCATCAATACATTTGCTTTGCACAATGTAAACAGAATGATGTTCTCCTATTTTCATAGGTAGTATAATCAGATTGTATTGAGTATAACATATTATCACAAATATACAGAGACCTGTAACTACCTAAAAATGGGGAGAAACATCACACCCTGAACCACTCCAGAGGTTATCTCTAAGGAGAGCAGTGAAATCAAACAATGGCAATCAAAGAAGACTTTCTTGTGCTCTGTGTGTCTTCACAGTCTTGACCTTTCAAAATGGGACCAGAAAAGAAAGACAGGCAGGAGGAGAAACAGAGAAAATAAGCAATCATAGCTCCCACATAGTTCCTGACATCACTCATGAGGCTTAGCTGCACATTTAGCTCTTCAGTTCTCTTTCTGATTGGGCAAACACAAGTGGTTCTATGTTACTGGCAATCAAAAGAACTTGTCCACGCCCTGATTGGTGTGGCTCAGTTGAATGAGTGCCAGCCAGCAAACCAGGGGGTCACCGGTTCAATTCCCAGTCCAGGCACATGCCTGGGTTGCAGGCCAGTTTCCCCAGTGTATGTGAGAGGCAACCACACATTGATGTTTCTCTCTCTCTCTCTTTCTCCCCGCCTTGCTGTGTTTAAAATAAATAAATAAAATCTTTAAAACAAAAAAGGAACCTGCCCAAGTCAGTAGTTGATAGCACTCTTAGAGCTGAGAGTTGTAGGTAATAACACACTTGTCTTAGCAGAAATGGCCCCGATCTTCACTCTACACCCCTGCTGTCATCTTACCACATAACCTCTGTGACCACATACTTCCTACTACTGTCAGAGTGAGCAGAAGACAGAACCTTACACTCAAAATCCCCCCTTTACTTCCCCAATGTCATATTCTGGTTAATAGTAAAAAGGCAAAAAACTGATAGTGTACATACCCTTTTTAAAGATAGGAGGACCAGTTTGTGAATATCATTCCTGAAACACAGCTCTGTAACCGTATTTATCTTGTGCTGATATTCAGTATCTCCTGTGAATTCTCCTTGCATGCCTGAATGCAAAACAAATACAAAAATATATACATGGACACATACACACATATACACATATTTTTGTCATAAACTGAACAGATTGTCACTAGTGAGGAATGACCATCATTAACTCAGCAATATACATGTTGTACTTGTTAATACATGGTTTCTTACCAAAGGAAAAAGGCCCTAGCCTAGCTCAGGAATTTTAAAAGTAGCCCATCACTGAATATAAAATAAATACAGTGAGTGTGGATGTTAGCTGAATTTAAAGTAGCAAGGAGTTATTTTGGTGGAGGAATTTTCTGGAGCAATCTCTGGTTTTGCATGAGTAGGCTGTCCTCACACAAGAAGCTGAAGATTTTTGAACAACAGTGGACAACTTGAAAAAGCCCCCAGTTCTCTGGACTACAACAGCAACCACAAAAAGGTCAGATATAAAATGTACACATAAAAGAACAGCCAGAGTCATAGTGAACAGAAAAGAGATTTGCATTTCAGTATTGTGCTTGGAAAGAACATACAGTTTTCTGAAAAACCCTCTAAGGCTGTATAACAGTGTTGTTATGTAAAGAAAATACAGGCCTTAGTAAGTTATACTGTAGCTGAAGTTTCCCAAAACTGTTATAATAGGCTCTATATTAGAATCTAAAGTAAAATTATTATGACTGAATGCTGTTTCCAAAACCTGATTGTGGAAACAATTATTAATAAATAATTACATATAATTTTCCACTTTAAAATATGTATTGACAAAAACTACAAATTGGCTGTACACAGCTTTTCATTTTTTAACAACAATGTGAATGTCCAGGCTGGATTCCCAGACTCCTGTACTTTTCAGTACTCATTTCAAAATTTATTCAAACAGGTTCTGACATTCACTATAGCTGCAGGACCTTGGTCAAGTCACTTAAATTCTCTGTGTCACATTCTTTGTGACCAAGACCACACTAACTTCTGAAGCTGCCCATGAATTATATCGCAAGCAGATGTGACCACACAAAGCAGGCCTGCTGAGCAGTAAGAACATCACACCACGTATACCAAGTCTTACTAAACATCTTTCTTATATTAAGTCCAAATGGTCCATAAATTTCATCTCTGGTTTTTTTTCATCACTGGAGGTTCTACTGTGATGAATTATATCCAGAATGGATATAATTTCCTTTGCACATAATAGTCCTTTAAATTGTACAGACTACAAACTAAATGAGGGCGGAATCCAAAATTTAATCAGCTCCAGATTTCCAAGGGTTCCAAGCAAAGTGCTTCACATATAACTGTTGTTCAACACACTTTTGCTGCACAAATTGTATCTAAAAGTGCCTACTCTGGAGTCAGGCCACAAAGGTTGACTTTCTGGCTCCTTTATATAAGCTGTGACCTTAAAATCTATGCACCTTATGAATCAGTTCCATCATCTGTAAAATGCAATAACAAAAGTAGTAACCAGTTGCTGGGTTGCTGCAAGAATTTAAAAAATTACTATTCATAAAACACTTCAAATAATACTTGACATATTTTAAGTCCTTCATATTGTTCAGTACTACCGTTATTAGCTATAAGTGAGGGGATTTTAACAGTTTTTGTATTCTCCTGAGCCATCTCTTCTATAGATTAAACAAATTTAGCTCCTCTTACCAGTCTTATATGCATGTGGTTTTATACTTCTAATCACTTTCTTCTAACACTTTCCAATGTGCCTATAGCCGTTCTTAAAGAATTTCACATTATTTCCACTAGAACCGACAGGAAGTCAAGAAAGAACAAGCCAAAAGTTATTTCAGTGGAACTAGAAATGGGAGAGTATTAGGCTAAGCGAAATAAGCCAGGAGGTGAAAGACAAATACTATATGATCTCACCTATGAGTGGGACCTAATCAACAAAACAAACAGGCAAACAAAATAGAACCAAAGACTGGGAAATAAAGAACAACATCACAGTTACCAGAGGGGAGGGGAGAGGGGGCTAACTGGGGAAATAAGAGGAAAGGTCAGGTCAAGGAACATGTACATAAAACCCAGGAACAAGGACAACAGGGGGGAGGATTGACTGTGGGAGAGAGGAAGGGTGCGTAGGGTAGGGGAAAGCAACAGGGGAAAACTGTAATTCAACAATAAAAGTTTTTAAAAAATGAAACATAAAATAAAATAACTGAGTCTTGATTATGATTTTCTTAAAGGCATGGTTTCAATCACTTCAGTAAGTTATTAGCATTAAAAAAGGGAGAAATTAAACAGCACTAGATTGAAATAAATTTAAGAGCCATAATACCAGAGGCAATATGTGGTCTTAAATTGGATGCCGAGCGACACAAATATGCTGTAATGAACATCTTTGTTACAATTAAGGAAAGCTGAATATGGCCTAGTTAATAACTAAGTACATGTGCATCCAGATATCTTAAAAGCACCTCAATGGAACATGTTCAGGTAAGAACTGTATTCAACCTCCAAACCACTGGGGTACTGACACCATAGTTACCAACCGATGCAGAGGGTGGTGAGTGACAGAATTGCACGGTCCGGTGTGCTGCGGAATGGTGCGGTATGATGGGAATACGAGATGGCAGCATAGGGCAAAGCAGATGAGTAAGCTTTTACCTGATAGACAAATGTACTTCTATATTGATATGCTTATAAAGTGTGTCTATTAATATATATTTCTACATATAAAGTATAATTCTAAAGTTATAAAGTTATTTTTAAGGCCACCCATTTAATACATCTAAACGTCACTGGAAATAAATCATTTAATCTATTGTTTAAAAGCAACATTTATTACATCTAAAAAATTATAGACTATCAATGTTGCTTCAGGGTCAATCTAAGAACAGAAAAAGAAAAATTATATTTGATATTTGTTTTTATCTAAAAGAGTATGATTTTATTAACTAATATATCTGGTTCTCAATATCTTTCCGTTATCTTTAAAACTCAAATCCACCTTCAAAAACAATAAGCCTGACACCTTTAAGGATAATCAGAAGGGTTTTGTTTTATTTTGATTTTTGCAATCTATAAAAAAAATTCAAGAGCAAAAACCTCACCGTACTATTTTTTAGCAAACTTACCTCTGTTAAATTATATCTGAAAATTGACTGACAACTATAAATGGGACGCCATGATTCAGTTCAAAACATGCTGGGTTGGCCAAAACATCTGTATGGTTTCTTCCATAAAATATAAGGCACATTTTTCATTTTCACCAGTAACTTTATTGATTTGGAAATTCTGAGTATGTCAGCTGTGTCCCATGTTGGTACAATGTTGACTGATCCCAATTAATGACTTAATTTGATCACTATCAACTTCAACTGGTCCCCTGGAGCTCGTTTCCAACCCTAGAGCATCGTCCAGCAAGAAATCTCCAGCATCAAACTCCTCAGACCACTTTTGACATGTTCGATCAGTCATGGTATATTCTCCATACACTGCACAAATCTTTTTGTGAGTATGTGTTTCGGTTGTGTTTTTACCTTTCATGAAATAATAAAGAGTAATAAGCCAAAATGCTGTGTATTTTCTTCCATCTTCAATGTTAAAATGGCTACGCAAAAATTCACCAATCCCGATGTTCTTTTTAAAATGCACACTGATGTGACAGCTGTCACAATATAATCTAACAAAATTGTTTCAAGTAAAGCTAAAGACAACTAAGCACTACTAGAGCCATCTTATGGAAACAAAACAAACAAACAGGATTTTTGGCCAATCCAATATTTATTGAATAGGTATTTTTTGGTCAAGTTACCAGGGGATTAAAAGTAAATGATTGAATAAAGTCCTGTCCTAGAAAATACTTATGCCTTATTACTGACTATACCCATAGTCAGAAATATAAAATACCTATACGATGACAGGTAATGACAGATAGGTTTAGGAAGATTTCATTTAAAAAGGTAAAAAAATTGGCTTCAAAACATTTGAAATTTTAGGGAGCCAAAAAGAGTAATAACCCTGATATCAAAAAATCAGAAAGTCATAGCAAATGCATGTCCTATGCTTCCATCCTCTCCCAAAGCTGGGCCCCCACCTCTCACCGAACTCCCCTCCCCTCCCACCCAACATCACTGTAATCAGGCTCTCCCCGCTGCCCTCCTTCGTCCTCTACACCACAGTGTTACTGTTACAAATTGCAGATTGGGTGATGGCACAACAATTTTAAACACCTTTAATAAATTTGAATTGACTTCCATGAACAAAGCACAAGTTCCTCAGTGTTGCCTTCGAGGTCCTTCACTTGCGGGCCTCTGCCTGTCCCTCACATTCATCCGCAGGCACTGCTCCCGGCACCGCGCTTCACTCACCCCGGACCATGTGGGCTTTCTCCTTCTGCCTGCAGGGTCCTTCCTGACCTTTCTACCAGGTCCGCCCAGCTCACCCTTCAACCTCAACAACGCAATCTCTGACCTACTCCTTTCAATAAACCATTCATGCCTCCATCAGTATTATCACAGCCTTTATACAAATATCTGTAATAGCTCCTCTCATACTGTCTAAAAATTAATCGTTTACATATCCGTGTATCTCTGAGCTCCATACAATACAATCACGTCCGCTGTGTTTTTACTTATCTTTCCATCTTTGTAGCCATCCCAGTGTTTAGAACAGGAGGCACTTAATCAATATGTGTTGAATGAATGGAGGAGCAGGTGTTTAAATGAGTTCTGAAGGACAAATAAAGTCACAACAGATGGAAGGGGGAGGGAAGGGGGGGCGGGTGGAAACTACTGAGGTTAATGAGTAAATGCCACATGGTTATGTTAGAGAAAGATTAATTCAACAACAGAGGAATAGGACTAAAAAGAGCCAAGAGGAGAAGTGTGAAAAGTAGTTAGCTATTTTTACAGTTCAGACAAAACCAAAACCAAAACCAAAATAACTCGGCCTCAGTGATGCCAAAAGAAATAGAAAAGAATTATTAGACACGGGCCCTCTCCTTAGAAGTAAAGCACCACACTTTACAGTATAAATAAATTACTTAATTTTCTTATTCAATTTCCTTATAAATTAATCTATTTCACAACATCTTCCTTTATGTTTGGATTAGGAGGGAAGATTTGCATTTATTTGGCAAAAAATAGTTCTTTAATTTTTACCAAGAAAGTTAGGAGGTGGAGGGATTGAGCAAAAAAAAAAAATAAAGGACTCATGGACATGGACAGCTCTGCGGCAATTGTGGGGGGAGGGAGGTATAATGGGACTAACTGGTAAGGGAAAAATATAATAAAGATTATATATTTTTAAAAAGAAAATGAATACTTATGAAAAGCCAAAACCCCATTGTTACTTCATCCCACAATCAATTATGTAACTTACCTGGAACTATAAAATGCAAAATAGCTCGAAGGGCTTCCAGCTGTACTGATGATGACGTCACATGACTTTTCATAACTGTTACTATGTTGGGGGCCACTGCTGCCATCACATCCAGGGAAGTGTTACTGCGGATACAGTATTGAAATACTTATTAAAATTACAAACTCATTGTACAAGCACCAATTTGAAACAAGGGCATGCAAATGGAACCAATATAGATATATTCTTAGAAAAGACTGTATGGATTTAGTAACAAGAGCATACATAACTTTAATTATTCCTCACTCAAACTTTAACCTCAAGAAGTTGAATTCACAGTAACCTGGGAATTCTTTTCTTTAGTTTCAAACACTAACAACTTCCATATGATCTACGCATGGGCTATTATTGGCAACAACCCTCAAGAGCAGGTGTTAGTATTCACATTTTCCAGATGAAGAACTCAGGCTGACAGAGGTTAAATATCAAGGTCTTGTCACTGGAAGGTGACAGCCAGAAATGGAACGCACACTCCCCTGACCCCCAAGGCAAGGGCTCTTCCCATGATACCACCTGTCTCCTCCAGAATAACACCTCAGCCTTCTTACACAATATTCTAATTAGTTTTGTTTGCATTCAAGTCTTGATTTCTTTAAGGTACTTTAGCTATTTTTTCTTCATTTCATTTTTTAATTTTCAATTACAGTTTACATTCAATATTATTTTGTATCAGTATTCACATACTTTACAAAGCTGTTTCCCCTATATTCCAAGTATCTGCCTGCCACCATCCATAGTTATTACAATTTTATCGACTGTGTTCCCTATGCTGTGCTTTATTTCCCATGACTATCTTGTAACTGTCAATTCGTACTTCTCAATCACGTCACCTTCTTCTTTACCCAGTCCCCCAACCCCACTCTGCTCTGGTAACCATCAGTCTGTTCTCTGTATCTATGAATCTATTTCTCTTCTGTTTGTTTAGATTGTTTTTATATTCCACATATAAATGCGATCATGTGGTATTTGTCTTTTTCTGTCTGTCTTATTTCACTTATTGTTAATATCCTCTAGGTCCCTCTATACTGTTGCAGATGGTAAGATTTCATTCTTTTTTTATGGCTGAGTGGTATTCAGTAAGAACCATGTCCTTGCTTTGCATGGTTTCATGGTCATTGAGACACAGTCCCTCTTTTCCACCTTAAAATTCCAGTTTAAACATATCCCCTCTTTCTAGACTCCCTCCTTTGGTAACCCCAGCCAGGTTCCTACCACTATTTCTCTTACCATCACTGCCACTGCTAATTATCACACTGTGTTATAACTATCTGTTGACAGATCAGTAGCCCCAACTAGACAATAAGTTTCCAGTGGCAGGCCTGTTGCCAAAGTTAACTTTGAATCCCCAGGACTGGAGCTGTATGCATGTTACATGTGAGAAAATAGCCAGAAACATTAATTGCCCAGAATCTACAAAATCTTAAACTGTAAGTTACTTCACTGTGTTTTCCCCTCATTTCATACACATCCATGACCATAAAAAAACACCACTTAAGATAAATGTCATTTAAATGTTCAAGAGCAACATTTCAATACAAGAAATACAATTAATAGATATTACATATACAATAAACATAATTGATAATAAGAGCAATATAACCACATTCTTTATAAGTCTATAGATGTGCTGCATACAATTTTTCATGGTATTTTCATTTTATTTATTCATATTTAACAGCAGTATTAACAATACCTATGCCATATTGAGTGCTTAAAAATGCACCAGGGATTATCCTTGTCTCTATTTTTAAATTAAGTCATTTAATTTTGACTTTATAAACTTAAAATTTATGAGATTATTATTATCATCCCTCTTTACCAATGAGGCACCTGAAGTCTAGAGATGAAATAGTCGGCTCAAATTAGTGGGAAAACCAGGGCACAATATCAATTTTTACTGCAACAACCATGCCCTTTTTGTTTTGTTATGCGTGACAAATTTCCCTATAGCCTGTTTTGTTTGGTATTTACTCAGGCTATAAAAAAGTTACCTCACATTCTCTGGCGTAATGAAATGCAAAAGGACACTGAGTGTTCCTGTAGCTCCACCACCCACACCCAGATCTGATCTGGGAGAAAACACAGTTAGTTCAAACAAAGGGACAATCACAAATATCAGTTGTGAAAAAGCAAGAATTTGAAGCCATATCCTGATTTGAACTTTTCTGCTCTCATATGCAATAACTTGAAAAACTATTTAAGTTTATGTGCTGTCTCATTGCCATTTTGCAACATGTAGTCAACACCGAGCACGAAGCACAAAAGCAAACCTTTGACATATTTCTACGATCTCTACCATCCCTTTCAATATTCAGACAAACTAAGTCTATGATATCATGATACGAGATTATGTTACACAGTGTTTCAAGTTTCAAATGCCTTGTTTTCCCTTTAATTCTTAGAAATACGATTGAAATATTGTCATTCTGCCTGGTCCAATACTGTATATTCTGCATAAGTGTATGAATCTGTATTACCTTCCTTCAAAAAGATGATTTAGCATCTTGCAGCCACTCTCAGCCACTTCAGGAGAATGTATGTGCTTCTGCATTAATTCCAACACATTCAGGTATATTCCTTTTGACAACAGGATTTTTCTGAAATTAACTACAAGATTTTTTTAATGTTACTTGTAGAAATGAATACACATTGCAATAAGACACAGAATACTACCATAGTCCAAAATCATAGGAAAGTATATACAAATACATATGTAATTTATATTTCACTGACAACTTAAAGATCATTAATGTTTTTTTCTTTATAATACATACCAATTTCCAATTGTTTTTCATTTATTAGCCATTTGTTGAGGTTTTAACTGTAAAAGCTTTATTCACAGAGTAGTCTGGCACCAATGTAATGACCATACCCTAGTCTTGTGAAAAGAGTGTTTTTGCAGAATAATGTTTTAAAATAATACCCTCCAAAATAAGAATGAATCTTATATTTCATTCTAACATTTAAAACAGTTTCACAGAAGGGCTGTGGTTACACAGAGCTAAGATGCACTAGGTATGCTAGACACCAGTGATCAGGAATCAGTCACAGGTGTGCACCTTCATGCACAAAGGAATGAAAAGCCCTGAAACAGACCATAAATAATGACATATTTTCACAAAGTAATACCAAGGCTCAAGAAACATACAGATATGCTTTACTAATTTTGCCTTATATGTAGAAAAGTAACTATATCCCAATAATAATGAGTACAGAATAATCTTCCTTTTCCAATAAACTTTCTTCACTAAATGCAAACCCAATGTCTTAGTCTCCACATAAATATCGACTGTTTTGAAACCTCCATATATAAATACCAATTCCAACATTATACAGTACAATCCAATAGCTTGAAATAATTGTTGTATAATTCAACACTATACAGTATAATTTTGAAAAATGAGTTATCAATCTCAAATTGGGAAAGGAGAAAAAGAGGACAAAACTCAGAAATAAATGGAAGTGATATACACATTCTAAATTGCATCCAAAATCTGGAAAAGTCATACCTTATAAAGACATTTAGGCTATCATACATTAAAATATGATAAGAAACTGGTTGTTTTGCTTGGTTACATCAGAAGTTTTCATAACCACTCCTAAAGTGGTTAAATTCTAACTAGAAAAATACTGTAAAACACAGAAATTATTCCAGACAAGCAGTTCTCACATGTCAAGTGCGCCTCAGAGTCACGTGCGAGGCTGTGAAAACAGACTGGCTGGGTCCCAGCTGCAGAATGCAGGATTCAGTAGGTCTACACGGGGCTCTAGAATTCACATTTTTAACATGTTCTTAGGCAACGTTGCTGGTCCAAAGACCACACTTTAAGAATCACTGTCCTGGACACTGAGCTAGTTTGAGACTTGAAAATTGAGAATAAGTTTCATGAAACACTAGACCTAAGAAAAGAAATTCCATCATAGGGCCACTTTAGAGTTTCCAGAACATTTTACACATTATCTCCTTTACCACCTATCTACACAATACTCTTGACCTCATCCATTCCATTTTAGTGATAAATTACCTGCTTTAGGAGGCCAGTGACACTACGTAGCTCCTTTCAGGTCTTTACTCCAATGCTCGTCTCCTTCCATGGCTGCCTACTCACAATTTCATCTCCTCTGAGCCCTAACATACACCCTCCAAAAATTACTTCATTTTCTTTCTTAGCTACCTGACACAGCAGATATTTTAGTCTTATTATCTACCATATTTTTCAGACTATAAGATGTACTTCTCCCAAAAGAAATTGGGAATAATAATGGTTGTTAATGCTGCTGTTGAGGTCTGTTTACATTTACACTGGTGAATATTATGTTATTTATGTTATTAAATACTTTACCACATTTTTTGCTTTAAATTTTTTTTCCTATTTTCCTCCTCTAAAACCTAGGTGCGTCTTATGGTCCAAAAATATAGTATCTTCCCCACTAGAGTTTAAGCTCCATAAGCCTGGGATTTTTATTAAATTGATGTATCCCAAGTGCTTTAGGCATGGTGGGGTGCATAGCAGGAGCTCAATAAATACTGAGTTAGTTAATTACATGAAAAATGTCACACACAATGTTTGATCCTTTGCCTTGTAGCCACAGTGGCAGAACCCAATTCTTCTGGCTGCCGACCCAGTCATTTTTCTAGAAAACCATATTCATTCCTGCACAACCAATGTTCTCAAGTGTCTTTCAACAAAAAGTTGCCCATGGCGGTTGGTGAACAAGCTGCTCAATGCCTTAATTCTTTCCTAAGACAGAACTCCAATGACAAAACAAATTGATCTGAGGGCAGTTTACCTGGCCGGTGGCCAAGAGCAAAGAAGGAAGTAACCAGAAAGAGCAGAGAAGTGCCTCTGAAGAAAGACATCAAGGATGACTTCAAATGTAACTAATGTTTAGACACCATAAGAAGAAGCAGCCCAAAGTCCACAAAATCATGGTTGTTTTGTTGGCGTATCAGTGATGCCTTCCAGGTGGTTAAAAACGACAGTAACAACACAAGCTGATTGTACATGGCAAAGGCTGGCCTCCTCTCTGAGGTGCCTCACATAGAAACAGTCAAGAGTGGTCCTCATTTTCAGGAGTAAAATCCCTATCCAGCCTCTGTGAATTCAAGAAGAGCAATTCCCTTCCTTACCGCTCCTGCTGATTCACAATCCCCAGGGGAACCCCATGTCTAAGGGCTCCTGCCAGCCCAAGCCTTTTATTAAAGTGCTGACAGGCGGACTGAGAAAGGAAGAAAATGAACAAACGATTTTCCTCTGGATTTGACCTCTGTAACAGCACAGGAAACACATAGGAGGTTTCTTGATTCCTTTCACTCTACCCAGGACTCTACTACACGAGTCCTAGCACCAGGTTAGCAACATTTTTCTCCCTTATTTTCTCAAACACTAGCTTGCAAGTGCTGCCAAGTTCCAAGGACTTTAAAAGGAGTTTTTTTTTTCAAGATTTTCTGGCAGTATTTCCTATTCATGAGGGTTGAAATCTAAATAGGCTGAATCTCATTTTTAAACCTCAAGAGTCGTTCCAAAGCTTTTTAAAAGATTTTATTTATTTATTTTTAGAGAGGGGGGGAGGAGAGGAGAAAGACAGGGAGAAAAACATCAATGTGTGGTTGCCTCTCATGTGCCCCCCACTGGGGACCTGGCCTGCAAACCCAGGCATGTGCCCTGACTGGGAATCGAACTGGGGACACTGTGGTTTGCAGGCTGGCACTCAATCCACTGAGCCACACTAGCCAGGGTTAGAAAGTTATTTTTAATAAAACAATAGGAACAGTGTATGAAGCAAAAAAAAATTTTAAAGCAACCATTTGGTGTTTATTATATATACCAAAAAAATCCCACTGGACACAAGTAAAAGTCTATCAACAAGAAATTGGTTCATAAAATAGAATATAGGCATACACTGGAAAACTACACAGCCATTACAAATGATAATGTAAGATTTTATACTTATCAACATAAAAATGTAAACTTGGTTAATAAAAGTATAATATGATCCCATTCTGCAAAAAAATAGGAACTATATTGTATATATCATGTGTATAATATATATAGAAGTCCAGAAGAAACACATCAAAATATCTATTTTCTTCTTTATTTTTACCTCTATACCTGTTATACATATACAGATAGATAGATAGAGATAAAATACTTACATATATATATGATATATGTATACACTTATATGAGGGGGACCCAAAAAACAGAATTTACTGATAAAAAATTGTGTATTTATTCTTACTTTTCTTCAAAGTACTCTCCATTTGACACAATATACCTATCAAGACATTTTTTTCCACTGCTCAAAACAGTTCTGAACTCATGGATTTTGATGCTTTTTAGTACTTCTGCCATTTTTTTGTTTGTTTGTTTGTTTCGCATCTTCCACATCAGCAAAACTTTTCCACTTGAGGACTTTTTTCATCCAATAAAAGTCACCCAGGGCAGGATCAGGTGAATAGGGAGGGTGGGGCACAAAGGTCACGCCACTTTCGGTCAAAAACTGCTGAACACTCAGCCCAGTGTGGGCAGGTGCACTCGTAAATCACCCATCATGAGATGGACAAACATGCTGAGTCTTCAAAAATAATTCACTGAAGCCGAACACTGCCTCTCACAACAATGCCAGCTGGTACACTGATACAGACGGGTTCCTAGAACACTCACCTAGCGGGGAAGCCTGTACTGCAAGGGGCCTGCCCTCCAAAAGATAATTCTGGTTTTTGAGTCCATCCTCATATATCAGACTCATATACATATTACATTTTAATAATGTATTGCTTTTATAATTTAAAAAACATCAAATGTGTTTCCTTTTATTAAAAACTACAGTGCAACCCTTACCATTTTGTTCCAAGAGAGTCGACAATGCGTTCGCAGATGCCTGAAAAACTTCTTTTGATGACGAATGCATCAGCATGGACAGCATCACTTCCCTGTGAGCTGGGAACCTTTCACGAATTCAACCACAATGTCAATAAGCAATCTTTTTGTTCATTATCTCGAACATTCATTTATCATTGTCTAATCTCTCTAATAGAAAAGTAAGGGCATATAAACATTTTATGCCACTGCCACTGAAAAGAGTGAATTATAGTTAAATAGTTTTACATAATTAAAGTTAGAGTTTAATCCATTAAATACTAATAAATTAGCATTTCTGTTTCATCAAAGTTGATAAGCAGTAGAGGGGAGAAAAGACTTAGCAACTCTATGAAGAGGTACTCGGAATTTAAAAAAGTATGAAATGAGAAAAAGAATGTAATGAAGCAAGAAAGGAAAACTAAACATTGTAAAGAAGCAGTGTAAGTTTTTTAAATATGTCTATAAACATATTTTCTCTTAGCAATGCATTTATTTTAAAGATTCGTATACATATTGATGAATCAGTGTGCTATGAAGTGAAATTTATAACTGCAACATGAACCTAGCTTACCCTAACCTCTTGAAAAAATTACTCAAAGAGAATTATCATTTCCTTTCAAAATGAAGATGTTTAATGAGATAATATATGTGTTACTAATTCTCTTCCAATTGCCAGTGGATCACTACGCAAACAGGCTGTCAGGATTTGAGATGTAGAATATTACCATTTAAGTTTCCAAGAAAAGTCATTCAAATTTTAAAATCCAGAGCAAACAGCACAAATGTAAGCAGCTGCCAGACAACGTGGCTTGCAGCCCTGCTACAAATCTGATACATGCAGATCTCCTGTTTACAGTTTCCTGTTTGTGTCTCTGGAAGAGAGGGCTGGTCCTATGGTGCTTGAATAGCACTCCCATAGAAAGCCTCCTCCACTACAAATAATGCTCGTAAGAGAAGACAGGTCAGCACTGCAGTATCAAGGAGGAAATCACTGTAGGAGGTTTCTAACCACCTTTGATTCCTGATACTGGCAACCTGCTGGCCAGTCACTGCAGCAGAAAACGCCACAGATGGCTCTGCGATTTCTATCACCTGAGATTAACTAATATGGCATTTTTCAATGAACAGCCATCAAATTGGAAGTTTCTCTCTTGATGGTTCATAGTTCACTGATTATTCTTGATTCCAAATGTCTCGGTAATAACCCTGAAACACACAACTTTTACTAACTACTGAAGGCAATGGAATCAAAATTTTGTGGCAGAACTTAACATAAATGCCTATGTCAAAAACACTTCTAATAATATTTGCAGTTATGATATTTTATGTGGATTGATTAAAAATAACTACAATTTTCTGTCATATAAAATTAAAACAACTGACTGGCCATCTTCATCTCCAATCTTCTTGTGCAAATTGTTTTGGTACATAAGGAGATTGTTTAGGGCCCAGCACGCAGCTTCCTGAGTTAGAAGAGAAAAAAAAAGACTGTCAAAAACTAAATCATTGAACAAACCATTTTGAATAACTATAGTATTTATGGAGGAGTCCAACCTGCACATGCTTGTTCTTTCTGTGCCCTGTTAAGGCTTTGTAACAGGCTTCTAGCCAAAACAATTTGTCTTCGTCCTCATCATCGTCATTCTCCGGATTTTCATTCTTCTCCTCTAAGTCTTGATTTAAGAAAATGGTCTCAGCTTGAAAGAAATATAAATATATGGCTTACAGTTTGAATGACCAACTCTAAGTCCCTATTTTAAAACATTAACCAAGTGAACTATTCTTTAGCAGTGGCCTTGGTTAATTGTAGAGACCTTTTAAATATACTACATACCTCATAATACTGCTACCCCATCTACACAAAGGATCAAATGAGGAAGAGGGTATCAAACAAAACTAATGGACTAAAAGGAGATTAATGGAGATCAGCTGCCCCACAGCAAAGTCAAATCAAAGATCTATCCACTGATGTATACACTTGGGAAAGGTTAGTTCCCTTGAAAATAACCTCTGTTGGACAATGCATTCCGTTAGGACAGAAAGGGCATTTAATGGGTTCTTCTCCACACAGGACTTTCTTGTTACAATGTTAACAGTCAGGATCAAATGCCCACCAGAGGAATTTCCTTTTTAGTAAAGTTACTTACTGAGGAGCGCTAGACAGCTGAGCGCTGCTATTTGCAATGCCGCGTTCTCCGAATACTGCTGCACGGCTTTCACCACAAACTCGTGCACCTCATTTAATACCAGGATATTGAAAAAATTATCTAAAAGTTAAGTGAGATATTAGCCGTGTTCTCACTCATGGAACTTAAATTATCTTTAAGTATATAACAGTATTTCAATCAGTAAATTTGGGTAATAATGAATATTTTAATGCCATTAAAACATATATTGACTTTAAAATCGTTTAATATAATTGCATAAAGTTTTGAAAGTTCATTACACACAGTCATGCAATAATCTTATTTTGTCAAGGGAACTCACTGGGCAAAAGTAATGATATGTTTGGGTCACATCACCTTTGCGCCATTTGACTCCCTGTCATGTCCTCGTCATAGAAAAAACAGTGAGGTGTCTGTCACACATGGCACTACCGCATCCATCGTACACAATGGCTTAATTTTGGGGCCTTCTAAAAGATGGGAGGGGGGGCAACCCTCCCTGGTCACTGAATGCTTTTGCTGAAATATCCTTCTTTCACTTATAAGAATACTGCCAAGAAAGCCCACTGGCACACTTCTTACTGCTTGATCTTGTCTGTGAAAATCTCATAAAAAAACTAAGCAAAGGTTTCAACAGCTTCAACCCAACCCAGAAGTGGCACACCTTTTCATACTCCTTCTTCTGAGAATCAACACATCATAAAAAAATCTACATCCTTAAGAGAAAAAAAATGTTAAGTGATAGTTTAGAAAGATGTGCCTCCTTCCCTTTGGTTTATTTCTAACTCACTCACAGTCGCCAGGTTTCCTTCTAGAAGTAAGGATGAAACTCTTATTTAGCCATAAGTGAAATTAAATGATTTCTGCGACACAAAGCCAGAACTGAAAAGGACCCTGTGTCATAAGACACCTAAAGCCCAAGATAAAAATCAATGGTTTCAAAATCAAAAGGCAGTTTTACTAGGCAGGGCTCTTTTTTACCAATACCTTTGTATGTTCTTGCCTCTTCCATATCACCACACTAAACAGACATACTCCCCAGAATTAGCAATCTCTAGTCTTAGAGTCATTTCAAAAAGATTCTCCTCTACTTTTCTCAACTCATCCAATTTGGTTCTTCTCCTTATTTTTATTCCCATGCCACTGCCAACAGATGATGTCCCACCATCACCGTGTGACTCTGGGCAAACACCAGTGAGACAACTGTATTTTCAGACAATTTATGTAAAAGTACATAGTAAATTGTAGAAGGCTTTTAAATGCATTAAACCCATAATTAGATTACATGTTTTGACAACGTGCCAGGTATATTTATTTATTGACTCTGAGTTTTTATTTTAGTTATGAGGATAAAGTTGTTTTATCCAGCTTCTTTTGAAACTGTAATAGGGACAATAAATTCTCTAGCCATAAAATAGAAAATAAATAATATCTTATTAAGAGACAAATGAGAGGGAGAAAAGCATCCTTATCTAAAGATAAATTTGATGGCTTTTTATTTTCGAAAAGTTACAAAACAACACAAAACTTACAATGGCATGCCAGTTTATCTGGTTTACTTAATTTCAACAGTAACATGCCAAGCACCTTTCATGTGTCTATTTAGTAATCAAGTACCATTTCCTGACTCAGATAATAAAACTGCTTCTTCTTCTGATTCATTTCAAGGGATTAAGATGAACTCACATTTTTAATATCAGCTGTGCAAGCCACAAGCTGTAACTTGACTGTGGTGAGTTGCAGAACATGAAATAGAGGATTGTATGTTAGTATGCTACTTATCTAGCTATTTTAAGGGATCAATATTTGAATTACATTCAAATGTTCTCAGATATCACCTAGCTAGCACACCTAGGTGTGTCCTTCTTCATGAAAGCATATTAAATAAGAATCACTCTTGATAAACAAGATAAACTAGAAAATGACTACTACATTTCAAAAGAAATGCTTTCGTTTAGGGTGCAGAAATCTAAGTTCGTGGCCTCATTTCACCCCTTACTGATGACATGATCTTGGACAACACACACAGACTTGCTGAAATGGGTCCTCATCTATAAGTATGGATATATGGTAACATGCCTTAATATTTAAACATTTCTTTCATAGTTTTCAAAGTCGTTCCTTATATACAGCAGGTTGGGGTGGGGAGTTGTTCCTTAAAACAATACCAGAAGATGGGAATGGGGCAGGGAAGCTCAACAGGGAGCTGAAATAAGAACTGTGAGCTGAAAGCGAATGGAGACCCAGTGTAGTCCTGTAGGAAAGTGTGGATCACTGCGATCAAGAGACTAGCCTCTCCAGGATAGGCTCCCACATTCAGCTTGGACCTCAGAAAGATTCTGAAGTGCTCCTAGGTCAATCCTGCACCCTGGCCCCTGGCCAATGTCTCTGGAGGAGCATCTGTAATTTAGGTCCTCAGGATTCTCAGACATTAAACTCCATCAAAGAGATGCTGACGAGCATACAGGAAAACAAGATTGTGACAGACTGGCAGTCAGCACAGAAGCAATAAGTTTATATTTCCAAGGACTTCTTATATTGGAATTATCTAATATGAAACATGGATTGTATGGATTAATGATTAAAGTTATACAAAATAGAATAAAAGAAAAGAGAAAAAGAAAAGAAAAAAAGAACGAATAAGAGGCATTCAAAAGTTACTTGGCAGATCTGAAAATAAAGAGATTTTTAAGAAATGCATTTAAAAATTGAATAAATGACCAACTTGAATTTATCACCAGCACACAAAGCAGCTTAATATTAGAAAACCTGTAGATGTAATTATCCATATTATCAAGAAAAAGGAAAACAACTAATCTTAATATTTAATATTTTCTAAAATTTAATACCCCAATAAATTCAATAAAAACGGGGAAAGTACAAATGTATAAACAAAAGCAAATATGAAACAGAAAAAAACTTCTACTTCTTAACTTGATAAAAGCTATTTGTCACAAAACAAACAAGATAAGGTTAATTTTTAAAAATTTATAATAAGCATTATTCCCCATGGGAGAATATTTAAGCATTCCCTTTAAAATCAAGATCAAGACAAGGATGCCTACTATCACTCTTTCTATTCAACACTGTACTAGTAATGGTAGGCCATGCAAGAAGACAAGAAAATGAAATAATAGATGTAATAAAAAAAAAGAAGAACCCATATTGTCATTACTAACAAATTAAATAATTGCAAGATAGAAAACCTAAGAGTACTTACAAATAGATTGTTAGAATTAATAGGTTTAGAAAAGTAGGTAAGAACACCACTATACAAAAAATCATTTGTAGTTTTCTTTATGCATACACAGTTTCAAAATACACTGTTGAGGGATTGAGCAAAAAAAAGGGAGAAATTTATACTATAAGTAAAATAAGTTTCATAAGTCAAAAGAATAAAATAAAATAAAATGTCAAAAATATACCATTTATACTAACAAAAATATATCTAGAAATAACTAACAAGATGTACAAAGGAAACTGAACTCCTTCTTTCTTAAAAAAAAAAAAGTCCAGGCAGATATAACGTATTAGTGCTTAAATTATAAAGATTTGCTATAAAATATAGACTGTACTATTTTAGGGGAAGGAAAATATTTATTAATATATATTAAAAAGGATAAATCATAAAGCAACTAATTATTAAATTATATTACAGAAACTACCATAAAGATGACGAAAAGACAGGCCAACAATCAAAAGTAGATATTTTCAAACATATAACCAATGATCAAATCACTTTATATAACTGTATGAAAAAATACTTGATGAGTCTTATAAGCATAATGTTTTAATTGCAGAAGACAATAGTTGTCATAATTTCATTTGTATTAAACAAAAACAAAAAAATTGTCAACACAAAAGAGAGTGTTAACCTCTGTAGAGGAAGCAGGGGAAACAAGTAGTGCAGAGTAGCTTTGCCAGCCTAGGCAATGTACTAACACTTAAGTTGGGTGGAAACTTGTTGTATTATGCTTCACATTTCTACATGCTATGCTTATTTTCTGTATATGTCAACTATTTATATAATGATACTTTAAATATAGTACTAATAGTAAGATAAGACTTCTCTTACATTGCACATATGTTTTTACCACTCTTACTTCTAGCCCTGGCTAGTGTAGCTTAGTGGATTGAGTGCGGGCCTATGAACCAGAGGATCGTGGTTCGATTCCCAGTCAGGGCCCATGCCTGGGTTGCAGGCCAGTTCCCAGCAGGGGACGCACGAGAGGCAACCACACATTGATATTTCTCTCCCTCTCTCCTTCCCATTCCCTCTAAAAATAAATGAATAAAATCTTTTTAAAAAATGACATCTAAGTACGACAGAACAGTTGACGGTTTCACAACATTTCCATATGTGACTTTTCCAACAACATAAAACATACATATGCTATGTGTACTTACATGATATAGACTGTGATAATCAACGATAATGAATGAAACGAGAATTATAACTCACCTAATGTAAGCCGGTGGAGCAAGCAGCAACTTACTTCTTGAATTTTTTCATTGACAGGGAATGCTTTCATGGCTTCCACCACAATATTGTAACACCTCACATTGCCACTCATGAGCACTTCAACATTATTGCCTAAATTTAAGAAATCATAATCATCAGTAAGATAATAATGCCTCCTTTGAAATACGCATACCAAGGCATCTTATATAGATTGTAAATCTAAGGCAGCGTAATGCTTACATTTCCAAATTTACATACCATGTCCTGTCAAATAGCTATAAAAACACTATATGGTTCATTAAGATTATAGTAAGACCTCGGGTTCATTTCTAGCATTAAAGGAAAGTTGCTTTATCCCTGTTTCTTGGCATAAAATCTTAAACAAAATAAAAGGAAAATTAAGAGTGTTTTTATATAAATATAAAAATACAATGTCTTGGCCATGAGTTTTCAAATAAATGAATTTAGGGCCTATTTCCTCACCAGCCACTAGTCCATTGGATAAAAGCTTTTAATTGTTTATTTTCCTCAAATCAACAAGAAATAAAGATTATGCTCCGTAATTAAAAAGCTAAAGTCAGCTATGTGCATTCCAGAAAGGCAGCACAGAAGTCAGCATGCCTGGTGACAAAACCAAGCTTCCCGAGACAGGCGAGGAAAAGTATGTGGCCTGGGGGAGGAGAGGCCGGGTATGAAAACATGTGATTGTGGGACAAACACTGGTGAGCCACAGAGGAAAGAAAGGATCCACCGGGAAAAGCAATTAATTAGTCGAGAGAGGGAGAGCGTGACTAGAACCTATGTGGAGAAAACTAATTTATGTGTCTGAATGGAATGTTAACAAACCAAAAAATGTTTGCAAAACATTTTTCTTCCTTTTTCAGCATAGCCATACTAACCAACTGTTTTCCCCAAAATATATTCTTAATATTTAAGTTGTACTAAAAAGTTAAACATAGAAAAACATGTTATTAGGAAAGCAAATAGCCTCTTAAAACAATTTTCTGCCTTTACTCTGAATAGAGGACATGATGTTCTTTAAGACTGAAATGCAAATGTCTTTCAGTTATTATCAGTGTTTAAAACATTGATTCTTTTCTTTATCGGCTGCTGTCATTGACCTTTACATTATGAATCAACACATTTTCACGGGAGTTATGTCAGATGTGGGTGGAAAACAATGAATTTCAAACACAGACAGCCCAAAATAAATAAGTAAATGTATAAATATAGTCAAAGAAGTATAAAGTGAAGAATACATTCAGTTTGTTGACAATGGATGACTCAGAGAAATCTAAAATACACCCATTCTCTATTATCATTCAGCCCCATCTATTTCCAAGTGTTTAATTTCCTATGGATGAGAACATGACAGATTCCATAACCATCACAGAGAAGCAGTCTTCTTTCGTGAGGGAACTGGGTTTTAACTGGTTTCACATCTGCAGATTTCCATGTCTGCAACAACACTTGCATTTTATATACTATACTATACATATGAAATATAAATTATGCAATAATATTACTGTCAATGTTGTTACAACACATTATATAACCAGGGCTAGTCTGCATTTTTCACATTATTTAGCATATTTAATCCTCACAATTTCACATATGTGAAAGTGAAAATATTACTAGATAAATATGTGTGCACATCCTGTATAAACCTACCGGGGCAACACATACAATATAAAATGCTCACAAACTTCCAAAAGTAATAGACTCTGAGGAATTATGTTAGCCCACTGACAACCCCTGGTAGCATGCACAGAACATTAACTCCTTACCTATACTTTTTTGTGACAAAAATGGGTAGATTTCTAAACATCAAAATATGCTAAACAAGTAACAAAGCGAAATTTAAACTCCTTCCTGTGGCTTTTTGGGCTCTTAAGATCTGGTTATGCCCTGGTCTTATCCACTGACTCTTATCAAGCCCTTCCCCTACCTCCATTAAATGACACACAAGAAGAAAGGGCTGAGCATGTGCACACACATGCATGCACACGTTTACTCAGACAGTTTACTGAGCTCCTTTGTTTTCTCAAATGCACTGTGCCCTTTTTGCTCCAGCATCTTTATACTTCTGACGCCTCCTCTCTGGGCCATGGTGTCTGCACTTCCACTTCCACTCACACCCCCCGACACATAAAAAGCTCTGTTCATCATCCAAGTCTCCGTTAAACGATCTTGCCCAGTGCCCTGTTTGTTCTCCTAACCCTAGGTACTGTAGCCAACACTTGCTTTATATTGCAGTCACCTATGTGCTTACAATATCTGCATTTCCCTTGGTATTATGGGTTCTAAAAAGGTAAGGAACATGTTTACAATGTCTACTACTGTTTCCTCAGCACAGAGCCCAGAGCCAGCTGTGGTACAGCATTAATAAAACAAATAAATAAATGAATGGGTTTAGCATCCATATATTTCTAATCACACAGGGATATGTTTATTGATCTTAGAGAGAGAGGAAGCAAAGAGGGGGAAGAGGGAGAGAGGAAGAGAGAAACACTGATATGAGGAAGAACACTGGTAGGCTGCCTCCCATATACTCTTGGACTGGGAGTATAACCCCACAAATTTTGGGTATACAGGACAATGCTTCAACCAATTAAGCAACCCAGCCAGTGCTAAATAATAAAACATATTTTTAAAACCCTCTTGGAAGGAGATACATTATAATTTTTCACATATATAATGAAGAAATCATGTAGACAGTCTACTTACAAGGAATTGCTAGGGAATGTAAACAGTGTAGTACATGAAGCACAACTTCCTCTTCGTCCTTGAAGTTTTTAAATGCGCTCAGAAACACCACATAATCTTTGTTCTCAACAAATTCAGTCAGTTGCTCCTCCGAAACTGAAAAATAAAAGGCAAATTACTGAAAAAGCTTAAAAGAGGACATAAAATTTTAATTACTTAAGAATTTGAAATGTGAAACTATTAGTAACCGAACAGTTATCAGAAAAACAGAATTATTTGTCATTTCATTCTGGGGATTTTAAAGAAAACTAACCAATGACTAATGAACATGACTTCTGGGAAAGGGACATCCCACAATACGTAAAACGGCGTGGTTAACGGTACGCTTTTGAAGGACAGCTCAGCTAAGTTAGTCAGTTCAACAGGAATAGACTTCAGCAACTGACAAGTAATTAGACGGCAATACTCTGTCTTGATGGTCTTGATTTCATCAGAAATCACAATTATCATCACTAATTTTCCCAATTAACGTCTCTTGACCAAGCCAGTGAACTCCATTTGGAGTCACTTTATTGGGTGAGAACCTCAAACACATACAAAAAACTGGTTTATCAGCCTGAGAACAGCACTGACAAAAATGTTAGAAATGCACCACTTCTCATGATGAACACGGCTTCCTGTTTCTCAACTTTATACCAACAGTCCATATAATGTAATGTGAGAGTGGTTAGGTTCATCTAATACATGAGGAATAGAGTGAAACTTTCCCACTTTATGGAGCAGCTTCCATAGCATACTTTCCAATTCTGACAATTAACTTTCCAGGTACCACTACGTCCTGGAGAACTTGACGTTCCTTGAAAAACTCAACGATGTTTCTACTCTACATTTGCAATCATAATACTGTCAGCACGATGGATCTTCCTACTGAATAAAATCTTAACATCCCCTAGTGCTCTCCATATGTCACGGATGCGTCTCACAGTGCTGGTGACAGTGTGATGTTAGCCCTTCTTCCATGGAAAAGAATGTCCCCCTAAACTGCAACACAGAAAATTATAGGCCCTATAAGACAAAAAAAAACAAACCTTCAAACTGTTCTTTCCTCCATTCTTAGCAAAAGCTTAGTTGCAAAATAAAACTGTTAAGAAAGATAGCCCAAAGACGTGCAGTTCTTCCATTCGTCGCTCACAGTAAACTCTTCTCCCCCGAGCACCATCATCAGGCAGCTGGGTATCAGGCCCATGCTGTTCAGACTCTTGACAGAGTGTCTTTCACTGAAATAACATTTTGTGCTCCTTGCAAATTGTGTATACCTTCTCATCTCATGCAAGAATCCCCTGGGAGGATTTTCTCGGGTCTCTCATGAGAACCACTGCTTGTCCTCATAAATGGGTCTCCTTTTATCTCAAGTTAAGTTTGTAACCAATGATGTTTACCCCTTTTCTTTGCCTGCTAAAAAGCAAAGCGCCAAATTTCTGGTCCACCCCTTCAAAACTATGCAGGACCTGATGTATGTAGCAAACACAACTTAGCTTCCTGTAATTTTTCTTTCACCCATTTCTTCATCCATTTTTCCTCTAATATATCTATAAGCTACTTAAAGCCCTTCTGGAACGAGATGGAATTCAACTGTATAAGGTGATCTGTCCTATTTCTGGAGCTGCCAGAAACCAGAGTGGTAAACTGATAGAGACTCAGGGGTTACCTGAATTATTCTTATTGTAAGTCCCTAGCACTGTTGGCTCACATAATGATGCGAAAGCTGCTCTCAAAATACAGCGATAAAATGAAGTACTCATGCCCACCCCCCCATCCATTTCCGCTCAAGCCAGTGGAAACACAAAAGATCACAACTAACTAAAGTTACATAATAATTTCCGTTATCAAATCTTCCTAAGGGACATTTTGTAAACTTCTTGGTTCTTTATACAGAGCCTTTAGCATTTGCTAAAATCTCTGGAGATGACTCAACATCATAAAGCCAAATTTAGTCTATATCTTAACTTTCACTTTTATATTTTCTTTCTTAACACCTACACATCCGAATAGTGAACCTTATGTCTTGTTAAGCAATGGAAGAAAGTGTACTACAATTATATAATGTACAACCCATGAAAAAAATTATTCTATAAAAACAAGCAATACTTCTGAATGAACCCCATTACTTATCCCTGACTGACAACTTCCACTTCTTAATAAATAGTACAACTTTAGATATCTTCTTGTTGTCATAATTATATTCTACTCCTCCCATTATAAACCTTTTTTCTTATATAAATATCAAAATAAAGAATTTGACATTTTTACATACCTCTCTCAAACAGCACTTGTAAAGCTTTGCACCCAAGTTTCTGGACCTCGCCGTTGGTTGAAAATGTTCGCATGGCATCAAAAATTAATAAGAAAATATCAGTTTCTTCGTCCAATATTAGAACAGTGATTTTATCTATATTGAAGAGGAAAAGATACACCAGGTAAACAGGTACTTTAACATTTCATGTATTAATTTTCACATGAGGGACATGAATGGTTTGTGGACATTTTATTTTGATGAACCACTGAGTTGCCCCAGATGTTAGACCAATCTGGGGTCTTCCATGTGTCTTTCTAATTAAGACCAGTTCCCAGTACACTTTACCATGTGATTCCTAATCAATATCCTCAGCCCAAACATCTTGCCTTCAATTCCTGAAACATATTTCTATCTGCCTCTCAAACAACACTATCTGAATATCCCAGCCATAGGCCACTCCTGTTTCTTATCTTCACCAATGATACCATCATCCAATAGTTACCCAAGAAAGAAACCACCCAGTCATCTTCCTTCTTCACATTCTCTTCACACTCTCTGCCCAACCAAAGAATTAACTCATTACCAAGACTTTGACTCTATCTCCCGGATATCCTGAAAAGCCCCTATGCACTAGCTTCCTCCATTCCTATTGTGTTGAGGACCACATCATCTCTCACCTGGAAAGCAAACCCAATTGCTTATTTGCTGGGCTTGGCCCAAAATCCTACCTAATTTGTTCTCCGAATGATATTTCTAACCCTCAAATGTGATCCTACAAAACTCTTGCTGAAACAGTCTAAGGCTTTCGCACACTCCTCAGTCTGACAGGCATGACCCTTCACAAACTGGCTGCTTTATTTCATAAGCCCCAAGTCCCTCCAAGCATTGCCGACTCCAAACAGGCTGCACTCCTTATTGATCACTAAACATTTTCTTTGATAACCCTTTGCACTGGCGCGAGCTGCAGAAAATGCCCCTACCCTTTCCCACAGCAAATATACTTCTTCCATAATTCAAGAAACAACAGAAACCACACCTCTCTGTCAGTAAAAACAGCAGTACCAGAATGGAAGTGGTAGTAGGAGCAGCAAACCCTCGAATAGTATGTAACATGTCAGACAGCAGTTGCAGCGCCTCACTGCAGCACATGTAAACCCACCACAACCACACAAGGTGGGGCCATCCCTACTTGTGAAATAGGAAGACTGAAGAAACCTGAGACAGAAGTCAGCCAAGGAACTGCCCAAGGCCCAAGAACTAATAAGTGGCACAGCTGGATTGAAACTTATCCGTGTCCATGCTCATAAGTTCCACCAATGAGTTTAGCGGTTCTCTTCCCTCTGGTGGCTTTCTTCACGTATCCATTATAGTACTTCTATTAATAAATTGAAATTACTTATTTAAATACTCTCTATGTCTCTGCCTGTGCTGTCCAATTTGGTACCCACTAATCACATCTAGGTTTTTAAAACTCTAAATTAATGAAAACTACATAAAATTAAATTTCAGTTTCTCATATTTTAAATGTCCAACCAGGTATGGCTACTAGCCATGAAACTGAAAAGCACAGATATTCAACATTTCTTCATTTCAAGAAGTAATATTGGACAGGGATGCTGAACTCTGAACTTCTGCGGTGAAGGAATGTTGTCTCATCTGTCTTACAATTCTCCAGGACAACAGGAAGTGCCAGGAACTATTAATTCAACTAACTAATACACCAAACAACAAAAACAATTCATAAAGTAACCTTTCATAAGTATCTGAAATAAACTTTAAAACACATTAAAAACTTTCTTAACAGTGCAAACTTGTGAAAGTTTTATGGGAGAATTTGAGATTAACTAGTCTTCCTAAAACACATTGGCAAACTTCCTGTCTGCACACAACTGACTTCAATCTATTCCCGTGTTGGTGGATTTTTAAAATCCATAAACCCTCAGCAGCTTCCTGTCCATTGCCAAATGGAGAATGACCCCACTATTGCCTTCCTGCTAAAAAAAAAAGAAAAAGAAAAAAAAAACCTCCCAAGGATGAGTTCAAAATAAATCACGGCTAAGACTAGTTAGTAGGTTTCGTTCTATGTTTTAATAAATGACTATGGTGACGTGGTGAGGACATTCTGCCCCTTCCTTTCTCTTTTCCCTCACACTCTGACCTTCACCTTCTTTCCTCCTTTCTCTCTCTCCTATTCGATCTTCATTCCTAAGCGAGGCCCATCCACACGTCCAGCCCCAGTGGTATTATCTTCAGAGGCCTCTCAACTCTGCACATGCTGCTGTCTTGACCTAAAGCACCCTCCACCACTCAGAGGGAAATGCCTCCCCACTCTTCCTGATCAGCTCCCCTGTAGGCAGCCTTTCTTCTCAGAACCTTATATCCCAGCAGGTGTCCCTCACACCAGTGATCACAACTACTTCACAATATCAAGGCTCTTTGCTTTCAAGTCCAGCCACAAGTCTCCTCAGAGAAAGAACCTGACATGGGAGATCAGACCCCGGTTCTACGACTTCCTGGCTGAGGCAATCTCTCTGTGCTTCAGTGTTCCTCTCCTAGAAACTGAGATAAAGTACCCATCTCAAGGGACTTTTTGAGGATTATGTTTTTAAATCCATGAGAAGGATTTTACAAGTGAAGCACGGTATCTATCCAGCACCAAAGAAGTAATGCTATCGCCCTGACTGGTGTGGCTCACTGGGCTGATTGTCATTCTGCAAAGCGAAAGGCCGCTGGGCTGATTCCAGGGCACATGCTCTCTCTAAAAATAAATAAAAAAATATTTTTAAGAAGAAATAATGCTATATATTTTAAGTACTACTTTTATGTTATACCCTAGAAAATACATTATATTATAGAAAGCATATTAGAGATATCATGAAAAAAGTGATAATAACGATAAGGCCATGTCAGAACAACAGCTAACAGGAATAGGAGGTGTGGGAGAAGATTTGGGGAGCAAAGCTGGGCTAGAAATACAAATTTGTCTGTAGTAGTATCCAAGGTGATATTTAAGGCCCAAGATATTAGATGGGACTTTTTAAAATATTTTATTTATTTATTTTCAGAGAGAGGAAGGGAAGGAGAGAGGGAGAGAAGTATCAATGTGTGGTTGCCTCTCATGTGTCCCCCACTGGGAACTGGCCTGCAACCCAGGCTTGTGCCCTGACTGGGAATTGAACCGCGATCCTTTGCTTCACAGGCCCATGCTCAATCCACTGAGCTACACCAGCCAGGGCATTAGGTGGGATTTTTGACAGAAAAAGTTAGAGAAAGGAGATGAGAGAAAATGGAAACAAAGAATTTGGGGAATCATCAATATTTAGGTTATATTATGTTACTATACTTTAAAACAATGTCAAAACACAGAAGATGGATTAAAATATTTTTTAAATATGAGTCAACATTAAAAATATGTGTGTATATATTACCTGAAGTTAGAAGGAGATCTAGGGCCTTCAGTCCAACCGTTGACAGGTTTCTACTGGCAAGATGAACTGTAAGCATTTTAATAATCAGTCTGTAATTAAAAAGAGACATTCAAGATCAGTGAAATATAATACCTAGACTATTGTTTTTTAGATATTGTGTTTTACTCACCTACCTTTTATCCATTTTGTTGTATTTTATCCCTTATGTTGACACTCATGTACTTTTTCTTTCTGTAAACCTGAGCCAGGCCCATGACAATCAATAGGGAATCATTATGAGCTTCAATATAAAGCTATAACTTCTTCCTCAAAATATTTAATTTTAATTATTGACAATTTTCACCAAACTCTATGTCTAAAATATCATAAAGAGCTATATGCATCAAGAGATCAAGCCAATTTCTGTATGTGACATAAACTTATAAACTATCTGCAATGCCCTTTGGTGTACTGAAATATAGAGAGATGTCATAAAGATGTTAGTTTGTATATGTAAATTAAGAATCCATTGAATATTCAAATTATTGAATTTTACTATTTTTGAAAAAAATTGCTAATATTCTACAATAGAAAGTGAACCTAGTATGTCAATACTA
Organism: Sturnira hondurensis; assembly: GCF_014824575.4. NCBI lineage: Eukaryota > Metazoa > Chordata > Mammalia > Chiroptera > Phyllostomidae > Sturnira > Sturnira hondurensis. The sequence goes on from NW_028082566.1 coordinate 2,656,776, forward strand.
AGTATTCAAGTAGTATTCATTAAATTTGAGTCTCTGAGTTACCAATTGCAAACTATACAATCTTTAGTCCATTCTGACCCCATGCTATTTGGCTCCACACTGGTAGGTCGCACCCACAGCTCCATTTAGACATCCTTCAACAGTCTATGGATTCTCCTCCTCCCCATGCTACCCCCGCCTCTCCCTGCACCATTCCCTCTATTCCTAACGTCACTACCCAAGGGATTTCTTCTTCTTCAGTACTCTAAGCCTTGGGCGGGATGGGGTCCTTGAATATAGGAAGAGATGTTTCATAGTAAATTTTTTACTGGGAATAATCTAGTAGGTTCCATTGAAGACAGCAGATTTCTATCTTGTTCACACTGCTTCTGGCCTAAAGTAGCGGGTAATGAACAATTGATGAATGAAGGGTAAATGAATGAATGGTCAAATGAGTGCCTGGGTGAATGAGTAAATGAGACTCCTTACAGAAATGTCTGTAGAATTTAATTTGAACAGATGGTTTGTACTAGAATATGACTAGATGCATTTTCTAGCACTCCTAAGGTTATAAATTGGTAATCTTTAGGGACTTTTGAAATTCTCAACCAAATAAGGGACAGATAATGTTAAAATTACTAATTACAGGTCTATTTTGCACAATTCCTCATTAAATGCTGAATATTTTAAAATTGACTGATAGAATTTCAGAGATTAGTTTGAAGGTGAGAACATACATTAATTGTAAATATGTGTCTTTAAAATACAATTTTTAAAGCCCTGGCTGGTGTAGCTCAGTGGATTGAGCGCAGGCCTGCCAACCAAAGCATTGCTGGTTCGATTCCCAGTCAGGGCACATGACTGGGTTGCAGGCCAGGTCCCCAGGATGGAGTTCAACCACACATTGATGTTTCTCTCCCTCTTTCTCTTTCCCTTCTCCTCTCTCTAAAAATAAATGAATAAATAAAATAATTTAAAAAATAAATAAAATACACTTTTTAGATAACAGAAACCGAAAAAAACAGCAAGACATTCAAGGACAATGGAAAAATGTATATGGACAGATGTGCTCACTTATGAACAAATAGCTCTCATTTGTCTAAACTGCAGCTGTGGCTGATACCAATAAACAACACAAAGACGTAAAGTTTCCTATTGCATTCATTACATTTTTCACAAGTAATGTGCCCTGGGGAGGAATATGTGCCCACTCCTCTGCATTACAGGAAAGTCACATGAGGTATAAAGAACACTGAAGTGACTGAGAGAAGATAGTTTTTAAATGTCAAAGAAAAACAAAATTATCCAAAAAGAATTTTCCTAGAAACAGATTTTTCTTCAGAAAATTTTTTCTTAACTAATATGGCTAAAGATGTGGTCTCATCTACGAAGTCATTCTGATGCAAACTGCAGTAACAGAGCTGTGAAGTAGCCGTTGAGATTTGGCTGCAGGTGTACTTGAATTTCTTCTTTTCTCTTCATTTTAAAAGCCATGGTTTAAGCTCATTAAATATATATATATAAATTGAAATATATATATGAATATACATAAATATATGTCTTAAAGGATAAACTTCTAAATTGCCATTTACTGAACTAACTTTTTAGTTCCCGTATTTTTTAAGAACTAGTGGTTTATATCAGTTACACAATTAAAAACTTTTGAAAAAGCCCTGGCTGGTGTAGTTCAGTGGATTGAGCACAGGCTGTGAACCAAAGGGTCACTGGTTGGATTCCCAGTCAGGCCACATGCCTGGGTGGCAGGCCAGGTCCCCAGTGGGGGCCATGTGAGAGGCAACCACAGACTGATGTTTCTCTCCCTCTCTTTCTCCTTCCCTTCCCCTCTCTAAAAATAAATAAATAAAATATGTTTTTAAAAAAGTAAAAAAAGATGCTTATTGGTTTGAATTCATAAGTAGTCATCAAAAATCTACAACTTAATCATTCAAACAACGGTATTGTTTATATTATTAAAATAATATCACCTGACATTTTACCTCGAATATTAGTCTGCTAATTCAGTTAGATAATATATTTCTGAGTTGAAAGCTATCTATAAATATAAATCAAGCCATAAAAAATATCCTTGTATTTACAGAATTTTAATATACTGACTTGGGTTACAAATATAATATACCAAGAAAACGGTGGTCATCTGCATAGAGAAATATTTAATGCAGCTGGTTTTGACACATCTGTCATACTCACTGGTGAACACCAAGGACTTCCCAATCGTGTCCAATATCCTGGGGTCCCATCAAGCTTTGCAACGTATTTGGGCAGATTTCAATTAATTTGCAGAGAAGTGACCAACCCACCTGAAAGCATGAAAGCCAAATATTCACATTTTTAAAACATGCTAATGGAACATTTTCAGTCAAACACGAACCTCTTCATTCTTAGAAGAACAGATGACTACTTTTAAATAGTTATTTTAAACCAAAATAACCTAAAATGCTTCCTGAGAAAAGCCATGTACTTAAAATACATCCTGCTCCAAAAATCATACCAGAAGGTCACACAGAAACTATTACAACATATTTCTGAATGACGAAGGAAATAGATGTGCCCACTGTCTAAGTAAAGAAAAGATCAAGCACAAAAAATACTTTTCAAGGACACACCAAGTTACAAAAAGCAAGAAAGTCTATATATACTTGGGCCTTAAGTCACAAGTATTATTTAAGTCACATCTGCAAGAAGTAGAAGGTCTAAAAATGAAAATTTTAATAAGAGGAAAAATGAAGTGGTTTGGAATGGAGGATTAGGGAAACTTAAGGATTTTTATAGCAAAAAGTAAGTTATCAGGAAAGACTGCTCCCCAGGTAACAGGCCTAGAGAGACTGGCAAGGGAAAAAGCTTCATCTGATGACAATGTAACATCTGTTACTCAAAAAAGAGAAAGGCATCATAGCATAGAGAGGACACAGAATTTCTCAAAGAACCTCTCTAGGTTTCTTTAGAACACCTAAAAATGAGCTGATGAGCTGGAGACATCAAAATGTCCCTAGGCTTGCCCTGACTGCTGTGGCTCAGTGGGTTGGGTGTCAACCCACAAACCAACCGTTCACCAGTGGTTGGCCCCCATCAGGGCACATGCCCAGGTTGCAGGCCAGGTCCCTGGTTGAGGGTGTGAGAGAAAGGCAACCAATCGATTACACACTGATGTTTCTCTCCTTCTCTTTCTCCCTCCCTTTGTCTCTAAAATTCAATAAATAAAATATTTTTTTAAAATGTCCTAGTTGCTTTCACATTTCAAACAAAATGTTATCTTACTGGTGCCTTTATTTTGGGTATTTTTCCCTTCTTATTGAATTTATTGGGATGGCAGTCATTAACAAAATTGTATAGATCTCAGGTGCACAATTCCACATCATCTGTAACTCTATTGTTCACCCCAAGTCTTCTTTTATCACCATTTCATTTATGGTGATAAATGAATAAAATTAACCCTCCTCCACCTCCCCCAGCCCTCCCTCTCCCAAGCAATCACCACGCTGTTGTCCATGCCCATGAATTTTTTCTCAATCCCTCCACCTCCCCACCCAGCCCCCCAACCTCCTCTCCCTGACATTTGTCCTCCGCCTTGCTATCTATGAGTCTGTCTCTACTTTACTCGTTAGTTCATTCTGTTCATTAGAGTCCACATATGAGTGAAGTCATATGGTATCTGTCTGTCTTTGACTGGCTTATTCCACTTAGCATAATGCTCTACAGGTCCATCCATGCTTTTAAAATATATCTTCATTCTAAACTGGATACATTAGTAGAATTGAGTGATGCAGAGAACTGAATGACAAGATGAGACATTTCTGTGCATTCAATAAGGAATAATGGCACAAGTTTCTTATTCGTTTACAGAAATGAGGTGGATTACACAAGATAAAAATAATTATACAAGATCTCTTTACAATATCATTTCTGGATTTTTTCTGGATTAAGCATGGATTGCTTTACTTCCTTTTACATACTCTCAAACTGCTTGACAAGGCAGCAATTTCTGACAGCTACTTTTCCTGTATTTCGGTAGGACCTCCTCCCCCGCATAAGCTGAAGAGACATTGACAATCCAGCTGTCATAGAAACTGGCTATTTTTGTGCTTTCACAAAACACATTGGAGACTTTTCCCCCTAAGTATTTAAGAAATAACATTTGAAACAGCTTCCAGTGGGAAATTCATCGTAAGTCACATAGGATGCCATATTCATTTCTGTAACTGCAAGGCTTTCTCAGGGAGAATACCTCTTTTGTTTTGGTTGGTGAAGCAGCAGCATCAGAAATTGCTTTGCAAAGAGATTGAGACAACTGGGGCGTCTATGATTAAATACTGTCGAACTGCTGGCGTCGAAGCAGAGACAGCAATCGATCCATTCACCTATCCAATGAAAAGCTTATCTTTCAAAGAGGAAAGTCTCTCTTCCTGAGCAGTTACAGTACAATTAAGCTGGTCGTTCTCACTTTATTATAATTATTCTGTGAACTCAGGGATCTAACTAATGCACAATGGAAAAAGAGTCAAGGGGGTTAAAGAAAATTTTAGTCACCTTCATTTATTTTGCTCCCTTACCTCGAAGTTTGAAATTGCGTGGGTAAAAAGAAGTAACGTAAAAATGAGGAGCCCAGAGAAATGGTCAGAGGACTGGCAGGAAATAAGAAGTAATACGGCGGCTGGCTAACGACCAATTCTCTAAAGACTGTCACTTGTTAAGGAGTGTGAATAAAATATGAAAAGACCTCAAAAATAAAAATTCAGAGTCTGAACTATCATGTTAAATGAAGTCTAGAAACAAAATATCCTTTTCAAGAGTAATTTACCTGAACTCCTTAATTTCATCATTAAAAGCTTTTCACTTAGCACTTCCAACTAATCCAACATACAAAGTATGAATGAATATCTGCATTAATTATACCAGTGATATGAAGAACTGTGGAGGAAAAAACCCCTACTTTCTTTTAAGTGAATTATTAAAACGTCAGTGAGAAATCCCTATCTACAGCCAATTGATAACATCGGTGACAATTAAAATTGATAACAGCATTGTGCCTGGCCTGGCCACAACATTTGCACCAAACTGTTATGCTTTTTACTTGCGTGGAAAGCTTGTGCATTCAGGTAGCTGGAGGACTATACAATGAAGAGTGATTCCTAAGTGTGTGAAGACTTGCATCCTGACTGTGTCACTAGTTGTGTGATCCTAAATAAGCCACTTACTCAGAGGAAAAACTAGCCAGTCACACACCAGTGAAAATCAAATGATAGAATATAATGCCTTCTGCAGATTAATATGCTAAATCTAATCATTTTATTCCATTTACCAAGTCAGACAACAATTCCTTATTTTCTTGCATACTTTGTCTCTGGAAGAGGGTATTGAGTGATACTCATAACCACTCCTGACAAACATGTCCAGGATCAGGCAGTTCCTGAGAGGAAGAGCTGGGTGGTGGGCATGTTCCAGGCTCCCCTTGGTTCTCAAGTCTAGCACTGTCTCTTGAGGACCCTGCAGACCAAAGCCCACCCAGGGCCCAATGGTTCTAGTGGCACCCAGCAGCAGGGGTGGCTCCATCAAGCACAGAATCCAAGGAATGGAGGGTGCCAGATGAGGACTTCTGAACACCAAAGAAAGCAGAGGCAAGTGAGAGGGGATGATGTGAACAGAAGAAAGCCAACACTAAAAAGTGACTCAAATTTCATGGACAAAGTTCTGACATTGGATGCTAAAAAGAACAGTATCTTTATCCTGCTTCCATCTTTTCATAGTTTTTTAAAATTTATTTAATTATTTTTAAGTACAGTATTCTGTCTTTTCATAGTTTTGTTTGCTAACAGCCTAAAAATCAATAGTCAGATGGTAAATATTTCAGTTGAAGAAAAATAAAAGCAAGCATTTATCCCAGATGACAATGTCCTTATATAAAAGAAGCTACGTAAATGGTTCGCCCAGCCAGCACTAGCTGGATACTGAGATAAGAATAAAGATAAAGGTGGATGGACACAGATTTAGAGATCCAGATAATTCTTACAAGGGTCTAGCCTGGCAAGTAGGTACTAAGACTGCACCTCGGTAGAGTTCAAAGTTCAATTCTCTTTCCCTTCAGGACCTTAACTTGCAAATGACAACACTGATTTCAATCCTCTCTCAAAATCTACGAAGGAAAATGGTGTGTTAAGCAATAATTTTGTTCTGACTGTAAATCATCCTTAGTTATCTTCTTGGGCTCCTTTTCAAAATATTTAGCAAACTTCTGGGTTTCCTATAGTATAGATTCTATGTTTCACTTCTGCACTCATTTTTATATGGAAACAGTTGAAAAGTATAAATTTAAACTGATAGAGGAATTGTAAAATGTTACTTTCATTATACAATACAAGGCATACTACAGCTAAAGAAAAATAGAAATCCGCCTTCAGATTGGGAGGGAAAAAACCCTTAACCCTATGAAAGTTTGCAAGTTATTTTATCAATTTAATTATTATTCATTTTATTACTGTGAATGATTCCCCTTTCATAAACTATTCACAATGGTGTCATCTGTACAGTATACTGTACATTGGAAAGATTGTTAGAATAATTTGATTTAAATACTGATGAACTCACATAGCCGATCACAGAGCTAAACCTCATCCCATTATTATTCACCTCCTACCACAATCCACATTGTCAGACAATCCTATAAACTAATTTTCACAGACAACTAGGGAGCACAGTTAGGGAGTCCTTTTACACCGTTAACTTCTGATAAGGACATGACAACATTTCCATCTTAAAATCACAGTCAGAGTCAAGCCAAATCTTACAAATGACTCAGAACTCTGAGTACATAACATTGACAAGAAAACATCAAATTCCAAGACGGGGGAATGGGCGAAATGATCACTCCTTTACCTGCTGCACACTCGCAACTCTCATATACGAGTCCAAGACGATCAACAGAGGCACGTGGACATTTTTGCCTTGAAATAACTTGGAGGCTGGAAAAGAAGGGGGTAGGGGGAAAGAGCAAAATCACCATTCACCGTGGCAACCCCTTGAAGTCTGAAAAAGGCGGGAGCGGGGGGGGGGGGGGGGGGGGNGGGGGGGGGGTAGGGGGGGCAAAAGAAGTAAGCGCGAGCCCTTCCTAGAACCCTCATCTCCTTTCCACGCTAAGGAGTGGAGCCTGCGGCTTCCCGAGAGTGCAGGTTTGTGCAAAGAGCAGCAGAGAAAGTTTGCCAAGAGGCGCGGGGGCGGGCGGGGGTGGGGTGTAGATAAAGGAACAGTTTCTTTGCAAATGATTACCGTGGTCAGCGTAGGTGAACACCAGCATGTCCTCCAGGATTTGGACCAGCGTCTCTATCTGTTTTCCTTCCTGGAGATTGTTCAGTCTGACTATCAACTTCTTCAAAGTTTCCTGGTCCTCCTCTTCGCACCCCTGACAGCTGCCGCTGGCCATGATGGACCCTGCTCCCAACAGGCCGCCCCTCCCGCACCAAGGTTGGCCGATCCGGGAAGGGACCGCGGTGCGGGCCACTGCTCCGGGCCAGCAAGCGCAGCTCACCGCCCACAGCCCCCGCTACCCGCACGCCCCATGCGCACCCACGCCCGCCTGTTTATGAAGAAGGCGGTGGCTCTCCACCCTGCGCTGCCCTGCCCTCCCTTGGCCCTCCTCCTTTGCTTCCTCCTCCCCCACCCAGGCCGCAAAAATTAGCTCAGTGGCCTGCCAGAAGCTCGCTAAGGCAAAGCAAGGCACCTCGCGGATCGTGACGGCGGCGAGCGGCAGGGACGCAGCTTGAGCACGGCAGGTCCGGGTGACCCTGACCGTGGCCGCGGCTGTGACTGTGGCCGTAGCACCCCCGCGCACACTCAGGCCGACAGGATCCCAGTCTCCCGGGAGGCGCGGGAGCGGGAAGACTCTGACTCAGCGGACACCACGGAGTCCCCAGGCCTGGATCCCCGCAGCTGCGAGAGGAGGCTCGCAGTTTGCCGCTGGGCTGGCCACCCGCTGGGACCAGCCAGCCTGGGCTCCCTCAGCCCCGAGGAAGGTCTGGGAACTAGGAAGAGGGAAAAATAAAGCCGCCTCCTATCTCCCAATCCAAGAATAGAAATCTGGGCGTTGGGAAAAGAGGACACCGCCCAGTTGGCCCCTTTTTGGAAAACATTCTCCTTAGAGTTCCCTCTATAGGAAGATGAGTAATTTCTCCTCAAAGATGGAGAATTTTGCAGTCAAAATGTATCCATCAAAATAAATAATACCTTTCTGTGGTTAGTTACTGTGGCCATTTGCAAGAGAGGAAATAGTTTTCTTTCCTGTTATTTGAAGCTCCGATGGCCAGAAGGCCACTAAAATTAACTTTTGAAAATCTGAGTTTGCACTCAGTAGAAACCGGATTTTTCCGGGGCACAAGAGAAACACAGGGCAACCTGAAATGAGGTGAAGGACACAAACCGAAACATTGTTCTCTTGGTATGCAAAATGACTCCTGAGGGTGAGCATCTATAACCCTAAAGTTCAAAGAAAAAACGGTAGGAAAGCAATGCGTTTTTCAGAAAGAGAACCCGACAAGGAAACACTGTACACCAGACGAAGCAAAGACATCTATTGCCTGCGGATGATTTGTCGTGAGGGTCTTTTACAAAATAGAGGATTGCACTGGAAATTTTAGTATTTCACATTTTTCAGTGGTTTGTTTTCAATTCTATTACCTCATCAGCATGGCAAATCTGAAATGCGTAAAACAGCTACTTATCTTTTTTTTTTTTTTACTAATGAGGAAATGGGGATTGAAAGTTGATAGAGGAGCATTGCTGGGGTCACACAGGGAAGCTGAGGCCCAGGACAAACCCAGGTGGTTCTCCTAAAGCCAAATTGAACATTCTCTGCACTCTACCACTTGAATCAAAATGGCTTCCTTAATACATGAGGTTGGTGAGATTGCAGATTGAAATTAAACCTGGATATTGTGAATGGGGTTTTTTTTTGTCATAAAGACTTCTTTTTTGGTTGACAGACTCATTCTAAAATATTTGTAGTTGGAATGATAGAATGGTTAGGATTTGCTTCAAAGTAATCCAGTGAGGGGAACATGGGTGAAATGAGAAATTACAGAGATAAAGCAAAACCAACTTTTGAACTGATAATTGGTGAAGGTAGGTGCTGGGGCCTTGGCTGGTGTGGCTCCATGGACTGAGCACTGGCCTTAGAATTGAAGGGTCACTGGTTCAATTCCCAGTCAGGGCAGATGCCTGGGTTGTGGGCCCAATCCTCAGCAGAGGGCACGTAAGAGGCAACCACACTCAGATGTTTCTTTCTCCCTCCCTTTCGCTCTCTCTGAAAATAAATAAAATCTCTTTTTTAAAAAAGATAGGTGATAGGTTCATGTGGCCCACTATACTGTATCCACTGCATAACATTTTCCATAATGAAAACAAAACCTAAAACACTGAATTTTCTCATCTATCATACTTGTATTATGTCCTTTCCTTACTGGTTTCTAAACATGTTTCATCTTCTGACTAACCAATCAGTATCTCAAGCATTCCCAGTAATTCTTCCTTTCATGCCTCCTTCCCCAAATTCCTCTGCATTGCTTTCTCCTTCCCAATCTACCAGATTATTATCTCGCAAAAAGTCAAAACCTAGCTTCAGCTGCGAGAAAACTAAATCCAAGTAAAAAGGTGCCTCCTCTTTTCCTCAATTCATGCATTCATCTGTTGTTCATTTATGGTCTGTTCTCAGCCTCACACTGCTGCAGTAGTAAGTCAAAGCATCCTCTCAGCTTTCAAAAACACTTAATTGATAGACTTAAACCCAAGACTTAGTAACGCTTCAGATCATAAACAAGACTGAAAAGGAAGGACACAGACATACATTTATGATAGAGGTAGTGTTTTGTGAAGAATAAAATGTCGCCAGAGCACTTGGCTAACTTTCTGGGAAGAAAAAGATAAAATGAACATTATTAAATATAGCAACCACCAAAACAAATTCCAGGCAGATAAAACAGTTAAATGAAAATAACTTTAAAAAGGAATACTATAGATTAATAGCTATTGAACCTTGGTATAAAAAAACATAAAAAGAAAAGAAACACAGAGGATTGATATATGTGACTCCATAAAAATTTAAATTATTTGCAATCAAAGAAAAAAAATAAATGAAACAAAAGCAAATGGCAACCAGAAAAAAAATTTGCAATACCTGTGACAAAAAACAAGCAGCCTTAATCTTTCTAAAGTTCTTACACATCACAAGGTGAGGCAGACACTCCACAGTTTTGAACTGGGAATTTGTTGTGAATGTACAATAAGCATAAGAAAAGTATATTCATATGTAAAATGAATATATATGTTCAATATACAAAAATGGTGTTGCTAAGTATCAGTGACCATTATAAAATGTAATTTTATGTGTGTTTATGTGTGTGTATGAAAAATGAGAAAAAGAAGACTTGGAAATAAATCGAACAAAATGTTTTCAAAACCTTATGAAGAAATTATTAAACTATATTAAAAGGCATTAACAAGGCACAAATAAATAGGCCATATGAATTAATGAGGTTAAATGTAAAAAAGATGCCAGTTCTCCACGAAGCAATAGAGAACACTGCAAATCCAGTGGAAACCTCAGCAAGATTGTTTTAAGAGAGTTCAGCCAGAGTGAAGAGCCTAGAACAGCCAACACCTTTCTGAAGAAAAACAAAGCAGGAGAATTGCCCAACCAGACATTGATTCGGGGGATCTATACTAACCTTTATCCACTTCCCAGGGGAGGAAAAAGTTCCTGATGACGTCTTCCTGGGAGTTAGAAAACCGTGCCCCTCCTTGCAGGCAGACACGGCCTGTGCCAGGGTATACGAAGCAGGAGTTGGATTTTAGACACCGCCCACCCCTTCAGCCTGTTAAACATGGGGACTATATGGAGCAGGTATGTGGGCCTCTGAGTCCAGGGGCACCTGGGACTCTGCCAAGTTTGCCATGTCTTGAATTTTATATATTCTTTTTTTATATATTTTATTTATTTATCTTTAGAGGAGAAGGGAAAGAGAGAGAGAGAGAAGCATCGATGTATGGTTGCCTCTCGTGAGTCCCCTGCTGGGAACTGGCCTGCAACCCAGGCATGTGCCCTGACTGGGAATCGAACTGTGATGGGCTGGTTCGCAGGCCCACACTCAATCCACTGAGCTACACCAGCCAGGGCTTATATATTCTTTTAGGCTCTCCATTATTGATTATGAGACACACTCAAAACCAGAACTGAATAGGGTAAACAAAACTGGAAGTATCACAAGTATCAAAAACAGTTTAGATCAATTCCAAAAGAAAAGGATCAGAAAGAGAGAATTTTTACAGAAAAATAGAATAAATCTTTTGATGTATTGACAGCCAGGGCAACCATTTTCTCTAAAAAGTAATCATTTAGCCCTACTCATTCAGCAACCGATCACCCACCACGACCGGGGAAGAGAGTTAGGAGCTAGTGAGATCAGCTCCTTTCCTTCCAGTACTTACTGTCGAATTCCGCCACGATGTAGAGTGCACATCAGGAATAACAGAACAGAGTAAACAGAAGCAGTACTCAAATATGTCAGCCTCTTGCTGACAAATTTCCTCTGTGACTCAATCCAATTTCTGGAAATTGTCAGAAATAAACTGAAAAGGCTTATACTATATTTACCATAGAAAACAATATCAATGAACTAAAGAGTCTTTTAAAAAGAAATTTTTTAGAGTTTAAAAATTGAATAAAGCCATCATGGAATGCCTTGATGAAAACCGTGCAAGGCATCAAGGAATTTTCACCTTTACTTTTCTGATTTGAAGAATAAACAGAAGAAAATGACAGAGAACATTTTTATACCACAGGTTAGAACAAATATTGCAACTGCAAGATAAGTCTCAATGATAAAAATAATAATAAATTAATAGAGATATCCCAAGTGGGATTTTATCATCAAAATGTATTACATCCTTTAGGAATGTTACAGCAACCTCTCTTTAGACACAAGTATAAAAAAAGAATACTTTTAAAAAAGTGGAGGATGGGATTCTTACAATACAAAAATACACAGTTCACCATATTCCATAGTAGACCTCTGATAAATAAGAGAAATAATAAAGAGGAAAAAGGTAACAGAAGTCTGCTGGCTGCAAAAGCTAAATAAGTTTTCTTTAATTGCTATGCATCCTATACACACATACACATAAAACAGATACACACATTTTGTCTATAAGTGATCCCAAAGAACTAACCACGAGAGAGTAACTCTGCTTCCCTGGTATGTGTACTTCTTTGTACTTCTGGCTCAAGAGCATTATGTAAACATCCTGGGTGGACTCAAAGGCATTTTCCTCCGTGTTCAGCAATGATTAGGGAGGGCAGGAAGGATTTCTTGCCACAGTTGAGATAGCTCCGTAGGAAATAATGAGTGAGAGGGCCGGAAGTCAAAGGAGACAATTTACTAAACATCTATGAATCCTCCCTTCTACAAGGCACTTAGCATATACAGTTTGTTTAAGCTCAACAATCCTATGAGGCTGCTATCACTCCTCTTTTAGAAGAAATCGAGTTAGGGAAATTATAAATGGCCTAAGTAAGGGGTGGGGCTAGGAGTCTAATGCAAAACTGAATAACTTTCAGACAATTCTCACCAGAAAGGACTGTAACGTGGGAAGGAATCACTCTGCAGATACTGAGAGATACACCAAGCAATGCGGCCGGTCTGGGGCCCAGATCAGAATAGCCAAACCATCAGAATGGTTGTTAGAATTTACTTTGTCTAAAAGCGTAATGAAGCCTCAGGTAAGAGTCTCTCTGACTTAAACTCATGACCTAAAAACAACAAAATGAAAAGCCTTGCTTTCAAAGTTGAGAGCTAAATTCGGATCCCTACATAGTTACATTATACACCGTAAAATGTTCTCCACGCTTTGTTGGCCACGCCAGACTGAGGATCCACAGAGACGCACAGCAGACAGACAGCAGTTCTCTGTAGCTGTCACCCCTGCTCTGGGCCAACAGGCCCTTTATGTTCTCCCAGACGTGCCTGTGTTTCCAGGATGTATAGCAGATGTGCCCCCATTGTATTCTTCTGGCTACCACGTAGAAACTGACAATTTTTTTTCTGCTCTGTATTGATTGGTCTACAAACTCCATGATACTCCATGAGTTTTTCTCCCTCCTGCATCCTCAGAGTTTGGCCAAGTTCCTTAATTCATGAATAGTCAATAAGTATTGAGTAAACGGGGAATTGCCCGTTTCTGTCAGAGCAAAAGCAAAACGACTATGGCTGACCACATGATGGAGGGCACCGGGGGCCACTGCTGCCTCAGCCAGGGAGACCATCTCCCAGCCCCTGTGAAGCAACCAGCTTGTCCTTTTATTGTGGCCAAATTCTGCTGGTACCGAGCTGTTGATGCCATGACTACCCCACGAGTGATATTAATGATACAGAGATTTTAGTTGCTATTTACCCAATTTCTACAGTCCTCTCGTTTCATGCCTCGGGCTAGGGAACAATCTACATGACAGCTACCATGCTGTCCTCAGGACACATCACCCCTCTTATTTTTGTCCTGTAATTCCTGTCTCCTCTTAGAATAACCATTCTTCAGGTTACTATGTATAAGCTTATCATATAAGTAGATGCATATATATATGTACATAGATAATATATAATACAGTACACATTGCCTGTTTATGTAACTAAAATATATAATTGTATATATATTATATACTGCATATTATATAATATATAATATAATATATAATACATATTGAACTATGAGCATAATACCATATAATTATTAAATCATACAATCGTATATGATATGTTACATTATAATGTATAATTATATATAGTTTTCATATATATGTATACAGGGTGTGGCAAAAGTAGATTTACTGTTGTGAGTACACAAAACACCATATTTATTCTTGGATTATTATTTATTAATTATTGTGCTATTTTTATACAAGCAACTTGAAGACAGGAAAATATCTTAGAATGAAATGAGTGGGTTTGGGGCTTTAATCTCCAGATGTTCCTTTCTAGAAATTGGTGCTCTGCTCATCCCTGAGGAGAGTGGTTCTGATCTGTGTGTATCTGCATGGTCTTTGACCCTGTATCTAACATTGCTTACATCCTGGACCATGTGGTTCAGAGCATCCCCTGGGTTCAAAAAGGGGAAGCAGGACCTTTTAATTGTCATCATTGTTTGAAATTATTTTGCACTTTTGCTCTCAGTATTTTTCCTTCCACTTCCCATTTCTCACTGGTTATTCATGCCCTTTGTGTTTCTTGCCCACAATTTATGGGGCTCAGAGAGATTTTTTCCCCAGCTATTGTTATTCTAAGACCTGTCCTACTTTAAGAGAGAAAGCTAAGTACCAATGAAACTGAGGTATTACTTGAGGGAGAGAGGGAATGGGACTGGGGAGGTAAGATTTCCCTGAGATTTTTTTTTTTTTTACATCATAATGGAGTGAGAGACTTGGAAGAGATGAGGCAATGATCAGCTTTAAAGCAAAGTGCTTTGAATATGTAAGTAGGAAGGCTGAGCTTTCCTTAGGGTCTACTCAGAAGGAGCTCAGATTCCCAAAGCCCTGTAGAGCCCAAGAGCAGAGACCGGTGGGACTTCTGCAGGCTTGCACTAGAGGCAGGCCCAGAAGAACCCTGGAGGCCTTCAGCCCTTTCCTGGGTCACGTATAAACCTCTGTGGCTCTGTGCAGCTCCAGGGAAGGATCCAGAGACTGAACTTCCTGCCATGCAGCGGAACAGCTGTTTGGAGTTAGAATTCCGTTGATTTAAAGAATATAAAGATCGTGATAAGGTTTGCACAAGCAAGTGTGCCATCTGAGATTTGATTCTGTATTAAGCCTTTGTAGACTTTAAAGTAAAAATAGGTTAATGCATCCTCAATGAACACATTCATTCAACAAACATTTATCAAGGGACTTCTAAGTGCCAGGCATTCAGTATAAAATGTTGAATGGGACAGGTATGCCAGAGTTTGCAGCCTAGCAGCCAGGTAAACTAGAAAATGGAATAAAATGCAGTATGCTAAGACTAATGATAGGGTAAATTAAGTTTATTAGGGGAGACATAGAAGACCATTTAACTCGGACTTGAGGAGTCAGAGACGAAAGTGGTCATCCAGGAATAGGCCTGGAGAGGAGAGTGCAGGCAGTACTGGAGAAAGTAAGATAAATATGGAATTCCAGATGGGAGTGGCCAGAAATGAGCCCAGAGAGGCCACCAAGGTCCAAGTCTCGGATGGCCTTCAAAACCATGTTAAGGGACTTGAGCTTCTAAGTGACTGCCCAAATATTTCATATCTAGTACAAAATTAACTACGTTTCTAAAGTTTTTTTTTCTTCCATTCCATTTTGCCTGCATAGTAGCTACCGATTCAGCAGGAATCACCTCGATAATTTCTAAATTCGCTGGTTTTGTCTACGGCCATACCACCTTGCATGCGCCCAGTCTCGTCTAATCTCAGAATCTAAACTTGCTGGTTTGTATCTCCATTTTTTCCAGAGCTATGAGAGACGTTTTATGACTCGCCAAGGTGTTTAAGCAGAAAAGAGCCATTTGCAGTCTATTACCTGAACATGGTGCTTCACAGCACAGGATCCCTCCCCTTCCGCTTTGCTCCCTTTGTTGCAATAACAAACATCCCATGATTGCAGCACCTCAGGTCCACTTCTGTCTGAAATAAGGAAGGGGAAATTTACTTCTACTTTCACTTTAGGGTTATATCATCATCCTTTAATGTTTCAGTCTGGAAAATGAGCCTACCTTCAAAAACTAACCAGATTAACTGATTTACTAGATGAGGCAAAAGTCTTAGAATCCAGCTAGAACTACACAGGCCCGGGCAACGTATGGCTCAATGCTGGTAGGTGCTTTGTTCAAGGGTAGGATCAGGTAAGCCTTCCTGAAGTAGAAATCGCATATGGTCATGTGAAAAAGAACTCTTCTTTCAGCCACACATGTCATTCATATTTGGAAAATTAAAGACAGTTTAAACATTAACTTTGTAGTCACTGGACCAAATGGAAGGAGTGTTGCTTGACCCATCGCTAAAATTTTCCTGTTTCCAAGGGCTGGAACAGTTCCAGTAAATGCTTTAAACTGTCTAAGGAAATCAGACGAACAAAACATTATAATTTAGCTTAGTTTACATTTACAGCATGTGACTGATTTATAGCTAAAAATTTAAAGTTACAAACATCTGAGAGAAGACAATGCAAGCAAAGAGAAATCTCAAACCATTTTTTTGTACTCCTGAGTGGCCAGCAAGTTGAAGAAAATGTCAACCTACACAATAATTCACAGCCAGCTAGAGAGTAAAATTAGTGGATAATCTGGTAGGCCTTTGTGTTCATTGAGCTTCATCAGCTGGGTGAATTCCATTTGGGACCCAGGAATGCCCTGCTGAAGAGTGTGTGTAAATGCCGTTCTCCAGCTCTGTCATGTCCAGTAGTGCCATTCACCAGGCTCTCAGACACAGGTCCGTACTCCACGGTGGCGTCCTGACACCCTCTACCACATGGTCCGCTCTTCTCTGAGGGGACTGGGCAGCCTGTGTGAGAGGCCTACATGGCCATGGAAGTTGTGTGTGTTTCATTCCCTGGTCCTTGAAAGACAGTCAGTGTACAGTTTTGTCGGAGCCACTGATGTAACTTAGCGACTCTTTGACTGCAATTGTGTCAGTAAGGAGGGAGCCATCACACAGTCTGGGCATCTTCCAGGATAAGAGACAAGACTGAATGTTTAATGATGTGGCATTGCTGTGTGACACAGGAAAAGCTGAGCTTTAATCCACAATTATTCACAATGTCACTCTGATTCTCTTAATATGAGATCCATTTAAAGCAAGAGTTTGAGGACATTGCATCATTGGGACCTTTCATTGTACATTAATAAGCAATAGGAAAAGTGGGGGAATCCTTCATTCTAACAAAGTCTCAGGCATTTTGACGCCCTGGCAAACCAGCTGGAAACCAGGGGTTTATAGAAAAGTATGCAAAGAAATTGCTAAGTTAGACTTATATAAGAAAGAAATGCCATATGGAAATAAATAATATTAGAGTATTGTTCACATCTGAGTCTTACTGAAAAGGAGCATTCTCTCTAAAACTGAATCGAAATAAAGAGTTTACGATTAAAACAAAACCAATATCCTGAGACTAAGTACATAACAAAAGTGACACCAAATTAAATACCAGTAATAATGCGCCTCTCTCCCAGGGGTGCCTAAAATCAATAGGTTTGGAGATTATCACTGACCTGGAAGATTGTGGGTCCTTTTCAGCAGTTTTACAAAAGTGAATGTACTAGTACATTAAAATAATACTGAAAACCTGAAAAATTTATCATCACAGGCCTTTGATTAAATTAGTAATAACAAAAATAACAGGTGAAATATATGCAATATGCTAAAAATGGTTGTGGTGGTTGTTATACATAAACTGGCATAGTTATGAAAGAAACTAAAGTTTATATACTTACATCATTTGACAAAAAGATATAATTCTTTACATCCACATTAATATAGACTATATTATTGAAGAATGAATACATCATAACAAAGCAAAGTATATGAGTAGGCACTTAGTAAAGTTTTTTTATTATAATAAATTCTGATGTGAAGTTTCTCCTAAGAAGGACCGTACAGATTACCTATATTTTAGTGAATAACCATCTAGAAACATTCATCAGTGCCAGCAATACCTGTTATCATAATTAGTAACCTTTTAGTAAGGTCTATTTAGCAACCATAACTTAAAAACAAACTCATAAATTTGTGAGTAGAAAGACACCATTATTGTGGATTCAAATCAATGGGGAAATCTTAAGAAACATTCTTACTCACTTAAACAAGTTTCTTGATGAAATAGGTTTTACCTCCCTTATTCTAGGTATTGTAATAGGTGCTGAAGATTCAAACACAAAACAAAACAAGAAAACCATGAGTTCTGATCTCAAGAAACTCAGAATCTCTTACAATTTGCCATCAGTAATATACTTCAATGTCTAGTAAGGTTAATAGTTATTTATTATTTATCATTCTTCCAGAAATTCTGGGGGGGTAGCATATACGATGAACAGAAACAACAAAAACTTAGTATTTTGAAGAGCTTCTTTATTTGCAAGTCATATCTTTATGAGTATAAAAAATCAAAGTGAGTGATTACTGTACAAATCTTTCAGAATTATTAATAGTTGACTAAAGTAATAGAATACAAATATTATATTTAAAATGTAGTTTGCAATAGAACAGTAAAGAGTTTATAATAGGAAAATATTTTACATAAATAACAACAAAAACAAAAAATGAAAAAAAAATCCTAGAGATTGACCTAAAAAGAAACGTGTGTAGAAACTATTAAACATATAAACACACACACAAGGAAAACACCCTTAAATTTTTTTAAGAACATAATGAGATTGGAATAAATGGATATCCTATTTTTCTGGATGAAAACAATTAAAAACAATAAAGCTATATAAGGATATTAGTTCATCCAAATTAATTTACAAATTCTACATAATTCCAATCAAAATGCCAGTGGTTTTATTGTCATTTATGGAATTAAATATGATGTTTCTAAAAGTTCACCTAGAAAAGAAAGTTTGTAGAAAAGGTAAGAAAATTTAGAAAAAAAATTATAGGAGAAGGTTTTCCTAGTAGACAGACACAAAGTACATTTAAGGCAAAAATAATAGAAGAGTAGATGATTGTTGCAATATTATTAGACAATGAAACATGATTGATCTAAAATAGAGCTTAGTGTATATGTGAGCTTAGAAGCAATCAGACAAACATCATGACTCAAGAGGAAGAAATAGATTATTGCATAAATACTTCTGAAAAAATTCGAATTATTGGAGAAGATCAAATTATTTCTTGCATTTTAATATACACCACATAAATTCCAGATGGGTTATGGGGCTAAATATAAAAATTAAAAATGTGGAAGTGCTTTCTGAATGTTAATTTTTAAAAGTCCACCATAAAGAAGAACATTACATTTAACCAAATTTAACAAAAATTTAGGTCCTGTATCTAAAAACCCGCTAAAATTTCACTTGCCAAAGGACAAAAAAGAATATCTTTGTAAAATATGTGGGTAAAGGTTTAATATTGTTTCTTCTTTGCTTTCTCCTTTCTTTCCTTCAACACACACATGTTAAGTTCCGGCCTACACTGTGTAGAAACTGAAGATGCAAAGGAAACAGCACAGATTCGGTCCCTGTGGTGATTGCTACCCACAGGGCACCTCTGAGGGAACTGCAGTCAAAGGGGCCCTCTGTTGGCTGCAGACTGTGCAATCAAGGGGGACTGGATTTCAGGCCCCACGGAGTCTCCTCAGTTGGTGCTCCTGGACAGGAAAGGCGTACAATCCTACATGGGGACCCATCGGTTCTCCTGTACACAAACAGGAAGGAAACAAAACCCAGTCAACTGAACAGCTACTATATAAGCACACAGGTAGAACAAAGGTAGGAGAACGCACCGGGAACTGCGGAGGCTAGACAGGACAGCTGGGAGGAGTGGCAGTCAAACTGAGGACTGAAGAGTGAGCGAGGTTCACTCATGGACCCACAACAGCTCACGTGCAAGGTAAGATCTTCATTCTGTAAGAAGTAACCAATAAAGAAAAAGTTAGCATTACAAAATAAAAGTAGGCAAAATACATTCAGATTCACAGGGTATTAATCAAAGACCATGAAACTTTGTTCATTCTCCCAAGTAATCTAAGAAATGCAAATTGAACCAACAATTGAGATACAGTTTTCTTCTATAAAGTTTACAATACTTGATAACACTTTTGTGTTAAAAGCCCTGGAAGTATTAGTTCCCTTTATTTAAGTCACTTCATTGTTTCAATTCTAATATCAATAATAGATATGCAAAGATAAATCTATAAGGTAATTCATTATTAAACATGTATACCATCAACTGATGAATGGATAAACAAATGGTCATATACTAAAAAAAAATAAAGTTCTAGTTCGCATTACAGCATAAATGGTCCTTGAAAACGTTGTGTGTGAAACAAGCCGGCCACAAAAGACCAAGGAGAGTAGCGGTGCTTTCTTAGAGTTTGGGGGGGGCGGAGGGAAGGGGAAAGGTAGAGTGTGGATGGCAACTCAAGGGTATAAGATTTCTTTTAAAGTGGTAAAAGTGTTCTAAAATTAACTGGCAATAGTTGCACATATTTGTAAATATACCAAAAAGCATTGAATTAGATCCTTTAAATAGATGAACTGTGTGCTCTATGAATTATACTTCAATAAAGCTTTTAACACAGCAGTCTCTATGACACCAAGTAAAGAAATTTTTAGCTCTTCCCAGCCACTGCCAAGCCATGGGCATCTCTCAGGTCTACAAGCACAAGCGCCGCAAGACTGTGGGGGCAAGAGGAAGCTCCACCACAAGAAGCGAAACTAAGCGCTGGGGCGCCCTGCTGCCGGCCCTGAGACTGGGCCCCACCGCATATACACAGTCCCGGGCAAGGAGGCAACCAGAAGTACCACGTCCTGAGGCTGGACGCGGGCAGCTTCTCCCGGGGCTCAGAGTGCTGCACCCGCAATGGAAGGATTATCGATGGTGTCGACAAGGCGCCCAACAGCGAACTGATCTGCACCAAGACCCTAGTAAGGAACTGCACGGCGCTCACTGACGACAGCACACGGTGGTGCGAGTCCCAGTGGGCACTGGCCCTGGGCAGCAAGAAAGGGGCCAAGCTGACTCCTGAGGAGGAAGAGACTTTAAATAAAAAAACAAGGAAAGAAAATCCAGAAGAAATATGATGAGAGAAAAAAGAAAGCCACAGTCAGCCATCTTCTCGAGGAGCAGTTCCAGCACCGCAACCTCCTTGCGTGCGTCCTTCAAGACCAGGCCGCCGCAGCGGAGCCAATGGCCACGGGCTGGAGAGCAGCGAGTGGGAGCTCTGTCTGCGGAAAACCGCGTCCCAGACAGGCAAAGAAATCTGCCCCCTTCCTTTCTTTAAAGCTCGTGTTTAAAAACAAAAACAAAATAAACGCTCGTGTAATACAGTTGTCTCTTCTCAGGTTTTAAAAAAAGAAATTTTTAAAAAACAATATTCAACATTTTGAAATGGTTAAACAATATCATGGTACGAGAATAAGTTACAAAAATACATCTGAAACACTGCATAATATAACATTAAGGTGTAAAAACACTTTTTATCTATTTATATAACATTGGTTATCTAGTTGCTTCAGGGTGTAGTCATTTGTGGGTGACTTTTATCACTCCTTTATTTTTTCAGTTCATTAAAACTCCTTTGTAGTGTAAACATCTGATTATTTTTACAATTGAAGGAAATGATACTTTGGAAGAAAAACATTAAAACGAATTGGTAAAAAAATTATATTAAATACCCAAAGCTAACCCTCTGTAAAAACAAATGGGGCCTGCAAGTCAGAACACTGAAAGGTTCATTGGGTTTCTTTCTCGTTTGTTTCCTTTTTTAAATATGTGCATAATATTTTACCCAATTAACTTTATACACTACTCTTCCTGTGGTGAGCCACAGCTATTTAAAACTTTTCTCTATTATGTTAATCATTCAGCAGGAAAGGCAAGCTGTTCACCAATTATATACATGTGGCCCTGAAAACCCTCCTTCTTACAACTTCAACATTAAAAAAAAGAGAAGTGATTCAATGCGAACCCTGTAATAAGATTTTTAAGGTGCTGTTCCACTTAGAAATTTAAAAAATGTAAAGAATTATTAAAATTCTTAAAACATAATACAACTTTTAGCATTATTTAAGCTAACCTTCATGCTAAGTGTAGAGTTAAGGCAGCTTACAAGCAATCTTGTCTAAAATCATCTTCACTGTTTCCAAACAGGAAAAACTCATTGCAGTTGTATAAGAAAATATCCATAATTTTAGAAATTTATATGTAGGGGTAGAATAACATAATGATTATTAGTTGTTATAAAATACTCAGCAAAAGGAAAGAAAATGGGTGGATGAAGCACACATAGTAAAACTTTGATAAATACTAATCTGGAGCTATTGATATATTTGAGTTGCTGTGCATTTTGAAAATTTTTATGATAAAATCTATTCTGCGTGAAAAGGGTGAACTGAAATTTTAAATTTCTTAAGAAGAATATAAATCTTCTTAAGATTATAAATCTTCTTCTATAAAAAGAGATCAACAAGTTATAGAAGGCAAAAAGGAAGTTAATAAATTTTGGTTGACATAAATATGCTAAAGACACTTAAATTTGGGTTGTGTCTCCAAATATCAGTAATCCAATGCAAAAAAAGTTCAACTCCGTATTCAGTGGAAAATTTGAAGAGATCTGAGACTTCCTTTGTATTGTCCTAACAGGTAAAACTCTGACCAACGGGTATAAAATTAAGGAAGACAAATATTCCAGAGATGCATCAGGCCGCCTTGGGAAATTGTAATTTACTCACTCCTGGAAATGTGCACTAGACATGCTCAGAAAGGCGGTCAAAACAAGCCTTCAGGGCTGGACTAAGAGTCTTTTAAACTAACTTTGTTATTCAACCACAGAGTCAGTGAAGCATAATAATGAGCTGGTTATTTGTTCCCTAACTATAGGGCCAGTCATGCTCAACCTGTAGGTGCCTATGAAATAGTATCTGTTCATCAGAATTGTTATGAGAATTAAATAAACATACACATTTGGCATATATATATATGCCACATATATGTATATATGGCATGAGAATAGCACTTGGCATATAGTGGGCACTCAGAAAATATTAAACTTAATATGATGACAATGAATATCATAAGCTTTGGGGTCAAACATCTGGCTTCTAACCCCAGCTCCACCATCTAATATCTTTTTTGTTTTTAAACAACAGACAGTTTGTTTAACATGTCTTCAGATCCTTCCATGCTAGACTTTGGATAACAAGTGCTAGAATGTGATGAATGATGCGTACATGACACAGGATCAGCACTCAACAGGTGATACTTACTGTATTACAGAAATAAGGACACTCAGTTTTGAAGCACAAGGTTTAAGTCTCCTAAAACATTGTACAATATGTCATTAAGTTATTAGTATCCTTTAAGTTATTAGTGCCAATAACCACATTGAGTATGGGCCTCATAACTGTAAGAAGCCAAATCCAAGAGCAAAAGGATGTTAGGCCTTCGTGATGCCAAGAGCTGACCTGGCCCTCATCGCTAGACCTTGCCATTCTATTGAGCCTAAAATTTCATCGAACATTAATGTCAGAGAAGGCAACTCTGACTGTGAGAGATTAAGACAAAAACTAGACCCACTGTACAATCATGTCTGAACACATGTAAAAACATGAATTTTGTCCAACTCATGAAAATGACCCAACATTCCCTCTCATGGCTGCTAGAGACTGAACTCCTATGTTAAAACCCAAGCCTCAATATGATGGTGTTAGGAGATGATTAGGTCATGAGAGAGAAGCCCTCATCAATGAGATTAGTGCACTTATAAAGGAGACTCCAGAGAACAACCAGAACTAAGATGCTGGCTGATAGGTGTGATTGATTGCTGCTTCTTAACCAATGATAGCTTTATCCTAAATCTAGCCTTTTCTCCTAGACGAGATCTATTGAGATATCTAATTGAGTAATTGAATTACTCTTCCTAATAGTATTCAATCCACAATCCTCTTCTCAGACCCTCCCCAAATCACCTATCTCAAGCAAAAATTCTATATTTTCAAACTGCTCTCTGGCAGATATCCCCTAAGTTTTTCAAGGTTTGAATTTTATTTTGCTG
This sequence comes from Sturnira hondurensis, assembly GCF_014824575.4. Lineage (NCBI taxonomy): Eukaryota > Metazoa > Chordata > Mammalia > Chiroptera > Phyllostomidae > Sturnira > Sturnira hondurensis. Next base: position 2,680,528 of record NW_028082566.1, read on the forward strand.
CCAAAAGTAATACATTTGAAGTCTTCAGTCACAGGTGTGTTTTGATTGGGTTTTGGCTAAAGACAAAGTGCAACAAAATCTCTTTTTTTTTTCTTGCTGTAATAATACTTTCCTTTTCACTTCATTTCCTTAGCATATAAGGAAACTTCTAGAATAATGACATTTCTGAAGCACTCTCCATGTACCAGGTCCCTTTTTATCCTTACAAAGCTCTGCGAGGTGAGCCAGATTAATAACACACTACTGATGAGCAGCCTGCCTAGGATTCCAACCAGTACAGTCTGGATAAAGAACATGTACCTTAATCGCTACACAAAACTGCATCTTACAAACAAAATAAAGCATAAGCTGCACTCCATTTCCCTCCTCTAGTTTAGTCTCTCTTATTTTTTGTCACATTTACATTTCAATGTCCTCTGCCTACCTCCCCCTAAATCCCATTAACAGTGTGTCACTTAAGAGCACCCTAACTTCCATACCCCATATTTTACAAAAACCACCCTTTCCAAGACCACCACCAACCTCAGAACAGCATGGAAATAGGACGTGCTTTGGAATCATACAGACCTGAATTAAAATCCCAAGTAATTTAGAGGCAACCACACATTGATGTTTCTCTCTCTCTCTCCTTCTCTTCTCCTCTCTCTCTCTCTAAAAAAAAAAAAACAAGTAACTTAACACCTGTAATCATGTAATCATCAGTTTTTCCTCATGCAGTTCTTGAGACATCAAATGAGATAACATGTACTGAACACCCAATATATTATTTTCATTAAAAATGATACTATAATTAAAATTACTGACCAGTTAGCAGCATATGATGTTATTAACTACTCTCTCTATCTTGAATCAACCTATTCCTTTAGCATCTAGCATTCCCTTCTCTCTGGACCTTCTTCCAATTTTCTAAAAGATTCTTAGTCTACTCGAATTTTATTTTACCTACATTTGCTTATCTCAAATATTAGTGTTCCCTAAGGGATTATTCTTGGCACTCTTTTCTGTGGCTCTTAATTTGTGTGGGGGGGAGGGGTCGGCGGTGGGGAAGGCAGATGAAAAAGAACTGAAGGGGGTTTTCAGGATTTGTAGGGGAGCTTTCTCAAACTGGACCTCTCCGTCGCTGGCCTGCAGGAGAGTTTGCTATGTCCCCCAGAGGGGCATAACACATTGTGTTTTAACTTTTTTGTGATAAGTAGGTCTTTCTGGATTTATAAAGCTTTAGAATTTCTTTTGTTTTTCTGGCAACACAAAAGCACATCTAAAAATGCTAGAGTGTAGAGGAAACTCTTCTCTTCCTCTCCTTCCGTTACTGTCTTAGTTCATAAAATAGGCACCATCATCAACAGTTCCAATCGCTCAGGGACTGTTAGAAATTTTCATTCCACACTTAACTTCCCTTGAGGATGTGCTAGGGAGGAAACTGCCATCATTCTCTCCACCATTTGACTAGGTCCTTCCCAAGCAAAGAGGAGGGATTTACGTGATTGGGAAGACTGTTGACAAACTGGCATCCACTGGCCCATGTTTCTTACTGGACGAGTAAATGTATTAGAGGTCATTGTCCATAATTAATCTCTTTTATTGGATCTAATTCTTCACTCGCTCTCTGCTCTTGTCTCTTGTGTACCTGTGCGTGTGTGCACGGTTGTGTGTGCTCAAACATATAGGCACACGCACACACATGCTCGAGAGGCTTCAAGTGTTCTCTCCATTTCCTGACTTGAATTGGTAAAGGTCACTTGTGATATCTGACCTGAAAGAAACCTGTAGTTCTTCCACTTCTCCACTAAGAAGTTTAAGTTCAAGCCATGATGGCAAATAGGGGACCTGGTAGCATTCACCCATGTAGGCAGAGAGTCATGAAAAAGCTGATACCCATTCACCTTGCCCTTAATTCCTATGTGTCCACTCCGTCAGTCAGGACACAAGAGGAGAAGAGTGGTGAACAGACCTCAGCAGAGCATAAAATACAATTAAAACATGGTATTGTATGTGCTTTTTCATTAAGAGAACTAACTTCCCTCAGATGAGTTGTCTTTAACTGAAGTCTGTAACTGAAGTAATTGAAGATTATAGAACACCAAAACTCTGAGTTAGGACCACTAATTGTTGAGCCACAAAAGCTAAGTGATGCAGTGTTTCTCAAATGTGGCCCACAACCTGTTATTGTGTCGAGCAATCAGTTTAACAGATTAGTACCAGGATTTAAAAAAAAAAACAAAAGAGAAAAGAAAAGAATATTTCAGAGTGCATTGGGGTTTTTGGTGGTGATGGGGAGTGGAAGGAATAAAAAAATTCAGTGTTACGTACAGTCTTGACCTTATACAACTTATGGATAGAAATGTAGGAATTTGAATTCAGACCATCTGAATCTATGCAATATGCTTTCGGCTGCACGACACATCTCAATTTTGCTGGTTTCCAATAACACATCTCCTAAATATCTCAGTTCATTATATTCTTAAACATGACCATGGTGATTAAATGCATAGATCTTGAAGTTCAAATTCCAGACAAGTTCTTTACCTGAGTCTCATCTGTGAAGATAATGACTGTCCCTACCTCACAGAGCTCATTGCAGGCTGAATTGGGCATTGCTCTCTCCCACTCATGTGTTGAAGCCCTAACCCCCAGAGTCACAGAATGTGACTACATTCTGTGAATGTAGAATCATTAAAGAGGTCATTAAATTCAAATGAGACAGTTAGGGGTGGCCCTAATCCAACTTTATAAAAGGAGACTAGGTCCCAGGGACAGACACTGAGGATATGCACACAAAGGAAAAACCATGTGAGGACAGACTGAGAAGACAACCATGCATGAGCCAAGAAGAGAGGCCTCGAAAAAAACTCTGTCAACACCTTGGTCTTGGGTTTATAGCCTCCACAACTATGAAAAAACCTGTTTCTGTTGGTTAAGCCAACCAGTCGGTGGTATTTTGTTATGGAAGGCTTAGCAAACTAATACATGGTTGTTATGAAAATTAAAGTTTATATATGAGTTTCCTTTTGTCGCTTGCCTCAAACTCAGTTGCTGTATATCTTCAATTCTTGAAGCTTACTTCCTCCTTATATGAACTATTTCACCTGTTTACTCTTCACCTTCTTGGCTAATTTGTAAGCCCCCTAAAAAGAAGGTAGCATGTTGACCTGTTCAAATAGAAAAGTGTTTGGAACACATTAAAGATTCACTAAATATTTACTCGATTCATGAAGGCTTTATGGCAGTTATCTCTCCCACTCTCTATTACAGACAGTTTTTACCTCTATGACACAAGAGAATTTAGGACAGGAACAGGGGTCACCTGTGATTCTTAAGTTTGATGTAGCAGGGTCAAAGCCACCCATACAAAATCCCTAGTGCAGTTCCAGAAACATGGGCACCATTCACCAACCCTATATCTATCCATGTTCAAGTCCTAGAGCTTACACTGGGGGAAGTAATCCTGCTTATGGCCCAGACCCTCTAGAGCAGAGGTGTCCAACCTTTTGGTGTCTCTGGGTCACACTGGGAGAAAAGTTGTCTTAGGCCACACATTAAATACATTGCAACATGTAATCACAAAAAATACCTCACTAGTTTTTTAAAGTGAATTTTGTGTTGGGCTGCATTCATAGCCATCCTGGGTCACAGTGGGCCTCAGGTTGGATGTCCCTGCTAGAGACTCTGGAGATTTGTTTCCCAAGAGCAAAGTAGGAAGAAAGAGGAAAAGCCAGTGTTTAGTTTGAGGAAGCAGATTTGTTCCTCCCACTTTCTACTTGAGAATTTGGCGGTACATACAACGCAGCAAGAATGTTATCAATGTGTGTTGGGCAAGGCAGCCAGGCACTAGGGATCAGGTAGGATTCAGGAGGGACAAAAGCAACACAGCCTAGCGAGGTAAAAAATAATCCGTATCTATCAATTAGACAATGACTATGACTCATTCCTCAGCAAAGACAGGAGCATCGTTAGGTCTTAAAATATCAGTACAAGGTGCTTTTTGGTCCAAAAATCAATAAAGTGCCTGTCATTTTAAGGAAGGAAGCAAATTTTAAAACAGGATGTTTGCCTTGTATAGAGTCCTTGATATGCATCCGGTCTCCAAAGCAGTGAAAAGAAGTTCTGAGTCAAGAAACTTTAAAGATGACTTGAGAGATCTGAAAAGGTATGAGACAAACATACAACTAAATAGAGGAAGTAGCGTCTTCTGTTTGAGAAAACACCTAGGTCTATGCCTATGTATAGTCTGAAAAGATGAAAGGAGATGAAATCAAAGTTTATAGTATGATAACAGGTGTACATACACAGGACACGTAGATTCCATCACATCACTAAGTATTACAATGGGAGAGGAAAAACTTGATGGAACATCAGGACTACACAGAAACTGAAAAGTCCTTCTAATCCAATTTCTTTATTAAAAATTAAGGAATTGAGACTCACAGAGGTGAAGTGACTTTTCCAGGGACACCCTGCTGGCAATAGCGGAATTGAGACTGGGACTTATTTCTCTATTCAACCAACTCTCCTTACTGTGTTCAGAGGCCTCAGCTAGTAAATGACGCCCACAAGCAACCTTTCCAGGCCTGTTCAATTAATTCTTTTTTGCAGTCCTGAATAATTCAACACATGAAGGGATTTATTCTAAGGTAAAAAGAGCACTGACTGCTTTACCTCTTCTATGGGTTTCTATTAAGACTCCTGAAGACAAAAAACCCTAAACCAAAAAGTTAAATGTCTATGTCACCACTTCGTAATGTGGAAGATGATCAGAGTTAAGGCCAGTCTCCAAGACTTTCTAAAATTATGCAACCTAGATACCAACTAAGTCCAGTTAAAAACAAAGGCAAAACATTCAAACCAGGGTCATTTAGGCTAAGGCCTATGTCACCAAACTGAGAATTATAGTTTAGGTTCATCCAAAAATAAAACATTAAACCAATCAATCAGGAGTCACCTGATCAGCGTTGGTCAGGTAATCTGTCTGGTAGAGGCTTGTCACCCCCCCCACCAGGAAGTACCTTTTCAATAACCAATTTGCTATTTTTTCCTAGTAAAATTCTTATTCCTGCTCCATTCTGTCTATAAAGTCTCTTACACTGTATACCTCTTCAGAGCTCCTTTCTATCTACTAGCTTGGATGCTGCTCAATTCACGAACCACTGAGTGAAACCACTAAGATCTTGAAAATTTACTGAATTAAGTTTTACTTCTTTAGCAGTTTTTGTGGTAGCAGTGATTCAAATGCTTGGAGACAGTGAGAAACGCAGACATCAATAGCCTCTGGATCATTTGAGTTCTCTGTCTTTCTCAACATTTCTGAAAGCCATTGAGTAACTTCCTCTTGGTTTTGAACTCCACTTTTTGTGCAAAGCTCTTTGCTCCTGTAGGCTTTCTAGTCCAGGGTAAACAGGTCAGTCTACACTGAGAAGAGGCCCTATCAGAGCACCAATACTTAGCCCCTGGTAGTCCACAGCTGCAGTCCAGGGCTTATGGACTAGCTTGAGCTGAAAAATGGTTCCACCTGGAATCCCAGTCCCTAGCTCTTGGCCAGTCTGTAGTACCATGTCTTTGGTTACTTCTGGGGCCCACAGTTTCACTTTCTTGGTTACTGTAAGTTTCTACTAGTTTGCACATGAAGTAAAGTAATAAACATATTGTTAGTAAGAACCTTGGAAGCCAAAGCTACAAAATTGGTGAGCATGGGCTGAACACTTAGAAGCTGTCAGAGCACTTGCCACCTAAATCTAAGACTCCTGTGCTAGGACAAGTTGGTCATACAATGTGTTAGGTTACCATTAGGTCATGGGCCAACTTCTAGAAAATTTTCATGCAATGAGGTACATGGTAAGGCATCACAAAATCCCCAACCCAGAAGCACATTCCTGTTCAGTTTAATTTGGTTCTGAGAGACTCAAGTCTTAACTAAAGAAATAGGAACCTCAGATTCCAAAGAATTGTGCTCCACCTTCCAGCATACCTGCTTATTTTTAATAACTATGGTTTAGAAGCTATAGATAGCTACCATAATGGCAAAATCTTGCCAAAGAAGTGCCCTTGAGGACAAGGGTTCCAAATCAAACAAACGGAATGGGATACCTATTTTAATTGGCCTACAGAAGCTTCCAAAAGGCTTCAACATTCTAAAATAGCTTCACTGAAAGATTCATTGCAATAGGCTAAGGAAAATTAAAGACACAAGAGGTACCCAGCATCAAAGCCAATAAGACTGTCCTGACTTCTACTGCTCTCCTCTGTCCTCCTTTACCAGAGTACTAAAAGTCTACTAATCCTCTACTGAATTACCTTTGCACTCTGAAGAGACTATAAAAGTCACCTTTCACAAGAAGTCAATGGGAGGCTGCAGGTAATCCCCTTGAGGTATTTTCCACTTCTTGATCAAAGACCAAACTAAGGGCCATGGATTTAAAAAAAAATGTCCTAAACCTGGGGAGGATCCTCAAAAGTACTCTGAAGCATTTACAGTGTGTCCGAGTCAGTGACTCTTGGCAGGCGGGTCTTTCCCAGCTGTGCACGTGCTGGCAGGACCTGGTGAAGCCCAAATAGACCTGGGAGGCAGAATGGCAGAACCTCAGGAGTGATATTTGAGATCTTCATCTCCAACATGCTTCCCTTGGGGAGAAGAACGAGCTCACAAAACAGCAGCCAACCTTTAAAAAGCTTTTTCCAGAGTCTTCATTGCCCACAATGATTGGTCTATTACTTAACATGCAAACAAAAACAGATGAACCTTGGCAGCCTTTAAAGCCCATCTGTAAGTTGTGTGTGCCCCCCATCCCACATGGTATGAAGGAAGGGCAAGAAAAGTCAGGCAGGGACATGCCTTAAAGGAAATAGCCTATTTCTCAATTTTTGATGGACCTCTGAGATTTATGTTACTCTTGACAACGCCACCGACGTAGCACTGGAAGTGAAATCTGTCATCGCTCTGCCTTCCAGAGTGAATGCTTGCCTTTAAATTTCCCTCCACAGGTGCGCCCACTGAGAATGTCACTCTCTGAAGTGCTCCTGGATTGCACAGAATGGAGAGGAGGGAGAGTCTCACATCTAAAGCAGAGTTTACAATTCAAGCCCCAAAGGGGGGGGGGCACATAAATGCAAACGTAGGTTAAGTTCACTCTTGGAGCTTCATTGGGTGTTGAAAGCGATAAGGATCTGTAGAGAAAAGAGCTCAATAGTCCCTGGGGCCGTATCAAAGAGAATCTTGGCAGCATCTCATTTCATCAAACAGATTGAGGAAATTATCCATTACACACAGGTTTCTTTTCCTTTAAATATAGTCATGTTCTCCAGCTTTTTTTTTTTTACAAGATTTCAAGCAAATATCCATTTGCTTTAGTAACCTAAAAATCTAACGATGATCTCTACATTCACCATTAATCACCTAAGCACAAATATTAGAGGCGATTGCAAGGGATCATCTCTATCTGTACTCTCATATTGAAATCTTCCCAACATCAAGAAGATCCCTTATTTTAAAATATTCTGGGGGCTTCATCAAGAACTCTGAGTCTGAATTTTTTTTGAATTGTACACATAAACATCCTTATTTGTTTACTTTAGAGTTTGTAGATAGATGATTATGTTAAAATAGTCTACCAAATAATTATCCTATAAGAGGTCTGTAAATGCCGGAAATGTTTTAAATCATTAGAAAAAAATGTGAAATGTTAACTACCTTTAACAGAAGCAAAATGTAGTTAAAATTGCAACAGAATTTTCAGTAAAAATGTGCGCATGGTATGCTAAGCACTTATCAAGTGCTCAATAAATATTTGTTGAATAAATGACAAGTGGTTTGCCTTATGGGAATAAAGTGACACTTAAAAAATAAGAAAACAAACATTCAAAAGTGAAAAATTTCAGGAACTTGAAGAAACAGCCAAAGGCCAAAATGTTTTGAAATAATACTATTGAATATGCAACTGATAGGCTACGTCTTGCTTACAATAAACCAATTAAATAAGGCAGTGAACCTGCGTTAGGAGAGTTTTACACAGGCACTCGAATTGTGATAACTTTGTTTCTGTAACTTTGAGGTACAGATAAAAGCAACAAAACTAGTTAATTTTGTTTATTTTGCAGGAGTATTGGTTTTCATAGGTTTTAATTGGCAAAAAAAGGCTCTCTGTGAAGGATCACTGTCCATCCATCTGCAAACAAATCTCTTAGCATAGGAAACAGGTATTCTAGACAACAGAATTTGGATTTGGACACTGGGACACAAATCACAGCCCCCACGCTTATAGTTGCATGTGACTGAGGGCAGATAAGTTAATGTGGTTGAGCTACTTTTCTTATCTGAAAAATGGAAACAAGAGCATTTACCTGTCAGGATTCTTGTGCGGACTAGTGATATTGATAATATAGTGATAATAAAATTCCTAACATATCAATGTAAAATTAAAAATTGCTGTTATCAAAATTTTAAAGTATTTCAAAATGAGAAACTGCTTTAAAATAAGACAATATTATGAAATAATCATTGACTTTAAAATAATAGCATTCAAGACCACAATACTGGGTAGACAGCATACGCTACAAGCTAAAGTAGCATTACAGAAGGATTCAGTATGTTGGGGTACTTTTTATGTTTTTATTTGGATAAAAAATAATGTTTATAAAGTTGAAGAACAGTCCAGTGAACTTCTATATCTCTTTCATCTAGATTTAACAGTGGATAATATCTTGCCACATTCACTCTCTTTTTCGATTTCTCACATGTGCACACATATTTTTGTTAACTTTTCAGAGTAAGCTGAAAATACAATTCACTCCTAAATACTTTAGCATGTGGTTCCTTAGAATAAGAACACTCAACAAGGTCATTTATTTTAATGCACTAATCTAGAAACATAGATGTAAAGGAACTGTAATTGTTAACACTAGATCCAGTTTCTTCTGCTGGGAATCTCTGCATTTTTCTAACTACCAGTTTGCCATCATGGGCTTGGTAGACAGTGGACACTAATAAGGCTACTTATAAAGTAAAATGTTTTATGCAATAAAAAATTTAAAAAGTACCTATTTTATTATTAATCTAGCATTCCATCATCAGTAACAGTATTCATGAAAACATATGCTATAATATAACAATATAGCTGTGGAAAAGTATAAATGAAATCAAAGCCCCAGAACCAATACTTCTAAGCGACCAAGAGATAGCCAACCCATCAGATGCACAGTTAAAAACACTGGTGATCAGGATGCTTACAGAACTGGTTGATTTTAGTCACAAATTAGATGAAAAAAAAACAAAGACTACACTAAGTGAAATGAAGGAAAATACATCAGGAACCAAATAGTGATAGAAAGAAAACTGGAACTCAAATCAATGGAGTGGACCAGGAGGAAGGAAGAAACAACCAAATAGAAAAGAATGAAGAAATAAGAACTAAAAAAAAAGAGAAGAGGCTTAGGAACCTCCAGGACATCTTTAAACATTCCAACATTCCAATTATAGAGGTACCAGAAGGGGAAGAGAAAGAGAAACAAATGGAAAACTTATTTGAACAAATAATAAAGAAGAACTTCCCCAATCTGGCAAAGGAAATAGACTTCCAGGAAATCCAGGAAGCTCAGAGAGTCCCAAATAAGGTGGACCCAAGAAGGAACACACCAAGGCACATCGTCATTACATTAGCCAAGAGTAAAATGAAGGAGAGAATTCTAGAAGCAGCAAGAGATAAGGGGACAGTCACCTACAAAGGAGTGCCCATCAGACTGTCCGCTGATTTCTCAAAAGAGACCTTATAGGCAAGAAGGGGCTGGAAAGAAGTATTCCAAGTCATGAAATCCAAAGACCTACAGCCAAGATTGCTCTATCCAGCAAAGCTTTCATTTAGAATGGAAGGGCAGATAAAGTGCTTCTCAGATAAGATCAAATTCAAGGAGTTCATCATCACCAAGCCCTTATTATATGAAATGTTAAAGGGACTGATCTAAGGAAAAGAAGATAAAAAAGATGAACAGTGGAAGGACAGCAAACTCACAGTTATTAACAACCACACCTAAAACAAAAGCAAACCAAGAGGACAGCTAGATCAGGAGTGGAACCACAGAAATGAAGAACACATGGAGGGTTAGCAATGGAAGGGGGAGGAGTAAAATTGGGGGAGAAGGTACAGAGAATAAGTAGCATAGATGGTGGGTAGAAAATAGTCAGGGGGAGGACAAGAGAAGTGTGGGAAATGTAGAAGCTAAAGAACTTGTGACACATAGACGTGAACTAAAGGAGGGAATGTGGGTGGGAGGAGGTGTGCAGGGTGGAGGGGAATGAAGTGGAGAAATGGGCAACTATAATGGCATAATCAATAAAATATATTATTAAAAAGCAAAAAAAAATAACCATATAGACACATCTAAGATCTGAAGCCCAGTTTTCCAAATTTTATTATTCCCTGCTAACTTGTCCCTAGTCTTTGCTCTGCAACACCTTTGGACAGTAAGTCAGTTGTGCTGGTTAACATAGTCACATGATATCTGTCCTACCAGAGAACTGTTTTACAGAAAGGTACTTTCACAATATTTTTCACCTCAGCTTTATCTCTGTATTCAATCATTTTCTTACCTTTATTTATACACAGGTCTGTCATTTCTAACTGAGGCAACTTTTCCATATGCACACTCCACTTTGTTAACAATTTCTTCTTCCTTAAATTCTGTCTATTATAGCTTTTGCTCAATTATCACTAGACCTCATTCCCTGTCTACATCCTAGATTTTTCTGTTCCTTCTTTTGTTTTGTTAATTGTAAACTAACAAAATCATCCCAACCACTAATAATTAGCTAGTTAAGCTTGAGCAAATTGCTTGAACCCTCCTGGACTTCAATTTTCCCTCCTGGGAGTCAAAGTTCAATGAGCTCTACCTGCAACGCCAGGAGTATTGAGAGCTCCGCATGAGTGAGATTAAATAGATGAATTCCAGCCTCTACCTGCCCAAGTTCAAATCTCTGCTTCTCAAGTTCTAGTTTGATGACTGTGCATGAGTTACTTAACTTTACATTCTTTGGTTTCCTATTTGTAAAGCAGGAATGCTAATAAGAATACCTGCCTCATATTGTGGAGTGTATATTTGTAACTAGGGGCACTGTCTGTGACTGAAAAATATGAGTCATGCTCAGAATATACCCACATCAAGGGATTGCCTTGGCTGCCTGGCTGGGTTGGAGCATTTTTCAGTGAACGAAAGGGTCGCAGGTTCCATTCCTGGTCAGGGCATGTGCCTAGGTTGCAGATTCAGTACCTGGTCGGGGCACGTCCAGGAGGCAAGCAATCGATGTTTCTCTTTCACTACTTTCTTCTTTCTCTAAAAATATCAATGGAGACTTGTCATCAGGTGAGGATTAAAAGAAAAAAGAATGAGATCAAATGTATAAAAGTATTGAACACATGTAAAATGTCGTTTCAGAATAGATAACTATAAATGCTTTCATCCCATTCTCTAATCAAGTGTGCTTGTCATCAAAAAGATAATTAATGTAAAATTCCTTAATATTATGTTGAAAATACTATCATTACAACTGTCTGATTTTCTAAAATTTAATTGTATTTTATACTAGGTACACCACAAACTACATTTATTTGGGGGATGATTGAAACTTAACCATAACATAGAATATTCATAGGTTCTCATTTTGGTTAAAATATGAATTTCAAAGAGTTAAAAATAAAACTATCAAAAATAAATAGTGAGCATATGTTCAAGATACTTAAATGCTTAATTATGGAAAGCAAAATGCTAAAATTGCTTCCAAGGGGGAAAGGAGAGTCTAGTATGCATAATCAAAGGAAGAAAGATGACTGGAAAAGGATTGCTAAGTTAGATTTTAAAATACTGATTTACATAGTCTGAATGTTTTTCGTCCTCCCAAAATTCATATGTAGAAATCCCAACCCCCAGAGGTGAGGGTATGGGCTTTTGAAAAGTGTTTCCATTGTGAGGGTGGAACCCTCCCGTACAGGATTAGTTTTTATGAAGGAGGTTCCAGAGAGATTCCTAGCACCTCCTGCCATGTGACTTGGAAGAGAGCCCTCACTCAACCACACTGATAACCCTGATCTCAAACTTTCAGCCTGCAGAACTGTGAAACATAAATTCTGCTGTTCACGAGGTCTATCTGGAAAAAGTCCAGCCATTGTTAATATAACAAAAATGGTTTATGCAACATCAATGTGACCCTGCAGCCAAGGAGATTAGATTGGAATGCACATGGGTGAACGATATACAAGTGAGTGGGGTTGGTAGATGAGTGAGCATGTATGCTGTGTGGCCATCATGTTCAAAATAGTTGAGCGAGTAGAGCAATGAATCTGCATCAGATTTTGCATTAAGCTTGAATATTCCTCCACGGAAACCATTTGGACAATTTCAGAAGGCCAGTTATGGGCTACAGGTGATTGGCCACTTTATCACAATGATGTACCTGCTCATGCAGAGATTTTTGGCAAAAACATCAAATCACCCAGGTAACTCGACCCTGCTATAGCCTAGATTTGGTGCTCTGTGACTTCTGGCTTTTCCCAAAATGAAAATCACCTTTGAAAGGGAAGAGATTTCAGACCACTGATGAGATTTAGAAAAATACAATGGGGCAGCTGATGACAAACGGGAACACTGTCACAGTGCCTATTTGGAAGGGGTTGATGAGTCATTGTCCTATATACAATGTTTCTTCTATCTTCCTCAATAAATGTCTCTGTTTTGCATTACACAGTCATACCTTCTGGACAGACCTCATAATATACCCAGCCTGAATTTTGTAAAAGCAGCCTAAAAGGACACTGATTAACCTCAAAACCATAACCTTTGAGGTTATCTTTCTATTAGAAAGACTTCATTTGTTTCTCTACAAGATGAAAATAATTTTCAACTTAACAATCTTTGACTAAGTAACATCTAATGTTGCAGAATCTGGGTCCAATAAACAGTAAAGAATAAGCCAAACAAAAACTACAATCTCTAAATATCCTTAAGCAGGCTGATTAAATAGTGCTTTAGTATACAGGGAAAGGACACTCAGTGACATTTTTGCTTTATCATTGAATTTTTAATAAATTTTCTCAACAATTTCAATTTACAAATAACCTTCTGCAAGACATCTGTTTCTTTTATAACAGCATCTAAAAACTGACTATTTCCTATACAAAGAAGTAGCTAGTGTGGCCCACGACTTTGGGTTTTATACTTGATTGGGAAACTTACACTTAATTTAGGAACAGCATATGCATGCAGATAAGACCCAAGGATACTAACAAAGACATATTATTAAACGTTTACCTTGTTAGAGAAAAGTTTAAGTTGCTTAATGCATAATAATAAAAAAAAACTGTAAACAGTCGTCATACTTAAACATTAAACAGTAACTTTTTAAAGAAATTACATGCTGTTAAAATGCATATCATGTACTACATATGAAAAATATGTATGTAGCTTATTAAATTCAGAGTTCATTCCCAAAACTCTCCGTTCAGATTCAGTTGGGTTTTTTTTTCAGGTGCAGCGGTAAGATTTATTGGGGTTGGAGCAAATGATTGCCCCCAGGCTCCCGGCATCTCATTTCTGTGTGTGCCACTGTGGAGGAAGTCCAGTCTTGTCTCCATTAGACCCAGATGCAGGGCCAGGGTCCTGAGACCTTGTGCCATGGCAAAGCTTAGTCTAATGCAGCCTCTGTCCCTGACCGCTGACGCAGTCTCTGTTTCCAGCTGTGGTCCAGCTGGTATTGCATTGCCACACTCAGGCTGGCACTTGAAGCAGTTCTTATACAAGCCAAAACTTTTGAACTCCCCTCTTCTCCTCTGCCTCTTCTACACATATAGGACAGAAACATAAGTACAGCCGCCTTTTTCTACAAACAGGTAAAATTTATCTGCCAGTTTAGTGTATGAAAGGATACATATCCCCTAGTAATCTTTTTTTAGTTTTACTGAAAGCAATATATTTGCAATTATGCATTCCAACATTATAATAACATGCACATAAAATGAGTAATAGGGTTTTAAAAAAACTGTATAATTCCTTTTCAAAATATCTATGTCTTGTTTCTCGAAAATCTGTGCTTAAAGAACACAATGTCTGAAATGTTTGAAAAAGATGACCATATCTACTCTACCTTACTACACTATAGGAAATCTAAGCTTGAGTTTAAACCATTCTTATAAAATATCTTATACAAACCAATAAAAAATACAAAGGCACCAATCAGAAGTCTAAGCATATGAAAAGAAAATTGAAAACAGGAGCTACTCCTCAGCACTATTGGGAATATGTTCAAGGAAAGCAATTAAAACAAAATATCATTATTCACCCTAATTAGTGTAGTAGTTTCCTAGGATTGCCTTAACAAATTATCACAAACTTGGTGGTTTAAAAAAAAAAGAAATTTATTCTCTCTCAGTTCTGAAGCCTAGAATTCTGAAATAAAGGTGTCAACATGTTACAGACATTGAGGTTCTTGGGTTGCCCAAGGTAGAAACTGAGAGAAAACCCTAGTGAAATTTGTAGACAGATTTTATTAAGCTTATGATAGAGCACCAGGGAGGCAGCACAAAGGAAATGAAAGCCCTCTAAGCTGGCTGTGAGGCTGGCTCAGCTTGGCTGCTTTGATAAGCTGGGGGCAAAATGAGCTTTCCTAAAATGAGGCTTTTTGGAAAAGGTGGATGTGTGGAATTTCCCATTTCTGAGTCGGGTGACTGCTCTCTCCAGGTGCCTTGCCTGGTGACTAGGTCCAGGCCTGCGCCGTAGGGGCGAGATGGCAGACTGCTCATCACTGCTGCCCAAGCAAGGTCAAACCTAGGTGGTCAATCCTTGACCAACTGCACTTGCTAGCCAGTGCTTTAAGCAAGCAGCTAGAAGGAAGATAAAATCAGCAATCCCTGCATTTTTGAGTACAGAATGGAGGGGTGGTGACATTTTTGTGGTCAGCTTATCGCTCCTTCCATCTGACCATCTAGTCTTATCTTGGCTTCCTGGCTACCGGATATTTTCTATTCCTGAGCCCAAGTCCCTATGCTGTCTCCTACAGGCTCTGCTCTCTCTAAACGTCCTAGAGAAGAGTACTTCTTTGCCTCTTTCTAGCTTTAGGTGACTGCTGGCCATCCTCAGTATTTCTTGCCTCATAGCTGCATCACTCCAATCTCTGCTTGCACCTTCATATGGTGTCTTCCCTCTAAGTATGTGTCTTTGTGTCCACATTTCCGTCTATAAGGATGTCAGGCATTGGGTTACGGCTCATTCTGATCCAGTATGGCTTCATTATTACTTGATCCTATCTACAAACACCCTATTTCCAAATAAGGCCACTTTCTGAAGTTCCAGGCAGGTGTGGACTTTAGGAGACAGTATTCATACCAGTACAATTAGCCAGGATTTTTACCCAACGGTACATCCAGTATTTGGAGTCACCTGAGACGCACCTCTGTCTCTCATACCACATCTGATTAGCAGAGAACCTGCTACTCTGTGTAGAACATCTTCTGAATCTGACTTCTCGTCACCGTCTCTCCATCTGGACTGCCGCAGCAGTCACCTACTTGGTTTCCAGCCTCTCTCCCTGCCTCCCTATATTCTTTTCTCCACACCGTGCCAGGGTGAGCCTTCAAACCTCAGTCATGGAATGTCACCTCACTGTCCAAAATCTGTCAAGAACTTCCCAGTGATTTCTGACATTGATTACAATGAGATATTAATTAACTCTATCGACATGGTACACTCCCAGGAGTATCCAACCTTTTGCCATCTCTGGAACACATTGGAAGAAGAAGAGTTGTCTTGGGCCACACATTAAATACACTGTGACACGTAATCACAAAAACATCTCGTAAAGTTTTAAGTAAATTTACGATTTCGTGTTGGGCCCCATTCACAGCCCCCCTGAGCTGCATGCAGCCCACCGGCCTCAGGTTGAACACCCCTGCAAGCCAAATATTCGTTTTCTTTTCTATTTTCTATGCTCAACCACAAGCTTTCAAATACTTAGCAGATATTGGTTATGAACTAGAATAATACCCTCAGCTCCAATTTGGAGAATAAACCTTCTCCCAACATCAAATTCCCAGAAAGAAAATGAAATCCAAAAGTCAAGTCTCCTTCAGTTTGTAAGTTTAAATTAAAAAAAAATTAAAGCGCAATATGCCTTTTTTCTGATTCCATTTTCTCCTTGGTCTCAGCACAGGAGTCTCCCTGTGCCCTTGGCTGGAGCCACCTGGCCTTGCAATGCCTTAACCCCTTTAATCCCTCAGCAGCTGGGTTAACCCGACATGAGGTCCCTCTGTGTTCTGCTGTGAGAGGCCGACTCTCAGTAGATTTTTGGATTCGGGTTCCTTCAGGGATGCCATCCTAGTCTGCTCCTGGAGAACTTGCCTTGTATGTTATTATTAGTGTTGTTGATATGAGTCGTATTATAATAATAGCTAGTATTAGAAAGTGCTTACTATATTTTTAGATACTATGCTAAGGTCTTTATACATTTTTATGGAAATCCTTCCCACAATCTTATGAAATCACATTCTTATTAATTCTGTTGTGTAGATCAGGGAACTAAGGCACAGAGACTTAAAGAAATAACGGTAACAACTGAGGTGCAGACCCCAGCGCTGTGGCTCCAGAAGCCACTGTCTTCCCATCCCACAATATTGCCTTTACGAACCTTATTTAATTTTGGAGGACCCAGTCATACTTTGTAAGCTAGGCACACACAAACTTGGTTTCTTCCTCTAAGCTCCATCCTTAGAATAATTGCATATCAGTGTATTACATTATCTTTTATATTCTTCCTACCTTGACATCAAAACTCCCAGTAATTCTTCTAAAATATGCTTGTATTTCTTTTAGTTCAATCCATAAGCTTCCCTTCATTTTTGCTTCATGTTGCTGCTGTTTTTAGAATGGCCACTTGTCTTTCATATCTGACTTGTCTTTGATATTGTTTCCATGAGGCAAACATATGTATATATATTTTATATGAAATTATTTAAATAGCTAAAGAAATGATGATCAAAATAAAAATTTCGCAATTATTAAACAACATTGCTTTTTGAATGCAGGTGTTTCAACTAGTTCTTATTGTCTTATGTTTTTCTTATAATGGATTTTTGTAATATTCCTAAAACCTCTTCAGAAAACTCTTGTTTAATCTTTGTAGGAATTCCAAGCAGAAAAGTATGTTTAGTCAGTAGTCCATTTAAAATAATATGGAGTAGTCCATACAACAAATAATAACCTACGTAGATATGTACTACTTCCAACATCTAAAAACTCTTTAAACCACTTCCTTGTACAAACCCCTTTAAGAAAAAAATCCATGCACTTTATCATAAAACTGAAGCTGGTCATTGTCCAAGTCTTTTAGAAAACCACCCTGTCCTGGCAATTGTCCATATTCTGACATTTCCTCATGCATGACATGCACTTCACAGTTATCTCAGTTGGGAAGAAATGGATCAGGAGGGGTCTAATGTGGGAGTCCAGCTTCTACTTACATCTCTCCAGTCATTGGTAAGGAAAGTTATGCAAATCCTAATCATGAAAACAATTCTATTCCATGGTAGATATATTATAAAAATGACAAATAAGTCTATGCATTGTTCATTAAGTAAAAACTCTTTCATGGGCCTTGGCTGGTGTAGCTCAGTGGATTGAGCACGGGCCTGCAAACCAAACAACCGCAGTTCAATTCCCAGTCAGGGCACGTGCCTGGGTTGCAGGCCAGTTCCCAGAGAGGGACACACAAGAGGCAACCACACATTGATATTTCTCTCCCTCTCTCTCCTTCTCGTCCCCTCTCTCTAAAAATAAGTAAATAAAATCTTTAAAAAAATAGATTATTAAAAAAAGCTCTTTCATGGAAATTGTTTATTGAAGTACTTTTTAGTTAGCAGCTTAATAATCTTATGAGTATACATGAACAGAAACTAACAACAAAGTCATGGGGAGGTGTTCAAAAGAGGTTATATAACCCACTTTTCTATACAATATAATACAACTGTGATTTCCTTTTTCAAATAAAAATTATTCTTGCTCTTTCATTAACAGTTCAGTAGGTTTTTTCATAATTAATTTCACCCAGAAAAGACTAATGAAGTAATTATAATGTAAACAAGAACTAGTACCCTCCCTTTTTTAGAATTTACCCTCTGGGTACCAGAGTTTCATTTTTATTTCTTCCTTTCAATTCCTGATTTAATAAACCTCAATTTAGATACAGTTATTTATTGTAGGATAACAAATTAGCCCAAAACGTAGTAACTTAAAACAGTGAAGATTCATCTTCACAGTTTCTGTGGGCCTGCAAATTGGGGAACGGGTTAGCTGGGCAGTCTGGCTTGGGGTCTCTCAGGAGGCAGCAATCAGAGACCACGGGGGCTGCAGTCACCTGTCGGCTTGACTGGGCTGAAGCTTCTGCTTCCAAGGCAGCTCACTCACATGGCTGCTGTGTCGTCACTGGCTTTTGGCTGGAGGCCTCAATTTCCGTGTGGGCCTAGTCCCAGACTCGAGTGTCCTCATGGTACAGCCGGTGGCCAGTCTCCCCAGAGTGAATGATCCAAAATGGAAGCAAGTCCTATCTGCAATGTCTTTTATGACTTAGACTCAGAAGTCACACACACTCACTTCCACCACACTCTAGTTGTTAGAAGCCAGAGGAAAGAGACTGGCTTTCCTCCCCTAATTTTCCTCCCCTAATTTTCCTCCCCTAATTTGCCTCAAGGGAGGAAAATTAGGCTCTACCTTTGGAAGAGAGGGGCTGTCAAAAATGTGCGGACATTTTTTTAAACCTAAAGTTAGTGATACTATATTTATCCCTTATTTATCTCAAAAAAAGTTTAAAACAAACCTAAAGTTCTAGTAAAAATGATTTACCTTCTCAGGTATTTCCTCAAATTTTCTCAACAAACTTATTTAACCCTGCATATCCATAAAAATCTTTCTCATAGTTTTATTGCTATTCAACATATAAGCTTGTTCTCACTTTCAGTATCTCTGCACCGGTGGTTAAGCGTGAATGCTTTGATGTGCTAGATTGTGATGTTCTCCCTGGGCTTTGAGATTTGGGACTTTCTGTTGTTGTTCATTTGTTGTCGTTCTACCATCTCAGAGTTTTCATTACACCTGTAACTTGGTTGGTGCTCAATAAAAGTTTGGTAATAAATGAAACATCTACATTCCTCTTGCTGTTTTTTAATGTTTTAAATTTATTTATTTTATTGTTGTTCAAGTACAGTTTTCTGTCTTTTACTCCCATCCCAGCCCACTCCCCCAGTGCTCCCCACCTTCCTCCCATTTCCACCCCCCCTTAGTTTCTGTCCCTGTGTCCTTTATACTTGTTCCTGTAAACCCTTCCCCTTTTCCCCTGAAATTCCCTCCCCCTCTTGTTGTTGTTTTTTAGGATTCTTGGATCTAGCATTTCCCATTAGGTTCATAAAATAAAATCAGGGATTTTATAAAAACAGTATATTTTGTGACCCTGAACAGTTATGACAAAAACATATATGGTAAATAATTTTCATAAGAAAATGGGGTATGTTGTGAAATATGAAAATTAATAAGGAGATAAAATATTGAATAGAGGAGAGTGGTATACTGATCTGTTCTCTCTTTCTCCCTCTAAAAGAGATATAAGCAGCTTCAAAAGCATAAAACCCCAACAGTGCTGAAAACTAGAGAAAAAGTATCATCAGCACAGTAACCTCCTGAAAGTGGGTCACATAAAGGAAAGTTGAAAGTTTATAAAGAAAAAAAGGAAGAAAGAGTTGTCTGGGAGAGTGGAAGAGCAGAGGGTAGTTAACTAAGGAAATGTGGTTGACCGTAATGCTAGACGGAGGTCCTCTTGGAGTGAGTGCTCATGAATTTAGCGTGACAACAACTAGAATGATTATGTGGTTTTTCTCCAGCCACATTCAGCTGCTTGGGGATGATCAATGAATAAAAATGAGTTCAGTTTGAACTCTAACTGGGGTTTTGTCAGAAATAACTAAAGGGAAAGCAAGGCACGGAATATATTGAATTACGTCAGACCATAGAATCTAAAGTGGGTAATAAGAAGTGAAGACAGAAATGATGGATGGTGAAAATGTGGTAGAATGGGTAGAGTGGAGGTCCACTGGGGGCTGAGGAATTTTCAGTTACAGATCTTTACCTAGAAAGATGGTGGCAGTGGGGGTGGGATGTCTGAGATTATGACGGGGAAGGGTTTGTAACGACAATGTCAGCTAAGGCCACCAAAGTGAGTGACTGGCATGATGTGGAGGACAAGATCACTGGAGAGGTAAAAGAACTAAGAGGCCAGAGTTCTCATAAGTATGCTCAGATAGGTTCTGAGACAAATTATTGAATCTAGAATTCTCTACCCAAATTATCAATGAGATGTGAGCAAAAATTAGAGGTTTTTTAATATGTAAAAACTTAAAGAACATACCACCTATATATCATAAATGACAATAATATAGGCCGGATGACAAAAATCATAAAATATGTAACCTCAAAATGAAACAAATCGGTGCCTAACAAATGTCAGCCCTTACGTATTACTCAAAAGAAGTGAAGGAAGTTAGAAATATTTAGAGGGCCCATTATATTTAGACAAATGAAGATTTCCCTTCAAATGGCAAAATTTAAATGACACAAGAATGTGTTTCCTTTTTTCTTTGATCCCAACCCCACACCACACTATGAGTTCTACAGTGACTTAATTCTTCCATGCTTTCTACAAATTGAAGCCAAATAAGCCGTACTTGCAATACAAGTAAATGAAAAATTATATCACAGTAGAAATATAATTATTATAATTACTGACAATGTAAAATAATAGTAAAACTAAAGATAATCAAAGAGGAAAGCTGGAAGGATGAATAGGGTAAGTGTATTAAGTTCTTCATCTTCCACGGCAGAAGGTGGCTGATGTCGCACAAGTCAATGCAAGTAGAGAGTTCAAGTGTGTTATTTCAAGGAGAACTAATGCTGATGCTATCATTTAGAAAGTGGAAGTACAAGTAAACGAAATTCCTCACACCTCATAGCAGATACATAAAGCAAGGAACTGAGGTAAATAATTACTATAAATAGGTATAAATGGGACCACAAAATGTACAACAACAAATTAAGAGCGGTTGCCCCTAGGAAATGAAACAGAGTCTGGTGCTGGGGAAGAGGGATATTGGTTTTCATTTTCTGCCTTTTGAATTGTTTGACTTAAAAAATAGTTATCTTTGAAAAATACATTATTTCTAATTTTTTAACTAAAGAAAAAGAGTGTGGAAGGATATGGGGTAGCAAGTAAGCCACACATGATTAAATTCAAATCTGCTTTTTAGGGTGTTATCTTAGGATATAGGTAATTGTAAATTTTCTTAGTTTTATGAGGATTTACATTTTTTATCCTATGTAGACAGTAATGCATAAAATTACCATTTTTAACTTTGAAAATACCACTAATCTCACTTTTTCCTTCTCTTATTTATCATGGTTGGTAGTTTTCCTAAAAAGAAAAAAAAAAAAGAAAGAGTAGGGAGTGGGAGAGGGACAGAAGAAAAAGAGAAACAAAAAGGCCAGCTAGAAGTTTGAAAGAAGCAAATTTGAGAGTTAATTACACAGAATAGAGATAAGACATGTCATAAACAGCATCTATTGCCATAAATCCTCAAACTTGTATTTTTAAATAGTTTTGCTGTTAAAATGAATTTTTTAGGTGGCTGCTTGAAACTGAGTCTTGGCTTCTCTCAGAAGGTGAACTTCCGCACCCACTCCAACTTCACACACTACCAGACCTGGGGCTCTGTGAAGCTGCCCAGCCACTGGGTCCGGCCAGCCAGCCACATGGGCAGTGTCTACGCAGGCACCGTGGGCTCAGTCTCCCAGATCTCAGTGCCCCACTCCACCAGTGTTCAGAGCAGCTGGGAGCCCAAGGGCCTGGCTGTAGGGATGGCTGGGGGTCTGGCAGTCATAGGAGGCACCCAGAGCAAGAAGGAGACTATAAAACGCCCAAATGCCCAGAGTCAAGTATGAGATGGAGATGGCCACACTACAGTCTATGCCGAATGACATCAATGGGCTCTGAAAAGTCACTGATAACACTATTATTGCTCAGCTGCAGCTGGAGACAGAGATTGAGCCTCTCAAGGAAGAGCTGGTCTTCATAAAGAAGAACCACAACAAAAAAGTAAATCGTCTAGAAAACCAGATTGCCAAATCTGGATTTACCATGGACTTGGATGTCCCCAAATTTCAGGATCTCCACAAAGTCATGGCAGACATAGAGGCCCATTGTGACCAGATGACTCAAAAGAACCAAGAGGAGCTAGACAAGCACTGGTCCCAGCAGACTGAAGAGAACACCACAGGGGTCACCCAGCAGACCACTGAGATAAGAGCTCTGTGGGATCCTGCTGCCCCTGGAGTCGGAGCTGGCTCAGACCCAGGCAGAGAGGCCACGCCAGGGGCAGAAGCCCTGCTGAACGTCAGGGTCAAGCTGGAGGACTTCAATCTTGGTGATGCCTTGGACAACAGCCACTTTAATGGTAATGGAAAAAAATACAATTTAAAAAATAATAAAAGAAATAAATATGTAAAGGAGAAAAAAGATCCCCCATTGGATTGTGGGGAGCAAAATGGTATCTGAGGTCAATGACACCAAAGTTCTGAGGTGGAGAAGGCAGCAGAAGGGGGAACCCCTTGGCGGGGCAGGAGGCCAATAAGAAATGCAGAAATTATTGAAAAAATAATTTTTTATATCTCTCAGCAGAGCAACCATAAAGTGGTCTACCAAACACTGCCAAATAAGTTTTGTATATTTGATGATGGATTATAAGTAATTCAATAAATGTAAAAAAAAAAACCTGACTATAACTAATGTAATTCTTCCAGGGAAGGATAATTGTATGTTCAGGAAAATTATGAAAATTTTGATGGAACATATTTGTTCTAGTGTGTCACAGCTCTAATTTGGAGTAAATTATTCTGCTTTTTTGAAAAGCAGTCCAAGTGGGTGAAAAAAATGTCCCCTTTATTGTTGATCCTGTACCCTACCACATCTCTTTCTTTCTCTTTTTATTATTCTTTTAGTTGTTATCATCAGTTCAAGGCCAGGGGTCTATTCAAGTAAAATCATCAGTGTGAGAGAACTACAACATGGTCAAAACAAGTAGAAATCTTTTTTTGTAATTTTATTTATTTGTTTATACCCCTCCTCCTTTTTTAAAAGACAACTTTCTTCCTCACCAAAATGAAAATAACTGTTTTTGAAAACTATGATTTTACAAATATGTGTAAGTATTCCCAGAATTTGTCTTGTATTTCCTCTTGGACAAGTAAGCTGCAAATGAGAAATAAGGAGAATGAAGGTATTTTGAACACAAATGATTCTAACGGCAAAAGGACAAAGAAAAACCCCAATACAAAGCTGGTAGCTACCTCTCCCTCCTGCTTCTATGGGACTTCCAATTAGTCACCGAATATCTCTAAGCTTAATTTTCCTTGATTATTTGAATTTTCTATAAAATGGGAGAGACGGGGAGGATGAACCTGTTCTGTTTGCATCAATCCCTGGAAGGTAGTGAGCATGAACTGAGTTGGGGCATGTGAAAGCTATACAGACTTCACACAATGGGATAAACCATCATCCTCATTATTATTGTGACACCAGATTAGAGGACACTATGCTCTTTGTAACTTCGTACTTACCTAGCTCTCGCTCTGTGAATTTAAACAACAGGTTCCTTCCATAGCCTCACTCCAGAAAGCATAACACCACGCATTCCAAAAGAAATCTCCACCTGTTCCTCGGCTAGGTCATGCACAGGCACCCTGAGAGCTCCCTGAGTGGGGCCGGCCACCTTGGCCTTCACCCCGTGAGTCAGAGATGGGACTGGCTGAACTGTAAAGGCCACGTAAGTAACTTGTAACTGCCTTATTTCTTAGACTATGCATGATTTCCCTATTTAAGTGAATGTGATACTTTGAGAAATCATTCATGTAAAAAAATGCAATATATGCAATAAAATCAATATGTAGCCTGTTCTGAAATTCAGTAAGCTCACCAGGAAGGGCCAGAGTTAAATCCCTGAGAGTTAGTAAAAATAAAAGAAAACTATCACAACAGAATAGTCTTTCTCTGTGGAATTTGTAAACAAGATAACTAATACAAACCATAAATGCGAATGATCACCCACTAAACATGATGTAATGAAAAACATATCAGATTTTAACTAAAAGTTTTGTGTTTATGTCCCAGATTACCTCTCAATTATTATATGGTTTTGGGCAAGTTACTGAACATCTCTTAAGTCTGTTTTCTTATTTATACAGTTGGTAGCACCCTACCTTACAAAATTGCTGTAAAGATTAAATTAGGCAATGCATACATGCTCTTAGCTTCTTCCCCACCTCCCATCATCCCTGAACTGTTAGAAGAACTCTTGCTGTAAAGGGCCAAGGTGTATACTTCCCTTTCTCAAAGCTAAGTCCATCTTTGGTGAGCTTCTGCTCACCCAACTGTGTAACATAGCACCATATTCTTGATTTAAACGGAGGTCTTTGTAAGTTGTGGCATTTCTTTCATATCTATGTATTATCCAACTTTAGATCTCAGACTTTGGCTCTGAAATGTGAAAAATATCCTCCATGTGATCACTTCGTGAGCATACTTGATCACCCCCTCCATATCAGCTACTGTGGTAGAAACCCATATAATTATAAAATAGTCGCATAGCAACTTCATTATCAAGCATCTTTATTCCGCCTCTTGTATCTTAAACCTCCAAGCAACTAGAGGAATATTTTTAGCTAGAAACAGTCTTTAACCAAAAAAAGAGGATATAAAATTCCAGGATATTGATTTGTTTTTTTTAAATTTACCTCTATCTTTATACTCACCAGACTTGAATAAAACAAAAATCAAACTACTCACAAATGAGGCAGCGATTAGCCTCTAAACATCCCATGTGCCCAGGGAGAACTACTGTTAAGCTATCCAAAGTAATCTAGGTTGTCACCGACAAACAGCTTCCCCCAGAACATAAGAAATCAACAGCCACCCACTCCTTCTTCACTGGTGGAGTGAAACAGGCTTTGCAGTGTACCGGCTCTGAGTTACAGGTGAGCCAAAGCCACACCGACAGCCACAGAAAGAAAAATGACTATGCATCAGGACTCCCCTTTGCCAAAAGAAAGGAAAAAAAAAACACTTGAAAAATCATTTAATCCCAAAGCCTCATTGTATAGACCAGAAATTTTAGGTCAAGTGTTTTGACCAAAGTCATAACTTAATTATTTACTTACAAGAAAAGGATGAGTTAAAACCATTTTTGCTTAAATTAAGGATTCTTCCAGGAAGGCAGGATGACACTGTATTTTAAGACAATGGTACTGGTATTGAGTGAAACTGCCTTCATTCTAGTTCTCCAGTTGTCTATAAGCTACCAAGTTAACTTTTAGGGACTTCAATTTCCTCAATGCTACCTTACAGGGTCATTTTAAAGAGTACATGAGACAATCCACATAATCATGAAACTGCACCTTGCACAAATTAAGTACATATAGGTAATCTATATTATTATCCAATGGTCTAGAAAATGTAAACTCATCAGGTTCCCAAATACCTTACTGATATCTCTGAAAGAAGGGAACATCTTACATGCAAAGGAACTGTAAAGTCAAATAATCTTCCAAAATTTTAAGCTATATCTAAGTCATTAACTATTCAGTCACTTTAAAATTCTCTCTTCCATATCTTCGGAACAACTATCTTAAGCTTTCAGCAAATTCACCCGGCCAAGGACAGTAATCACATATAACACAGAGCTTAGGAAATAAGGATTTTTATTTCTTTCGAAAACATTAATTTGAGCCTTTAAACCAGATTTTAGCTCTTTTATAAAAGTAAAACAAAAAAATTAAAAACTAAAAGGAAACAAAATATAACAAAAATGTATTACATATGAGCAATTCTGCCTAATAGGAGCATTGAGTCAGGGTTTAAAGGGTCTTTAAAAGAAGAGCCTCCATGACCAATTATCGTTAATTATATTTTTTTCCTCCAGGACATTAGTAATGAGCTCGATGTAACACTTGGGGGAGTTTTATTTTGTTTTTTGGTTAGCCATTAATCTTAGCCAGAATGGAGTTGGGGAGAGGGAAATCATTTCAAAGATGAAGATTTTTGAAAAGACCAATGCATGTTTTCCCCATCCCAAAATAACAAACAGGACAAACAAAAAAATGGAGGGGACAGGCCTATGTAGCATCCTTCTCTAAGTAGATTCTTTAAAAAATAATTTTGCCTACTACTCTCAGGCTTGGTCACATTTGCTGATGATGGGATTGTGGATCTCAGATACCTTCTGCAATCATGTCTTCTTTGCCTCATAAGGAAGACCCATCCCTTACCCTACTTCAGAGATCAATAAATACGAGCATAAATCATCAAGAGATCTCGAGCTGTCATTTAAGCCGTCATTACCTCTCTGTTAGCAAGTACGTTTTCTGACATTTTTTCCAAGAGTTATTCTACCACATAGATTAAAGCAGAGGTTACCAGAAGTGTGTTGTTTGTCCACAGTCTCAGGAGTTCTCTGGGCAAAATCTGAAGCTGCCGGTATGCTCAGAGGGGAAAGGGAGGCTGGAGAAAGTGGCAGACCATTCCAGATTGGTCGGTGGCAGATTTAAGCATTACATGGAGTTTGTATTATGGCCACAAATGGGTTCGGTCACATAGTCCAGATGGTCTTAACCACAGTTTACTCTCTGAAGGCTTTGTCCTTGAAGTGGATCCTAGTGCGGGGACAGCAGATAGACCATTCCAAGCATAGGTGAGAAGAGCCTCTGATTGTCCAGGTCCAGCCTGAAGTCAGTCGCTGGTCCTGCCTTGAGGACCACCTCCAGCATGGCCAGGTCAAGCAATTAGAGCACTTAGCTGGAGCTTTCAGATCTTTCCTATTTCTTCTGGACTCATTTCTGACTCATGAAGAAATGGCTATGGTATTCTCAGGCCACCTTCATTACAACATTTTAATTTGTTACTCCAAAATTTTTTTTTTCATTTTCTCAATAGTGCAGTGGACCCTGAAAGACATGGTGGGTCATTTTGCAATGCCGAAGAGAAAAATGATAATAATGAAGACTATACAGTCCCTTTTTTTTCAAAAGAGAGAGAGAATGAAAGGGTAAGAAAAGGAGAGAAACATCGAATGATTGCCTCTCATACGCTCCCCAACTGGGGACCAAACCCACAACCTAGGCATGTGTGCTGACCAGGAATCGAACTGGCAAACGCTTGCTTTGCAGAGCCATGCCAAAACTACTGAGCCACACTGGTCAGGGCAAGATCATATAGCCTTAAAGTGCATAAAGCTATTTAAAAGTTCCCCAGCTGGTACTTTCTTCACTTGCCAGTGTGAAGCAATTTACATATTTTTTTTATTTAAGGGGATACAGTGTTAGGTGAGAGAACTCCCAAAGCAAACAATTCAGACAATGCCACCACCTTCCTTTCCCACCTGTCTTCATTAGCACTAGATCAGGATGCATTTTATAGTCAATTACTTTTTTGCATTTTGGTGCTATCTGTGACCTTGTATAAAAATTGCTACTACATGTTCAACTGCAAATGTGGGATGATAAAACCTTTAAGTAGCAATTGAAGTCCAGAGTAAGGCATGAATTTCTGTGAGGGATTTAGTAAAGAAGGTGGTATAAATTTCACTCACCAAGTAATGGTAAGTCAGTTAGAAAGTTGAGGAATGTGAACAAATGGAAAAAAAAAACAGATCAGTATAGATCTGGCAGAAATACAGAAGTGGTAATAACATGTGCCTCAAGTCACCTAGTTCTTTCTAAGACTTTAGGTACTTAAAAAGGTCAAAGAAAGATAATTTAAAAATCAGCAGGAAAAAACACGTATGAACTTTGAAGAATTATGCAAAGTGAAATGAGTGACCCAGGACAAATATTATAAGATTCCACTTACGACGTACCATCAAATTCATGGAGACAGAAATTCTGGCGGTTGCCAGGAGCTGGAGAGAAGGGCAAGCCGAGTTGTTTGAAGGGTGCAGAGTTTTGTTTGTAAAGATGAAAAAGTTTTAGGGACGGATGATGATGATGGTTATACAACAATATGGGTGTACTTAATGCCACGGAACTACATACTTTAAAATAGTCAAAATGGAAAACTTTATTTTATGCATGTTTTACCACATATATCTTAATTGTTACCAAATTCCCTTATCCTGAAATCTGTTTTTACCTTACGGTGTTTAGAAAAGCTTGGCAAAATAGTGCCCTCTTGTGGGCCTCGTGCGGTGGCAAAATACATAACTAACAATCCTACATTCTAGTTCTTGCACAGAACCGCTATGCTTGGATTCCTGGTTGGCAGAGAACCCAAAATCCTCCCAAAATTTAATCCCAAAACAGAGATTAGCATAGGGTTGCTGATGTATTGATATTTTGGACAGAGTCTCTTAATTTCTTAGTTGACAGCGTCAAAGAAACACCCACTTCCCAAAAGTTTTAAAGGTTGAAGCTCAGTGGCTCTTAAGGTAATTAAAACTAAGGATGTTTAAATTCATGTTAGGTTTCAGGAAGAAGCTTCTATTAAAAAAGATACTTGGAGTGTTTTTTTTGCGGGGAGGTGATCTTGAAAATTAACTTATTTCATTCATCACTGCATTTTTTTCTGTTTTTCAGCAGAAAAGACCTTTTCTGTTACTGCCATCCAACTTTGCTATTAATAAGCAAGAAATTAGAGAAGATGATGTCCTTCCATAGGAGATATTTTTAACACTTCTATTTTAAATTGCTTTTTTATTATTATATAATTATCTCCTTTTTGTAACCTATAGACTATCATCAACTGCATTTGTTGGCCAAGGAATAGGTTAAGCAAGTGTTTCAAGATCATTGAAAGAATGAACGGCAAAGCGAAATTAAAATTCTGATGTACTGATTTTCTACACTAATCTTAACAGCTTGCCAATGTTGCTGCTCTAAAAATGTATGTTTTTAAGTAGAAACAGTTTTTAGTTGGGATTTTTAAGGTAATTCTATGATTTTGTGAGAAGAAATAATGTGGGATTTTATAGTTTTCTCTTGCAAATGTAGGTTCCTAACTATGTTTATCCTGAAGATATATTTAATTTGGAAGAAGACAATAAAAAGATTAATTGCACCTGCTGACAGATTTCACCTGACCTTGAAAAGTTTAGAGTCACCCAGAAATCTCATTAAAAATAATGGTTTGTGAAAAGTTCAAATTAAGTATCTATATGCACTTTGGCTTCTGTTTCCTTAGGAATCTGGAACTTGAACCAGTCTGGTATTAATGAAATCACTTTAAGTCACTTAAGCAATTTGCAGTCACCCATACTGAGATGCTTTGCAGACCATCAGCTACATGCTCATGATTTCATTATAATGTCTCATTAACAGCCTATGACATTTCCAAATACAACTTTGTGAGGATTTATCAGAACTTTTTATTTTGAAATAAATTTAGGTTTGCAGAAAATTCGCAAACATAGCAGAGACAATGTCCACATACCCATCACCTCATGCCCCCTCATATTAATATCTTAAACTACCAGGTGACATTTGTCAAAATTTTAAAACTAACACTGTTCTGTTATAAACTCCAAAATCTGTACATGTTCCACTAACATTTTTCTTTAGCACAGATTCCCATCCAGAGCACCGTGTAGCGTTCGGTCACTGCACCTCCTTAGTCTGTCTGTGACAATTTCTCGGACCTCCTCTGTCTCCCATCTTGACAGCTGTGAGGAAGAGGTATTTTGTGGATTATCCCCAAATTTGGCTGTGCCTGATGTTTTTTTTTTCCTCAGGATTAGGCTGGAGATATGGGCTTTTGTGTCGAATATTGAAGAGGCAGCAGGCCCTTCTCGTCACATCCTATCAGATGCCCATGATTCCAGCTTGATTTATCACCGCTGGGAGAACTTTGATCACTATGGTAAGACTGTGTGCCAAGTTTTACCACTGGTTCACGTATGTTATTTGCAAGAGAAATATGTGCAGCCCTACAACATTTCTATAATTCACTTTTATGTGTAATATTGAATCGTGCCAGAAATGACAGGCAGCATTAACTTTCATTCTGATTCAGGACCTGCCAGGGGTCTGTGAACTTCATTGAGAGGCATAAAGTATGACTTATGAAAGATAATAGAAGGGTTTTTCTATATACAATAGATATATGAATATATAGGATTGTGTATATAATAGATATATGAATACATAGGATTGTGTTCTTGATCATTGTTGCTTGAATAATGCATTGGGAAGTGTAAATATCTACCAGAACAAAAAGAAATCACAATACAGTTTTTCAAAGTAGACATAATGCCTTTTTTGCACCATATTTCAAAGAGTCACAGTACCTAGAGTAGATCAGCATGAACATCCCCCGTTGCTCCATGAACATAAAGATTTTTGCAAAGAGCTCAGAGCGTGCCTCATATACCTACGCAAAGAACATGGTAAATTCTCTCCGGTGGCAATTCCCAGGCATTGGCAGTCATGGCAGCAAAATCTCCTGTCTAGCTTTTGTATCTATAACAATTTAATCTCATACCTATAATAATTTAATTCAAACATCAATATATAGTTGCATAAATCTTTATTGATTAAAGAAAGTAAATGTACTCTTTTTCAACAAAAAAAGGCTCCTATAAAAAGAGACAGCTGAAAGTCCATATAACTGCAGCGGTCGCCTCTGAGGAGAAACACCGCTTGATGAGTGTGTATTTTAGAGACAGCCCTGATGCCAAGTGCAATTTCCAGACTTCTGAATGTCTGGATAAAATCTCCTCCATCATCCCATTTCGAGCCTTATGTCAGGATAAAAATTCCTCGAGTTCTATGAAAATAGCTACTTCTTACTTTGTTTGTTTGTTTGTTGTTCTGCTGGCTTCCAGTGTTTTGCCCTTTGAATTGATTTAGCTGATGAATAACCTCACCACCTGGAACTATCCTTTCTCTCCCAAGCCACGTTAGCCCAAATAGGAAGTCCAGTCATTTATCGTAGTCCCACGTAACAAAAAATCTAATAAGATAGATATATAGGAATATAATTTACGAATCGCTATAAATTTGGGGAGAGGAAAAAAATAAAAAAATACATGGAAACAACATGATCATCTTAAATTAAATAATAGGCATCCTAATTATTAAAAAGCTTCAGCCAGCCCATCCGCTGCCGGGGATTTTTCCCGTTGCGGATTGACATCTGGCTCCTCGTTCAGCTTCCTCCTTCTCTTTCACCTCTTCCCTACCCTCTCCTTACTAAATTGCCACCCAGAACTCCAAATTCAGCATAGAAACTCATTTTGTTTTCCTCTAAGTGCCCTTAAAAAAAGTCTGAATAAAGCTTTCCTGCGACTGTTTGATCAGGAAGTGATATCCAAGGGAAGCAGGAACGAGATAAAAAGGAAAGTGAGGCAGAGAGGAAGCAAAGAAAATAGGAGGGGTGCATTACTGACCTGGCTATTGTTTCCCAAGGAAACAGTATGGCTGCTTGTGTGGAACCTTTTGCATCTCCAAACGGCAGGTGGAAGGGAACTGAATGTATCCGCAGGACTGTTCCCATCTCCTGTCCTTCACTGGTCAGGTTCCTTCCAATGTCGCATTAGTTTCTCTGCACTTGCGGTTTTAAACTCCCCTATTCCTCATCAGATACATATGTAACAACATTACTTGATTCCTGGATATGCTTAAATAATAAACTTCTGCTTCCAAAGTTTAACTAGCAATCAAACTCACAGGCATAGATGATCTGCCATTTCAGTAACCTCTTATCGGTGCCCTAAATTCTTCTACCTTGTTATTCTTTTTTTCAGAACATGCTGGAGGGAAATCCTAGGACGATAAACCCACAAGGGCATTGCTAGAGAAAATTGTACGACCGAGAATTCTAGCTACAAGTTCACCAACCTTAACTGGAGTGTCATGAGCACTGCCAGGCCTTTCTGCTCTGTCTCCTGTTCACACAATTTGAAATCTTCACTCTCCTGAAACAAGTCCCGAGCTTTTCCCTCATTCTCAGGAGATGACTTCACTAGCCACTTCAGAAGGAGAATGACAGTCTTGCCCTGGCTGGTGTGGCTCAGTAGATTGAGTGCTGGCCTGGAAACCAAATAGGTCACCAGTTCTATTCCCAGTCAGGGCACATGCCTGGGTTAAAGGCCAGGTCCTCAGTTGGGGTGCATAAGAGGCAACCATGTGTCTCTCACACATTGAAGTTTCCCTCTCTTTCTCCCTCCCTTTGACTCTCTCTAAAAAAGTAAACAAAGTCTTTTTTAAAAAAGAAATAGGAATGTCCAACTTGGAAAAAAATGAAATGAAAGCCTTTGCATAGACAATCCATCAAGTTCTTATCACCCAATTTTTAAATCTACCTGTGTCTCTTGTATCAACAACAAGGATTGCATGCTGCAGATACACAATACCAGTTGAATCAATACACACCAACTCTACATTCTTTTATTCTGTCTTTCAGGAACCTCACACATTTCACATTTTTACTCTCTTTTATATCTTCAACCTGTCGCTCCTTACTGACTACTTCTCATAGACATTTAAATATGCTGTAATATCTCTATATTTTTTTAAAAACCCTCCCTTCAGCCTTATACCCACCCTCCCACAGGTGTATAATATTTCATGTATAAAGGCCCTACAACTTATTTGTCCATTAACTGTTAGTTCTTTGAGTTGTTTCCAATTTTTTGCTATTACAGTGATTCTACAAAAAGACTTGAGAATATTTTCTGGTGCATATACATAAGATTTTTCTACAGAAGAGGACTTACAGGGTCATTGGTTACACATATTAACTACACTACCCTAATGCCAAATTGTGATGATCCAAAATAGCTGGACCCTTCAAATGTCCAACAGCCACATGTCAGGTTTTCCTTGGCTCCATGTCATCATAAACGGATATTCTCAGATTTCTTAGTTTTTGCAAATTAAAGTATGTAATGGTGTCACTCTTTGTCTATAATTTTCGTTTTCTTGATTACTAACAAAGTTGGCTCACTTTTCATTTTTATAGGCCCTTCTTCTTCCTTCTGTAAGTTTTTTTCAAATGTTTTGCCCACATTTCTTTTGAATTGTTTATCTTTTTAATGATGTTTTGCAGCTCTTTATATAGACTGGATATTAAGACTTTTAAATGTGTGACAGATGTTGTTCACTTTATGTTACCTGTATTTTGATAAATAGGGGTCTTATTTTTTAATGCAATTGCATTTCTCAATCTTTTCTTTATGATTTTTGCAAATTTTCCTTCTTGTTTGAGAAATCTTTGCACGGCAATCTCACAGCTATTGTTCGAAATGGTCTTTTAAATGTATAAAAGTATTATACATTTCCCTAATCAAACCTGTAATTCATTATCGGATATGTGGCAATGGGCTTCCAAGACAGCCCCCAATTATCCCTGCTCCCCTTATTCATACTCTTGTGCTTATCCTCCTCACATCAAATGAGGCTTACGTGCGTACTAAACAAGATATGCAGAAATTGTGGCGTCTCACCTTGAGCCTACGTAATACAAGTCATTGCAGTTCTCTTGCTCTCTTTGTACTGCCAGCTGTGGGAGAAGGCTGTGGCCTTGCTGCGAGGCCCCGCAAGAAGCCTTGTGGAGGGGTCCGTGGAGCTGGGGGCTAAATGCTGTAGCCCAGAGTCCGTGGGGAGCTGGTTGCCAACAACCACAGGGATGGGTCATCCCAGAAGCGGATCCTTCCAGCCCAGTCTCCCTGGGAGAAAACTGAAGCATGTGACTAACTGTACCCTCAGGAGAAGAGACTCTGAGACAGAACCACCAGAAAGGCTGTTCCTGAGTTTCTGACCTGAGGAAACTGTGTGAAATAAATATTTTTATTGTTTGGAGCCCTAAATAATGGGAGTAATTTGTTGCACAGCAACAGATAATTAATCTATTATACATGTAAGGCAGCATTTCAGTTCTAATATTTTTCATTTGCATAATCAGTTATTCCAGCATAATCCATTTAAATGTCTTTTTTAAATTTAGTTATTGTTCAAGTACAGTTTTCTGTCTTTAAGAGCCCTGAAACGCCAATCCAAAAGAACCTATGCACCCCAATGTTCACAGCAGCACAATTTACAGTAGCCAAGAACTGGAAGCAACCTAGGTGCCCGTCAGTAAATGAATGGATCAAGAAACTATGGTACATTTACCCAATGGAATTCTATGCAGCAAAAAGAAAGAAGGAGCCCCTACCCTTTGCAACGGCATGGATGGAACTGGAAAGCATTATTTTAATGTCTTTTTAAATCTAATTCTAGACTCCTTATTCTATGTAATTAGTCAATTTGTTTATCCTTTAGTTATTTTTTATTAACTACTATAGCTTTATATATTTTTCTGTATTTGGAAGCTAGCTATGTTCACCACTATACCACCAACACATGCTATATGTATTTTTTAATTTGGTAAGGCATATTTCAAGCCTTCAATATTCTTCAGTAGTGTCTTATATTTTTTAACCCTGTGGTCATACATATTCATATATAAATATATGAATATATATTTATATTCAGAAATATTTTATTTTCTACAAGAAAACCTATTGGGTATTTTAGTATTTTGACATATCACATATCATAGCCTGTGACTCCCTGGTAAATTGCTGCATTTATTTGGACTTATCTTTCAACAAGTTTTATTGTTTTCATTGCAAGGATCATACACACCTTTTATTAGCTTTATTCCTAGGTATTTCATTTTAATACACCAGCATGGAGTATTATAAAATGAAACTTTAAGGAAGATAACATTTAAAATGGCATAAAATATAACAAATTGCTGAAGGCAGAAACTGGCACATAGTAAGCTCTCAATAGATATTTTAAAGGAGATTTATGAAGGAATACATAAATTGATTAATGAGCAAATAAATAGATGGACAAACACCTGCCATTTATTTTTTAAGTGACCAATGTGCCTATATCTGTAACTTTTTTATTTGATACCATTCTACTTTGGTACTCAATATTTTCAAAGGGATTTTCCCACACAATAAGCCCTCATATTTCCAGTTCTTACCTTAGTATGCCACTGATAGAGTAATGAAGAATTTAAAAGAATAGCTTCAAAGGGGTATAAGATGGCATTTTATATCAATATCTCTTTTCCTTTTCCAGGACTTTTTTCTTCTTCTTTATAACCTTTGGTATGTTTAATTGAACTCTCCTGCTAAGTATATTCAATTCAGTTTATTGTTCTTCTTTGAGACTGTCACAAACCTTTTCATGTTTAAGAATAATGCAGAGTTATCCTCCTTCTATAGTTTATTTTATTCTTTTCTTCTGTTTGTTGTAAAGATTCGCCTCTTAGTCAATGGAAAATACAACCCACAGAAAGTTCCAAGAATTAGATCAGGACCCCGCCATCACTATCATTATCGGTAGCCCCGCTGTGCATAGACCTTCTCCATATTTCCAAGTGTGCAACTCTAGGCCTGTCCTTCCCTTAAAATAGTCTCTTAAGAACCTTAGCAATTTAGTACCATCTTTTTTCTAGCTCTTAAGAAGGAACTGCATGCTGGGACTGGGCCAACAATACGTGTTCCTCTCAGTGGATGAGCACACTTCCCTGAGCTCTGAGATCACTCAAGCAGCTGTTTGTCGTGTCACTGCCGGGACAAGCATTGGGAGTCACAAAGATAAAGTCAAGTCCACGGTTTGGAAATTTCTCCACCATAGCCAACCATTTTTTCAAGTAGGTATTCAGTTATTTTGATGTCCTTCTAAAGACCTTCCTAAATTTCATCTTAAACACAATTTTGAGATTTATAGTACAATTCCTGGAACTATCTCCTGGATGGGTTTGGATGAAAACCAGGGAGTAGATATGGATCTTTATTTTGGCTTTTAGTGGCTCCTTCACGTAGGAACTTACAGGGACCTCATGATCTAGCCACAGCTGAGCTCTTGTCATTTCCTATCCACAAATCTCCTCCAACTGTGAGACCCCATGGTTTTTGTTTGGCTTGGTTTGGTTTTTCTTTTTTTTTTTTTTATCGTGCCAAGAACACTTAACGTGAAGTCTATCCTCTGAAAAAATTTTAAATGTACAATAGAGTATTATTAACTATAGGCACAATGTTGTACAGAAAATCTCTAGGGCTTAGTCATCTTAGTCACCTTTTTACCCTCTAGTTCTTTGTATCTGATTATTTTGGACACCTCATGTAAGTGGGACCATGCAGTACTCGTCTTTCTGAAAGTGTATGTTTTAATTTACTAACTCTTTGAAAAATAGCAATAATAAACCATAACCTGGTAACATCTTTGTGAATAATAACTATATCTTCAAATTAGTTAGAAGTGGCATAGTTTTACATGTAGCCACCAATGTCTTTAAAATGTTTAAACTATTGGGACATACAAAGTTAACGATGGCCATTACACTTTTTCCAAATTGTAACTTTTCCTTCAAGTTTCAAATTTTATCATGGGCAACAAATACTATCCATTGTTTTCCTTGAAGTAGCAAATTCACTTTGTTCATTGTTGAGGAAATATTTGCAAATATACAAGTCTGAATACATAATTTTTCAGTGTTCTTTTAAATATGTTGTCTTCAGTAAAAAAAACAAAAAAAAAACAATGGCCACTTCCACTTGCAACTCACTAGTACAAATGCTTTTCTTCAAGACAACAATAATAATTTTATTAACAACAGAAAAGTTTTATGTGTACTTCCTATTTCTTCATGAGACATGTTCTTAAGTGTTGAGAGTTAATAACGTTAATAATTTCTACTAGTTCTTCAAGGACGTACTTAGTGAAATAGGCTTTTACGGGTGAGTCTGTGGTTGTGGAGACTTTAGTGGCTATTGGCAGATATGGTGCCCCTCTGTGGATTTGTGCTAAGGTGTCTGCAGCGTCAGTCCTTATGGCTTCAACACCAGCAGTGCATATGTCAGTACAGGGACAAAGGCAAATAACATCTTAGTTATCACTAAAATCGTTTTGACTTCATGGATCCCTGAAAGGTTCTTTGGATCCCCTTGGGGTCCCCCCAGACTATACACTGAGAACTTTATAAGGCCATTGTCTCAGCCTCCTACCTGCTGTTTTCCAGTCTGATCTCCCCATAACACTCAAAATCAGATCATGTTACGATTCTACACAAAACTGCACAGACTCCTTATCTCATGCAGAGCAGGGTGGAATCTCCTGATCCTTCTGACCTCAATTCCTACCACTTTCTCAACTGCTCATCTTCCTCAAATCTAATGCTGTCTCATTGTCCTTGAACACTTCTGCTCAGTGGGTCTTCATACTCTCTATTCTTTCTGCACAGGGCATTTTTTTTTTCATTCACAAACTTTTCATGGTTCATTTTTTTTCTTTCCTTTTAGGTTAGTGTTTAAATATGACCTTATGCAAAGGCCTCCCCTGACCACAGTCTACAGCTGCACCTCTGTCATTCTTTAAACTCTAGACTGCTTCACTGGGCTTTTCGACACTTATTAGTTTATTGTCTGACTCCCCCACATAGAATGTCAGCTCCATGACTGGGAAACACCCTCCTACATCAGTGTATGTCAATTAGATGCATGACTTATATGAAAGGCAGCTAGGCAGTCTGCCAAGTTACTGTGCTGACCACTCAAATTTCTAGTGATCGTGACTATGGAGATGGCCACAAAACATGTAACTTTATAACAATCCATGTGGAATGGAATCAACTAAGTTTTTTACTTAATTACATCAATAGGTAAGAATGAATTGTACTTTATACCCAGCAACGATCAATCTCAAAATGAAATTAAAACAATTCCATTTATAGTAGGATCAAAGAGAACAAAATGCTTAGAAATAAGATTAGTAAAAGAAATGAGACTTGTATGAACCAAAACTACAAAACACAAGTGAGTGAAAGGACACTCCACATTCATAGTTAAGAATATTTAATATTGTTAACACAGCAGTGCTAATTCTCAAACTGATCTACAGATTTAATCCAATTCCTCTCAAAACCCCATCTGCCTTTTTTGCAGAAATTGACAACCTGATTCTAAAATTTGTATAAAAATTCAAGGGATTCAGAAAAGCCAATATACCCTTGAGGAAAAAGGTTTTTTTTCCCCCAACAAAAGATACCAGGACAGTTATATATTCATATACAAAAGAATTAAATTTCATGCCTTCCTCACAATATACACACACACAAAATTAAACGGATCATAAGCTTACATTTATAAACTGAAACTATAAAACTCTTAGAAGAAAAAATAGGAGTAAATCTTTATAACCTTGGGTTAGGCAAAGTCTCCTTAGATATCATACCACAAGCACAAATGACTAAAGAAAAAATGGATAAATTGAACTTCACCAAAATTAAGTGTTTTGTATTTTAAAGGATACTATTAAAAAGTAAAAAGACAAAAATATTTCCAAATCATATATCTGATAAGAAACTGGTATCCATATATAAACAACTATTACAATTCAATATAAGACAAATAACCCAATTAAAAATTTCAAAAGAATATAGAAAAAAAACTTTTCCTAAAAAAATTGGCGAATTTTCAATAAACTCATTAAAAGGTGCTCAAAATCATTAGCCATTCATGATAAATAAATTGAAATCATGACGAGGTATTACCTCCAGCTACCTAGAATGGCTGAAACAAGACAACAGAACAAACATCAGTGAGAATGCAGAGGAACTGGACCCTCACACATTGCCAGCAGGAATGCAAAATGACGCGGCCGCTTTGGAAAACACTCTGGAGATTCCTCAAAAGGTTAAACATAGAGTTACCAGCAAGTTCACTCCTAAAATGAAAATCTCCCAAATGTAAACATGTATCCATGCAAAAACTTGACCGTTAGTATTCACAACAGCATTATTCATAATAGCCAAAGTAGAAACAACCCAAATGTCCATCAACAGATGAATGGATAAATGAAATGTGGCATATCTGTAAGTGGAATATTATTTGACAATAAAAGGGAATTAAGTATCAGTACATACCACACAGAATAACCTAAAAACATCATGCTAAGTGAAATATACCAGTCTGACCACGTATTATATCACCCCATTTGCACACAATATTCAGAACAGGTCTATAAAGACTATAGATCTGTAGTCCTTATAGCAGCTCAGTGGTTACCCATGGCAAAAGTTGGGGCTTGGGAGACACAGAAAGCGACAGCTAATATTTGTGGTTATGTAGTTTTTTTAGGGTTGTTACAGAAGCCCAAATGGACTAAGACAACTTCATATCTCAAATATCTGGTTTGCAAACCCTAAGTGCGTCCAACGTGTAGTCTCACCATCCATATTACTGTCCAAGATAACAAGGGGAGAAAGCTTTCAAGGAAAGGAATCAAGTGAGGCTCTTGGTTAACTTCTGTGCTGCTTCTCATAGCCTTTCTGATTAACTTGTGGAAAAATATGTTCTTTTTAAGTTATAGTCCTCATGACCTTACAAGACTTTTTTGGCATATTTTAAATATATATTCTCGTAAAGAATACCAACAGAGAGTAGTAAAGATGTAGTACATGAGTAGGAACACGTATTCTTTTCTAACCTTCTTCTAAGTACTGTTCAACAATCAAATACCCTCTCATTGCAACATCAAAGTATTTAGTTCACTATATTTCATTTTCACAGTAAAGAAATTATCCAGCCTAAAGACTATTGAGTTGTATAGCAAATGACTTTTTATTCTCGCAAAATATGCATAACAAATTTACTGTTTTTAAGGTTACAGTTCCCTGGAATTCAGCACATTCACATCATTGTGTGACCATCATAGCAAATTACTTTTATATAAATAATTTAATCAGAAACTCAAGCATATAATTAAATCTACATGTACCCTCACTCATTAAACTACAATCATAGTTCTAATAAAGAACACTGTCACAAGATGTAGATAAACAAGCAATCCTACTGACAAATTCACATTTTATGAAACTGTATTTAAAATTGATTTACAATTGTAATTTCCTTCTACAGCCCAAAGATTTTCATCCAGATTTCATAATTGAAAATAAATTCAATTTCACTGATACATCATGAGATAGATTGCATGTTAAGTTTATCAAGTGTCAGGCTCGTTATTCTATTTTTTATTTGAAAAACAAACTTTTCCATAAGGCATGGACAGATGTTTGTAAGATAATAGCAGCTGTAGCAGAGAATACATTTTCATTAAGGAAAAATGAAAGTGTTTTCCTTTCAGTGGTAAAATTATTAATAGTTCTTTGGAAGTGTTTGACAAAGTCGTTACAGGACATTTAAACAAAAAACATCTATAACCAATAACCCTTGTACTGTGTTTCTTATTGTAGTACCAGCTGCTACCGTTTCTTCTCTCTTGACAAGACGTCAAACTCAAGGCTGTGCTCACCTGACCATATCAGACAGGTCGAAACATAGCCACTGACGTGACTAAGAGAGTTACCCAATTAAGCCAGAATTTCCTGTTTTTCCTCTCCTTTCACATGCTTCCATTTTATGCCTGGGTCTTTTATCCGTGCCCTCGTGGTCCTCAGGAGCTTGCTATCAATCACTTCCTTCTGTGCCATTACCTTCAAAATTCCGAGGTCTTTCCACTCAGCCTTTTCACACTTTGAGAGGAAAAAAATCAAACATCAAAATCCCTTTTCTTACATCTCATAATCCCACCTAGGTAGTGTTTCAGATTTCCACTTTATTTCATAGCCATTTTTTTACAGAGAAATTGACCTTCCAGTTCTCCTTTCTCACAATAATTCATGCCTCGAA
The DNA here is from genome assembly GCF_014824575.4 of Sturnira hondurensis. Classification (NCBI taxonomy): domain Eukaryota; kingdom Metazoa; phylum Chordata; class Mammalia; order Chiroptera; family Phyllostomidae; genus Sturnira; species Sturnira hondurensis. The sequence continues at coordinate 2,721,318 of NW_028082566.1, forward strand.
CTACCAGAATGTTGCTTTTACTGAAATTGCCCATGCCGAGATAACTCAGGTCAATGGATATGTTTCTTTTCTTACATGACTTCTCTCTGCCTCTGATGGGTTTACGGTTCCTCACTCTCGAAACTCTCTTGCATTGGCCCATGTAACACTGCTCCGCTCAGTTCTCCACATTCCTCGCTCCTTTGCAGTTTCTCTTGCAGAGTCTTCTTTCTCCGTCTTTTTAAGTGTTGATGTTGCCTGTGTATCCAACTCCTTACTAAACATCTATAATTGGACAGTGCATCTCAAACGCCATTACAAAATACAATTCTTTGTTTTCTCCCCAACCTTCCCCCCCGTACAATATTCTCTATCTCAGTGAAAGTCGCCATTGTTTACCCACTTCTTTGAGTCCTAGCACCACCGATGACCTCTCTTCCCTGCCCTCCCACCTCGACTCACTTGCCACATCCTCCCGCACCCCATGGATGACCAGTCTCTCTCACCACTCTGTGCTTCACGTCCAGAACTGGTTCACTGCAATAGCCTGTGTCACTCAATTTGTATTCTCCACACTGCAGCAGATTCATTGTCCTAGTCCAAAATATCACCTTACTCCTTTACCTAAAAATCCATTGATGCCGCTAAGTAATACAACAACATTTAAATGTGCCTAAAGACCCCAACACCACCTGCTTTCCACTTTTATATCCTCCACTCTTATTGTTCCCAAGAATCACTCTGCATTCCAGCCAAGTAAAACTTAGTAGATTACCCCCGGTGTACAATGCAGTTTTCCTTTCCTTAGAATACTCTTCTTACTTTTCCCTCACCTGTTAAAAATAACCTGGCGTATCACTAACCCCATGAAATAATCTTTGATATTATCTCACCCACATCCCCCAACGTAAACTCAGGCCTTAGATGCTCCTCATTTGTTCACCTAAACCTGCCTCTACACACCCCTTCCTACACCTACACCTGCCTCTGTATACCCCTACATGAAGCATCTTGGTGCCCATCATTCTGTTCAGAGTGACACTTGAAGTTTTGCATTTATTGTTCCTACCTTAGGGTTTCTTTTGCCCTTAATCCCCTTATACATTAGTTTTAAATTCTTGATTTGTGTGAACATTCATATGACACCTCAAATTATTATGGCATGAGAGATGACAAAAATAACGGACTACCACTCTTTGTAGAAGTACACTTTCAGATAGATATCATAAAGTCAGTCTTTCCTCCAGGTAAACAGGAAATGAGTTTGCCTTTGCCTCAACGCATGAGAGATTGCAAAGAACTCAAGTCAGAAATCAGAAAGTCAGCACCAAGGAAGCAGAGATAGAAATCATTCCCAGAATAATCAGCAATTCACAATTTGCTGTGCAAATGTTTTACAGGATGTATAATTATATTTTAAGGTACATATTTAAAATGAACCTTGAGGAAACAACCCGTCAGCTCCAGTACTATGGATCATTCTAACAAATGATCTGACTTCTTTAGTAAATAAATAGAAGGAAGGAAAGAAGGAAGGAAGGGAGGGAGGGAGGGAGGGAGGGAGGAAGGAAGGAATTCTGAGAGCCCTATGACATCCAGTGACTGGGCACAATAGAAGCCTTCCAGCAGGTACTTCTCACTTCAGAAGTGAGAGGTACCCAAGCACTGGCCAGATGCAATGTGCTATCAGGTTGCATTTGAATGGGTCTTGCTGAAGTCTTTATGGGAACCAGTATTCACAGCTAAGACCATAGTAAGAGAATTAGAAGAGGCACACGAGTTGTTCTAATACAAATCCTTCTCTGTGCCTACCACACTCATAGTACCTGGTTCCAAGGCCATCACAGGCATTAGTTATTCCCCAGTTCCAACTTAGGCTTCTCTCACCCTAGACCCATGCCTTCACTGGTATCTTTGCTTGTTTGCTGGGGTGACTCAGACCTTCATCCCCAAGTGGTCTGTGCCCTTGATTTTTTTTTGTGCTGGTCAGGCTGTGGATGAGACATTTTTCCCTCCACAATTTTCACTGGTCATGGCAGCACCAAGAGACACCCAGTGAACCACTTCTAAGCACCCTGAAGGTCCCACATATATGTCACCCTGCCTTCATTTCACACCAGGAACTCTTAACTTCTCAATGTAAAAATCAATAATATTACTACCACACAAAATGTCTTTTTTGCCTATTATTAGATTTTGAGACTTTCAGTGTTCAAACATAACAGTGTACAGGTTACCACCAATGAGGTACGTAGAATGTAGCATTTGATGTGGTAACAGAACAATGAAGAAGGTCGCAGTCTAATGAGTATAACATACAACAGCTGGTGTCATGCTTTACTTTTCTAAACTTGACCACAAACCATCAATCACCCTCAAATACAAAAAGAAAGGGTGGGGGTAAAAGGTGACTAAATGATAATGGAAAAAATGCAGTAAATTTTTTTAAAAAGACAAATCCAAACAAAAACAGATGAACATGCCTCGGGAAAAGGCTATATTAAATTAAATTTTCTTCCCATAAATCATTAAAAATAATTCCTATATATTTTTCTTTCTATTTATATAATGTATACCTTTCCTTATTCAATATGGATTTAAAGGAGATGTATTAAATTAATAATTTTAGCAAGTATGGACAGAAGCCTAAGAAAATTTACTTAAGAGCGGAATGTTATCTATCTTATTAGTTATGCCTATTTTAGATGGATTTGCTGGTATGATAATAATAAAAATGCCTCCACATATTTTGGACATCTGAAGTGACAAACTCTTGCATGAATTGACCTTAGCCTGCACAGTAATTCTGCAAGGTAGGAAACTGGGGGTTTAGGAAACAACTTATCCAAGCCACAGTCCCTTTTCCATTTTAGTCACATTGCTTTCAAACTGTCATCTGAAGGAGTAAAATAAATCACCCAATTTAAAGTTTTAAATATTTTGGGAATGTGTGTCAATATGGGCTCTTTGGATTGTCATTTTGTGATTCCAAATTAAGAACAGAGGTGTAGTAAAGAAGAGAGAGGCGATTTATAAACCGTTGCTTTCAAACAACTGGCTGTTTTGTTTTACTCCATCATTGTCTGTGGTGTCTCAGGTCCATATATCATTTTTTGTGGGTTGTGAATCAAGGTGCCCCAGGCTACCGTAGCCATAGAGCTGTTATTGGACTCGTTCAAATAGTCAAGTTTTCCCTCCAGAGATTTTGACCTGTGAGTGAAGGGACACACGTGGAAAACAGACGGAGCATACCTATTCCAGGGGGCAGAATTCTTACAACACAATCAAGCAGTTCAGGCAGCTCAGCCTTTGAAATCTGTAATTTCTGTGGGCAGCTCTTTAGTCTTCCTAGAGATTCTGTAAGGATATCATGGTCTCTTTCCAATAAGCTTTTATTTCTCACATTAAGCAGAGTCAGTTTCTGTTGCTAGCAATCAAAGAACCCTAAATTCTGCATAACGCAACCGAGAGTGACCTTTCCTTTCTATAAATGCCTATGGCACTGAGAGTGCACACCACACAGTTCAGCATCGTTGTCCTCTAATTCCCTCTGAGCAATGTTGCCTCCCTATTTGAATGTAAACTACTTGGGCGTTTCTATTATTATCCTATGGGGTTTTCTCATGTGACCTAGCATGAGGCTAAGTACTACATTGATGGAGAGACTTGAAAAACATAGTAAGATGGATTGCAGTGGTAAGGGGTGGGCTTCTGGGTAAACGAGGCATAAAAAACGAAGATCAGGGACTGCCAAAGCCTTCTCCGTATATCCCGCCTCAAGCCACTCCTGACTATTGTAAACACGCACCTGTCCGCTGGACAACCTTCACACTAACAATAAGTACAGAAAAAGCAATCACACTGATCATGTCGGCCTGTGTTTATGCAGACCCACTCTCAACTCCATGGGGAGAAGAGCTGGGATCACTGGATCCCCATGGAATAATGACTAAGTCGTGAATACGTTATTTTTGCACAAATATATGAAACCTTGCTGGAGTGATATTCTCATCTGTCATCAGCATTAATGATTGTTGACAATATTCAGGAAATTGTCAGGACCGATATAGAATCTCTTATCAGACAATGTACATGTATTACAGTAGTTTCCCCTTTATTGTTTTTGTTTTCCACAGTTTCAGTCATCGGCAGTCAACCGTAGTCCGAAAATATTAAATTGAGAATTCTGGAAATAAACAGTACTTAAGTTTTAAATGGTGTACCATTCTGAATAGCACGATGAAACCTCTCGATGTCCCTCCAGGGTGTGAATCGTCACCCCTCAGGGAGTCCAGCTTCTCCACCCGGCAGACACTCCCTGCCCCCCGTCAGTCATCTTGCAGACGGAAGGGCTGTTGCAGTATCACAGTGCTTGCATTCCAGTGACTTTTATTTTACTTAATAATGGCCCCCAACGTGCAAGAGTAGAGATGCTGGTGATTCAGAGATGCCAATGAGAAGCTGCAAATGGCTTCCTTCAAGCGAAAAGGTGAAAGCTCTGAAACTAGTAAGGAGAGAAAAAAATCGTAGCTGAGATAAAAGGTGAGGACTAATCTTCTATCCATGAAATTATGAAGAAGGAAAAGGAATTCATGCTAGTTTTGCTGTCACACCTCAAACTACAAAAGTTAGGCTACAGTGCATGGCAAGTGCTTAGTTAACATGGAGAAGCATTACATCTATGGGCGGAAGACATGAACAGAAAATGCGTTCCACCTGATGGCACCAGGTTGCGGCAGGAAGCATTGAGCCTGTATGAAGACCTGGGCAAGGGGTTCCCCGAAATGAGTGACAGCGAGCCACCTACTGCAACTAGGGTGTGGTTACACAGTCCAGGAATAGGTTTTGACTGAAAAATGTAACAATTACTGGAGAGTCTGTGTCTGCTGGTCGATCAGCTGCTGCTGCATTCCTGGCAGAGTTGAAGGAGTTGATCAGAACTTGGTGTTCTCAGCAGTCTCAGGCCCATGGGGGTCCTGCAGTGCACCCACGAGGGTGGAAATGCCACTGTATTTTGAGTATTTTTTAATTGCAGCAGGATCTATTTTCCTCAGCTTGCAGAACACAGACAATTTAATTCACAAAAAATCTCAATAAGAAAGTATAATTATTTTGTATATTAAATCATTAAAGTGCTTATTTTGCTGGTGAAGTCACTCAGAGGTACAAATTTAGAGCATTTGTTTGCTCACAAGGGATGGCTGTTCTTACCTAAAAATTGAGAAAACAAAAGGAAAGAAAAACCCTTTAGAAAAAGTGCTTATATTTTTAGAAAGTAGTAACTCTTCCAGTTGAAGAGCGTAATTAATGTCTACTATTTCCTCTATGCTTTTATCCGTATAAATGCATGCCTTTTAGCGATTACAAAAGGTAACTCTGTCTCAGAATGGTCTCATTCACCTGGAGATGAATTGAACATCACCTCACCATGTCTACCCACCCTGCTTTTCTTAATTCTTATAATTTTCTGTGAAACTTTTCTTAAAGACGTATTATTGTGGTAACATATAGAAGGGATAACTAAACAAAACTTATCTTTGAAATTTGTTCATGAGGAACGTTTTCTGGTGGTCATTTCAGCAACACAGACACTAAAACTGGAACGATACAGAGAAGGTTAGCATGGCCCCTGTGCAAAGATGACACGCAAATTCATCCCATATTAAAGTAAATAAGTGAATGAATGAATAAATAAAACATTTTCTGATACTAGCAATTGTCTGTAAAGTCATTTATTCTGAAGGATATTACAAACTCTATAAAACTACATACAATTATTTGAGGAGTTAATACAGGAAGTATGTAAAGGAATACAAAAAATAAAATACGAATACAAGAAATAGGAACAGCTAAGTCTCATCCAAAAGAACTTTAAAAAAATAGAGAAAATCAAGAATATCATAAATCCAAGATGCTGGAAGATCCCCCTTAGAGTAGAAAAATTAAATGGTACAAGATTGCTTTTATTTCTTTATGCATCTGACCACATTTCTTGATTCAACAGAAAATATCATTTATATAGCAATATTGTATTTGCTGCTTACTGGTTTGGGGACTGAATCTACAAAGGATAAGAAACATAACCTAGTGACTGTCATAAACTTTAACTATCAATATAATAACATTAACACAACTCTTAAAACTAGAAAATAGATGGGTGAAAGAGAAATTGGTATGTTGGTAGGTACCCGAAATGTCTCATGTTTCTGAAGTGGCAATCAATAGATGCTGTCTGATGCTGTTGGTAAGTCTAAAAATGGCAAACAAAGGCAGATTAACCCCAAAATAATAAAGTTTAGACTTTGGAAATATTCACTGACAAGGGGCTCCTGACAAGCAGTGGGAAGAACCCTAGCAGTTTTGAATTTGAAATTTGCATTCTTTTTCTTAAAGTTTTTCTTCCCCTCAGATGTGTACATTTTAAGCCTTGCATAACCTGGATCCATTCCTAGGTCACTGCCTCAGGACAGATGCGACCTGGAGGACCCTGAAGCTGCACGGTTAATTCAGCCTTGACGGTAACCAGCAAAACAACCAACAGTAGCAATGCTTGCCATACTTTGCTCCTGGGCACAGCCCTGGGAAAACTGGGAGAAATAGGGAGAAAGGAAGAGAGACAACGGGACTTTTCATTTCAGAGCCACTGGTGTCATTCTAGGTACTAACCCGTAGACGTGTTTTTTAAAACAACAGTTAATTTACAATGCATTGATATTAATCAACATGAACTTTTTGGGGTGTACTAAAGCTATATGTTGAAGGCAAAAGGTAGGGCTGCAATGTATGTGTATATTTTATACATTTGTTTTGCAGACTGGTGACAATCTTTCTTTTCTCCTCACACATGTTTATTCTGGATTTCTATGGACTTACTCAAGTCCATAGAGATTTTATGTATGAAAGCAGCAGTGCATAAGATAAAAGGAAATACAAAACATTTGGCATTGTATTCTTGTCCTCAGGAAAAACAGTTGCAGAAAGCATTAATGATGGTCTTTTCTCATCCAATACCTAGTGCGATTGATGGACCCTTACAAATATGAGTATTTTCAACCAATGAATGCATATATAAGACGGCTGTTCCACCCATGTTTGTCTCTCTAAAATCAATAAATTAAGAAAACATTTTAAAATATAGGAGTATTTTCTTCCTATTAAGAGTTTTCTCATGAATGAAATATTCTTCTTTCCCAAGATACCTTACAAAAGAAATTCATTATTTTCATCATAGAATCTCTGTAGCAACACAACAACAGAATTTTACTCTTTGTAAGTAGCTAGTAATATTGCTTGGGGCAGATATATTGAGAGCTTGCAACAGAGTAAGAAAAACTGGTTTATGGAGGTATTCCAAAGGCTCACTCATGCAATACCTCGCTGAAATGAAGGCCTGCTTCTCTCGGATAACTAGACCACTTTCACATGCCAGGAGGGAGTGCAGCTGCCAGCAGACTAGCTCCAAGGTAACATGCAGATCAGCATATATGTCATTTCTCTGAACTTCAGCTCGGTCATGTATTCTCAGTATCAGGTTAGACAACCAGGGGCAAAGGCTGTGTTTAAACATGTTCAAGCTGGAAAACATTATTGGGTCACTGAACTACTTAAACAAGAAAGGACAGCCTTGGTGAATGAAGGGAAGGATGAAGGAGGATTATGTGCTGATTTCCTCTCAGCCTTGACCTGAGAGCAGAGTGACCGGAGGACCCCAGCAGGTAACTGGGGACACAAAACCGGTTTCCTTTTGCCTGCCTCCTGGACAGCTTTGCAAAGCATGGCAGAGTATAAAAAGAAGACCTATTTTAATTAAATAACGCAAATACCTGTTTTTTATTACTTTTTGGAGTTAGGGATGATTAATACCCATTTCTGTGAGTGTGTATGTTTTTTTAATAACTTACTTTCAAGTTTTGCTAAGAAAGCCTACAAGGACATTTATAATACCAAACTATAAACTCTGTAAAGTATTGTGAAAAGGTAGGCCATTTTAAATGAAGAAAAAAAATTTTAAATGGAAGCATTACATTGTTAAACACTGCATAATGAGTGATAAATTATAAAGAATTTAATGATAAAATGAAAGTGGGAACTCAACAATCTCCAAAATCTACTCAATTCTATACTTCTTTGAATAACAAGAAAAGACTACATGAGAAAATTCAGAGGCAAAATATAGCAGTGATTTTTTAAAAATTCTAAACTACTCTTGAAAATTTCTTACCTGTAATGGCATGGTAAGCTACAGTTGGCATGAGAGCTAATTGGTGAAAACAATGGTGTGTTTCCAAGAATGAGCGAAAAATATATGCCTTAGGGAAGTAATGGAACAGGAGAAAAATAGAAGAATATATAGGCAAAAATACCACTGGGTGAAAAGTGTATCAGAGGAATTATTTTAGAAGCAGGCATTTAAAAGCCTTAGAGATGGCAACAAAATTAATAGTGAAAATAAAAATTAAATCCGCTATTTTGAACTAGAAAAAATGAATAATTATAATCACTATATAATAACAAAGTGCCAGCAAGAGCAGAATGTCATGTGAAGATATTAAAGACTAAATAAAATTTTGCCATCCTATTCTAGAACTCAAAAGATTAAGGGAAGGAGTAACAACACATCAAGAAGGATTAACAAAAATTTATTTAAAGTTTACTAGTGGATGGCACTCATTCTATGAGACTCCATGGATTTCATCCTCACTATTTCTCCATAATCGACTCATTCCCACTCACCTTCCCAGGGACACACTTGCACTCTGGTCACATGACCTTCCCTCAGGTATTTGGACACGACAAACTCTACCCAGCTTCAGGTCCCCTGATGAATGAATCGTCTTCCTTCTTCTCTGTCGGACTAGCTCTTCCTCATAGTTTAGTCTTAGCTTGAAATATCATCTTGGATCTTCATGGCCCCTGTGTTAAAAAGCCCTAAGCATCCCAGTGCCACCCCACAGCTACTGACTGCCACTATTTTGTGTCTCAGCTATCCTTATACTTGTTTTCTGTAGAACACACATCAAAGCTTACAATTATTTTATCTTTTAAGACTAGCTATTGGTGTCATTCTAGGTACTAACCCGTAGACGTGTTTTTTAAAACAACAGTTAATTTACAATGCATTGATATTAATCAACATGAACTTTTCTACACAAGTAGAAATGAAGGAAGGGATTGTGTCTGTTTTACTGCTGGAAGTCCAAGCATAGCACTAAGTATATGATAGGCACAAAATAAAGATGAATTACATTCATGAGTTAATTAATGAATGAATTAATAAACAAAATGTAAATAATATTATGTAATATACATAATGCATAAGCAAACATCTGTTCGAAGATTGCCTTTTGCAAACATAGTATGTTTTCTCAATCTCTTTGTGAATTTCTGGTTTCACTCAGACTGTAAGATCACAGTTTGGCTGCCAGTGATCATGGAGAACAATTATCTGGATTTTTTGGTCCCTGTAGGTAGAGGACCCCCCAACAAAATTGAGCAGAGTAGCTCCCTCCAGACATCAGAGGTGGGGGAGTCAGATACTAAGCAGCCAAGAGCCTCCTAAGAAGGATTCACAAGAGCCAAGGGTCGTCATACTGGGATCCCCCGTGTAAAACGGCTGGGAAGAGCTCTACTTAAGAAAAGCACGTGAGTTCATTCAACAGATATTACCACGATCCCTTTGAGTACCTATTGAAAATGTGTTTTGTGCCAAGCTTGCTACCAAGTCCATAGAAGACAAAAAAAAATGAAGAAAAAATCTCTGCTTTCTTGAAACTCAAAGTCTAATAAAAAGAACACATGTGTTTTTATGTGTTTTCTTTTTACATATGTACATGTGTACACATATGAAAGTATATATGTAGCTTTCTGCAATTTTGAGTATGTTCTTGAAAAATCCATGACAGGATAATTATAAGCTAAAAATGTAAGAATGAAGAGACAATAGGGATGTGGGACGAATTTCAGAATGAAAGCAGGAAGGTCTTCTTAAATGGGAGATTTTTCTACCCTTAGATCAGATTTCCAGGGCAAAAGATATCATCCAATGATTTCTTTTGATATTAAAATTTGAAATTCAATTTGTCAAGATTCTTCTTTAAAGTTATGAGTTGAACATATAAACCTATTCTACTTTAAAGTCTAGTAAATTTAGCAGTTTCTGAATAATGTTTGATAGGTCCCATTTAATATTTTAAATTATATTTATAAATATAAAATATCCAATTTCCTCCTTACATCCTTTGATTGTATGACTTAAATAAATTCTACTCATATCTAAAACTTTTTAAATAACAGTATTAAATTAAACTTTTAAATAATTTGATTCCTGAGTTCTCTTAAATGTTTCAGTATATGCACTTACTGAGGGCTTACTTTAAAATCAGAAACATAAATTAATCTCTAAACCAATTTTAAATATATTTAAATGCTTGACATATGTTGCTCTAAAAAGCCTTTTTTTAAATACAAATGCATTCCAAATACACTCAAATTCCATAACATTAAAATGTTAACGGTGTGAATAGAACTGGAGACTATTCTGCTAAGTGAAATAAGCCAGTCAGTGAAAGACAAATGCCATATGATCTCACTTATAAGAGGAATCTAATGAAAAAAAATTAACCAATGAGCAAAACAGAACCGGAGACACGCAACAGACAGACAGCTGTCAGAGGGAGGGGGACTGGTGAAAAGAAGGGGAAGGGATTAGTCAAAGAACATGTATGAATGACCCCTGGACATGGGCAACAGTGTGGGGATCGACTATAGGAAGAGGTGTAGTGGGCTGGGTGGAGGAGGGCAAAGGAGGAACAACTATATTAGAATAACAAGAATAAAAAATATATAGTGATTCTGATTATCTTCAACATTTTTGTACTTAACCCTAAATCTTCTGATAGTTGAGAGATGGTTATTTGATAAGAAACTAATAATATCATCCCAACTGAGTTTTAGCATAACTTCATCATTGGTTGGTTTCACAGACAGAGCTCTGGGCTCTGATGCTGACTGGATTCTCAGGGACTGAGAGGTCAGATTGAGCACTTCAGCCATGCACCATTTATGGACTGGGGTCCATTCCAAGAAGTGCATCCATGGGTGATTTCATCATCACAATAACTTCATAGAGTACCTACACAAACCTAGACGGCATAGTCCACTACACTGCTAGGATTTTATGGCACAGCCTGCTGCTGCTAGGCCACAAGCACGTACAGCATGTTACTGCACAAACCAGAGATTAAGTCAAGCACAAGGGAAAATGATGCAATTAAAAGGCCCATCACTAAACTGTGTACATGAGATGCATGAGGCTGCTGCGGCATAACATGGGCATAGTTTTTATAGTAAACTCTTTCTATCTCTAAATAGAAAGAGTACACTCTAAAATAATGATTAGAAGTATAGTGTAATAAATAGAGGAACTGGTAACATAGTTGTTTCTTATCAAGTATTATGTACTGCACATAATTGTATGCTCTGCACTTTATAGTAGGTTTGGTTGCTCCAGCATCCTCACAAACACGTATGTTGCCATGGCTACAATGTCACTAGGTGATAGGAATTTTTGAGCTCCGTTATTAATATTATGGAACCACCATTCTATACGCAGTTTGTCATTGATCTAAAAGTCTTTATGCGGTGAGTGACTACTTGTACTCCTGTAGCAATGCGATTTACACCTCATGTAAATAACATCCCTGGGGTTCACTTACAGGTATCTGAATCTTCAGCCTATGCACAGAAATCTTACATCCTGGTTATTTATATCACATGATTGGGTTTCATAGTTTTAAAGCACTTATTAAGACATGCATATTATTTTCTGGCTAATTCTGATCTGAAAGAAATCCTGCTTATAAGGCATGTATGTCCATTTCTTAGGATTTGTTACAAGTCATGAATATTATAACAAGAAACCATTCAATTTTAATTAATAGCTTAGTATGCCTGTTCAGATATAACTTCTGAATTAGTCAGGATTTGAGTTAAACTGCTTGATCCAATGATCAGTATTTTTAAAATATTTTAAAATATTTATTGTATATAAAGAATGTCTTTCACATGTAGATAACCAAATGTTCCAGCATCAGTTATTGAAAAGATGGTCCTTTCTCTACTGAGCTGTCTATCACGGTGCTGCAAACCAGTGGTGCATACAGACGCAGCTCTATTTCTGGACTCGAGATGAATACACTGCTCCACTGTCTGTCTTTGCACCATTGCCATGCTATCTTGATTGCTACAGCTTTATAATAAGGCTTGAAATCAGATATTTGATATTCTTTGCATTTCCATATAAACTTAAAGTCAGTTTGTCAGTCTCTTTACAAAAACCTACTGAAATTTTGAATTGAATTGTATTAAATCTATTGGTCAACTTGGGGAGAATTAGCATATTAATGATATTGAATCTTCAAAGCCATGAAAGTATAATAATATATATCTCTATTTATTCAGGTTTTCTTAATTTTTCCCAGCAATTACAGGTCTTTTGACATCTTTTATAAGATTCATTTAGAAGTATTTAATATTTTTTATGCAATTGTTAATTGTTATTCTATTATACTGGGTGATTGTGGCTAGTATGTAAAAATACAATTGATTTTTCTTAATGATAGTATACCTCATAACCTTGCTAAACTCATCAGTTAGTTCTAGTAACTCTCGTAGAGTCCATTGGATTTTTTAGAGACTAATGTCATCTGTGAAGAAAGACAATTTCCAAACTAGATGAATTTTGTTTTATTATTATTTTATTTCTTTGTTTTGCCTTACTGTTTAGCCAGTACTAAGTTGAACAGAAGTGATCAGAATTAACATTCTTACTCTGTCTCTGATTTTAAGAATAAAGCCTTCAGCCCTAGCTGGTGTGGCTCAGTGAATTGAGTGCCAGCCTGTGAACTAAAGGGTCGCTGGTTCAATTCCCAGTCAGGGCATATGCCTGGGTTGAGGGCCAGGACCCCAGCAAAGGGCACTTGAGAGGCAACAACACATTGCTATTTCTCTCCATCTCATTTGACCTCCCTTCCCCTCTCTCTAAAAATTAAAAAAAAATTAGAAATCTTAAAAATAATAATAAAGGCTTCAGCCTTTTATCACTATGATGTTAGTTGTAGATATCCTTTGTTGAGAAAGTTTCCTTTGATTCTTAGCTTGCTGAAGGTTTTTTCTCCTTTTATAAAAAATTTATGTATTTAAAAATGTTTTTCTGCTTCTGTTATGATTATGTAGATTTTTAAAAACAATTTTAATACAGTGAATTATATTGATAATTTTTTTAATGTAACTGACCTTGAATCCCTAAAACTAATTCCACTTAGTCATGACATATTATCCTTTTAGTATATTGTTGAATTTAATATGCTAGAAATTTTGTTCAAAAATCATCACTATGATGATTTTGTCGTTTTCTTGTAGTGCTTTTGGTTTTCTAATTAGGATAACGATGAAGTATTCTTTCTTCTTCAACTTTCTAAAACAGTTTGTAGAATTATATTTCTTTCTGAATTGTTTTATAGATTTCATCAGTAAAACCAGTTCCAGTAGGCTTGGAACTTTCTTCATGAGGTTTTAAACTATAAATAATTTCTTAATAGATATAAGGCTATTCAGGTTATCTATTTGTTTTTGAGTGACATTTGGTAATTTGTCTATTTCAAGAAATGTGTTGATTTCATCATTTTTTGCCATAGAATGTTTTTAATTTTTCTTCATTATTCTCTCAATAGTGATATAACCTCTTTCCTTCTTGATACTGGTAATTTGTGTCTCCTGTCTTTTATTCTTGATCACTCTAGTAAGAGGATTATCAGTTTTATTAATCTTTTTAGAGAAACACCTTTTAGTATCATTGATTTTTCTCTGTTATTTCTATGTCCTCCACTTTATTGATTTCTACTCTGACCTTTATTATTTCATTTATTCTATTTAAAGTTTCATTTGCTCTTCCTTTTTTTTTTGTATCTAACGATAAAAGCTAAGGCATTAGTGCTACGAATTTCTCCAAAAAGTTGCTTTAGTGTGATCTCACTAATTTTGATCTGCAGTGTTTGTATTTTCATCCAGTTAGAAACACATTTCTTAAATTCACTTCGTGTTAGTTCTTTAGCCCATGGTTTACTTAGAAGTGGGCCCTTTAAGAAGCAGTGTTTGGGATCCAGTAGTTCCTTTCATTGACTCAAACCCCACTGGTTTTCACAGTTAGGAGTTATGGGGGCTTATCTACCTGGCCCTGGAATCCCAGGATGGGGAACCTGTTGTGGGGCTGGGACCCCTTGCTCCCAAGATCAGCCTGAGATCCCTCCTGAGATAGGTTTACGTGACATTGATGTAACCTGATAGCCAAGGAGAGTGGACTGGAATGCACATGTGTGAACAATGACAACTTCACTGTACCAGTCAGTGGGGGTGGTAGACACTATTGAGTGAATAGGTGTACTATGTGGCCACGGCATTCAAAATGACTGAGCAATTAGAGCAACGAACCTGCATCACATTTTGCATTAAGCTTGAATATTCCTCTGCGGAAAATATTCCGATGTTTCAGAAAGCCAATTCTATGGGCAACTAGTGATTGGCAGCTTCATTGAAACAATGTGCCTGCTCATGCATCACCGTCTCATGCAGAGTTTTTTTGGTGAAATATCAAATCACCCAGGTGACTCAGCCCCCTCCCGCCCAGATTTGGTGTCCTGAGATGCCTGGCTTTTCCCAAAATTAAATCTGATTTGAAAGGGAAGAAATTTCAGATGATTGAAGAGATTCAGGAAAATATGATGGCACAGCTGGTGGCAATTGGGAGAACTGCGTGAGGTCCCAAGGTGCCTACTCTGAAGGGGACCGAGGCATCATTGTCCTATATACAGTGTTTCTTGTATTTTGTGTCTTCTTCAATAAATGTCTCTATTTTTCACATAACATAGCTGGATATTTTCTAGACACAACTCGTTTGTGTGTGTGTGTTTCTGTGATGTAATGGTATTTGTATCTCCCATTCAAATCTGTAACAGAAATAAAAAACATTGTTGCAATAACTTCTTCCTCATTCATATCAAATGTTGATGAACTGTTGTTGACTGTCAAAACTAAACAATAAATAATTTGTTTTGCTGAGGTTTTACAATCTACTTAGTTTTTACATTCATTTGACCTATTAGTGATTACTGTCTGTTTTGTCATTACTCTGGAGAGCATCAGGTTACATGTGGCATGACATAACATATACACATTCACAGAATTTTTTTATTTAATTCTTATTCAAGTACAGTTTTCTGTTTTATATTCCCTGCCCTGCCCCGCAGAGCTCCCCACCTTAATTATTGTCCATGTGTCCTTTATACTTGTTCATGTGAGTCCCTCCCCTTTTCCCCTATGATTCTCTCCCCTCCCCCCTCTGGACCCTGTCAGCCTGTTCCGTATTTGAGTGTCATTGGTCATATTTTGCTTGCTTGTTTGTTTTGTTGTTTAGATTCCTGTTAAAGGTGAGATCATATGGTATTTGTCTTTCACCGCCTGGCTTATTTCGCTCAACATAAGGCTCTCCATTTTGCAAGGGCCAGAAATCACACTTGGAGGCTGGTCTTTCCACTGCGTCCTGATAATTCCACTGCTTGCTGCAGTGAAGACCCTTCTGCTGCTGCTGCTGGGTGAAAACACCACAGGCTTGTTGCCAAGATCAAACATGGTCCGTCAGGTACCTGCCCCTGCCTCCGAGGAATGCTGGGGAAGTGAGCGTCTGGTTTCTCTTTCGGAAGAGTGAGGCATTTACCTATAAGGCAATTCCCCAAACGGAGAAGGAGTGTCCAAAAGTGCAAGGTCACAAAGTATGATAAATGTCTACGACAAGTGGGAAGACTTCAAAAACTACGGTTGATACTAGAACATAATTTTAAAAGAATGCAAGTTTTTAAAAACAAAAGACACAAAGAAGTTGTGCTATTTTCTACCTAAACTGTAACAGAAACCCAAAGAATTATTTTTAATATCAACAAAGACTTTAAAATTATGAGTAGTATAAGCAGTCGATTGCTCCCCCCTCTCGTTTACACTGTGAATCTCTCATCCATGAGGGTGATGAGCGTGAGCCGAGTCTACACTTAGCCCGCAGGCCCCGAGTACGGCTGTGATTACCCCGGGGCTCCTGCCTGGAAAATACATGGCAGTTTTACAAAACAAAGATCATACCAAAGAAATTAGCTTTGTTTTTCTTGTAAGTGCACTATTACATTCTTATTTTCCGACCAAATCACTCCCTGATGAGGATCTGCCATCATTAGCCAGTGGCAATTACGAGTTCACTGAATATTTCTATACTCATTCAAATGTCTTGTAACGGTTCAGAGAAAATAATGAAAATATATCAGCTTGTCAAGCTCAGAAACACAATTTATCTTGCATTGCATTCTCAGGAATGCTTTTTAGGTTTCTCAGGAAGCTTTCTTTTGTGTGTGTGTGTTCCAGTACCAGGAAAAGCTGCTAAAATGGTTAGTATTTTTCTTATTTTCCATAGTCTGGAGTTTGGAGTAAGTTTCCAAGATGACAGATCAGAGATTCCTATGTATATTGATTTAGCTTCTGGCTTTTAAATTGTCAAGATTTTCTTTTAAAAGATGTTCAAGGTATGTATTTTTATTCTGTTTGGGGTTTATGCAATTTCTTTAATTAAACTTTGTTTTCCAGAACAATATGCAAAACCACAGAATGATACACAGGGTAATCGGGTGTCTGGTTAGTACCTGGGTAGAGTGTTCATTAATTTGGAGATAGTGCACAGAAGCTGTGTGTTCCCACATGTGATCTAAGGCTCCCCAAATAAACGACAAATCAGATAGTGATCAATAATAGGCCAGATAAATATAAAAACTAAGTAGATTGTAAACTCAAGGAAAACTCCATTACCTATTCTTTAGTTTGGACAGTTAACATTTTATCAACAATTTAGGTGCGAATGAAGAATAAGAATAATTCTATTGTAACAATTTTGTTTTCTTTTCTGTCGTAGCTATCAGCAGGAGAAAAATATTATTTTATTTTTTGTAAAATTTAAATTTTAAGAAATTGATGTCTTCTCTCTCCTCCCCTGAACTCAATCAGAATTCTGTCACTTTTAGTAGTTTGGTGCATTATGATTTATATGATCAGCTATTTTATATATTAACATGCAGTGTTCTCCCACTGGGAATGAAAACAATTGAGGAGAGTGCAAAGAGAAGTGCTTTGTATAAAGTAAATGCTTAAGAAATAGTGTATTTACTTCTGCTGAAATCTATAGTCTGTGCTATGTATTTCTTACCAAAAAAAAGTGCTTTGTTTCATCTGCTAATATCTGGCACTGCCTGAGCTGTGAATGAGGGTGGAGTCAGGTCATATGACTTCATACATGAACACTTGTATCATTCATTCATTCATCATATTATAGGAAGATGTGGAAAGCAATGACCTGTCTACCCAAGTCAGATTCCATACTGATAGCATGCGCTCACTCAATATATTTTAAGCCCCAATTTGTTTCAGCAACGTGTTGGAGACTCAGGGGTGAACAGGCAAACACAGGGCCAGCTCTCATTTACTGAGAACACTCTTCTTTAACTGTGGGCTGACTTGGAGATAAAACTTCTTTGACTGTGCTGATGAAGGCACGTTTTTCTGAGAGTCCCCAGTTTAAGGAAATCATAGAAAGAAAGTAGCGAGGGAGGGCTCCTGTCTCTACCATAATGACTCAGTGTCCCACACTTAGTGACTTTTAGCTTAAAAATCAGAGATGAAAGCAAGTTCAACATCACTCAAGTGTCATTTAGTGTATCTGAGATAAGAAGCATTCCATAGTACATATTGTAAAAATTATGGGAGAGGATCTGGAAAGAAATTACAGTTGTGTTCTTTTGGAAACATTGAGGTCAGCCACTCTTGCTGAAAAATTTTTTGTTAAACCATCTACTTTGCATTGCAAGTACTACTGGCTGTTTGTTATTGTCATGTAACTTACATGGACAATGAGTTATACAATTTGTGTTAAATCAAGTTAAAAGTTCTGGTTCTCCTGAGTTATAGAGACAGAAATTTATTAATTTATCTGCATAACTCCATTAGCCAACTCTAAAATGTAAGTAAATTGTTTCAACTGGATATTTTGCTTAGTTTTAACATGATAAATTCACTCAATTTCAAAACACTGAGTCATAATATTACCATGTTTACAACCTCAGACAGATTCACTTTTACAATTGAGTTTACAATTTGGAATCAAAATGCAAAGCAAAGCCTACTGATTTATTTGAAACAAAGTGATTACTGAGGGGCTTATCATGTTACAAAATCCATTTGAAAAGTATTTTCCAACACTGGCCAAAAAATCGAAACTTGCCCTGACCAGTGCAGCTTAGTTGGTTGGAGCACTGTTCCACACATCAAAAGGTTGTAGGTTCACTTCCTGGTCCGGGCACATGCCTAGGTTGTGGGTTCCCTCTGGGTCAGAGAGCATACAGGGGTCAATGATCACAAAGGGTCAATATTTCTCTCTCTCTCCATCCCTTGCTCCCTTTCTCTCTCTCCAAAAGCTATGGAAAAAAATGTCCTCAGGTGAAGATAAAAAAAAAAAGATTGAAACTAGCTGAAGAACCAGCATCTCACCAAATTAATTCTCAATTTGAAAAGGTGAGTTATTGCTAGTTTCATTAATGATTCAATTTTGAAACAAATACTTCCCACTGTTGTTTCAGATTACTGGATCCTGTTTAATTAAAGAATTTCCTAAAATTGCAAACCAAGCTAAATTTTTTGAATTCTTACCATTTGCAGCTACTCATCTGGGTCAATAAACAATATTTTGACATTATGCAATCAAAGTTGAGTTCCACTGTAATTTTTATCTCCAGCAACAACTTGGTACACTATGCTTTGCATTATTAGGTAATCTTACACATGGTCATGAGGTCTTTTGCTACCTGGAATATCTTACATTTGAGATTAGGGACTGGGTATATGCTTTTTAATATAAATTGGAAAAAGGCACCTGGAAATGCTGAAACCTTCTTACCGCTTTGAAGGAAGCCAGCAGAGGACAAAACTGACACACTAAGAGCAGCAAATGGGGAAAGAATAGAATCTGGATCTTTGATGGCATTTTTCAACAACCAATCACACCATTCCTGATGCCCACCTCTGGACATTCAGATTTATCCAATAATACAATACATTTCTGTAGCATGTCAGGCTACAGAGCGTGGGGGTTCTGTGACTCAGAATTGAAACCATCTAAACACTGATACGGTATCATTATTCCCCTTTTACAGAAAAGAACTGATGCTTAGGGGAAATAAGTAAGTTACTCAAGTCAAGTACAATAGGTTGCAGAGTAAAAATGCGAACTTGGGTCTTTCTGTCCACAATGCCTAGATTTACTCCTGCCCCTGCAACTCTTTATCTATTTAATGGAACTTCCCCCCATTCTTGTTATTAGTTCCATGTTCTTCATTCCTGCTATTCTTCTTTTTTAAGATTTTATTTATTTATCTTTAGAGGGGAAGGAAAGGGGAGAAGGAGAAAAATATCAGTGTATGGTTGCCTCTGGTGAGTCCCCTGCTGGGAACTGGCCTGCAACCCAGGCATGTGCCCTGACTGGGAATCAAACTGCGATTGTGTGTTTCGCAGGCCTGTGCTCAATCCACTGAGCTACACCAGCCAGGGCCATTCCTGCTATTCTTTTTTGCTTGCCTTTTTCCCGGAGGAAGAAGTGTTCTTCTTCCCACCTATGGCTGGTTTGGCCTCTCCTCTAACGATCTTGCTATCTATCCTCCCCACCTTCTTGGGGACTTCACTCTATCGATTATTAAGGCCTTTGAACCATCAATGTCTTCTTTTCCCTTTGGCATCTAGATAAATTCAAGTCATGTCTGACACCTTCACCCTTTCTTTTGACCCTGATAACTCTTTTGAGCTATTCTGTCCTTTATTACATTTACCGAGACCTCTAGACAAATGAGTGTATGCGTGCTGTTTCCAAACATTTCCTCTGACTTGAAACCGCTCTCTTAAAAGTCTCTGAGGAAGACAAGGCATGGCAACTCTTCCCACCCAAAGGGAGAGGAGATGGTACTTCACTGTGTCGCGGGTTCTGTTCCTGGATGGTTATTAGTGGGCAGGTCAATATGTGTTAAAGCATCATCCATGCCTCATGCATTCTTGTGTGTCCTTGGCCTCTTGTGCCTGCACTCAGCAAACCTGTACGGCGCATTGTCCATTAGGGCGTGCTGACCACCCTTTCCACTTACCTTCCAGTCCCGCCTCCTCCGTCCCCTTTCCCCCTCCTCCTTAGAACAAGTCAGAGAAAGGCAAGATTTGGGGAGAATTACTAAGCACATTTTATTATATCTCATAACTAAGCTGTGAAACCCACACTTTATACTTCTTGATGACACAACATGTTCATTCTGATATTGCTAGGGTGTGCTAGATGTACAGAAAATGAGGAATGATCCATCGGGCAGGATTCTGGCACTGCTGTCTTTCCGAACGTAACACCATCAAAGCAACATTTGGATTCTCAGCAGCCCCATGGCTTATTCTCTCTTGTCCCCCCGTGTTATTGTGGTATGATTGACAAATGAAAATTATATGTATTTAAGGTGTTTGGTGTGATGTTTGTCCTTACATTTACACTGTGAAATCATCACTGTCATCAAGCTATTAGCATAGCCATTGTCTCACATAGTTATCTTAGTTTTTTTGCTAGTATGAACATTTCAGCTCTATGCTATTATCACAGTCTATTAGCAAATTGCAAGTATACAAACTACTATCAACTGTTAACTATAGTCACTATGCTGTACATCAATTAGGTCTACAACCATTGACTTTCTAACAGTCAAATTCAGTTTCGTGTTTTATATTCTCTGATGTCTATGCCATATATTTCTCTTAGCCATTTTCTCCTTTCTTTAATGCTTTACTTGGTTTTTATGTCATGTTATTTTACTAGTTACTGAGTTACTTATGATCCTTCTAATCTGTTGGCTTTATTGCCAAGAGTTTATTTGCCTGTTTTCTGTCAAAATGTTTTTATAGGAATCCCCTCCCCCAAACAATCTCAGACCATATGAGGTACTTCCATTAACAGCACAAGATGTGGGCACTGAATGGCCCTCACCAGGTTCTCAAACTGTAGTCACCCATCCACAGTAATTGGGTCAGGGATGGGCATATAATTGATGGGTCCAACTAGGTACAGTAAGTTAGCTGGGGAGAAAGAAAAAGAAGCTCTCTTTCTGTTTGAGTGGAATAGGATACAGACAGGGAGCTTTCTGTAGCCATTTGACCCCCACATGGCATTTGAGAAGGAGCCTAAGTAGCAAGAAGCAGAAGGGTTGGAGCAAAGTCTCCCCTTTGGGACATCCTGGTGTTGGGGTCCTATATCCAGCTGTACTTGACACCAGTTTGCTATAAACTTTTCAGACACAAGAGCCAATAAATCCTCCTTCTCTGCTTTGATTTTGATTTGGTTTAACCAGTTGACTTGGGTTTTCTTTCTTTTGCAATCAAAACAACACAGACAAACAAAGCAACCTCTGCATTTTGCTGTGTACATACAAATGCATACATACACACACATAGAAAAAGTTCTGAAAGGATTCATTACAAAATAGGAGGGCTTATCTCTGGGGAAAAGAGAGTAATGGTGGAAGAGATGATTGGGAAGGAATGATTGTGTTATTTTTATTGTTAGGCTGCTTTACAACAAGGATGCAATTTTGTGAAATTAAAAACAAACATCCAACAGACATAAAAGCAACACTCTGCTGACAACCACACCACCCCTTTTCCACAACCACCACAGCAACTTCTACTGAGTCAATGACGAATGTCCGTGTGTTACAGAACAGGGCCATGGCGGGGGGTGGGGGGTACAATATCCTGTTACTGAAAGGACCCCCCACTAGGTTCGCTGTGCCCGCCACCAGAGGAAAGGTGTCTCTCAATGTCAGAAATTTGTGAAAAGGAAAGGAAATGTTTATTTAAAGCTATACTGATACGTCCCCTAGAGCAAGGGAGATAAAGGAAAGAATAAACAAATGGGATCTCATCAAAATTAAAAGCTTCTGCATGGCTAAGGAAAACAGTATCAAGATTAAAAGTGAAGCAACTGTTTGGGAAAACATATTTGCCAATGATACTTCAGACAAAGGTTTAATCTCCAAAATATACAAAGAACTCACTCTACTCCACTCAAAGAAGATGAGCAACCCAATTAAAAAATGGGCAAAGGACTTGAACAGACATTTCTCCAAGGAGGACATACAGAGGATCCAGAGACACATGAAAAAATGCTCAATATTGCTAGCTATCAGAGAGATGCAAATTAAAACTACAATGAGATACCACTTTACACCAGTCAGAATGGCTATCATAAACAAAGAAACAAACAACAAGTGCTGGAGAGGTTGTGGGGAAAGGGGGACCCTAGTTCACTGTTGATGGGATTGCAGACTGGTACAACCACTATGGAAAACAGCATGGAACTTTATAAGAAAACTAACAATGAACATGCGTTTTGACCTAGCAATTCCACTATTAGGAGTATATCCTAAGTACCCTGAAACACCAATCCAAAAGAACCTATGCACCCCGATGTTCATAGCAGCACAATTCACGATAGCCAAGAGTTGGAAGCAACCTAGATGCCCATCAGTAAATGACTGGATCAAAAAGCTATGGTACATTTACGCAATGGAATTCTACGCTGCAGAAAGGAAGAAGGAGCTCCTACCTTTTGCAACATCATGGATGGAACTGGAGAACATTATGTTGAGTGAAATAAGCCAGGCGGTGAAAGACAAATACCATATGATATCACCGTTAACAGGAATCTAAACAACAAAACAAACAAGCAAGCAAAATATGACCAACGACACTCAAATACGGAACAGGCTGACAGGGTCCAGAGAAGAGAGGGGAGAGAATCATAGGGGAAAGGGGGAGGGACTCACATGAATAAGTATAAAGGACACATGGACAATAATTAAGGTGGGGGGTGGAAATGGGAGGGAGGTGGGGATCACTGGGGTGGCAGGGCAGGGAATATAAAACAGAAAACTGTATTTGAATAAGAATTAAATAAAAAATAATAATAATAAATAAAAAAATAAAGCTGTACAGACTTAAAGTAGTGACTCCATGTCTCCATTAAAATATTAAAGTCCTTTAGGATATCCACCTATGCACACAGTCCTTCCTTCTCCCTCTGCCCTAATCTGGAGTACGTATTTCAGGAAAAGAAGTACAAGTCCGTGGTTCAGGCTCCTAGCACAATCACCTGTGTTGCCACCAGGATCTCCAGTTAATCCAAAGCCATGTAGCACCTTCTCATGGCCCACAAGCAAGAGTTCTTTCACCCCTTTTTTTTTCAGACAAAGTCTCTCTTGCTTCCTAAGCCACGTGACCAAAGGGATTGCCCCAAAGCCACATGATTCCCTCTCACCAAAGCTGTGGGGGCCCCCAGCCTGGCCAAAGCTACATGCTTCTCTTCTCATATGGCTGCCTAGATTGGGTTTAAATCCCCACCACAACCTTCCTCTATACCCCCATTTCCGACTCCTCCCACAATCAGTTACACCTGCCAGCATTCCTGTATCATTTCAAGTTTACTGGGCTGCCATCGTGAGTCTGGGCAAGCGTGGCCCCACGTCATGGACCTCTCTAAGCTCTCACGCAGGCACTGTAAACAGGGGAAGCTATCCCCAATTACATTTTGGGTGGAAGTCACTTCCATCTCCCCCCCNCCTTCCCCCCCCCCCCCCCCCCCCCCGCCAAGGCCTGGCCACAGCTATTTAACATATCTATGAAACCAGTTAAAGGTTATAGATATGTTAAATGACCACACCAGAGGTCAGATGCAAAGCTGTTGCTGTACAAAACATCTCTGCATAGTCCTGCTCTCCCCTTAACTCAAGCCTGTAGCAGGGAGGGGTGAAGACATCCTATATATATTTTTAATATTTCTTAGACACCTTGAGTTCTTAACCCCATTCCAAATCCCTATTTGGGGCCCCCATCTTGGCTGCACCCTGTTACACTTGCCTGATACTCAGGATTTGTAGCAGTATAGCTAAAGCCCCTCTCCTCTTTCCCTTTTCTACAGTGGGCCCTTTGTGTTCCAAGAAGCTGCAAAGCAAAGGTACTCATAATTGGGGCCTTTGAACTTACCTTGCAAACCAATAATGATGCTTACAATTATTTACTCAGCAATAGCATTTAATTATATTTCAAAATACTTTTTCTGCTACCCTAGTTAATGAGTAGTTGCTGCACCATTATATCATTTGCAGATGAGAAAGTAAGGCAAAAACAAATCAAGTGATTTGTCACAATTGTACAGTAAGACACTGGGAGTGATGGGACCGAGGTCTTTTGATTCTCAGCTGATGGGCTTTCCAGGATCTGCAGTTGGGGTGGGCTTTGGGAATCCCATTTTAGACTCATTCTATGGTGCTAAATTGAATTTGACTTTCTCCACAGGCTGAGAAGAACTCTGTTTAACTCTCAATGCCTTTTTTATGTCATATTTCTTTTCAGATGTAACCTCTTTGAAAGCATTTCAATACCCTGATGATATTGAGCAGAACCATTTAAGTAGGTCAGTGTTCCGTTACACAAAGTTGAATTTCCAACAAGGGGATGCTCAGAAGGCAAGGCATTCACTACACCTGCAAGGAATAGAAGGCAGTTTGTTTCCTCTCAACAAGAGAACTGTCAGTACTACCAGCTGATCTCCTCTCCCGCCATTCTCATCAGAAGCGGTGAACAGGATCACCACCAGGTGGCGCAGTTTTACTACGTAGGAATAAAGGAAGAGGCGCTCTCACCTGAATCTGTTCACACCCTGAGCGTTAGGAGTTCGTTCATTGCTTCAGAGCTAAAAACTCTCTTTGTTTAACTGATGCCAAGAAATAGAGCTTTGCTTCGAAGCCACACAATAAGTTTTAAAAATTAAGCCTTATGAACTCTTTAATGTATTTTTCTTTG
Source organism: Sturnira hondurensis (assembly GCF_014824575.4). Classification (NCBI taxonomy): domain Eukaryota; kingdom Metazoa; phylum Chordata; class Mammalia; order Chiroptera; family Phyllostomidae; genus Sturnira; species Sturnira hondurensis. Next base: position 2,746,314 of record NW_028082566.1, read on the forward strand.
TTGCTGGAAAGGAAAGTGCTATATTATGGGAGATAATCATGACTGATAATCCATGTAAGAGCAATTTTGACAAATTCTAATATAACTATTAAAACAGAGACGACAAAATCATTTTCTCCAGGAGAAGAAGGTTTTGGACTACATGAAAACAGGACTCAAGCTAAGGAATCTTTTGCTCAAATAAAGGAAATAAAAGGGCACCGAAATAGTAAGGAATACTGTCATGTAATGCTTTACTTTTTATCCTCAGCCTGAAGAATGAAAGTAAATGAGAGAGCCAAAGTCACGTTTCTCTTCTGAAGTGAAACTGTTTGGAATGATTGACAAGTGATTTAAATCAAAGGGGCATACAAACGAACAATGGGCAATTAACTCATCAGTTAAAAAATGGTTGCAAAAAATGTTTTGCAGAGGAAGTAGTTCAAATTGCTCCTGCAAAAGGGAGGCAGCAGTGGGGACTTCTCAGCTGAGAAGACATCTTTCCTTTGGGTACGCATGTTGGGGGAAGGAGGTGAAGTTTTTCTATTAAATCACAAATCAGATTCTTGGGGTTACTTTCTACCACTGCGAACTACCTGGTTAATGAAAGAATGGAAGGGATAAATGTGAATTTTCTTTTACAATCAAGGATCCATAGTTTTGGGATTCACCTGGGGAGTGACACGGTTTCTGTCCTCAAGGAATCAAGATAAACCATGTGTTTAAAATGAGCATAAATCGAGGAGGGATTGGAGATGAAAGAAAAATCTTTATACAAATGGGAGAACACAGTGTTGAATTTCTTTGCAACATTTATGTCACAATATTATAAAATGAAGAGTACTTGCTATGTGCCACATCAAGATATATGTATATAAAACCTTTCTTTTTTCATAGGCCCTTTCCAGCCACGGCCATCCCTAGGCTGGCAGAAGGTGGGTCAGGATGTTTTAAGGGGTTTTCTCCCTCGCCTCCCAAACGCTGCAGTCATTGTAGCCAGTTTCCCCGGTGTGGAAGCCTACTGCCTGGCATTCCCACTCCGGCCTGCTTCCCAGCGGCAGCCCCCGGGCCAGGGTTAATTCCTCGGAGATGCCCGAGCTCTAAATGGAACATCCTAGGTCAAAGGTAGCCCTCGACCCGGGGGTGCGTTCCTGAGCGGGCTGAACCGGGCCCCGGCTGCACCCGGCCCCGCCTAGGGAGTGGGCGGAGCACCTCCGGGGCTCCGCCCCGCTCGTCCCGGGCTGCACGTGACCCGAGGTCCCGCCTCCCGCCCGCTCTGCAACGCCAGCTCGGCAAGAGCGGGGCGTGAGTCTCGATTGAGACCCGCCAGCCTTCAACTCCGCAACGCCGGATCTCAGCTGGCAGCAACTTTCTCCCCAGAGCGGTCGCGGCGGCGGCTGCTGCCGTGGCGTCCGGAGCGGGAGCCAGGAGGAGGAAGGCGGCGGCGGTCGCTCCTACAGCACAGGCTGTCCAGCCCTCCGAGGGCGCCGGCCCGCGGAGCCTCGTCCCCCCGGGAAGCCCCGGGCCCCTGCTGCCCTATGTCCCGCAAGGCGAGCGAGAATGTGGAGTACACGCTGCGGAGTCTGAGCAGCCTCCAGGGCGAGCGGCGCAGGAAGCAGCAGGAGCCGGACGCGGCGAGCGCGGCCGGGGAGCGCAGCCTCCTGGCGGCCGCCGAGTCGAGCAGCAGCCTGCAGAGTGCGGGCGCGGGCGGCGGCGTCGGGGACCTGGAGCGCGCGGCGCGGCAGCAGTTCCAGCAGGACGAGACCCCCGCCTTCGTGTACGTGGTGGCTGTCTTCTCCGCGTTGGGCGGCTTCCTGTTCGGCTATGACACCGGGGTGGTGTCGGGGGCCATGCTGCTGCTCAAGCGGCAGCTCAGCCTGGACGCGCTGTGGCAGGAGCTGCTGGTGTCCAGCACGGTGGGGGCGGCCGCCGTCTCGGCGCTGGCCGGCGGGGCCCTCAACGGCGTCTTCGGCCGCCGGGCCGCCATCCTGCTCGCCAGCGCGCTCTTCACCGCCGGCTCCGCGGTGCTGGCTGCAGCGAACGGCAAGGAGACCCTGCTCGCCGGCCGCCTGGTCGTAGGACTTGGCATCGGTGAGTTCGGGCTCTGGGAAGCGCCCCCCGGGGCCCCTGGCGTCACCGCTCTTGGTCCAGGGCGCTGCGTTCCTTTTGCGCCTCCGAGGTCCCCGTCTGTCTGGCCAGGTCGGGGTGAACTCGCTCCACGGCTCTTGCTGGGAGAGAGCGCATCAGTTAGTTTCGTCTCTAAGGGTCTCTCGGGGGTTGGAGAGGAAGGGAGTGAGTTAGTGTAGCTCCCCCGCCCCGAGCCCACGTGAATCGCGGGGATTGTTGCCTGTGGGCACTTAACAACGACCCCTGTCTTGACCAGCGGGTTTTTTCCCCCTTGATCCAGCCCTACCTGATGCCGCTACACAGCCGGTGAGGGAGGGTCTCTTTCTTTTCCTGAAATGTCTCCGTTTGTTTCCTCCCTGCTACCTCCTTTCCTTTTTTAGAATTCCAGACTCCGAACCCAATCAGTCTGAAAGTCACAGTAAGTTAATTTTAAAGTTAAGTAATTCTGAACTTAAATATTCTCTGCTACCACTTCTCTTTCCTTCTCTAATCATTTATCTTTAGGTGGAGTATAAACATTTTTCTCTTTGTGCTTTTACTTTTTGTATTGTCTTCTGCTTTCATCTTTTCCTGGAGTGAATTCCTTGCCTCTCTGGTTTTCTAACTTTTTCCTTTAAATCTATACTCACCTATTCTCTGCCTCTCCTGACTTCCTTTTGGGAACCAAGTTATCTATTAAAGGCCATGCTCACTTCCTAAATTCATTTAGGAGCTATTCCCTCTGTGGATAAATGCCCAGCAAGATAGATATTTGCAGTTTACTTTTAAAAAATAAGGGATTACTGTTCCCTTGGCATTGATTTTTCACTCTTGTTGCTGAGCAGGGCAAGTACGGTTTGCGAGTTCTTGGCAGACATAGCTATTTGGAATGCGGTCAATATTATTAGAAAGCACTTTTGAGAGAAAGTAGGGGGTTGAGAGTTCAGTCTCACTGGTAGTTTTCCCAAGACGCACCGCTGATACTTTTTCAATGTTCCACTTCATAATTCAGTGTTTGTTTCTTTTAGGGTGCATTTGATGTATTTCTTCCCTGTGGCTGGGACTTGATGAAAGCCCTTTCAACCCGGGGCTCCTGATGGTCTGTCCATTCACCACTTGTTTGACATTTATGCTTTTCTGCCCTTCCCTGTGGGCTCTCAAGGGAAACAGCCCCGTTTAACAGCTTCACATGTAGGAACCGTGAGAAAACCCTGGTTTACTGCATTTTTTATTCCAAAGCTGTCATTACAGACCTCCCTCTTATTTGATTAGTAATTGCACTGTTAATTAGTGAAGCAGGCCAAGGCTTTCAGTAAAATGTTAAGTTTGCACATTTAAAGTCCAAAATGACCAAAAGTACGGTGGAAGTGAAACCTCTTTTATGAGACCTACCTGTGCTCTTGGGACCATTCAATGAATAGCTTGGTGTTCAAGTCAAATGGTCAGGGTGCTTTTTCTTGGCATTCTCTGCTTGGGGGACCAGGTCATGTTTTTTGTTTCTTCACATAGGTTTCTTCAGTGAAAGTGAATCTTATTTGTGATTTTGAAGTTGAACAATGTTTTGCAGAGATCTCTCAATGAAGCTTCCTAGTATTTAGCTTTGGCAAGTACCAGGTGTTTGCTTATTATATTGACTCTTTGATCTGTTAGGAAAGTTGAGCCCCTGTTGGGTGTAAGGATGTTTTCAGATGGGGGGTGTTTAGACCCCAGTAAGGGCGGCGGGGTGGGGCTAAAGCAGGATAGGACTTGCTAAGCTCCATGAAGAAGGCTCTCAGGGCTGATGACTTCAAAAGGGTAAAGGTTACCCTGAGCAGAGGAAAAAGCCAGAAGCTTTTCCTGATGGAAATAATTTGTTGATAAGGAGTATGTTAACAGTAGAAATGAGAGATGGACCATCTATGCCAGGGGAATGAATGAAGAAAGGAAAGCATAGAGTGTGCTTGGGTATCAGGCTGGATGCAACAGAGAGGATGAAGCAACCAAACTGGAAACGTTGGTGCCCAGGAACTGTGGGCACTTCCGTGTCTCACAGCCTGGTCCTGTGGTGCCTAGGGTCTTGCCTGACTGCACACCCAAGTGGGACTTGGTCCTGGTTCAGTCCGGGTAACTAAGGTCTATGGTAGTCCTGGGGAAAGCACCCCTTAGAATAGAACCTACAACACAGAATCTCAGAAAACTTCGTTAATCATAAAATGAAGAATGTTTGAAGGTCCCAAACAGTCTTTAAAATACTCCAGGTTGAGCAGCAGCACACTGCGGATTAGGATCCATGGGGAAGGATGGACATGTAAGATCCTTAAAACTCACAACGATGACTAACCTCCCAAAAGGTCACAGGAATTATTTTTAGCTACAAGGAAAAGGGTCCCACACATGAACATTTTTTTAGGAAGACCAAACCAGCTTTGTTTGTGTGATAGACTAAATCTGGGTTGATTTCATGTTTCCTTTTTAAGTACACTTTTATGTGTGGTCAGGAGGGTTTTTTTTCTTCTTTGTCTTTTTGATACTTAGTTTAATGTTGACAAGTTTGTATTGATACAGTAATTTCTTTCACGCATTTACTTTTAAATACAAAGCCCACTTGGACAGACAGGGTTCTGTGTTCATTTTGTTCACTGCTATATTCCTAGCCTGTAAGGAGGCACTTGTTAAAGAAATGAATTAAATGAATGAATAGTAAGCAGAAATAGGAAAATAATTCTGTCACTGGTAGGGTACCACTTTAAGTTAGGATTGTTCTTTTTAAAATAATTTTTAAATAAAATATTTGAAAGGCCATCTAAGAGTTTTAGTTTGTAACACTGTGAAGAAATCCTTTTTTTCTATTCAGCAACTGCTAATTACGCTTCCATTATTGATTCTGTCAGATTTGAAATAGGCAGCCATTAGATAAAAGTCCCACCCTGGAGGTTTTCATTATCTAATGGAACAGAGAGACCATCCACAAGCAATTAAAATGCAGTGAAGGTTTCTTTAAGTGCCATGGGTAGTTGATTCTTTTGGGGAGGGAGGAAGTAAGTAGAACACAGAACTAAGGAGGTCTTACAGAAACAATTATTTAAACTGGGGTTTGAAGGGTGAGTAGGAGTTCAACAGATGTGGAAGGGTCTGGGGAAGCACTAATATTAGTGCTTTCATTTGTGCTAGCTACACTGTCATTTCTTTTTTTTAATATTTTATTTATTTATTTATCTTTAGAAGGGAAGGGAAGGAGAGAAGGAGAGAAATATCAATGTATGATTGCCTCTCGTGATTCCCCTGCTGGGAACTGGCCTACAACCCAGGCATGTGCCTGACTGGGAATCGAACTGCTATTGTGTGGTTCACAAGCCCATGCTCAATCCACTGAACTACACCAGCCAGGGCCAGCTACACTGTCATTTTTTTACATATGTTATTTCATTTAATCTTCTGATTTTTTGAAATAGGTGTGAAACAGGTCCCTGAATGCTGGATGTGGAAATTGCCTACAGTAGTATATCGACAAGGTCACTGGTACAAAGTCAGGATTGAAAAAACAAAACCGCTTTCTGTTAACCATACCGGGCATTTAAGGTAGAGAGAGCGGCAGGTGTGCAAGCACGGTAACATCAAAGCAAGGTCTGAAGCAAGTGAGTGCAGCGTGGCAGTGGGGTGGTTGAGCAAGCGGTGCGAGCTTTTTTTTGAGGGCAGGGTATGGTTAGGCCGGATAGTGTTTATTTGGCTGTGCCTAGGTGGGGACAGGCACTGCAGGTTTTTGGTTATAAATGATGTGGTCAGGTTAAACATCCCTTCAATCTGATCCTTCACACCCCCTACCATGGTGCTTTTAAATTCTTCTTTTCCCCCAAAGCTTATGCCTCTTTGCATATTCTAGTGTTAGAAATCCTTGGTTGAGACCATTGCCAGAGGGTGAGTAAAGCATGGCATGTGGCCATGAACTTCTGGAATTGGGTCTTTCAACAGAAACCTCTAAAAAAGATGAAGCAGTTGAAGGTAGTTGTTAATTGGTATTAATTGGTATTAAATGAGGCAAATAGTAAATGAAGCATCTGAAATCAAGGGCATTTGTTTTAGATGAAGGGATTAATTTCCTTGATGAGTTACAAGAAAATCAGCTTTTGATCACTGGTTTTGAGTAGGGCACTATTTTAGGCATTTGGTTTCATCTGAGGTGCCTTTGGTTCCTCAGGTGTGTTCAACTCTTACCCTTGACTTCAGTCCTGGGACCAGGCAGCTCTCTCTACCTACTGCCCCTGCCACTCAAACTTTAAATTTGAAGACTCATTTCAGATACAACATGGTGGTGAGGAAAAAAATGTCCTCTGCTCTTCTAGGTTTCATCTGGTCTAATCAGTATACAAAAGACAGATTAACAAAACAAAACCAAGTTTAACTGCATACATATGTATAGGAACCCCACATATACTCTCACATATGCATGAGAGTCAGGCACCCCACACACGTGAGAGGTTCAGAAACAAAGTCCAAATAAGGGGTATGGGGGACAAACTCCAGCCCACAGAATCGTCCCGTTCACCCCAGGTAGTAAATAAGGCATCCCGGACACAATCTTGCTGTTTCTGTGGGAAAGCAGGTGGCGATTCCCTCTAGGGGAGAATGTCCCAAGCCCTTCTCCCAAATGGCTTTTATTGGGGATGGTGTGTGTAGGTGTATATATACATCATACATGCATAGCTCATCAATCAGTGTTGAAAGGCTCTAGTTATACAAAAACAGGTATTATCTATAGATAACAATTGAAGAAACACAGAAATTTGTCATAGGTCAAGATCTGTTAGGCTAATGCAGAGGGCGTTTAAGACGTATTTCATGAGGTAAGGAGTTCACTCCTTACGCCTTGAAGAACTAAAACATCCCAGTGTATAACACCAGGGCTGTGCACAACAAAGCAGAGCGAGCTCTGAAGGGTACATTGTATTTGTCAGGCCTGGTTCCCACGGGAACCCTTGGCGTTACAGTTGAGTCATGCCACCTACATTTTTACCTGGTTTTCTAGGGAGACTTACTAGCCCCTTTCAGGGCTTGCTCTCTCGGGGCCATAGTCTTGGAAACCGCACGGAGTGGCCCCCAACAGGTCGTATGGCATTTTGAGCTACCATTGAGGTAAGGTGCTATGGGGCTCCAGAAGGAAGGAAGGTCATTGGAAAGGTGGTGAGAAGCATAGGTATTCAGTGATTAGACGTTTGCCCTGCCTATCGGTCCTAATAGAGTTATCTCTGGCTATACCTTTTATTATGGGTGAGGATCCCAATTTAAATTCTTTAAGGGGGAGGTAAAAGTTTGTCTTGAGCCCTCGGGGCCTCGGTTGCATCCCGATCAAAATAATTTTCATGCCAAAGTGGCTCCTCTTGGGAGGGCCTGTTCTGAACCCTTTCAACACAAATTTGAGGTTCCGAAACTTCCTCTGTTTCACAGGGTGGCCTTATTTTATGTGTCCTTTACACAGAATCGCATATCAGAAAGTTCGTTTAGCAATATTGTACCCGTGATCAAAGTTTTTAGGTGTGGATATGTGTGAAGGGTTGAAGGGATTTGAGTTTGCCGTTTTGCTTTATTTGATTGTTACCTGGGACCTTGTATCTCTCATGAATAACACACACAGAGTGGTCCAGAAAGGACAAGTCACAAGAACTTAGTACTCATCACTATTAGCACACACACAGCCAAAAAGCAAGTGGTTTAGGTCAGCCCTTTCTCTGTGGATTCAGCGTGTACCTTGCCTCTCAATATAAGTGATGACTTAGTGCCTGTGTGGGCAACGTCAAGAAGTCTCTGAATTTGGATTTTTACCAAGGTGCAAATCCTTTACTGAGAACTGACACATGAATGTGCACAGTGCTGGTTTGTTGAAATGGATTTCCATCAGTTTCTCGTCAGCCTGTGTTCCAGTGCGCCCTCTACTGGAATGCAATTTGAGCTGTCTATCACAGCTTGTAATTAATGTGGTGTGGCCTGTTGAGTGATTATTTTAAATATGGCACTTTTTCTTCCCACACAGTAGCACTTTGAATTCCTATTCTTTAATGCAGAGCAAACGTAAGGATCTTTTTTGATCAGAACATTGTGCAATTATGCATTAATTTCAAAAAGGTATTTTATTTAAGATGAGCATAGTTAGCTAGAATCAGCCAGATTTTTAAATAATCAGCTAATGTTTTTTGTTTGTGTGTGTGTTTTTTGTAATCGAGATTGTTTTGTCTACCCCCCCCCCCATCCCCACCAATTTCTCTCTTAGTTTCAGCTTTTTTTTTAAAGCAGGATGTCTGTATTGGATTTATGCCCATTACTGGTAAGAAACTGGCATGTAATGTAAAACTCTGACTTACTCTATTTCCTCATTTCCTACACAGTAACAGTTTATGTGTACTGCCATCCCCCCTTTCATTTCTGGTGGCTTTGACATTGTAACATTTTAGAGAGGATTATGACCTAATTGTGTTTGTCTTGTAGCGTTGCAACATCTTCCTTGAGTGCCTTGTCAGTAGAAGTAGAATGACAGAAGTCTGCTCACATGAATTCTGTGAGGTTACTCATGGGATTTCTGTATAAAGCCTTTGACTTCACACTGATGCCCGTGGCTTTAATACCTCTAAGGATGTAGAAGAACCCGCTGGCAGACCTTAAGCAGCAAGCAGTCTTTGCCACCTTTAGTCAGAAGCACGTGAGATAGTGTTCCTTTTCTTTTTCTCATCCAACGGGGTTCATTTATACATCCTTCCTGTCTGCAGTTCCTCTCATTTCCTTACCTTTCAATTTTCTTCGACCTTCAGAGTCAATGGTCTTGCTATAGACTTATAGCAATAAGTCTATAAAGAAGACTTTCATTATCATGAGGAAAACCTTTAGTCCTCAGAAAACCTCAAAATGTTTTTCTGTATTTAAAATTTAATTTCCCTGAATGTAAAAGGCGAAAGATTTGTACGATCTGAACAGAAACCAGAGAATTTTTTCCCCCTGAATGTAGAGAGAGAAAAATGTAGCCACATTCTGTAGATATTCTAAACTGATTGGGAGTACTGCAAGCTTTATACTTGGGCCTTTGATTAAACGTTAGCACCACTGTTTGGAGTGGGGTATAGCCTGGAAAATGTGTCAAAAGCCCCGTGGCAGGAGCCTCATTTCACAACAAGGTTGAGCCGATGGCCTCAGCATTCTCTGTTGTCTGATTTCATCACTGCCCTGCCCTGCCCTTCCCTGCCCTGCCCTGGGGGGAAACCTCAGCAGTCATTCTTGGCGGAAGAATGTGAATGGGCCCATGTTGTAGCTGCCTACCTCTGGAAAGGATGGTCAGTGGCACTTGTTCCGTGCTACTCTGTGTCAGGCAGTCTTGTATGCATTTTGCATGTATTTGCATAATGTTCATAATAACCCAGTGAGATAATACTGTTCTTTTTGAGATGAAGACATTTGGCAGAAAGAGATGAAGTGGCTTTCTTGGCCACAAAGCAGCTGGTAGAGGAAGAGTTTGCCTGAGCTGTCTGGCTTTGTGGTTTGTCTGTGCTTCTGCTCAGGGACACTGACGTTTCTCCCTGAAGCTAGTGAGCATGATTACTACTATTTTAGTTTACCATGATATTTTTAAAATCTAGACGTTCAAAGTGAGTGCTGCCACAGTACAGCCATGGCCTATCCTGGAGTGACGAGGAAAGCAAGGCTGGTTAGCACATTTCTTTGCTAAGAGCCTGTAAACAGAGATGCCTGTGTCCACACCTCCTGGGCGCCGCAGGTGCTGCGTTTCCCCTGCAGGGGGCGTGTTTACATGGATACATCAGGACCTCCTGGGATTGGGCCACGCAGATACTGCCAATGATGTAGCAACTGAAATTAAAAAAATAAAAAGATTTTTTTTCCATTTCATCTAGCTCCCGATGTTTTGTCTGCTTGGATTGTGCTTTTCCATAACATTCTGCCTGTGTCTCACAGCCATTTACTGAGTGAGGACTTTGTTGGGTGCTGGAGAGACAAGAATAAAAATAGTCCCTGTTCTTAAAATCCTAAATCTACTGGGGAAAGACAAACATGAGGTTGTTAATCCTACCATAGAATTATATTCTAAAGGATGTTTACTCACCTTCCAGGTTTAGCTTTCTCAAGAAAGCTTTCTCAGTTGGCCTCTGTTAAATGTTCACACTTTCTCTGAACCATATACTCAGGGCATTTAACTGTATTATTTCTTGCCATCTATCTTTCTCGCCACGACCCACCTTTCTGGTGGACCAGAAACTTGGGGTTAGTTAATTAGGTAGTTTGTGCCCTCTTACTGCACTTACTTTACCACTGTTCTGTTTTTGTATTAAGCTCTTAAAGGTGTAGCAAACTAAAGAATGCCTAAAAGTAATACCAAGCAGACCACTGCTGTCATTGAACACGAGAAACCTCAGATACACAGTTAATTCCGAGGGTGGAGTAACCCCATGGCGGTGCTGGGGCCCCTGATGCTCACAGCTGGGGCTCCCACCTGCTCGGGCCACCTGTTCAGGCCGCCCACTTTCTGCCTGGTGACTCTGCCTCATCTCGTGCTTGTTTCCTCCTCGGTAGAACAAAGACTATGCCTGCCTGCCTCATGGGGTAATTGCGAGGATTGAATAAGTTAATATTGGTAAAGTGCTTTTACAATGCCTGGCAAAGCATTACTGTTTGTTAAGCATTCACACATAAGCTGTATAACCTTTGGCACATTACCATTGCGCGTTTCAATTTCCGTGTCTCTGGAATGAGTGTTCCGATAGCACTTAGAAAATAAGGTGGTTGTGGGAATTAAATGAGCTGATGCATGTACACACGCTGGCTAGCAATAAATGGTGGCTCTTGTTTTCAGGTGTAGCCATCTCAGCCACCTCCCTAATACGCGTCTACAGTCATAAGAAATGAAATTATGAGGAGAGCTTAATGCTTAGCATGCACTAGTAACAGGTGAGTAGAAATTCCATATATAAGTTGAATAGCCAAACTTGAAAGGCATATGAGTAATTTAAAAGTAGGGCAGTACTCTGTCTTTCAAAAAGTGTTCCGTTTATATTACGTAAAAATTATCTCCCAGCCCGATGCGGAGTGTTGAGTCTTGGTCTTGAAGACAGTTGTAAACAGGTTGTCTGAGAGAAGGGTCCTTTTCTAGTGAGCAAAGAGGGAGCGAAACATAATACATTGAGGGTAGCAAGCAGTTTTTCTTGGCTGTGTGGAAGGGTTGAAGAAAAAAAGAAGGAAAAATGCAAATTTATTTGTTAGAATATAGTGTCTGCTAGTAGTAAGGCCAGCTGGACCTGTGACGTTAGATCTGTCTTATAATATTTACAAGCCTATTTATAGAGAAAAGAGTTCAGTTTCTAGTGGAAAGATATTTCTGCCTTATAAGAGGCAAAGAATGAATAGATTTAACAAAAACTTGGAAGTAATTGCTGTGGAATAAAGAGAACGTGAATAATGGAGGCTTTCATAGGAAACGCCACCTTCATATTTTTGGATTTAGTTTGTGATTCCATGTCAGGAGCTCATTCCACACAACAGAGAAAATTGGAAACTAAAATTGTGTGCATAGTACTCAGGGGCTAAACATACACCATCTAATATTTGGTTAGCAAGTGCTTGTAGTTTTGAAGGAAAATTACGACGGAAACACATGTAACAATGGATTTCAAAGAGCCTTGAAGCGTAGGCATCATTGTAAGTTAACATCAGGGTAAAATCTGCAGCAGTTACTGGCATGTCTGCTAATTCCGATACCTGCAATATAGTCATAATGAAATGGTTCTGAAACTCCTCCCTCCGCTGTTTTTGGGTGGACAGGCAGTGGTGGAGGACGTGGCCATCCGTGACTTTGTAGGTGAGGCAGCGGGTGTGCCAGGCACCTCGGGGATCGTGGGGGCCCACCAGCTTCCTGCCCACCTGGGAGAGCAGTCACGGAAATAAAAACATGCCAAAAGAATGCAGAAACAAAGCTGCTGGAGTCCCTGGTCCTGCTTCTTGAAAGCAAGCTTGTTGGGGTGCCTTGCGTAGGTCTTTCATTATAGTCGCTCCTATATTAAGGAAATATGTAGAATTTTTCAGAGTTTTACTGTTCCTTCTACTTGCTCATTTTTAAAATGAATTCTGATGTTAAAATTCATCCATGTTTTTTAAATCAAATACTACAAACAATTGTAACAGTTTGTCATTTTTTCCTGGATAACTGTATCTGTGGAAAATCTCTAATCTTTATTTCCTGGGATATAATGTTTATCGGATGTGTTGTGAAAAGTCAAAATATGATGGACTTCGAAGTCCATCCTTTATGCCTATGTGTGCATGCATTTTATGTGCATCCACTTGTTAATCAAGAAGTTTTGGCTTTTCCTTAGTTTAAGAGTGACTGAAAGGAAGTGCAGAGACATTAGGTTAACTCTCAGCCTTAGTGAAAGGGCTGAGATTCCAATCCAGATTCCTGGTCAGGGATCCGTGTGTGCCCTGCCTCTTCCTTACATGATAAATCCCGTTCTCCATTGCGAAAGCTAAATCCATGTGCTATTTCCTAGGCTAATGTATATATTTAATGCGCTAGTAATTAAAATCCCAATAAGATATGTTACAATGGTTGTTGACAGAATAGTGATGAGATTAGAAGAACAGATTTGAAAGATAGGAAACGATGAATACTTAATAGAAAGTAATTATCCCAAATAAAGAATATATAATATACAATGGCAAAATGTGTTATTAAAAGCAGAAAAGCGATGAAGGGAACAAAATAAAATTTTCAGCAGTTGATCCAACTATTTGTGAAGAGTTTACTATCGAACATATCACATAAGATAATGGGAAAAGAATTACTACTAAGTAATTGAGAAAAGGTGTGAGTATGCATAAAATAATGTAAGTAAAATTTAGATTTCACTCTCAATATCATATTTATGAGTCTAGTTTTTAAAAATAGGAATGATACAGCTTTCATCTGTTTATGTCAGTGATGTGGTTTACTGCATTATAATACTTAAAACTGCCAACACAGGTTCTAAAAGCAGGGTGACAGATTGGAAAATATTATGGTATTTTTATTTACCTGAAAGTAAATATTTTTTTATGTTCAAAGCATATTAAATACACTATTTGCAGAAGAAAATATAGTTAAATACTCTTGGGGAACGGTTAAACCTTGTGAAATAATTAAAAGTGAAAATTATGATAACATTAAATTAGCAAATTAGAAAATAACTTGGCTAGCTGAAGGATAAGGTTTTCTGGTTGTAAAATAAGTTGGAATATTTTTTGTAGGGAACATTCTAGATAATAGGAAGGCATAGTTAGCATGTTCCATTTGTTCTTTTGCTTATTCAACAAACCTATTTTGAATTACTGTTGTGTAGTAGGTACTGAAGTATATAAATACTTGGAATAAAGAAATGAACAAGGTGAGGTCTATACTTTTGGCATTCATTTGTAAAACTGCTAATGTTCTTTGATTTGGAAATTTCACTTGAGGGATTATAACATAAAAACTAAAAAAAAAACTCAATTTTACGTAAAGATTTTATTAGATGTAAAATATGTAATTTTTTAATGACCAGGATACAAGGGGGTGGACCTCAGCCTGCCCAGTAATTGGAAAGTGATCAGGTGGACCACACACAGTGTGTGACAGAACACTGCACTGCCATTGAAATAGAAGCATGTGGACCTGGAGTGTTACATACAGATACCCGAACAAGGAGCCCAGACTCCAGAGCCTGACTGGTTACAACTGTCTAAAAATGATGGCTGGACATAGAGTCTGGGAGAAGGCATAAAATTATGTATATAGTTTATATATATGGCAAAATGCTCTTTAAATTTTATTTTTGAGTGTTCCATTTATATCTGTCATAACTTTACCTGAAATTCAGATTTGTATTTTAAAACACATATATCAAAATGCTTCATGAAAAGACTTTTTTCAAAATGGGATCTTACTCTGTCAATGAAGTTTTTAGGGAAATGGTGATGAAAAAGACTCTAATTACATAAAAGTTGTGTGGCTGTATCCCCCCCCCNTGGGTGTTTCCCCCCCCCCCCCCCCCCCAGTTTTTAACTCATCACACGAATTAGCAAGACATCAGGATGTATGATGTACATTTCTCAGATCTTACATTACGTATCCGAGTTAAGAACCTGCTTACTTTATCATGGAGAAAATTAGAAACAGAATGACAGCTCCCATCCCCCAATTCCCTCAGCTCTTTATGTTTCCTCGAGTGTCCCTGCATCTGTGCCTGCACCCTGCCCAGATGTCGTCTTCCTCCTGGACCTGGGGGCGCACTGTTCACCTTCCTGGCCACAGCCAGCCAGTGCCTTCACTTGTGTCTGAGATCTCCTCGTTCCCATTCAAAGCTATCATTCCAGCTATTTCCCTCTTTTAGCTTATAAATTTCTCATTCAACTGGATTATTCCCATAAGTATGCACATATGCTGTTTTTACTATTTAAAAAACAAACAAAACAAAAAAAACCCAGGCTCTGGCTGGTGTGGCTCAGGTCACCAGTTTGATTCCCAGTCAGGGTACATGGCTGGGTTGCAGGCCAGGTCCCCAGTGGGGGGAGCACAAGAGGCAACCACACATCGGTGTTTCCCTTTCTTCCCCTCTCTCTAAAAAGAAATAAAGTCCTTTAAAAAAGGAACAAACAAAGACCTTGCTACCTGACTTTGTCCCTCACTCACTGTCCTCTTTGTTTCCTTTACATAATACAGTTGCCTCTATTCCTTCTCCTCAGTTCTCCCCACTTGGCCCTTACCACTGCTCTAGTCCTGTAGATCGAGTTCTCTGTGGTGTTCAGCCCCAGGCTATTTTTCACTGGCCCTACTTTACCAGTAAAAGGCTTTTAACACAATCTTTCTCCTCAGGACACCACACCCTCCTGGTTTTTCCTTAGGTCAGTTATCAGTCTCCTTTGCAGATTCTTCATCTCCCAGAACTCTTAACTTTGACAAGCCCCAGAGGTGACTCTTTGGCACTGCCCTCTTTGCTTTCCTTCCCTTCTTGGGTGACCTCATCCCCGCTTGTGGCTTAGACTATGCTGTGTACTTTGCTGACCATCTAGATCTCAGCCCAGACCTCTCTCCTGATCGCCAGACTCTACACCAGCTTCTCCCCCAGCTTCTTACTTTGCCCGCCATCTTCCACACAGCAGGTAAGGGCATCCTT
The DNA here is from genome assembly GCF_014824575.4 of Sturnira hondurensis. Taxonomy (NCBI): domain Eukaryota; kingdom Metazoa; phylum Chordata; class Mammalia; order Chiroptera; family Phyllostomidae; genus Sturnira; species Sturnira hondurensis. The sequence continues at coordinate 2,761,553 of NW_028082566.1, forward strand.
CCTGGTGTTCGAGTCCAAAGCCTTGGACTACGCCTTGACTCTATGTTCCACATCTAATCTGCCAAGAAATCCTTCGAATCTAGCTTCTGATTATATCTAGAGTCTATTTCTCATCCCTTCCTTTCCTATCACACAGACCCAAAATGCCACCCCTCACTTGGAGCACTGCAAGTCTCCTAACTGTGCACTCTGGCTTTTCTTGAACTGTTGTCTTTTCTTCACATGACAGGCCAGCATGACTCTTGTAAAATATAAGGCATCTTGTATGATATCAGTGCTCCTCAGAGTTCTGCCCTCGGTAGCTCCCCTTATACTCAGTAAAAGCCAGTGGCCCCCAGGGCTCCAGTGTTCATGCCCCTTCCTCCTCCTCCTCCTCTTCCTCTGACATTCCTTCCTGCTGCTACGTCCTTCCTGCTTCCGCTGCTCGGTCTCTGAGAGCACAAGTCATCTTTCCAGGCCCTCTGCAGGTCTAATCCATCTGCTAGGCGAACGCTGCTCACGTATCCATGTCATTCCTTCAGCTTTGCCGTTCCTCAGATGTCTCCCTGCAATGTTCTTCCTTGATCACCCTGTTTACAAAGTTGCAGCTCCTGCCATCAGAACTCCCTGCCCTTTATGCACTGTTTTTTCACGTTGCTTTACTCTTCTTCACTGTGGCGCTTTTCACTAGTTGGTATTTATGTTACTGTTTCCCTTCACTAGACCCTAGTCTCCATGAAGACAGGTCTTCCTGTTTTTGCTTACTCCTGCTCAGCAGTGCACAGTGAGGTGCCTGGCACACAGCAGTCATTCAGTACATGTCTAATGAATAGATAAAAGTTAAAATAGTATAACCCTGGTGAGTAATCTTTGAGCTGAGAGGAGATTTTCTACGCATCAGGGATGACAGGAAAATCGTGCCGTGGGTATGGGTAAGTGTTCGCTTGGGTTGCTTCCGACTCCAGTCTATTGTTTCAGACTTCTTAACGTGGTTGAAAAAAATAGATACCACTTTTAAGTTTAAGTAAGACTTTTGGTTTTTAAAAAGATGTATTTTTAGAGAGAGGTGAAAGGAGGGAGAAATAGGGAGAAGAAACATCAATGTGTGGTTGCACTCAGGTGCTGCTTACTGGGGACCTGGCCCACAACCCAGGTGTGTGCCCTGACTGGGAATCGAACTGACGACCTTTGGTTTGCAGGCCAGCACTCAATCCACTGAGACACACCAGCCAGGGAATATTAAGACCTTTAACTGTAACATTACTCTCAGTACTTGGGACAAAAGCGCATTTCTTCACCAGTCTTTCAAGTCTTAAAAAATGGAAGTTGATTCATGTATGAAAAATGATTAGAGTGTCAGGGATGCACTCTAAGTAACTACATTTGACCCATGAACAACGTGGATTTGAAATGCATGGTCCACGTATAGGTGGATTTTTTTTTTTTTGATGCATGTACAGTGAGCCTCTGTAGCCATGGATTGAAACCAGTATTTTGTGCCATGGTTAGGAATCTGCAGAGGAAGAGAACCAACTGACTGTACCCCTTTTCTACGCCATTTATATAAGGGACTTGGGCATTCAAAAGCTCTGCTATTCTTGAGGATCTTGGAACAAATCCCCTGCAGTTAATGAGGGAGAACTGTAAGGTCTGGGGTGTCCAAAGTTAGGGTGGATTTTTGACTGCACATGGGTCAGCCTTCCTATGACCTTGTTCAAGGGTCCGCTGTATGTTGGCACACAGTAGCAGAAGCAGTCGCCATGCTTAGGTGGCACGTGTTGTTTCCCCCCTGCTACAAATGCTTTAAGGTCTCTGCTGTTTCCGGGTAGGGAGTTGCCGCTGCCCGCAGCAGCAAGGGTGGTTGCGAGGTGAGGCGAGGGACTGAAAGAATGGAGAGGACCATAAGCTCTGATGGCAAATGGCAAATTTATTCAAGGAACAGCTGTCTTATATACAAACTGTTAATGCCTAAAGCAAGACTGCAGGGAACTAGAAACAATGTTGTTTTTCAAAGTTCGTGCACTCCCTTAAGCTATCAAAAGGGCAAGAAGTTCTCATAACCATCTGGGAACATGACACCTGCGCCAGAGTCTTGTTGTGTCCTTCAAGGCTGGGAACTAGAAGGTTAGGAAAGTGTCAAGGTACCCGCTGGCTCCAGGGACCAGAAACCAAGTTCATCCACCATTCTCACAGTGGAGAACTCTGTCCTTGGTCCCCTTATGGTCTGGCGGGCCCCCACATTTCCCCCTTTTTTATTTTATATAGCGCATTGGCTCTACATCCTTTGTCATGTTCAGCTTATGTTTTTTGAGGTCTACGTATAAGCCACCGATTTGTTTGATAAAAAGCCAAATAATGCAAGGTATACACAACAAAAGCAGAATAACGAAGATACCAAAACCTATCCAATTATAAAGAGTATGTCCAAAAGAGGGAAACTGCTTGGATAAAGCGGACAAGAAATTCTGAGCATCTCGAGCAATATCTATGTTTAAAGGAGGGGCATTGATCAAATCCTGAATCTCTCTATGTAACGTAACAAGGTCTAAAGAAGAACCCTAACAAATGATTGCGAACCTTTTCCCATGGAAACTTAGTTGAATTATAAGAAAAGGGGTAACACATATATGGGAAAACATGAAATGACATTTTAAAGATTGAACCTCAAGCGAGTTTAACTCTTAGTATTGTTAACATAAACAGGGACAAAGAGTCATTATCGTTCCAGGTTACAGGATACATCATGGGAGGATTAGGGACAAAAGTCCAATATTCTTCAGTCTTCACTTGAATCCTCAGCATCCACAAAAGGCTCAGCAAAATCGCTAGGCGTTGGATTCTTCTCCAAGCTCACTCCGGGTGGTTGAGGCGAGGCTGAATCGTCAAGCGTGCTAGCCGTCCCCGCAGCCGGTTCGTTTTGCTTCTGGGCATGTCTGACACAGCGTTCGGGAAGCCAACGAGGGGCTTCTGCGTCTGTTGGAAAAACACAAACATGCCCCCTGCCCCAAACTAAAACTGGGTCAGGTCCATGACGAGACCCATCTATGGGGTCTCTCCAATAAACCAACGGGTAATGTCGCATACGCGGTCCCCAATGCCGATCAGCCGCGGAGCGTCCTTCTGCATCCAAAGTTAAAAAGTTAAGAACAAATAAGGAATGTGACACTAACAGTTTAGGAGAATGAGGATCATATCATCTAGAGACTTGAAACCTGGACCCTCAGATTAAAAGTCTGATGCTCTACCGACTGAGCTATCCGGGCGGCCCTGACTTGATGGCCTCTACCTTAAGATCAGTCGCCACCTTAAGATCAGGTTCTTCATACCGCGGCTCCTCCCAAGTCGGCACTGGAGGCAGAGGGCGAGAAAGATCCTCTGCCAAATGAGTGGCTCGCAGGCTACTGCGAGTCCCACGCTCCCATTTGTCAAACTCAGAATCACCCCTGAGACAGTCTCTTACTAGTGTCCACAAAGAAAATGCATCAACAGGAGTTTTCTCTGGACCGTGAGCACGGTAGTGTTCACGAATACGTTCTCCTACCCTTTTCCAAATTTCCATATTAATAGTACCTTCTTCCGGAAACCAAGGGCACACTTGTTGAATAAAATCTACAAAACGATGTATTTGACCCTTGGAGGTGGCAATGCCTCGCCCCCTCAATAAGGAGCAGAGGACTTTTTCAAAAAGTCCCTGATCTGATGAGTGGGAAATTCCCATGATTAAAAACTCTCCAACACCACTCCCTGCTACTTTTACTTTTAACTTACCGGGCCCCTGTAGCAGCGGTCCTCTCGGGCTCCTCTATCCTCGCGATTAGGACTCTGCTGGTCCCCCCTGACCCCCTGTTTCCGGGTCCCTGTTCTTCGGGCGCCACTCTGCCGCTGCCCGCGGCAGCAAGGGTGGTCGCGAGGTGAGGCGAGGGACTGAAAGAATGGAGAGGACCATAAGCTCTGATGGCAAATGGCAAATTTATTCAAGGAACAGCTGTCTTATATACAAACTGTTAATGCCTAAAGCAAGACTGCAGGGAACTAGAAACAATGTTGTTTTTCAAAGTTCGTGCACTCCCTTAAGCTATCAAAAGGGCAAGAAGTTCTCATAACCATCTTGGAACATGACACCTGCGCCAGAGTCTTGTTGTGTCCTTCAAGGCTGGGAACTAGAAGGTTAGGAAAGTGTCAAGGTACCCGCTGGCTCCAGGGACCAGAAACCAAGTTCATCCACCATTCTCACAGTGGAGAACTCTGTCCTTGGTCCCCTTATGGCCTGGCAGGCCCCCACAGGGAGTTTTGTAGGAAGAGGAGTTGTGGTTAAAATATTCAATAATTGCAGGTTTGTAGTTGAACCTGGAGTTGAAGTAAAAGGGTTGTGGTGGGAGTTGGGGTGAAGGTTGGAGAGTCATATTTCACCCAGACTGTAAAGAGGCCTGATCAGTGTTTCCTGACCCTCAAATCATCTCTGATGACTCACGTTTGCAAAATTTAGTGAATCTCCTGGAGAATGCTGCCCATAGAATTGGAAATCTCTTGTTTTCTTTTTGGTGCTCAATCCATATTTCAGATTCTGTAATAGAGTTAGTTAAGTAGTTACTATGCACTGGGCCAGGCCCAATGCTAGTATCTTGGGACTCAAAAAAATACTTTATTTTTTCTTATGGACCTGGTTATAAATATAGGGGACAAAATGTAGGTAAATGTGTTATGATTTGATACATTTTACGAGGTGATATTAAATGTATGAATTTAAAATATAAGTATGATCTTGAGGTTGTGATTTTGACCATAAATGACCTATATTTTAATTCTGGATGTGAAAACTGGTGTTACACTTCAGTTGAAGCCAGCTGTTAACATCATAGCAACAAAGTGGCATCACTAAGCCCAAACTGTGGTAATTAAAGTAGTAGTCCTAGATTACATTTTAAACTTAATTGAATATGGGTGCTTCGATAGATGTGAAAACGTAAGTTATTAAACAAAATAATCAAATTATGCTGTGAAGGCCTGGCTTAGGCCAATTTTCCAGTGTTAGTTTTTAATCTTGTAAACTGCTTAAACCCTTAATACCTGTGAAATGGTCTTTGCTGTCCTAGACACACTTGATGATGCCTCTCTCTCTGCTGCTTCTGTGACTGCCGGACTGCGATGCTCGTTTGTCTTTGCTGTAGAGAGTAATAGAAACATGTGCAGGGGACGTCAGTCAGACAGTGTCTACCGGGAGCTAGCAAGTCAGGCTTTATGAAGAATTTACTTCATCGGGTTTTTGGGTGGGTCACCTGATTTCTTTCAAGGCTTAGCATAGCACCTTGCACGCAGTAAACATTCGATAACTGTTAGCTGTTCATATTGCTGAGTGTGAATTCACCCAGCCATATTCTGTACCATACTGTAAGTTTGAAGGTATGTATCCAGATATTTAGGCAAACATTGCCTCAATTATTTTATTTTGAAAATGAATTCTAGTAATTAGATCAACAGACATATGATTGATTTCTAGCAAATTTATAAAATATTATTAAAGTATAGATTTAGAGGCATTTAGAAAAGTGATTATTACTAGAAGCTTTTATGGGTTCACTAGGACTATGTCTGATAAAACTAGTCTCATTTTCTTTCTTTGAATGCATGGCTGGTTTTGTAGATTAGAGAAATTTGACAAATCACTCTTTCATTTAACATATTTGTAAAACTTCTTATTAGGTGGGGAACGAGATATAGTTTGTTAATTCCATTGGGGATAATGATAAACAGTCTCTGGAATTCAGCAGATAAGGAGACGTGGCTTAGTTTGTTGGGCTGTCAGGGCTGCAGAGGGGGGTCTCTGACGGGGTCCAACCCAGAGTCTGTCTTCCATGCTCCATGCTTATGCCCCTGGGAACCTGGAGCAAACCAGGGGCTGTTATGCTTGATGATAGAGAGTTAATAGTTAGAATAATTTCAAGATACTAGGAGGCTCTTAAAAATTAAAAACATTAAAAGTATTAGGTAATGTTTATAATATATCTGTATGTATCATTTACATTTCAAATATTTTGCATTTTTTGGCATACACTTGGCAAACAGTGAGACAGACGCTTTGATGATTGTTCAGTAGGGAGTCTGTGGGCATCTATACAGGTGGGCAGCCTGCGTGCGGTGCAGAGACCTGTTGAAGTCTGCATCGTGTTCACAGCCTGCCTGGAGGGCCTCTGTGGTCCCATCCAGTTCCAGGTTCTAAGGGCTTCTTCAGTGATTACGGCGGAGACATGGTTTTATCATATCTGTCAGGGAACCTGTCCTCCGAAATGGAGTGAATCGGCTGAGATACTCAAGGTTGCAGACTCTGTAATAGGGGCGACAGTGTCACCTTTTCCTAAGTTCCTGTTTGTGTTTCATAGACATTGGCTGACTTGCTGACGACACCTGAATCGTTGTATTACTTCTGGCTCCTGCCTCTTAAGTGATCAAAGTAGCTTTACTTTTCCTAACTGTAGTTGGAGTCTGTTTTTTATGAAATCAAGAACATTCTTTTACATTGTTCATTTTATAGGGAGAATTTGTAAAATATGTAGATGACAACTTTTCAAAGCCGTATGTCTCTGGCGCCCTCTGTGGGGCTTCGCGATTCTCTCTGGACTCTTGAGGATTCATTCTGCCGCTTGCAGGATTCCTCTAGAGAAAACCAATTATTTGGTGTTCTTGAGGTGATTGACTTGCTGTTTGCAAACAGACTTATTTGTTTGTTCTCTTATGCACTTTTTTGGTAAATTTACCAAGTTCTGAAATTATTTTCACACTCTAGTTGTAATTGAGTTACTTAGATCAGTAGGTACAGGCTCCATACTACATATTTTATGGTAATCATTCATTTTTGGTTTTTGTTGTTAAAAAAATATCACCAAAGAAATTATCTTATAAAAACAGAAGCCACCCATGTGTCACTTGCCTTTTCCCAAGCTCAGTTTCTCACCACTCCTTGCCCCTCATCCTCATATTCCCTCCCCCGCTTCTCATTTTATTTTTTGCTAAAATCCTTGGTGTTTTTTAGTCGTAAGTATGAATAAAAGCATTTTGAGAAAGCTTTGCTATGTTCATTGGTTTATTACATGCAATATGGGTCATACGTTTGCTATGTCAACAGAGCTCCAAGACCAGACCCCAAGCTCTCATCCAGATTAACACCCCTAACTCCCACCATGTAGGGCTCCTGGAGATGTTATCGCTGTTTAGGTAATATTTCCCTTTCCTTGAGAAGCAGCCGTTCTCGATTATTGACTTCAGAATGTATTCAAAGAAGTGATTATTCTTCCCTCCGAGCATTAGAATGTCTAGCTAGTCAGGTACAGTTACTTCCCACTTGCATTGATTGAGTTGGCCAGAAAGTTCACTAGGTTTTTTCCATAAGATGGCTCTGGTAGCACTTAGTTGTCTTGAACTTCATTCGACACAATATTGTTAGATCATATTATGACAGCTGTCATGTCAGCATACATTTTTTTAAATTATCAAAATTGGTGAATTTCTGTGTAGCCATTTTAATATTGAAGATGGAAGAAAATAAGTAACATTTTGGGCATATTAGGTTTTATTATTTTTAAAAAGGTAAACATGCAACTGAAAGGCAAAAAGAAAAGATTTGTGCAGTGTATGGAGAAGGTGCTGTGACAGATTGAAGGAGTCAAAAGTGGTTTGTGAAGTTTCATGCTAGAGATTTCCCATTGGACGATGCTTCACGGTCAGGAAGACCAGGTGAAGTGGATAGTGATCAAATCGAGACATTAACTGAGAACAATCAGCGTTATCCCATGTGGGAGATAGCCAACATACTCAAAACGTCCAAATCAATAAAGTTATTTATGAAAATGGAAAATGTGTCTTATTTTATGGAAAACTTCATACGGACTTTTGGCCAATCCAGTAATTCCTCTTAATGGGTAAAGTTGAGGTAAGTCAGAAAGATAGCAACTTTGAAATAGTCTGATAAAATCAATTTACATGTCATCTTTTTAAACGTTGGAATATTCAAGTCCTACGAAGCAGTTTGTTTTTTAGAGTAAGAACTGCCTATACTTTGGGACTTTTTTATCTTTAACTGTTCCACTTTTTTTTATAAGAGCATTTAATTTTTTTTTAAGTTATTGATTTGAGAGAGAGAGAGAAAGAAAAGGGAGGGGAGAGGGTGTGCGACCTCACACCCAGTGATTGGCAGTGCCCTATTCCCCCCTCCCTCCAGCCCACAGCAGCCGGTATTGCGCTTTTCCCATATGTGAGGTTGACTGGTTTAGATACCTCATGTAAGTGGAATCATGTAGACTTCTAATTCAGCCAACTTGGGCTGTTCCTTCTCCTTGAAATATATTTCTTCCGTTAGGGATCGTTCAAGGTATTCTAATGTTTAACTGATTTAATCTTCATGTGATACAACACCGTGTTTCCCATGTTACACAAATGAGACCTTAGACACAGGAAGATTAAATAACTTAAAGACAGACATGTAGTAAGTTGTGGAGGTGAGATTTGAACCCAGTGGTTTAACCCCAGAGTCTGGACTCTTAACCTCTCCAGGTGCTGTTTCAGGATGCTAACAGGAATTCCTGTTTCACAGAGTTGGTATGAAAAGTAATTAAGACAAACTGTACAGAGAGCTCTTAGAACAGTGCCTGATGTATAATTAACATATACCACAAATGGTAGCTATTAGTTACCACTGTTGCATTTTAATTTTAGTATGTCTACCACGTATCTGTCTCAGTGAAACAGTGTAAAAGATACTTATATTGATTGTAGTGTGAGTTGCTCCATAAACTTGTGATTTATGGACCCTTTCTGAATCCTTGGTTCCTCAGCATTAATGATAAAGAAAACAGTAACTACTTTATAGTGGTTTTATGAGTATTAAATTAGGTAGCATTATATAAAGGTACCTGGTGTACATAAACACCTGGTAGTGTTGGCTTTCTCTACTCGCTAATGAGACCTGAGTTCCTCAGGGACCGGAACAATGTTTCATTATTTTTTTTATCCATCCCAGAGTCTATCACAGCTTCTGGCACATATTAGGCATTTAGTAAATAGTAGTAGAATTAGAGCATTAGAAAGAAAAAGAATAGAAGGAAAGATAAACTCTTTACCGAAACATGCCATTTTGGACAAATCACTTAACCAAATCACTCTCTTAGCTTGTTTTCTTTGCTATAAAGTAGAGGAGTTTTACTAGATTCTGGACAAAGTTGCTTCTAGCACAGCAGCTTCACTAACTGGATGAGAGGAAAGAAAAGGGAGTATGCAGGTTATCTGCTACCTCTCCTCAGGCCCCTTGCTCAATGTGATGTGCACAGAAAAACGGGGTGTGCTGGGAGAGGGAGCGAATGAGAGAGCAAGCACTCAATCCTAGTCTCATAACCTATTTAACAGCTTATAATTTTGGAAATGAGGTTTTCATTATGAAAATGAGGCTTTCATTATGAAAACGAGGCTTTAGGTCCAGTGCTGTTCTATAGTGAATCCTTTTGCGCCTCTGAAACGTTTTGACTTTTTAACAGACTGCTGTTTCCCTCCATTGAAAACGGGTGCTCAGTCCCAGACGGCTCTTCAGCTGAATGACCTGACTTTGGTTCGGCTTTGTTATTGGAGCCAACTCCATTGGCTCAAGAGCAGGCCTGCCTTGCTGGCTATTTTTGTTTCTTGTTATTTAAGGCATCTTGTTGAAGCTGACGAGGACCCTCTCTGAAAGAGTGTTTTTTAATGGGAAACTGTTGCATTGAAAAGTGGCTTTGTGTTTTCGTAGGCCACACAATTCTAAGCCAGCCTGTGTGGTTTCACAGTAGTTATTGGTGGTAGAACACACCAGTGAGTACTTAAGAGCCTGGTGCTAGAATTCAGAAGTATTCGTATGTATTGAAGGTGGAGAAGAAAGCACAGACCAGATCTGAAGTTTCCTGTTTGATTATTTTTACAATGTCTTAAAATAGATAGATGTTTTGCTGTTGCCCTGCCAGACACGCACTTCGTCTTTAATTAGATACATTTAAACATACCAGTTAAAGAGTGTTTGGCCCAATTCCCCATATCCTGAGCCCTTAATTTTTACCAATATTGTTGGAATGTCATCTTCTGCCTCCCGGTTTTATATTTATGGCTCTACTGTTGTGCTGTAAGGAAGACAGTTGCATTTCAAAATATGATGAGTGATCTCTGATGCTAGTCAGATGGAGTGAGTTCTCTACATCCTGTCTGTCCGCCGAGTCCAGCTAAAAGCTCTGGAAATAATGCACAGTGCAGCTGAGAACCGCAAAAAAGTAAATAAATGATGGCAGGGGAGGGAAGTCAACATTTGAAGACTGAGATGGCAGCGAATTTACTGTTTGTGTTTTTCCGATTCATCTTCTGGTTTTGACCTGAGAGTGGGCAGAGCCCTAGGACCACTCTGTGAACAACTGCAGAAAAGACTCCAGATACAACCCCACCCCCCCCACCCCCAGTTGGAGGACTGCGAAGAGGGACGCCACCACCCCCTTAAGCCAGGGCATGTGGAAGAAATGCACCCGTTTGCCCCCTTTTCTCCCTCCTGGCCCTCCCTTGGGAGAGCCCCAGGCACAGAGCTTCCCTGCTGCCGTGGGAGTGGCAGTGGGGTGGGCACCAAGGGGCTGAGTAGGAGGGGGTCCCCGAGGTCCAGACAGTGTGTGAGGAGTCACTGGTGTTTGTCCCTCTAGTTTCCCTTGCCAGTGTGCCCCAAGGGCAGTCCCAGATTGGTGGAGCTGCATGCCGGTGTGAAAGATTAAAGTTGTCGTGGAAACCCTGAACTTCCAGACAGTGGGCTGGGAAATGGGGTCCCTATGAGCCAGAGAGTGTCAGGAATCTTAGGAGAGGACTGAAAAAGAGGGCCCCCTAATTTGTGTAGAAGGACACAAGCCACAAGCTCACCCCTAAGCTGCACGGCCACAGACCAAACCCAAAGAGGCATACAAGGTTTTGAGGATTGAACTCTAGTATAGAGTACCATTCTAGTCCCAGACTGACCGCTAAATAACTCAGATAACATAGGCTGTTGGAAACGTAACTGACACCGAAATACCTCCTACAGAACGTAGGACAGAACTGGTGCCTTGAACCTAACTTGGTTGATTGTTCAAACGAACAAAAAATAACATCCACTAAAGGACTTTAACAGGACCCAGAGACTCACAACATAATATCATTATGTTCAGAATATAATCCAAAATTACTGGACATACAAAGAACCAGGTAAATCTAACCAATTCTCAAAGGAAAAAAATCAAAAGATGCTAATGGCAAGATGACCTAGGTAATGGATCTGTCAAAGAATTTAATGCAGCTTTTATAACCACAATGTAAGAGGTCAGAGTGAACGCTCTGGAAAATAGCATTTCTTAGAAAGCTAGACACTCTAAAAAAAGAACAAAATGGACATTGCAGAACTGAAAAATAACCACACGTGAAATTAAAAACTATTTTTGTGTGTGCCTAACAGCAGAAGGGAATGTAGCAGAAGAGTCAGTGAATTTAAGATCAATAGAAATTATTCAAACAGAGATTATACAAAAGAGGAAAATTTTTAAAAAAATTAACGAACCCTTTAGGGACCTATGGGACATTAGAATCCAGAAGGAGAAGGGAAGGAGTCAGGTACAGAAAAAATAATTGAAGAAATAATGGTTGAAAACTTCTCAAACTTGGTGAAAGACAAAAACTTAGAGATCCAGGAAACTGAATTTCAGGCAGTAGCGATGAGAAGAAACACAGGTTCAGACAGATTGTTATCAAGCTTTTGAAAAGCAAAGATTAAAAAAATCTTGAAAGCAGTGAGAAAAAAAATAACCTCGCAGTATATACGCAAGGGACCCATGACTCAAGTAACTGGATTTCTCGTCAGAATCATGGAGGCCAGAAAACGGAGAGAAAACCTTCAATGTGTTGCAAAAGCGACCGATGAAGAACTTGATACCTGGTGAAAGTCTCTCTCTCAGTAATGAAGCCAAAGGAAGGCATTCTCAGTGAAGAAAACTGAGTATTCGTTGCTAGCAGCTCTGCTATAAAATACTACAGGAACTACCTCCCTTGGGGATGTGAGGGTGGGGGAACTTTACCCCATGGGAACCACAGCTCTGACCCTCGAGTTGAATCACTGCATGTAACCTGTGGGCTCGTTAGTTTCCTCATATAAAATTGGGTTGTTAGTGGGTCCTGCTTATTTCAGAAGGTAATCCTAAGTATCAGTTGAGATGATAATGTATGGATGTCTTTGCAAATGTAAAATTCCAAATAGACTTTATTATTTTAGGTGGTTGCAAATAAGAAAGTAAGTTGGAGGGGGGAACACTGTCCAGATGTGAAGGAAAGCAGTTAATTGTGACCGCATCAAAGAAGAAATACTTTGTATAGAGCTCGAGAAGATTGACATTTAAGGGAAGCTGCAGAATGACTGCTCAAACAGGATCTCACAGGATGGCATTAACTTTACTGGGCTCCCTAGTGTCTGTATTCTGGCCCTTCAAAATGATTATCCCTCTCCCCTGCCCATTCTTATTGAGTTGATTAGGCTTAAGGGTGCTGCTTTCCACTAAGCCCACTCAGACGGAGGAAGCACCCCATACCTCTAGTGAAATAAGGACAAGAGTAAGAGCCAAGGGAATTGAAGTGCTCAGTTTTGCTGGTCACTCAGTTTTGATGGAGTTTTTTTGTTTTGTCTCTCCTCTAACAAGGTAGGATCCCCTTCTTCCTTACAGAAAGTTGCTTGGTGAATTAACAGTCAGTACAAAGGGTGTTAGTATAACTGGGATATAGTTGGTGATATTTAAATGCTCATTTTCCTTGTATTTCCCACACGAGGAGAAACCTACTAAGTCGCGTTGAGTCTTTCAGCGGTTTGTCAGGGTGTTGTTTCAGAAGCACATTGGAAGTCCTTCACTTTGGCTTTTTCTTCCCCACCTTTGATTTCCTATAGACCATTTCACCTCGTGTTGACATCCTCATTCAAACTACTACTAATGCAGCTGACGGGTTTTTCCATCATTTCGATCACACCTTCCGAGGGCCTGGTCTTACTACCTTGATTGTTAACAGCATTGGTGTTTGGATCCCTTCAACCAAGAATTTGTTTATAAACCACCTCGTAGGGAAAGGGGCCATAATAGTTCAGCTCTCGTGATGATTACAGATAGTTCTCTTAAACTCATTACAAGTAAATAATGAGTATATAAAATTAGGGATGCACAGTAGTGATTTAATGTGAAACCTGTTGGTTTTAATCCAAAATTTAAGTCATAGCAAGTGAAAAATGTCTGAGTAATGCCTTTTCTGAAAAAGATTTAAATGGCAAATGATTAGGGGGTTTTAAAACATGGGATGTTTATTAAGTGGATAATAATACACTACATGTTATATGGACATGTTTATAGCATTATATTACAGAAACTACTCCCTGTGGGAGGTAAGTACCATTCTCTCCTCTTTTTCCACCACAAGCCTAATTAATTAATATATTCTGCATTTCCATGGAAGCAGAATAATATCTCTAGATGCTTCTAATTCAGTAGTTGCTAATGGGTTAGAATAAAATGCGCTGGTACAGAAATGCCAGCTATCATATTGGACACCATGGTCCAGGAAAGTTTCTTCTCCTGACTTTTTTTGTGTGTTCATATTGCCTGGCATGTAAAATTCGTATCATTTTTCCACATTTAATATATCATCTTATTGAATGGGTACAAAAAAGAATTAACTTTATTACTAAATACCATCAAAAGGATTGTCTAGAAACATTTAATGAATATGTATAACGTGCACTTTCTTTATTTAAGCTATGCATCCTTTTTTGAATATAATAGTTCTCCCAGTGGATACCATAAATACTTTGAGATCTTAGATAAATTCTGTTTTTTTCTTCCTCCTCAACAGATTTTAAGTACTTAATATTTGCAAACTTACTATAGGTTCTCCTTATACTTCATGTTTGTATTACTTATATGTTTGTGAAGCATATAGTTGTTTTATACATTAAGCATTCATCAGAGACATAAATGTATAAAAAGACTGCCTTTCTCTGCCCATTTTATCTAGACAGCCCTAGACATGGCTAGACGGTCATGAGTCATTGGTTCACTGGGGCCCAGTGCCCTGCAGGTGAGCATTGTGGCCACCTACTGGCTCCTCGGGCATTTCTTAGCCCTCCTGCAGCCCTTTCCCCCGGGTCCTGTCTTGGGGTCATTTCACATTTGGACAAGAAAACCAAAAAAGGAGAACCCAGATTAAGTAATTACTTTGATATATATTCATGATACCTATCTTCCCATTTGGTAAATTACTACTTCCATAATTATTTTTAAATTTATAAAACTACCTCATATATTCAGGAGGTTAAACTCTCTGCAGAACAAGATACGTGATCATCATGCTAAGAACAAAACGTTTTCACTAGAAGCATCTTGTGTATGAGGCTAAATAGTCAAGGGGAGGGAGAGAAGAGAGAACGCCGATGAAAAAATTAGTATGACAAATATTCTTTGAGTAATGTAAACTTGGGGAGAGAAATTTGTGGAAACACACTGACTTTAATGTTTCTAGTTTCTTCTGTGTGTCACCAAGAACTTATAAATTTGGTGACCTGAATAGATGTAATAAATTAATAATAACATTAGAATAAAGAAGAAAAATAATAGAAAGTTACGTATAAAGAGATGGTAGAAGGATATTAGGAACTACTACGGATTCCATAGAATTAGTGCTGGTCTATAAATAAAAAAGAGCTGGTTAAAATAGGATTTTGAAAATAGTATTAACCATGTTTACTGTATTTAAAGAACAGTCCCAGTTTATTATTAAAGATTAAAGTCACTGAAACCATTCTGAAATATAAGAAGCGGAAAAGCTTGTTTAATTCAGACTTAGAATTTGAATTTAAAGAATTTAGATATTAAATGAGCACTTGGAGTTTCTACAGTATATTGCCTAACTGAACCCAAATGCCTCTCGGGCTAATAGTCTCACCCACATATTATACATGGGTAAACCAGATAGGTTGAATAATCTGCCATGGTTACATTCAAATGTAAGTTGGCTGAGCTACAAATTGGGTGTTGTCCATTACTGAAATCCAAATTCTTTGTTCTCTCCATAGGCCACAAAGCAAATGTGATTTGCTGTAGTAGTTTGAAATTAATGTCCTTGGGAGAATGAAAACTAAGTCTTTAGGATTTTTACATCTTTTGACTCTATAAAAAAGAAGACGCCCCACCTCCCAACTTTGGCATTTAGCTTTTGACAGTTACGTGACTGTGGTAACTACTCATTAGAAGGTAATAATTTCCCTTTCATTAACTGATCTCCTTTTTACATGCAAACCTGGTTCTTCCATGAAACTGCCTGACAGACCCACAGTGACCTTCCCCTCCTGCAGCTGCAGGGGGCACTTCATGTCCTCAGTGTTCATTTCACACATATTGGGGTGTATTATTGATCGATTGTATGTTTTGTGTCTTCAGCTCTATGACAGGCTCCTTGTGTTTTCTGTCTTTATGATGGATTATTATTGCTCATTTTCATCTTCATTCTACCTCTAGACCACAGTGGGGCATTTCTCCTACTGAATGTTCATTAGGTGGAGTGGTAAGGAGCTGAAAGCTTTTGCTACTCTGTCGTTTTATAAGAAAGCTCATGTTAATTCTTTGACCGGAGGCTCATGTAATACTCAGTTTTCCTGTAGAGTAGTGCTATTTTAGGTAAGCAAGACTGGAAGAAATGTCTGTGGGTTTGTTTTATGGCTGGCTCTGGGGCCATTAACTGAACTTCACACTGAGTGCAGCTTGTCTTCCCACTCACTGCTTTATATATCATGAGATGCAGGCTGAAAGTTTTCTGGCCAGACCTCTTCACTGGAGGCTCTGGTTGTAGGGACTTAAAGTTACTTTAGTAACTATTTAATGTCAAATGTCTCTGTTTAGGTACATCCATTAGACAGCTCCATTTAATTGGGCGCGTGTGCCCCTGTGCTTTCCTAAATTGTTTTTAATGTGTACGTTTCCTAAAACCCTTTGGAAAAGTGGGCCATGTACCAATACCTGTGGAGAGACTTTCTGGGTGTACATAAGCATGGATACACAGATCAGATAGTCTTGCCATTAGGAGCTGTGTGACGTTGGGTATTTTGTTCTTCTCATTCAAGCTTCTTGGTCTGTAGCTAGTTGTAAAATAGGGCTAACAATGGCTATTTCGAAGTGCAGTTGTGAGAATTAAAAAGAAAGCATGTATGAAAAATTTGGCTCGTAGTAGGCATTCAAGAAATTGTTATTCATCTTCTAGCTCACCTTGTCTCTATTGTGGTTAAATTTTGTAATATAGGATCAAAATTAAATATTCCTCTTAAAATTATTTGGTTCTTTGTGTTACTTCAGGCTGCATTTTAGAAATTATAAAGTGTCTGGCCCATACAGAATTTTTATGGAATCCTAATAGACAGTATAAATGCTCAGGTTTTAAGGGGTAGCAGAGAAATATGAGTACATTAATAAAATAGCCAGAAGGCTCTGCAGTAGCCCCCCATTATATACAGTGATGTGTTCCAAGACCCCCAGCGTGTGCCTAAAACCATGGGTAGTACAAACCATGTTGATGTCTACCTATGTCTATACCTGTATCTGTATCTATATCTATATATCTGTATTTATATATCTATATCTGTGTCTATAAATCTGTATCTGTATCTCTATACACACACACTATGTTCTTTCCTATACGTACATACCTATGATAAAAATTTAAGTTATAAATTAGGCACTAGGCACAGTAAGAGATTAATAGCAGTAACTAGTAATAAAGTAGAATAACAATTATAACAGTTATGACAGTAATACTGTAACTTATATCAGTGTGGCATTATTAAGGAAAATAAGGTCATTTGAATACAGATGAGGCGATATTGTGGCCTTCCATTTGATAACTGCAGTGGCTACTAATGGGTGGGGAGTGTGTCGCGGTGGAGAGCGCGGAGACTGACAAAGGGATGATTTAGGTTCCAGGTGGGATGGAGGGGCATGGTCCTAGACTTGATCACATTACTCATAATGACACTCAGTTTAAAACTTATGAATTGTTTATTTCTGAAATTTTCTGTTTAATATTTTTTGACTGTGGTTGACTGCAGGTCATTGAAACCACAGAAAGCAAAACCCCAGATGAGGTGGGACTACTGTACAATTATTGTATAATCTCAGTGATTTATTTTCATGTTGATAATCCACTTTTGAAACCTACCTTGGATTAGAGTTACCTTCATTTTTCTTTGTCTCACTTAAATATTAGTAATCCATTTCATAATTTTTTTAGCTAGCTTGTGAGCTTTTTAACATTGAGTTGTAACTTCCTGGTGTCATCTGTATACACCGTATATCATATTTGCTAAGTGAATTCTATTATGAATAAAAAATAAGGGATTGTTTTGTCATTATGATTATACCACTGTTTAGTTTTTAAAGTGTTTATTTTAAGGAAAAGGTTAATTTTTCTTTGAGACAGTTTTATGGTGAAGTTTATTTTAGTAAGGTCTGATTTAGTTAGTTAACCATGTGAGTGCGGGTTTTTGAAGGATTTCTAGTAATACGACTAATGATTCACCAGTATCCTTCCTGTGCTTCTCACCACTGACACGTCAGTGTTTTTTATGACAGCCTCCAACAGCAGCCCTAATGGAATATTAAGAGTCTTGAGTAAGTATTTTGTTGTATTTGTTCTGATGGAAACTTAATTTGCTGCAGTATTACTATGAGCTATAACTGGCTTATGTAATGGGTTCTTATTCTGGTGATCTAATCAAGTGGAAAGCGGTGGGACCCTTACTGGGAGTGAGGTTCTCTCGATCATGGGAAACAGTTGCACGGTGGGGATCCGTTAGACTTTTTGAGAATTATTATCATTCTTATTCTTTCCTTCCTCCTTTCATCCATGAATAATTACTCCATGCTAGGTATTTTTATTTAGGAAGAAATACATCAAAATCGCATTTATTATTTACTTTTGAAATGTATGTGTTAAAAATTTAAGGTCTTCCTGTTGTGAGTAATAATAGACTGATATTTTGAAGTATATTTATAATGGATACTGAAGATTTTTTAAAATTCAGTCCACTGGAGAAAAATAACCCGATATTTAATATATTATCTAAGCCCTGATACTTTAGTTTTACCAAAAGGGAAAAAATAGTTCATGAAATTACGTAGTCATTGTTTTCCTGAGATAAGCTGAATACAGCAGAGTGAAGTCAAGTCTTCGACATTTTTGGAATTATACAGCTTAATTAATGAGTCTGTCCTCTCTGACTTTCTTGGGGTCGTCTTTCAGGGATAAATAGCTGGGCTTGGTGGTCCAAACGGACGTGTGTGGCTACCGTCCTTCCATTGCTATGGCAATGGTGCAATTAGTGTGAAGTTGCTGGCAAGCTCCTCGGCGAGAAGGTTTTGATGTACTGACTTGGAAGTGAAAAAAATGAAGCCCTTTTTGTCGCGGCTGGGTGTTCTGAATAGACATAGCAGCTGCTTATTCCCCCCAGTTTCACACTAATGTAGACGCAGACATTATGCTTCGGTGGATTGTCGGCAGGGATAGTTCCTTGTTCTCCTGCCCGTCAGAGGGAAAACAAATCTAGGTTTCAGGTGAGAGGCGGGGAACGTTGTTTGTGAAAGTTCTGGGAAGTAGTCTTGGAACTGAGCTTTCCGTCTATATTTTAGCTTTAAAATGGAAATGCCACAAATAGTAGAGCACTCAATGTACAAAACTTCACTGGGAGCGCTTTGTTATTGAAATGTACAGCTGTATCTCATCGCTTGAGGTAAAAGTTGTTCAGAGGGGTGAGTGTAGAAATATCTCTATAATGGAACGTGTAATATAGATACCTGGAGAATGGTAGTTGTATCTGCCTGTTGCTCGCCTGTGTCATCACTGGGAGGCTGAGTTTCTAAGAGTGGCAGGAAGTCCTATTTGTAGGCATCTTGCGTATCCCCTTTCGTAAATGTTAAGTATCCCTGTACTCTCTTTAGACCTTACAAGAAACAGTCTTGGAAAAGGTTAATGTTTCACCATGAATGACACCTACCATTTCAAAGGATCGACTAAACAATCTTTGAATTATGTACATATTCCTGGTGTACTGAAGAACAAAATGTAAAATGTGCTTTGTTTATTAAAACGAATGTGACTGTATACTAGAGGGAACCTAAAGATTTTTCCCTTTCTCCTTCACCCCGTTCCTTTCTGTCATCAGAGAGACCCCGCTTTCCTGCAGCCTGATGACACAGAACCAGAGCTCCTAGCAGCAGACTTTGTGTTTCGTGTTATTGTGCCTCGTTCTCATTCTTACCAAAGCTTTTTAGCAAGTTTTTCATTTCCTGTGTCCAAAGCGTCTTGGAAAATAAGTACTTGAAGTATACATGTAGAAAATAATTCCATGCTTTAGAGTAATAAAAGGAGATGGAAGTTAACTTGGCTGTGTTACTCATCAAACATTTACCGTTTTGTTATAGATGCCCCGGAGTGCCATGGATTATTAGAGAAAAGCGTGGAAAATTATGTTGTGTATCATTGTAGATCTCAAAAACGAGACTTTTTCCTGCTCATTTTTACCCGGTAATGGTTTTACTCCTTATACTGATTTTTAAATGTAAGCCGCACAGAGAGCCTCATATACTGTAGATGGAAAGATAATTAAAACTAGAAGAGGCCGAGAAAGATATTATCAGCTGGTTGGTGGTTTAGATGATTTTTACCACTTTATGAAACTCAAAGGGCCAGGTCACTTCGACTACCTCTTAGAGACACAGGAAGTCATCCGTAGAGATCTCTGCTAGTGAAGATGGACATTATGTTGCTCTGTGATTCTGTGCCTCTTTGAACATTAAGAATATTAAGTAGAGAAAAATTTTAAATGATTATTCAGGCATAACGTTCTAACCAAGTAAAATGTTTATCCATTGTTACCAAGTTCTGGGACAGAAAAAGACCGACTGATGCTTTGAAGTGATTATCAGGCAAGCCGAGAGGGTCTGTCCGTGGAGCTCCGGCAGTATGTGACTGGGAAATGGGACAGGAGAGGAGCCAGGGAGCGCTCCGCGGTTTCCTCACTCAGACTTCTGCAGTCCAGACTAAGTGAGGGGCAGATTCTCTGAGTGGTTTATATCGAAGCTTCCCTATCCTTAAGCGGTCGGTGTTCTTAATCTAGGTGTTTTCAGAGGTTGTTTCAGAGATAGTTTGGGTTGCATAGATTCTATTTATATTTACTCATTGCAGTGGGATTTACTAGTGCTATTTGGTTGTGAGATGGTATGATTTGTCAAGATATAAAAATACTTGGACCACAGCATTTTCTCCCAGTTGTCTGCAGTTGTTGCTCTGCGGCATTTCATATTGCCTGGTGGTGGTTACGGTGCAGATAAGCTGGGATTTTCTTGCTGCCGTCCCACCCAAAAAATCATTTTGTTAAGTGTGCAAAACAGGATGTCTCTAGCTATTACTACCTACTACCCCAGGGCCTTTATTTACTTTATAATGGTTTCTTTTTCAACGATATCTTTTATTATTTTAATTTCCTTTGCTCTCCATTCTTGGACAGCGTCTGAAATTGGTGTTCCATGCTTTCTCCAATTTTACCCAGCTTTATTTTTGTCATTTACTGCCTCCAATTGGGATTTACTTTATATACTTATTCACATATTCTGTGAATTTGTAGTGGTCTTGCCATCCTTCCTTACCCTGCCCCTGTCCCTGTTAAATTTCATTCACTCTGTTGTCTTTTCAGTTAAGCCATTTAGCTCATTGTGACTGTCTGTTCTTGCTTTTTAGGCAAGACTAGGCCGTATATTGTATTTTGCGGGGTGTGTGTATGTGTGTGTTGCATTCCTATATTACTTTGCTATGTTAATATTTCCTTTAATAGTTTCTTCTGTTTTACTTCTCAATTCTTTATATCTATTGCATGAGAATTTCTGCAACCAAATTCTAGCCCTGGGCTTATCTGTACATGTTTCTTGTATATTCTGTCTATATCTATTCGATTACAATCTGTATTCAGGTGATACCTAGGCCTTTAGCTCCTGTTTAGGTCCACATTGCTGTCCCTAAACATTTACCTCTAGGTGTCACATAGAGCTAAATATGACAAAGCACCACTTATGTTCCTGTTTGCTGAATTTATTGCCTTGAGGAAAATATATTGATTTCTTATTAACCTGTCTGCATTCCATTTGTCAGGTATGAAAACATACTGCTTCTGCTTTGTGGCATTTCATACAGCTGTTTTTCCCTTCTAACCTCAAAGTGCTGTTCCAAGGACTTTTTCTTACATATCTATTAATTTCTTAACTTGCCATCTCTGCCTGTCAAGAAAATCCTTCCTCCCCAGTCCTTCTCCTGCCCTCTTCATCTGTGTGTTCTAGGAACACCAGTTCTCTTCATCCGAATACTAGAATAGTATATTGTTACTTAAAACGATCTTTATTATAGAGATGCCAAACTTGCAAGGATCCAGATTGTTGTACATTGGCTACACAGGGAAGGACCTAGTTTGGATGTTTTCTTTGGCCTACAGAGCACATTGTACTTTCATCCGTGTGTAGTCAACTTAGTACCTTATATCATACAGCTATTTGGCATCTAGTTTATGGAAGAAATTTGAAACTCCTTTTTGAGGAAGGACTATTTAAAGAGAAGAAAGATATTCATAATATAGTAAGTTAAAACTACAGACTTACGGAAAAAATACTGCAAGTTATAACCAAATTTTAATAGTGGTTATCTATGGATAGTGTGGTTTATATTTACTTTGTTTCTTACCTGTAGTTTCTAAATTTTCCTTAATAATGTTTTTAGTATAAAACCCAATCCATTAACACTAAGTTCAAAGGGCATGGTTTTGTGTATACATCCCATAGGTCTAATCAACAAGGTGTGTGCTTGACACTTCTGTAGGTTGTATTTCAGAAGATATGTGGGATATACTCATGAATGAGCATGTAATCTTGCTTGGAGATATAATGTGATACAGACTCTACTGAGAAGTTACCAGTAAAGAAGGACATGGGCAGATCAGTAGAATATTCTTAAGTAATGTAAATGTCATTTAGGTTATGAGATGCTGCACTGAATTGGAATGCTGACGATGCGCCCGCAGGGCTCTGCTGAGAGCTTTTGAACACCATGGCGTTGTCCCCATAGGTGGAACCTTCCTTACAGCCTGGCTGTTCTGTTATAGGCAAGCATTTTGTGTTGTGTGTATTTTCGTCACTTCAGGGCTTATCGCTCTTTGAAGTTGCTCAGCAGGTTTTGTGCGTGCCTTAGGCCTTACTCTTAGAAAGAAATCAAAACTGAATCCTAGAGTGTTAGCAGCCTGGAAACTGTACCTACCAGACCTCAGAAGAATGCAGGCACACCTGTCTTTGGCAGGACAGCAAAACTGAAACGTACAATGAGGGACACTGTTTGTTTGGACAGAATCTCTCTTTATTACACAGTTCTTGCTTTAGAGATCATAGAGCAATAGTTTACAAAATGAAATTAGGACATCATAACTCTTCTTGTTCAAGAAGGATTATTATTAAAAGGTAGCTTCATGTGCTTCTGGGAAGCTAATTAGTTGCTGTCTGGGTTATCATGCTGAGAGGCTGCTGTGCTTCATGGGTATTTACCCATCGCAACAGGACTTTCTAATATTATTTGGTTATGAAATTATTTATACTTCTGACTCTGGGCTCTAGAAGGGTCTCCAGCAGTTTTTGTAACCCAGCTTGTGCACTCAAAAGGGTTTTGTGCTCTGTGTGGTGAATCAGTGTGGCAGCATGGGAGTGTGGGGCTCCAGTTTCACTGTGCGGCCTGAGGGGCAGTTTTTTGGTGAAACTCTTGACTAAGTGAAGCTCTTCACTAAGCATGCAAGTGAGTTCTCATTGATGTACACCTTTTCATTCTGTAAGAAACAGACTTTTATTGAATCAGATTTTTAAACAATATTCAGAAACAGTACCAACACAGCTTTTTCTTGTGGTTCTGTTTACTCCAATGTGTCCTTACCAGGAACTTGTAACACGATTTCCCTTATGCTAATTTTAATTCATGAGTTTAGTATGGATGGTTAAGAATGTGTTCTTTCTTTATCAGACATGTGTTTTATTTGATTAACGATTGCCGCTGGGGGGAGGGAAATTCTTTTTCTATCCTTCTAGGTTCTTCTGGCTGGCCCAATAATTAAATCATCACAAAAAGATTAACAAGAGAAAATACATGTAATTATACACATCTGTATGGGAGCCCCACACACATGAGAAAGGCAGATACCACACACACAGGAGAGGTTCAGAGACAGATCAGATGAGGTCTATATGGCATTCAGAGCTCAGGACGAGACAAGATGCCGTAGGGTCTCAGAGGGGAGGAAGGTCATTTAAAGGACGATGAGAATAATAGATCTTCAGTACCATGCTCTATTGTTAAGTCATAGAAAGTTATGTCTGGTAATAACTCATTATGTGCAGGGCCCCTAATTTAAATTCTTTGAAGGGAGAAAAAGGTAAACATTTCTCTTGAGCCCCTGGGGTCTCGGTTGCCTCCCACTCAAAATAATTTACATGCTGAGTGGCTCCTCTTGGGGAAGCTTGTTCTGAACCCCTTCACTGGAGTAGGGAAGAAATCAAAAGCTCTTCACAGATCTGCTAAAATTTAAATATCATTAATTGTATCCATTGGTGAAACACGTTATTCTTAATTTGGGGGAATCTCATACAATATTGTGTTCTTTTTGAGAACAGTGAGTTTTGTTTGGGGGCAGAATTTCATGTGTTTCTCTACAGCAGAAAGGAGATTTTAGGGTGAAACAGCTTAATGTCCAAGATTTTTCAAAACTGGGCTTTTTTGGAAATCCACACGTGTTTTGCATGGGTGATTTTATTGAGAGCAAGGTAGGGCGGCAGGTCTGTAACGTTTGCATACGGGACAGATGTGAGTGCAGTGACCCTGAGTCTACTACTCTTCCCGATCATCAGCATTCTTACAGTTCTCCGTTTTCATAAAGAAGGTTTGTGGGTTTAAACTCATCAAGCGCAAAATATGATTAATCACATTTAGTTCTCAGTGTTCTGCATGATTCGTCTGAGCTCCTCAACATGACACCTGGCGGCAGTAAATACATAACTGGCCAGAGGAGCTGAGGAGTTTGGACCCTCCTGCTGCTAGAAGTTCATGTGTGCTGGCTAAGGAAACAGGGCCAGACGAAAATGTGTTTTGGGAATTTGCACAGGGTCACCTTCTGAAGAGAGGCATGACACCCCGTCCTGGAGTGGCACATTACAAAGATTAGGGGACTTAAATCTGTGAGACCCACTCTGACATCAGTTTGCTATGATGTGACTTTCTGAATATCTTTTCTTGCCTGCCTGTCTAAGGCTGGGTTTCTTTGCTTCCCCTGGAGGGATCATGAGTATCTGTCCCACCTATTAATAGAATGACCTTACATAATAATTGCAACGGCAACATGAAAGGAAATAACTGTATTCAAGAGTGAGGTAGATGCTTGTTGGTTGCTTCTGCTCAGTTTCTTTCTCCAGAAGTACCTTAAATGTTGCAATTTTTCTGGACTCAGTTCTAAGCATTCTTCTCATCCCCATTTTTGTGAGATCTCCATTTCCGTGGTTTTGGTTATGGGCACTAGCCACAATGATACATCTTTTGGTCTCCAGATACTTGTATAGCTCCCAAACCCTGCCTAGCCCAGTCTCAGTTTGGAGTTGTGTTGTAATCCAGCAAGTAAAAGTAGTTGAAAAGTAATACTACTCTTGGGTTTTGAATAATATGATAGCATGTAGGTTACAGCTCAGCAATATTTCTTTTTTGTTGTTAATCCTTTTGTGAAGACATGCCTATTTTTAGAGAGAGAGGATGGGGGAGAAAGGAGAGAAACATTGATATGAGAGAGAGAGAGAGATTAGTTGGTTGTCTCTTGCATGTGTCTCTAGCTGGGATGAAATCCACAACGCAGGCATGTGCCCTCATCAGGAATCGAACCTGTGACCTTTTGGTTTACCGATGACACTCCAGCCAACTGAGCCACACTGGTCAGGGTAGCGATATTTCTTAAAACCTGCTCTCTCTCACCACCCCCCCCAATCAAGCCTCAGTCAATTGCCTTGATCAGGCTCCCAGTTTCCCCTCTCTGACCCTGAGCCTTACACACACAACCCTCTCCAGTCTGTCTTCATTTGAACTTTTCCCACAAACCAGATCTTTTCCCCGTGTTTTCTTCTCCGTCTTTTTCCTCTTGTCTATCATGATAGCAGCTCAAGCACTAGGCTAACAAAAGACCAAATTTTCCCTAAGGATAAAGGAGAAGTTGGTTATTTTGGCATAGACTCTTACTGAGTGGGAGAAGAGAGAGAGGCTGGGAACATTCACATATAAATAATCTTTATTCCCAGCATACTTGCAGAGTGGTCTACTTGTGGTCTACTTGCTTGTCTACAATATACAAGTTGAGCACCTCCTTCTCAACTGGTCTAAACTTGACCTTTGGTCCACCCAAACTTGCTTCTCCTCCACTATCCCTTGTCTTTGTATGAAGTACCCATCAAGCTCCTAGCAGTTTATTTTAGATAGCTGAACATCGTCCTTGAATACGCCTCGCCTCATCCTTCCCATTCCATCCATTGTCTCTTTAGTTCAGTACAAAATACACAATTCTAGGATCTCTCCTTTTCACTCCATGTCCAGTGCTGGCACTGTGCTCCTTACGCCCCTCATTTCTCTCCTGCGATCAGTTTCCCCTACTCTGACCAAAATGATCCTTTAAAACATGAATCTGATTGTGACTCTTCCTCCTTTCCATTACGCAAAGTCTTCTTAGTACCAAACCCTTAATATAGCGTCAGCGATTCTGGATTGTCTGGTTGGTCTCTGCCCACGTCACCAGAAATAGTCGTCTTCAACAGCATGCTGTTCTTCCTGCCTTAAGGCCTTTGTCTAAGCTGGTCTGATGTCTAAAGGATCTCTCACCCTCCACTCCCACCTTGCTGTTAGCTTGCTCATTCACCTGGTCTTGGCTTAAATATAACCTCACCCTAGACTTTTCTGATTCCTCCTCCAGTCTTTTTTGCCATTGGCTTATTTCCTCCACACTTCCCTTTGGTAAGACACATCACACTTGGAATGCAGATCCTTGTTCAAACACATTTGTCTGAGTAGACCCTTAGGGCAGAACGCATGTCTTTCTGCTGTCATAGCACTCCGTCCCCAGTGCTTAGCACAGTGCCCAGCTCGGACCAGTATTCAGTGGACGCTTGCTGATAAATGGATGTGCCCTGTGAGCCTCCCCCACCTCGTTCCTACACGTGTTCTGCCTCACACTTCCTGTGCACCCGTTGAGAAAACCCTGTGTGATTTCATGCTTTTGTGAGCTCAGGCTCTTTTCTGCAGAATTGGCTGCCCAGCCCTTCCTAGCTGTCACCCAGTCACCGTCAGCACACAGCTCTGTCAGCGGTCCTGGGACCCTTACCATGCTATCACCACATTTTTTGACTGCATGTTTTTTTAGTAGGGTTTGTGCATTGTTTCCTTGCTATTTTCATAATCCTAGCACCTAACACAGGTCAGACTGAATCAGAAAAGTTGGAATGCCTCCTATTTAGTGATATAATAATAACAACAAATACTGCGGATGTCACCGACTGCTTTCTATAGGCTGGACACAAGTTTAAGTACTTTATTCGTTAACTCATTGGGTTCTCCCTACTTCTATGGACGAGTCACTTTTGTTTGTTCTATTGTATAGATCAGGAGTGGGGGACCCAGAAAGGTTAGGTAACTTGTCCAGACTTAACCAGCTGGTGCGTGGCCAGGCTGGAACGCACACCCACTGGTTCCGGAGCCCGCCCCCGTCATGCTGGCCGGTCGGGTAGTCCAGTGCTTTCACACCTGGGTTCTGGGATCTCCCTGCCTGCTTCCCGTGCCAGTTCGTCCACTTACTTCCTCACCGTGAGACCTCAGGTAAAGTCCTTCTTGGCAAAGTGGGAATGATTATATGTCCTTTAAAGGAATGTTCTGAGGGTTAGACATAATAGTCAATTTGTATGAAGCAATCTAATGGAATATAAGAAGTTGTAGCCATGTTAAGTCCATGGGAGCACTCACTAGATCTTTCTGGGTTCTTCCTTACTCTGAATCCAGTGAGTCTGTCTTTTTATAGTTCTTCGGTCTTTTCTCTCTGTATTTATCTGTTACTTTTCAATATTGTGCTGTTTATCTTTTTTATTGTTTATTTTTATTTTTTAAAAGATTTTATTTATTTATCTTTAGAGGGGAAGGGAAGGAGAGAAATATCAATGTTTGGCTGCCCCTCATGTGTCCCCTGCTGGGAACTGGCCTGCAACCCAGGCATGTGCCCTGACTGGGAATCGTACCGTGATCCTCTGGTTTGCAGGCCTGTGCTCAATCCACTGAGCTATACCAGCCTGAGCTCAATATTGTGCTGTTTATCTTTAATAGTCAACCTTTACAAGGACCTGGGCACAGCTCTGCGTTTGCTACCTAGCGAACTCCGTGGGCTTTGTGACAAACACATGCTGCCTAAAGCCACGGTCCCGATTTCCATGGTGCCATCTGTGAGCTAGAGGTCTGAGTATA
Organism: Sturnira hondurensis; assembly: GCF_014824575.4. Classification (NCBI taxonomy): domain Eukaryota; kingdom Metazoa; phylum Chordata; class Mammalia; order Chiroptera; family Phyllostomidae; genus Sturnira; species Sturnira hondurensis. Next base: position 2,789,171 of record NW_028082566.1, read on the forward strand.
AACCTCTGGCTAAGGAGAGGGACTGGATTCCTGTTTGCAGCCAGACCAAAGGAGAAATAGAAATCCAAACAATCAGTTACTGTTGTCTGAATTTTTAAAGTTTAATCATAAAAGAACTAAAAAAGGTCAACGTTTGTTGCAAATGTTTCCTCTTTCTAAGTTAGATGAAGGCCATTTTAGGGTGGTCTATGCTGTTAAATTAATTAGGAGTCAGATGGGAATTTTTAGCTCCTTAGGTGCTGATTTAAATGTGAAGACTATACTTTGTTTATTAACACATGCTTATTATGAAACTCATAAAATCATAAGATGGTTTTCATATTTCCGTATATGGGCAGGAAACGACAGTGTGTGTAGTTCTCAGACATACTGCCCTGGGTTGTTTTCAAACCTTGTAACTACTTACTAGTAGTTAGGCAGCAATACAGTGACTATTCCAGAAGCAAACATATGCTACTTACATAAATCCTATTTTTCTGTACATTTATTTGTTTTGCTCAAAGATAAAGTAAAATTCAAAGTAGGTGAAATTAGAGATGATGTTTATTTCACAGAATAAATACCATGAAATCTAAAACACTTGGTATTGGCGGGCCTCTCTAATCGCCTACACAGAGAGGAACACGTGAGACCACCGTGTGATTTATAGAGCCAGTGAAAAGCATGAGTCAGTTACTGGAAGCACAACTACTGCAGTTACAGAGACCGGAGGGAGATGTCTCTTGTCTGGAATGTGGTAAATAGCACCTTCAACGAGCGCTTGCCCAGAACCAATTTCTTCATGCTGCTGCTTTCAATATAGCATACTTTGTGCATTATGCAGACCAATTCATTAAAAGCCATTGTAGATGGGTCTATTGTACAACCCACTGGTGTTCTGATTTAATTTAGGGATTGATTTTAATATTTGCAGATATAAAAAGGCTAAATATTTTTAGTTAATCCTGCTTAGTTTTTTTCTTCCTGAACTGTTTGTATACATTGATTAGTTATTAGTTTTAGGTTAAAAGTTGGAAGTGCCACTGGGCAGTGAGCTAGATATGACCAGTGAGGCCTGAGTTTCTTTTAGAAATAATTTTGGGTTGGCTCAAAATTGTACACTGTGGAACTGTAGTTTTATAAATACATGGTGAGCGTCAGGGTCACCTGGAGCATTTTTAAAAGACAGGCTCATCTCCCACCTCTGCAGTTTTCTTTTTTAAGTCTGGGTGGGTGAGGTGAGGGCATCTTTATTTGGGGGGAAAAAAAGCTACTTAAGTGATTGTAGTGATAATGAAGTTTGAGAACTGCTACCATAGATTGTGCTGCACTGATTTTAGATAGAAATATGTCTTAACGATAAAGCTCTCCATTTCATAGTTAAGATCATTCATTTTTGAAAACTATAAATTTTCAAAGTACCGTTCACTGTGACCTGTTTCAGAAATGTACATCTGGACAATTGAATAAGGTGATTTAATGTATGGATTTCTCATTGGTAAACCGATGAAGAGTTTTGGTGTGTCTGCTGGAAATGATGACTTTGAATAGTTAATATGTATTCTGGAGTGATTTTTTTATTCTCACCATTGTCTGATTACATTTCCATATAGACTAAAAATACTTCATTCTATCTAGGAAGCATCTTCCTATTTGTAGTCCTCAAGAAATTATAAAGCATATTTATATGCATTTTAAAGTTATCTGAAATCTCTGGAGGTATTTCATTTACAGGCTTTCAGGTGATAACATGAAAAATGGTCATCAGAGATTGGTATCTTGTGTACATCTTTACTTATCTGTAGTTGTCACTAGTTAGGAAAAGAATCTTTAAATAAGTGGTAAACCTTTGTTTAAAGTGGAACGCCAGGCCCATGTGTGTGTGTCTCAGTCTGCCATTAATGTTTATAACAACAGCAGTCTTGAGTAAATGTCTTACATGTATTTTTCGTTGTTTCCCTGCAGGCATCGCTTCTATGACAGTGCCAGTGTACATCGCCGAGGTCTCACCCCCCAATTTAAGAGGCCGATTGGTCACCGTTAATACCCTCTTCATCACGGGAGGGCAGTTCTTTGCAAGTGTTGTTGACGGAGCCTTCAGTTATCTCCAAAAGGATGGGTGGAGGTCTGTAAATAGTTTTCTATTTAATTTTCAAATATATCATGATTTGGGGGAATGGGAGAAAATTGAGAAGTGATGGGGAAACCATAACTGGGTATTTTGATTCATTGTACCTTATTTATAACTGGGTAGGTAGCATTCAGCAAAATTGAAAGTAGACAAGAAGTGTATATTCATTTTAGTGATAGACCAGTACCTACCCTTGAGAATTGATATTTATGGGGGGTTTTTGGGGTTTTTTTTTAGCTTTTAGGTGACATTTCTCACACTGTGTGAATTCTTTTGCAATATTTGTTCAAAAAGGAATGCAGCAATAGATATGCATGGAGTTCTTGAATTATATCAGTGATTGATGAGCTCTTTCTGAACTGCAGATAAAACTAACATCCTCTTTGGATTTAGGGGGCTGCACTGTGTGTGATCTTAGTGAAAGAAAACACAGTCTTTAAAGCTTTAGCTACACTGTATAAAAAGATAGTAATACATATTAATTGAAAATACACAAATTAGCCTGGCCAGTGTGACTTAATTGGTTGGGCATCATCCTGCAAACTGAAAGGTCACCAGTTCGATTCCTGGTCAGGGCACAAACTTGGGTTGCAGGTTCAGTCTCTGGTCTAGAGTCGGGGTGCATATGGAAGGCAGCTAATCTCTGGCTGCAATGTTTCTTTTCCTTTTTTTCTCCCTCCCTCCTCGTCTCTCTAAAATTCTTGATCACTACTTGGTTGATTTTGAGTAAAAAGAAAAGCAAAAATGTTTTTAAAACTGCTTTTACATTTTTTCAAACTGAACATTGTAAAAAACAAACTAATCCTGTGTTAAAGCTTAAAGATAGTATAGGCTCTAAATTTTGATATCATCGTATTCAAAACAAGTTCATGTAACTGTTCCAGGGAGATTTTATTAGAAAGCATAACAGGCGACACAGTGCTCTTTAACTTGTTTTCTTGTCATCATTTATTACAACAAATGTTTATTGAGCATCTACTCTATAGGGCCTGGGAATGAAGTATTGAACAAGATGGCTCTGGTATTTATTTCCATGGTGATTACAGTGTTAAAGTTAATTCTTCACGGCTTAAGGGAAAGGATTCAGTGCGATGTGGATGTAGGGAATTAGAAGTCTGAGTAAGCAGCACCATAAATCACGCGGCTTAGGAAGGTCCACTGAAGACCTGGACTGAAGTGTTACTAAAAGTCGTGTGAGAGAACTCACTGAAGCCAATTAGGGCCCACGGTTGTCAGGACCAGTGAAGGGCAGACACTGTTCTTCAGACACATTAGCTCTGTTCGCCTGTGTTGCTTAACTGCTTTTTACCTTTCTCTACCAAAGGGAGAAATTACTGGAAAAAATTAGTAAGCAGGAAATTTCTTTTCTCCCCCCGCTCTGTAGATGAACACAGAGAGGGAGATAACTGTTATGATTATAACCTGATATTTTGAGTTTTTCTTGGAAGCTAAGTTGAAGTCATTAATCTTTCAATCCCACATGTCTTTAAGATCTAAATTACCTATTTACATTTGGCTTAAAGTTTATTAATGTAACTAATATAGATATGTATGTAATTTTATTAAAATCTGTTTTTAAATGGAAACCTAAAGTGCACAAGCCATGTGTTTGAGTCAAGTATAGTAATTTAGATATTTTTATCTCAGTACTGGCTAGGACACAAAGATCATGCAGTAGTGAAGGAAACCGATGAATGTGCTGTTCCATGTAGAAGTGGAGGTCTTAGGACAGACGTTACTAGAACACTGTTCAGAGGCAGGGTGACGCAGTTAGAGATCGACCTGGATTCAAATCTCTCTTTTTCCACTCATTAGCTGTGACCATGGGACTGGGTACTTAGCTCCCATGAGCTAAGATGGGACCAGAAATACTGACCTTGTAAGATTGTAGTGGGATCTAAGTTAATTATTATATCTCACGTACTCAGCCCAGTGCTTGGTGCACGGCACATGCACAGTAAGTGATGAATCCCATTATTGTTATGTACTATTCTGATGAGTGAACAAAGGGTGAGCACTGCTCTAGCTCAGTTGTAAGGGATAGTGAAGGGAAACACATAGTGTGGCTTCTGTTTTCATTATAAGTGAAGATGGGTATTGGAGTTGATAGGCAGACACCTAGCGAGAAAAAAGTTAAATGCTTATAGCTGTTGCAGAAAGTATAGAAAGGAAAGCCTAGAGACAGAAATGATTTTTCAAATAACCGTGGGATTCCAGCTGAAGTTGGAGCCATATTATTTGCAGTGAAGCCAAATAGTACACCTGTGTGAATTGTTTCCACAATACTGGAGGGCCCGGGGGTGAACAATAAAAGGATGGGGCAAATAACTTGGGCTGGTATTCCAACCAGAGCATTCACATACCAAATCACGGGAACATGCTCATCATTCATAGAAATACACATTAACTTACGCATACATGCAGACATGTATTTTTTACAAGTGAATTTTTTGTGTTATGCTTTCATTATTTAACATCTTTCACAGTATGTTTACTTCATCTGACTCTGGGGCTCATAGGGGTGTGGTTATAAGCAAATAAAATTGAAATGACACCTGAACATCAACTTTAGAATTTTTAGCATTTATATTAATGAAAAATAAATAATGAAAAACAATGATTAATAACATTTACATTAGCAATTAGATTAAGACATAGAGAAGGTCAAACGGATCAATCAGAGAGAAAAACTCCTTAGATTTCGTTGTTGCTGAAGGACTAACTCACCTTTAGTACAGATGGATCAAAGCTTCTGTTCTCTCATTGTTTGGATGTCATAAAAATAAATTGTTTTCTGCCAAACCGGAAGATTGGTTTTCTCAGAAAAGAAAAAAAAAGAATTGCCAATAGAAGATTGAAAAAAGTTGGTATTTTTAAGTACTCGAAAGTTAAAATACATTCTGTGCTGGGAAGGATATCATCTGGTTTCATGAGGAAAGAGGAATAGAAATTTTGAAGATGTCATTAAAGATTAGATTTTTAAAAAACTTTATTGAGACAATTCACATACCATTCAATTCACCTGTTTAAAGTATACAATTCAGTGCCTTTTAGTATATGCACAGGGCTGTGTAGCCATCGCCATTATCAAATTTCGAACATTTTCATTACCCAAAACAGAAAGCTTGCCCCCTTGGGCCGTCTCCCAGCTCCTCCCAGCATGGGACAACCATTAGTCTACTCTTTTTCTCCATAGATTTGCCTGTTCTGGATATTTCATACATCAATGCATGTGGTCCTTTGTGACTGGCTTCTTTCACTTAGCAGCATTTTTCAGGGTTCATCCATGTTGTAACATGCATCAGTGTTTTCATTTCTAGTTATTGGTAAATGATGTAGATATACTACATTTTGTTTATTTTCTCATCAGTTGGTGGGCATGTGGGTTCTTTCCATTTGTTGGCTGTTACAGATAATGGTGCTCTGAACGTTTGTGTTCAGTTGGCACGGTAGACTGTATTTTCAGTTCTCTCAAGTACGTACCTAGGGGTAGAATTATGAGGTCATAGGGTAACTCCATTTAACCCTTAGGGGAAACGCCAGACTGCCCTCCAAAGAGGTTACGCTATTTCGTGTCTCCCCTTAGCAGCATACGAGGATTCCAGTTTCTCCGCATCCTGCCAGACACTCATTGTCTGTCTCTCTGACTCTGGTCATCTTGGTAGGTGTGCTGTGGCATCTTGTTACAGTTTTGATTTTCATTTCCCCGATGACTAACGACGTTGACGACAATTTTATTTTTACCTACTATAATAGAGTGCTAATGAAGATGACAGAAGTAGTTTGGTAGTTAATTCTAATACAAAGTTTTACCACTGGTTGCCCTTTTCTGTGCTAGTATTTTTAAATCTTGCTTATTAAACATAGTGAAGTTTGCTCACTACATACACCTCAAGCAACAGTTTTGTTTTTATTGCTGCCTGGCCTGTAGCAGACCCTCAGTAAGCATATACAGTAGAATGATTTTAACAGGCACCATGATGTTCTATAACACTTATGTGGGCATGTCACTGCTAAAATGTTCAAAGCCCCTCTTCCTACAGGGGAAAAAAAAACAAGCTCTTTTCGTGTCTTGTAGCGTGTTCCATTATCCAATGCGTATCTTCTTTTCTATCTTTCTCTGACTCATCATTGCCTTCATACCATTTCCTTCATGTAGTAACCATCCCTTACACACTGTCTGTAATAGTCACGTCTTGCTTTTTCACGTGTCTGGCTTTTTTCTTCCCCTTCGGCTCACTTTGTCTGTGATGTTTTCCTACGTTGTCCTGGTTTACTGGTCCATCCGCTGTCCCTGCTTTCAATCTCTGCCAAGTCTTGTGAAGCGGTCTTTTGTTCACGTACATAGCTTCGATTTTATAGCTACCATATTATTTCGAACTAGTTACTTGTCTCTCTCCTTTAATTTGCTTTGGAGCTCTTCAGTGTCACTGACTGTGTACTCATTTTTAAATTTGGGAAAAGGCCTGAGATGTAGTAAATACTCAGTAAATGTGTATGGGAAGAGCTGAACTGATTGGGCCCTAAGGAAGGGATTCAATCAATCTGAAGTAAAAAGATATTGATTATAAACCAGAATGCCAGTACACTAATTTGTACTGAGGAATACACGTACTCAGTAGATTGCTGAAAAACTAAATGATCAATCATAAGTGTGTTTTAATCAACGTAAAAATCAGAGAAAGAACATTAGTCTCTGAGCCCATGAACATTTCTGTTTCTCAAGGTAACACACCTTTCTGGGCCCCAGAGCGCCATTTGTCCTTCTTTCTTGGACAGAATTGGTTTTCAAACGAGTATTTCCTTTTTTAAAAAAAATATTTTATTTATTTATCTTTTTAGAGGGGAAGGGAAGGAGAGAGGAAAGAAACATCAATGTATGGTTGCTTCTCGTGCATCCCCTGCAGGGAACTGGCCCCTGCCGGAAACTGACCTGCAACCCAAGCATGTGCCCTGACTGGGAATCGAACCGTGATCATCTGGTTCGCAGGCCCGAGCTCAATACACTGAGGTACACCAGCCAGGGCTCAAATGAGTATTTCTATATTTGTAATTGCATGCACCATAATGTGATATATGTGAATCTTAATGTGAATAAGAACGGCATGTCTGTAGAGGGTCTAAATTCTCTTTCATGTCAATTTTTACCTATTTTGTTCAGATTACATTTTTTTAAACTAGAGTTCTCTTATTCCACCTCACTAGTCTGTGCACAACCATTTGTTCAGTGTCTGAATGTGCCAGATATTTTCATCACTTACCTGATGCTTTTTGGTGTGCTAAAGAAGCACATTTTGAAGTGAAGTGTTGAATGAGAAACAAAGTATCAGTGCTAGCAACATCTACATGAGAGTTTCCTGGAGTGTCTTCCAGCTACTTCATGTACTACAGGAGACTTGTGCCAAGCTTTGAGGAACCGATGGGTTTCGTGTCAGGGTGCAGATGGGTGCCGGGTGTCAGCCAGGGGCAGCAGCGTCAGGAGGATGGAGAGGGAAGTGTTGATGCACCTGATGGACTGCAGCAGATTCTGGAGGCTGTGAATTCTGGGCTAGAACTTCGATCTAAAGAAGGAAAGCTATTATTTTTTTGAGCAGGGCATGAAGTAATATGAGTCAAAGATTAATGATGACAGTGATGCTCAGGATTTATTGGGACTTTAGCTCTTGGATCGATTCAGAGAATCTATTTGTGAGGTTGCTGCCGGAATATAGGTAGAGATGTGTGTTAGTATAAAAATAATTTAGTCATTCAGAATTTTTTTTTCGGACAGCTACCGTATACTACTCTTGGGCTTGGTAATAAGATAAAAGATCAATAAGAAATGTACCCATCCTCAAGCGTCTCTGTTTTTGAAGGAGAGACTTTTATCATCATGTTAATTAAATGATCAATGGTGTTAAATGATGTGAACTCCTGGGGCGGGGGGAGTGAATAACTTAGCTTCACAGTGGAAAGATACTTGAGCTGGATCTTCTAAAAGGGTTTTGGCATAGTGAGGGAGAGGGACATTCTAGGTGAAATACAGTTCTCTAAAGCCACGTTTGGACAGCAGTGAGAAGTTCAGAGTAGCAAGGCAGAGAGAGGGCCGTGATTACTCCCTGGGAGTCGGAGGGGGATGTGTACAGGCTGGTAGTCTCCAATGGACATGAATAGAACTTGCCGTCCATTGCATTCTCTTTAATAATGAGTTGAGTTTGTTTATTGAAAGTCACAGAAAATAATTTTTAAAGTAATCAGTACTGTCTTGGGATGAAGAAATTATGAGCCTCCCTCCTCCATAATATTTTACATTTTCAAAAATCTTGTCAATAAATTGCTTTTTAGAATAGTCCTTAAAAGTGGGTGATATTTCTAAACAAATTTATGCTGGGGAAAGTGTTCTTATAATTTAGTGCTAATAAATGAGTGGCGTTTAGCTCCATATAAAATATAGACTTTGAAGCAATTTTTGTTTTAAAAGTGTAACTTTGCTGTGGCCATTTTGAGAAAGATGGATTTAGTTAGCAGCCTGTTTACAAGTAAATACAAGTTAATTCTGAATTTATTATATTGTTGACAGAATTAAAACAGGACTGTTTATCATAAAGGTATCGTGTAGTGGGGGGAATAGATTTAAGACTTGCTTTCACAACACATGAATTAATTTAAGCTCTAATATCCTCATGTGGCTGATGCTTCAATAATTGTACAGTGTTATCATCAGGATCAAATGAGTTAATGGCTGTGAACAAACATACAAACTCTTACATGCTGCTATGTATTGTTGGCTGTTATCTCCAGGGAGTTTCCGGTTGCCTCTGTATATCTCAAGTCTAAAGCTGGCCATAAAAATTGCTCTCACGTTCAATTATCTGGATTTTCCAGGTAAAAGGTAAATATGGTTTACAGATGAGAATGGTTTGCTATAAGAATTACCCTTCCCTAGGATAACCATTATATCCCATGAACAGAATATAAGAAACCTTTTAAGACGCTGGAAAGGCCCAGCTCCAACGGTGGACTGGGACCGAAGCGAATGGTTCATGGTGAGGCCTACATTAATGGCTTTATCCCTGATGGCGTCCCTCAATTTGTGAGGCTGGGCAGCTAGAACTTAAGCAGAAAATACAGTTTTATGGACTTGTGGTATGAGTGGCTAGAGTTTGAGGTGGCCAGAGCAGTTGGTGTTTGAGGGGTAAATCCAGGGAAAGAATGATCCATAGAGGATGAAGCCTCCAAATTTGAACATTAATTCAGCAGGGGTGTTTTCCTGACTCCTGAACTGTGAATATACAGGAGAGATTCCATGGAGTCAGCAGAAAGTAACAGAGATGGTAAAAGCTGAGAGAGGTGTTATTTCCTGCCCACAGGAGGAGTGACATTTTTGGACTTTGAAACCTTCCAGGTTACATGGGCCACCAGCTTGAGCTGTCCAGTAGGACCCCAAAAGGACCACGCCATAGGATTAAAGGCTTTATTGCGTGACCATGGGTTTTTCTTGAGACCAAGTCAAAAGTGAGAGTCCTACTTGCCAAGTCTAAAACCGAGCCTGTACAGATTTAAGGTGCCTGACATGACAGTGTCCACCTTCTTATTCAGAAGGAGAAAATCTAGACTCTCTGCACTTTATCATTCACAATACGCAGAACACACAAAAATTTATGACAGTGTGAATAAAAAGAAAAAGTGACTGCCATTATTTCTTAATGTACTCTTTGCCCCATTCTCTCTCCTTCTCGAACTTCAATTACATGAATATTAGACTACTTAGATTTAATTACATGTATATAAAATGACTCAATGTTGTAGCCGAGGCCACTGAGGCACTCTCTCTTTTCCACCTTATTTTCTCTTTCAGATTAAAGTAAATAATTAATTTAATAATTTAATTTGCATAATTAAAAGGAAGATTGTCAATAATAGATCTTAAGATGATGTAGATTGCAGATGTTGGGATTAGAAAAGGGCTTGGATACAGCTACTTTAAATGTGTTTAAGAGCCCTGGCTGGTGTAGCTCAGTGGATTGAATATGGGCCTGTGAACCACACGATCGCAGTTCGATTCCCAGTCAGGGTACATGCCTGGGTTGCAGGCCAGGTCCCAGCAGGGGACTCACGAGAGGCAACCAAACATTGATATTTCTCTCCCTCTCTTCTTCTCTTCCTCTCTAAAGATAAATACATAAAAAATCTTTAAAAAATGTGTTTAAGGACTTGATGTGGCTTAGTGGATTGAGTGATAGCCTGCGGACCAGAGAGTCACTGGTTCGATTCCCAGTCAGCAGCACATGCCTGAGTTACGAGCTGGGTCCCCAGCTGAGGGCATGCAAGAGGCAACCACACAGTGACGCTTCTCTTCCTCTCTTTGTCCCTCCTTTCCCCTCTCTAAAAATAAATAAAATTAAAAAATATACATAAATAAAAATAAATGTGTTTAAGGACTTAATGGAAATGAGTCATAGAGAGTAACCAGATGGGGAATCTCAGCAGAGAAATGTATACACATACACACATCTGATACTGAAAGTACAATATCTGTATTAGAAGGCAAAATTTAAAAAATTAACTGGATGGGCTTAATAGCAAATTGAGGATGACAGAAGACAGGATCTGGAAACTAAAGAATAGACCTATAGATATCACCTAATCAAAGAGAAAATAATGAGGTAGAGAAAAGAGAGTCACAGTGGCCTAGAGGACAACATTGAGTCATTTTATATACATCTGATTAATACTAAGTAGTCTAATATATGTGTAATTGAAGTTCAAGAAGGAGAGAGAATGGGGCAAAGAATATGTTAAGAAATAATGGCAGAAAATTTTCTGAATTTCGTGAATGTGTTAAATACTGATTTAAGAACCACAGTAGGGATTCAATTCCCAAGTAGGGTAAATACAAAGACAAGCATATCCAGACATATCATAATCAAATGAAACCAAAATATATAGGGAAAATTAGGGTCCAAGATTTAAAAAGCACATTATATGAAAGGGAACAGTTATACAAGTGATGGCAGACTTTACATTAGAAACATTGGAGGGCAGGAGACAATGGGATGTTGTCTTCAAAGAAAAACATGCGAACCCAATAGACGGCTGCAGTGAACATGAGAGTATGTGTATCTTTTAGAGTTTAGATTTTGTTTTCTTCAGATAAATTACAAGAAGTGGAATCTAGATCAATTTACTTTCCCATCCACAGTTTACAGTGGTTTCCTTTGCTCCACATCCCTACTAACACTTGTTATCTCTAGTCTTTTTGATAATGGCCATTCTAGCAAGACTGAGGTGTTATAACTGATTAAATTAAATGAGAAAAAAAGACAAAGCATAAATTATCAGTATTAGCGGTGAAAAAGAGTACATCATTTCTATGAATAAAGATAATGGGGAAATACTTCAAGCAACGTCATGCCCATGAATTCAACAACTTACATGGAATGGGCATATTGGCGTGAAAATTGGAGCTTAGCAAAAAATGACAAAATCAACAACTTAGATGGAATGGGCATATTGGCATGAAAATTGGAACTTGGCAAAAAATGACAAAATACAAAATTGAATATCTGTATATCCCTGTATTTTTTAACAAATCAAATCATTATTGGTACTTACCTGTCTCCAAAACAAATTTCAGGCACAGACGATTATGCTGGTGAATTCTATAAAGCATTTATGAAAGAGATAATGACAAGTTTAAAGAAAAGGTTTAAAAAATGGGGGTGGATGGAATACTTCCCAACTGGGTACATGAGACCAATATAACTCTGATATTATGGTGTAAGTTGTTAAGGAAAAGGAGATTCTGGGCAGTGTCTTAAAGTATCTTTAACAAAATATTAGTAAAATTGATCCCAGCAAAGTATAAAAGGATAATCATTCATGACCAGGTATTTCTTTTTCTTTTCCTTTTCTATTTTTGGAAAGTCAGGTTGATTTAACGTATGATATTAATTCATGCAAGTCACCATTTTGAAATTGTATAAGAGGAAAACCTATACAATCATCTCAGTATATGCAGAGAACACGTCCCACAGACTAATACTCACTCATGGTAAAGCCTTTCAGCAAAGTAGAACACTTTCTCAACTAGAGGACATGTTCAGAAAACTCTGCACCGTTATTTTCTGCGGTGGAAGCCTGAATGCTTTCCTTTATGATCAGTTGCAAGGCAGAGATGTCCATTGTCACCACTTACATTCATTCAGATGGACAAATTGATTCTAAAAATTTTAGGGAAAAGCAAAGAACCTAGAATTGCTTAAACTACAACAACGTCTTGAAGACCATAGTGGCAGCACTCACTGTCCTCTTACTAGAATTATTGTAAAGCTAATGTAATTAAGACAGTCTGGAATGGGTGGATAAATAAATGAGTGAAATAGAAGGAAGAACCACATGGGTAAATCTTTTAAGTGTTATGGTCGAAAGAAGGTAGAAACAAAGGAGAATCTCCACGGTCCCATATGAAGTTCATCCACATGCAGAATAAGCTGTGGGGACAGAAATTTAGTCTATGCTTGTCTATGGCGATGGGGATTCCGCGGAAAGAGTGAGTTGTAAAGGAACTCTCTAACATCATGAGAATGTCTCTTTCATGGTTGGGGTCTCTTCATTTTATTATATACAAAGTTTCCCTAAAAAAATAAACCTAAACTTTATGTTGGTTCCCTCCATTACATTCCTTTTCTGCACTGCAATAAATAATGTATATGTTGTTTCTGCCATGATACTTTTTCTATAGCCTTTGTGGAAAGAACTTTCTCCCTACTCCTACACTATGCCTAACCTCAGTCATAGCAATTAAACAATCCTGTTTTGTTTGCTGATGATTACTAGAGGATAAGCTCTTAGAAGCAGGGGATGTCTGCTGATCATTGCTATATGTCTGCAATACCTGGCCCAGAGCTTTGCATATGGAAGATTCTCAGATTTTGAAAAAAAGAAGATAATGGTATAGATATAGTTGTGTGAGCATTATTTTCACTATTAGCAGTAAAAATTTTGTGCAAGGCAGATGCATTTTGCCATGTTAGTTAAAACTCTGCCTAATATCTGTGCAAAATGCATCTAATTTGTTTCAGTAGTATCACATCTCACTCCGTGAAAGCAAGTAAACCTGCTTTTTCTACAAAACTATAATCACAATAACTCTAAATAACCTTGGCTATACCACCCACCTGACATAGCAACATCAAATTATTTTGAGAGTTTTTCCCCTACCTAAATATATCATTCATATTTTCTTATGTTTACATATTCGGTGATGATTTTTTTTTTTACAATTTACACAGAAATATTCACTGAGTAACATAAAAATTGCTTATTTGCTGGTCATTTACCTCCTGCTCTTTACTAGGAAGATTTCACCTGTGACACACCGATTGTTTTTCTTCTCATGCGCCTTCAGCCACGGTCTCCTGTTTACTCTCTTCCAGCCGCCAGAGTATCAGGTCATCAGTCGTCAGTGGTGATGCCCTCCTGTGTGCTCCTTGATGGCAGAGAAAAATTAGCTCACCATCCCGATCATTGGGCAGTGCTTCTCATTTTAATTTCTTATCTTTTCAAATGGAGTTGTGAATTATGAACTGAAATTGAAAAATAGGTTATGAAATGATTTTTAACTACAGCAGGTGACTAAATTCGGTGTTATTATTTTGCATCTAAACCTTTTGCATTAAGTAGAAAATATTTCATAAGTCATCCTTTATGTTTGGTAAATATTTTGTAATTGATATATAATAATGACTCTATCTTTTCTAAATTCAAGCATTAGGATCTTTTAGTAAACACACCACTCATGTGGTTATTAAGTATTAAGAGAATTATATGAAGAAAACTCAAAACCCATAGGAACTTTGAATAATGAAGTCAGATAGCGCTATCAGGGGTGTCAAACTCATTGTCACCGGGGGCCACATCAGCCTCACGGTTGCCTTCAAAGGACCGAATGTAATTTCAACTCCTTAACAGCTAAGGAGCAGTATACATTTATACAGTTACATGTATATATAAATAATTTTTAAAAATTAAAACTGTTTCAGCCCTTTGAAGGCAATGACCAGGCTGATGTGACCCCCCCTCCCCCCGCCCCCCAGTGACAGTGAGTTTGATGCTTCTGCTCTAGATGTAGGGCCGAAGGCACAGTGTTCTTGGATGTGGTTTGAAGGGTTTGGATTATGCCTTTTTAGGGGGAGAATGTTTCACTATCCTAAACACGATATAATGATACATATCATTGGAAAGCTCCAGCTTGGGGGTGTTTTTGGACTGAGACAGCATGACTTTATCTCTGCTTAGGTTTATTCATGATGCTTAATGATTGGCTTAGAGTTAGGCACTTAATATACATTCAGAAGTTGTTGCCTCCGTAAAAAGCTGAGAAAGAACACAGGAAATTTAGGCTTAGCTCTCCAAGCAAACACAGTAAATCTTCATTAGGGAACTGATTCTAACTGTAGCACTTTGTATTTTCGATGAACTGTTTCTTGGGGTGAGGGGGTTAGAGTTTTATTTATTTTATAGTTATAAGTGAAAGGATGCCAGTTTGAAACTGTGGAGTAGTAAAGAATAAAGCATAGCATCTCTTTAAAAAACTTTTTATTTTAATTTTTGATTTTAAGGAGATGGGTAGGGGAAGGAGAAGGGGGGGTGAAAGATAGGAAGAGAAACATTGATATAAGAGAGAAATATTGATGGGCTGTTTTCCAAAGACACACTTTTCACTGACCAGGGACCGAACCTGCAGCCTAGGCATGAGCCATGACCAGGAATCGAACTACTTTTCAGTTTTCAGGGCAAGCGTAGCATCTTAATATTTATGCCATTCCTCTAACTTATATATCAGGCTCTTCAGAATGGGCTAACAGAGATGATTTATAAGTCAATAACAAATAGATATAAACAGAATGCTAGTTAGAAGACAGGTGGGACTAAAACTATTAGAATTACAAACACAGTCTTGTTACTTGATTTTTTTCAGTTTTTGTCTCTCATGTATCTCCTGCCATGGTCTCAATACTAGAGAATATTGCTAAAAACCCTCCCTCTGCTCCAGATAAAGTTGCAGAGGTTGTCACCGAGTTAATCTTAATGTTTCAAAAATATCAGGATTCTCTGTGACTAGAAGACTACAAGGTGAAGACTTGGTTTGAGAATGTATACTTTTTGCCACACAAGGTTGGGAGATAAGTTAGAAAGTGGTTATTGAACTAGACCTTAATACTCCCGTGGCTGTTTCAGAGGATAATTGGCCAAATGAGTGCAGTGTCCAAAAAAAAAAAAAACCCTTTACTGTGCTTTTCAGAGTGAGAAATGTCTTTCCTTTGTAGAATTCAGTGCCTCAAGAGCTATGAAAATAGGCCCTGGTGTGTGTGGCCCAGTTGGAGCATCATCTCAAAGGGTCATGGGTTTGATTCTTGGTTGGGGCACATACCTGGATTGGGGGTCAGATCCCTGGTGTGGGTGCACAGGGAGGTAATCCTGGATGTTTCTCGTATCAGTATTTCTCTCCATTCCTCTCTCTTTAAAAGCAATGAATAAGAAGTGTCCTTATATGAGGATAAATAAACATTTCTGAAAAGAGCTATACAAACAGTTGCATAGAATTATATGTTATTGTATTACATACTGCAATACATTTCCCTTAGCTCTGATAGTTTTTCTATTATAGCTTGACTTACAATTAAAACCATGAATCATATAGCTCTGTAAGGCATTGGCAAACTACATTTGGGAATTTAAGGAAGAAAAAAGAGAGGAGACGAGAAATAAGCAGGATGTAGGCACAGGATATAATTCCTTCTGCACAATTTCTTTTGGAAGGAGAGAGGCTTAGGGAGGCCTGTGTGATGCAGAGATTGAAAAATAAAGTATAGAAAAACTTTAGATCTATTGTATTTGTTTACTATAAAATATATTTAAAAGATTGAATCTCAAGTCAGTTTTTTTTTGCTTCTAGGCATCTCTTCAACTGTGTACTTCCTTGTTACCTATACCTACACGAAGTTTACCTATGTATGTTAAAGATAAGTAAAATAAAAATTCAGTTTGTCACAGTGTTTAAAGCAAGCAACACACGTACCCTACAAGCGAGATTCTTGTAACTAATACTCAGGTATTTTCGTACTAACACACTGATGTGAAGAGAGCAACAAGATACCCCATTTGCCCCAGCGGGCCTGATTGGTTAAGTGCAGCTTGCAGCGCCCCAGCCCAGGGGGCGCTTCTGTGTCAGGAGCTGTGCGGAATGCAATGGGGGTGACTGCCCCCAGCCAGCCCCTCTGCCTGCTATTCTCCAGTGCTGTGCTGCCTTTAACACAGGCCAGTGAGCAGTAGAACTTCTGAAAGGATCCTCAAAAGTCTTCAAACGTGAAACTGAGGTCAGTTAATGCCCCCTTTTGTGAATGCTGCAGAATTATGTTAACTATTCATTAAACATGTACTTTAGCTTGACTTACAATGAGCATTTGTTATAGGAGCCATACTGCCCAGGTTTTAATCCTAGTCCTACTGTGTACTAGATCTTTTTCTTCGTAGCCTGTTTGTCTTTAAATGTGGATAATGATGGTGCCCACCTCACAGGGTTGATATGACGATAAATGAGTTAAGGTATCTTAAGCCGTTTGAACAGTGCTTGGCACCAAATGCTGTGTGCTAGCTATCACTGTTGCTGTTATTGTGGTTAAATGATTACATGCCCAGATGAGTTAGAACATTCAAGTAGATTTTCTTGTATTTGGAACATAATTGTCACCCTTATGGAACTGCTAGAGACTAAGGAACATCTTTATTGTGTTATACAGTCATTCATGTTATCAGGAAGTCACATATTATTTGTTCAGAGAAGAGAACTGCAAAATTCTGTCTGAAATGGTCATTTATTAGAGGGCACTTGTCTTTGGCTTCATAGGTGAGAGCATATGACTCCTTTAAAACAAGAATGATGGCAACTGTTCAGTTCAGGGAACGATCTGTCTGGCTTTGTGTCGGTACCTGGTCCTCAGCAGCAGCAGGCCCGCCAGCCGCAGTGGGGAGGGAGGGCTGGCGCCCTGGAGTGCAGAATCTCAAGTTCACAGAACCTCAGTTCCTGGCCCTGGGAAGAAGGCTCAGCCAGAGGTGAAATAGCTGGGCTGGTCTCCCTTGTAGATAGCTGTTCCTACCACTCCATTGAAAGAATTACTGTTTAAAGATGTCCTGGAGGTTCCTAAGCCTCTCCTCAATTTTTTGAATTCTTGTTTCTTCATTCTTTTCTGGGTGGATGTTTCGTTCTTCCTTCTGGTCCACTCCATTGATTTGAGTCCCAGTTTCCTTTCCATCACTATTGGTTTCCTGTGCATTTCCCTTCATTTCAATTATTTTAGCCTTCATATGTTCCTCTTATTTGTGACCTACATCCAAGACTGCTGTATCCAGCAAAGCTTTCATTTAGAATGGAAGGGCAGATAAAGTGCTTCTCAGATAAGATCAAATTCAAGGAGTTCATCATCACCAAGCCCTCATTATATGAAATATTAAAGGGACTTATCTAAGAAAAAGAAGATAAAAAATATGAACAGTGAAAGGACAGCAAACTCACAGTTACTAACAACCACATCTAAAACAAAAGCAAACCAAGAGGACAGCTAGATCAGGAGCAGAACCACAGAAATGGAGATCACATGAAGGGTTAGCAACAGGGGAGTGGGAGGAGGAGAGAGGGGGAAAGGTACAGAAAATAAGTAGCATAGACAGTAGGTAAAAAATAGATAGGGGGTGGGCAAGAATAGTAGGGGAAATATAGAATCTAAAGAACTTGAGACACGTGGTCATAAACTAAAGTGGGGGAGGGGTGTGCAGGGTGGAGGGGAATGAAGGGGGGAATAGAACAACTGCAATGATATAATCAATAAAGTATGTTAAAAATAAATAAATACATATAAAAAAAAGAAAGAATTACTCACTGTTAGAGGGCCTGTCCTTCCTTTTCTGGTAGGCAGGTGCCGGTGCTGCTGGCTGGACCAGAAAATAGTGTTCATTCATTTCAGTTAGAAAGTTTAAAGGGTACCTTGCAGTGAGTAATCATGATGCCCAAGAACATTTGAAACGTTTTTGGAACTCATGAAAGCTTGTCATTTTTGCTACCCCCAACCTGCTTTCCCTCCCTGTGAGCTTGGTGTGCCGCTCCCAGGAGGCACATGGCTTTTGCCCAGGGTGTGGAATCTGGGTGCTTACTGTTCACTTTCACCTCCTGGGTTTTTAAAACACTTAGATCGGTGGCTCTCAGTCCTGAGTGCGCGTTAGCACCACCCGGGAGCTTTTAGTGAAATGGAATTCCCTGGGACTGGAGCCCAGACCAATTAATCAAAATTCCTGGTTAGGTAGAGCCTGGACACTGGTGTTTTGAAAGCCTCCTGGGTGATTCTAATGTGCAGCCAGAGTTTGGAGCCCTTGATTTAACTCATATAATGAGATTCCCTGTTATTACTGATAATAATGATATCTATAGGGGACTGCGTATTAGGGGATTGACTGCCTTAGTTTAGCAGTATACTCTTCATCGTCTCAATGTACTCATTGCCATTTGTCTGGTTCCTGATTTCCTTGGGTGTAGTGGGCTGATGGTGCGTCCCTAATACTGCCTCAATGAAGTCTGTAGAGGTCCCACTCTTTCAGTTGCGTGATAAAATTCTCCTCAGTGCTCCAGCAAAACGACCTCTTCTTTATCTGCAGTCTGTACCTTATCGGAGGAATGGCTTTTTTCCTCAAGAGAGAAATCAGTTAACTCTGCCTCCCAAAGGTTTGGGCAGATGATCCACCCGAGATAGACAAGTTGCATCAAATTGGTTGAGGGCAGAGAGAGTCAGGGAGGTGAAAACAGTTTTTGCTGAGCATCTTCTCCAGTTTAGGCACCAGCTCAGTGGTTTCATCTAATTATCCCAGCTGTCCTGGGAGAGAGGCACCTTCGCCTGTGCACTACAGTGTTGAGTAACCCAACCAGGGTTTTGTGGTTCATGTGCCCAGAAGTGTGACCCAGGTCTGTTCCTGTGCAATCTCCACTGTAAACCACAGCTGTCACCCCTTCACCGCCCCCCACGCCCGACCCCAGCCCGACATGTGCATTCGGTCTCTACAAAGCCATGGGAACTTATTCTTATCAAAATACCTGTTTTGTGTGCCTTCAGGAGCGTGTTGACTGTGTTTGAGTTGGTACATCAGGTGCACTATCAAAATATCTTTATCGTGAAAGGTAGTTAAAATGTAGTGAAAATAAGTTCTTTTGTTTTACTTCTAGAAGAGAAATGTTAGGATGCGAATGTATAAGGCATGTGTTATTGCAGGCAGTCTCTGGAGTCAGGCTGTACTGTCTGTCCCCACCCAGGTGCTAGGGCGCTGATCGTAAATTTCAGATCTAGACTCTTGGCGCCTGACCAAGTTCAGATGCTGAGGAGCCGAGGCATTCTGTCCTCGGTGGCTCACGTAGGACACGTGGGCTAGCTAACATGTATGTTTGCATTTTTCTTTACTCTTTGTCATTTCCTTATTTTTTCTTTTGGTTTTTAAAACTATTGTGTTCTAGGATTAAATAGATTTTATTACCTTCATAGCAATAAACTGTGAAGTGTTATGTGAGCATCTTTAGGCCGGAAAATGATTCAGTTTCTATATTTATTTCTGGTGCTCCTTTGAAATTCTGTGTAGCTCTTTAATCTTAACTTATCACTAAAGGGTGTTTGGAGAGCAGAAGGAAAGGTCATAAAGTATTAGTGAAATGAAATATAAAGGCTTTCATTTTTAAGATTTATTTCCTAAACCAGCTTACCTCTTTATTGCTTTTGTTTTAAATAATTGGCAATAATTGCCAATACAAATATGTATACTCTTTTCTTTAAGAGAGTACAACCAAAAGTAAATTTCATTCATTTACAGCAGCAATTTTCAACCTTTTTCATCTACTGACACACATAAACTAATCACTAAAATTTTGCAGCACACTAGAAAATGTATTTTTTGCCAATCTGACAAAAAAATAAGTATAGTTTTGATTCATTCACAGGGGATGGCTGTTGTTTTGTTGGCTGTTGCCATTGTTTATTTGACAGTCTAAATGAAAAGAAGCCAGTGTTCCTGACTAAATAATCAGGTATTGCGTGTTTGAAAAACTCGTGTGGTACACCAGTTGAAAATTGCTGATTTACAGCGATACAATCTCCATTTAAAGTAGCAGATTTGGTTACACAAGTTAACATGTAAGAGGAAGAGCCCAGAAATATGCATTCAGTTGAGCTGATCTCTCTAGCTCTCATCTGAAGACTCTCACAAAACCTCTGTTAGATGAGTCATCCTCAGAGGAGAAGGTCGAGCTGTATCTAGAATAACAAATAGTTTCACTGGAATTACTGTGCAAGTAAGTTTGCCGAGCTAAGTGACCCAGAAGAGAAGCTGCATAAGATGTAGATACGTGAGTGCAAAGCACAGTTATTTTCTGTTTAATACAGAAAGTTCAGATATATTGTAAGTGCTTTCGCATCATTTCATAAAACATTTGCTAAGTCCTTACTGTGTTCAGTGTACTTTATTGGGAGCTGTGCTGAACACAAAGTTAAATATGCGATCCAGTGGATAAGTTATTGCATAGCTATTCCAGGGGGTCCAGCAGGTGGATAAGTCTTTACTGCAAGTCTCAGTGACGTAAACAGAAGTTAAAAATCTGCTCTGTGGGTGAGCAGAGGAAGGAGTGATTCAGTATTATCATAGCCCATGGCTTAAAATAGAAAACACTTCTAATAAGATTTCTGTTAACACCGGAGGCCAAGTGATTCATTTAGTCAGTCATTCATAAACACTGTTTACTTTATAAATCTTAGTTAATTTTTCTGTTTCCGTATGTAGTTTTAGCTACTATTTAGGAGTTACTTCTAACACCCATGTGACAATTGTATTTTCTTCCTGCTGATTATGAATTAAAATAAATCACTTAAACCAATGAACTTTTTCACAAGATGTGTGTCTGGAGCCTTCGAGGACTGCTACGCTTTGGGTTGAACATGGCTTAAAAGTTAGGATATCCTTGAAAGGTATATTGAGTCAGGTGGCTTGGCACTGGTGTATGAATACCCATGAACGTGTTTGATATGTAGACAGAGTTGGTCTTCTGGACTCCACCGTCATGAATCTACCGTGGAACATACCCAGGGAACTCGGATCAACAGAAAACATCTAGACTTCTGGTGAGGATGGTGGCGCAGGGGGACCTGGCTCGCCTCTTTGCAAAACCATGTCAAAATTACAACTAAAATATACAACAACCATTAATCAGGACTGTCAGAGATGGAGTTGAATGGCGGTCTGACAACTATGGAATTAAAGAAACTGTGTCCATCCAGACTGGTAGGAGGGGCACAGATTGAGGGACGGGCTAGTCCCACATCCTCCTGTGGTGGATGAAAATTTGGGAGGATGTCTTAGGAGTGTGGGGTCCCATACCAGGTCCCCTCGCCCAGGTTTCCATTGCTGGGGAGGTAAGTCCTCACAACTTCTGGCTGCAGAAACTAGTGGGGATTGAAACTAGTCAGAGGAAGAAACTTCTGGAGCCTCAGGCAGTTCCTCTAAAACAAGAGTGTCAAACTCATTTTCACCAAGGGCCACATCAGCATTGTAGGAGTGCCAGAGGATGAGAAAGAGCAAGAAATTGGAAATCTGTTTGAAAAAAATAATAAAAGAAAACTTCCCTAATTTGGTTAAGGAAATAGACATGTAAGTCCAGGAAGTAGAGAGAGCCCCAAACAAGAGGGATGCGAAGAGGCCCACGCCAAGACACATCATAATTAAAATCCCAAAAGTTAAAGGTTAAGAGAGAATCTTAAAAGCAGCAAGAGAAAAGCAGTTAGTTTCCTACAGGGGAGTTTCTATAGGACTCTCAACTAATTTCTCAAAAGAAACTTTGCAGCCTAGAACAGATTAACAAGAAATACTCAAGGTCATGAAAAGCAGGGGCATATAGCCAAGACTGCTCTGCCCAGCATGATAATATTTAGAATCTAAGGGCAGATAAAGAGCACCCCTTTTTTTTTGTTTTTTGTTTTGTTTCTCTTGCCTGAGGAGATACATCACAAAACAGTGCTACAAACAGTGTCTGAGATTTTACTGCCCATGTTTTCTTCTAGGATTTTTATGGTTTGGGGTCTAACATTTAAATCTGTGACCCATTTTGAATTTATTCTTGTGTGTAGCATAAAAATGTCTAGTTTCATTTTTCTGCATGTATCTGTCTAATTTCTCCAACACCCTTTATTGAATAAACTCTCTTCAGCCCATTGTATATGCTTGCTTCCTCTGTCAAATATAATTGACTATAATGATGTGGTTTTATTTTTGTTCTCTATTTTTGTTTTTTGCCAATACCATGTTGTTTTGATTACTATGGCCTTATAAAAAGAATACAAAAAAGAAAATTACAGGCCAACATCCCTCATGAACATAAAGGCTAAAATTCCCAAGAAAATATTAGCAAACCAAATACAGCAATACATCTGAAAGATCATACACCATGATCAAGTGGGATTTATTCTGGGAATATAAGGTTGGTGGAACATTTGCAAATTAATAAATATGATGTACCACATAAACACAATGAGAGAGAAAAACCACATGCCTATATCAATAGATACAGGAAAAGCATTTGATGAAATGCAGCATCCACTTATGATAAAAACTGCCAGCATGTGGAGATAATGGGAATACACCCAAACATGATAAAGGCCATAAGTGATAAACCAACTGCCAGCATCAAACTCAGTGGGGAAAAACTATGAGTGTTCTGCTTAAGATTAGAAACAAGACAGGGATATCTGCTTTCACCTCTCTTATTTACCATAGTGCTAGAAGTCCTAGCCATAGCAATCAGACAAGAAGAAGAAATAAGAAGCATATAAATTGGAAAGGAAGAAATAAAACTGTCTTTATTTGTAGATGACATGATACTGTACACAGAGAATCCCAAAGGTTACATCAAGAAACTACTAGTACTGATAAATGAATTCAGTCAAGTGGCAGGATACAAAATTCATATCCAGAAATCAGTTGCATTTTTATGCCAATAATGAATTATTAGAAAGTGAAATTAACAAAAAATCCCCTTCACAATTGCTTCAAAAAGAACAGAATACCTTGGTATAAATCTAACCAAAGATGCAAAAGACCTCTACTCAGGAAGTTATAAGACACTGAAGAAAGAAATTAAAGAAGATAAAGAAGATATAAGAAGATCCCATTATAAGTGGAAGCACATACCATGTTCATGGGTAGGAGAAATAACATCATTAAAATGTCCATGCTACCCAAAGCAATCTTATAGATTCAACACATTTCTTTTCAAAAAACTAATGTCATATTGATACTTCACAGAACTAGACCAAATATTTTAAAAATTTATATGGAACCACAAAAGAAAGGCCCAAATAGCAATAGCAATCTTGAGAAAGAAGAAGAGATTTGGAGGAATCATGCTACCTAATATCAAAGTATACTACAAGTCATTTCTATCATTTTAATAAGCATTATTTGCTTCCACCTCCATCTTTGCCTCCTGTGGATTTCCACTCCTTCATTATTGAGGGTGAACATGATGCTTGATGGCCAAAGGAAGTCATAACTAATCACTCACAGAGCAGAAGTAACTCTTTCGTTTGGACATTTTACTGAATAGTGTATCTTGTAAATGGATCAGAGAGTTTTGTATTAATTCCATTTCATACTGTAGAATGCGGACTTGTATGTGTGTTACATATATTAGTATTGGGTAGGGATAGTGACTGTGGACTTCTGTAGGAAGTGTTTCGTTCAGAGTGGGTCGGTATGATTATTCTGACTTTTGCTCATTCTTTTTCATTGTAATTTGTGTGAGAGAGAAGAATCAGACTTTCATTTTGCAGTTTCTCACTACAGCGGAAAAATACCCTTTTTTCTGGTGACACACACAAACACAAAAATCATTCTGACCAACTTAGCATTCGATATTATTCACAATGTGGTGCTAATAAGACCAAATTTTACAATAATATGTTTTTTTTTTAATTGCAGGTACATGTTGGGACTTGCAGCAATTCCAGCAGTTATACAGTTTTTTGGCTTTCTCTTTTTACCTGAAAGCCCCCGATGGCTCATTCAGAAAGGACAGACTCAAAAGGCCCGTAGAATTTTGTCCCAGATGCGTGGTAATCAGACCATTGATGAGGAATACGACAGCATTAAAAACAACATTGAGGAAGAAGAAAAAGAAGTTGGTTCAGGTATGTGGATTATTTTACACCTGCACAATGGTTTATTTAGAAGTTATGCTTTCGTGTTACTTAGTATCTAACGTGTGCAGTGGTTTTTATGTATAACCAAAAATGTATATTTTAATTTTTTAAAAGCAATATAAAAATATTATAAAAGAATGAAGAAAAATACCACCATAAAGCCAGTATCTTCACATAATTACCTTTTTAATTTTTGTGTAGTCTCTTTTATGCTTTCTAAATTGGGTATACTTGATATAGTTGTCATTATTTTGTGTGTAGGAGTGTTTTGGGGAGATCATGTTTATTATGTATAAATTTGTCATATATAAAAATATATAGGCATGAGCTTGCCATGTTAATTAAAAAGTTATTTGAACTGTCAAATCACTTCAGTAAAATTAAATATTTGTTTCCATGGGTAACCTTAATTTTCATACTAATTTTTATAAAGAATAAGAATACTTTTGTATACTAATCTTAGAATCATTTTGTGTTTTCCTTAGAATATTTAGTTAGTTAACCATCTAGTTTAATTATGCCATGTCAGAAAAACCAAAAAAGAGGACATCTGTAGTTAATGTATGTTGATGACTTTCTCCTCAGAGAAGAAATCCTGTAGGGATTTACAAAATTCTCAGTCTGCATCTGTGATGTTGACAGACTGAATTGGGTAAGCGATTTACAGGATGCGAACGATGGGAAAAGGCGACATTTCACAATATGTTTTTTAATCAACAGAATGGATTCCCATTTCCCAAAATTGTTTTGCTTTCTCTTGAGCTTCCCTTTGCCTTTACATTAATTGGTAGCTTAAGTGAAGACCCAGACCTACATTTTTTGAATTATGCTTTATACCTGAGAAAATACCAAACACACCCCCCTCTTTATTAATACCTGTCATACGCATGTTTTGGAAGGTCTGTTCCCTCACCTTTTTTTGTGATTTTTTTGGAACTGGAGGCTGTGCTTTCCTGAAACAATGGACTGAA
The DNA here is from genome assembly GCF_014824575.4 of Sturnira hondurensis. NCBI lineage: Eukaryota > Metazoa > Chordata > Mammalia > Chiroptera > Phyllostomidae > Sturnira > Sturnira hondurensis. Next base: position 2,814,511 of record NW_028082566.1, read on the forward strand.
CACTGCAGAAGCTGGTTACTGTGTCAGCTGCACGCGGCTTGTCTTCACTTTATATAAAGCACAATAAGTAGTACCTTCGTGCTCACACCAAAGCCCTAACTGAGTGTGAGCCCTTTCTAGGTGAAGGTCATTTTCTAAGTTTCCGAGGACACACCATGTGCTTGGTAGTCTCAGCATTTCCAGAATAGCACATTAGTGCAGATATTAAAGGGAATATTGCTTTAACAAAGTGATACACTTTTACAGAATTCTACATTGTGTTAATTTTGAAGGTATGATTTTAAGTGCCTATTTAAATTTCAAATAATTTCTTTTATGCTCCTGTCTCAATTCCTTCCAGCAGTAGCCTGAATGAAATACGAGCTTGTTTTCATAGTAATCAGTGTACTTGAAACCCATGGGATAATAATGTGTGGGTGAAAAGGTTTTCAGAGTCTTAAGTTATTAAATAGTACTTAGAACAAAATTTTGGTTATGTAAAGGATAAGAAAACAATTTAGTACAAAATCCTCCTCGTTTAATCCATAGGAATACCGGTGATTTACTACAAGGCACTGAGCACGCCTTCATGTTGACCATTTAAAATCGTGTCTGCTGGCCATGCCGCTGTTGACCACGCACACACTGTTTAATGCCCGTGCCTGTGTGAAGTGTATGGCCAAATGGGTTTTTTAGAAATTTGAGTTATATAGCATTGTAGTTATCTGCATCTGCTGTAGTTTTTATCAGTAATCTTTGGGAGCTAAAGAGGGCACCGTTTCTTGGGTGTAGATAAAATATTTAGCTATTTACCTACATTCTAATAGTGCTTTATATACACATTTGGCACAGGTTTTTAATGTTATCCACTGAATCCTAATGATAATTATCTCAGGCTTGGGTAAGTATTCTGAAGATTGTAACTAGTGAGATTAATCATTTACCAACTTGTGGATTTGTAGTACCTGAGTACTCTTATCTTGCGTAATTCACAAACTACTCTCCTGTTCCTTTTCAAAAGCACCAAATTAATGGCATTAGGGCATGGATACATGTAGACGAATTTGCTCGTGTTGCTTGGCACCAGCGATTTGCTGCCTTGCTGTTATGATTGAGAAATCTGGCCACTGTGTTCTGCCCACGTCTGAATTTTAGTTCAACATTGTCCTGTCCTGGAGCAAGACTCTGTCAGGTTAGTTGAAAACAGAGACTGGTGCTAGGGTTTGTGTTAACAAACTGGCAGGGTCCTTGGCCCTCAGTCACTTTACGTTGGAAAATGATAGGCTAGATAGCCAAATACACATGAACAAACTGCTAACTTTGAAATAAAGTTAATAAAAACGTCCTGGCCCGGAGGAAACGAGTCGTCAGTCATTGCCTTGGAGGCAGGGACCTGGGGTAACTGGCCCATGGATCCTGGTGAGGTGAAGTTGGAGCCATGGCTCAGGTCCAGGACCTGAACAGATCCTGCTGTGCGAACGCTACACAAAACAGGCATGGAAGATGCAGTGTTCCGAGAGGATGAGGCTGTCAGGGCAGCAACAAGAGGTTGAGTACGGGGAAGGAGTGGGGAGGAACTGAGTGCTGACTGCAGGGCGGGGGGTGCAGCCTCCCCCAAACCTGCTGTCCGTTTTCAGCACGGGTCACCCCAGCGAACCTAAAATGTATGTGGGCTTTTTAAAACAGAATACATAAAAGGAAAACAATTTTTTAGTGTTCCATTTTTAAAAAATTATACCCACGCATACACAGTATACATATAGGGGTGGGCAAAAGTAGGTTTACAGTTTGTATGGAAAATAATACAATAATTAATAATACAAGAATATACTCATAATTGTAAACCTACGTTTGCCTACCCCTGTACATCTTTTAACAGGTAATATTACCTAGATCATCATTACTTCCAAAATGATTTATCGAACGTAAAAAAATCAGCAAGAAAATTGGCCCTGCCCTTTGTTCACTAAAATCTTGCTATTTGGGCACGTGTGAGAAGTAGCAGCCCCGAGAAACACCACCTAGTACTTCCAGTGGAAATTCTCTCTGGGCCCATTGCCTGCTCTCCCTGCTACCCGGCACTCAGGTTACTGGTGCAGTGTCTAATCTATGCAGACACATTCAAGCCAACCAGATTTGTATTGTTTAATTTTACCAATCAGGCAACTCAGGAATCTGGGCGAATGTGACTCTGAGTTTTCCCTTCGTCAGTAGTTTAGTCTATAGACCGGAAAGGCAGAGTGTTGTAGGGAGGATAATTTATGCAGGACCCTCCTGTGAGTACTCAAAATAGGATTTGGTTTGCCCCCAACTCTTTGGGGGTCATGTCTGTTATGTACGGTAAGGGATGGCTGCATCTGTTTTTTTCCCCTACAGTAATTTTGCAATTAGGCCATCAAGTCTTCTCGTAAGTCATTTTCTTTTTCTGTGCATAGATATTGCCTGTGGCTATTTCAACAAATTGTATTCTGCAGAGAGGTCAGAGAGGGCAGATATTTATCATGTTTTGATAGAAATCCATCCAAGAGTTTCTTTACAAATCTGATTTCAGCATAATGACATTGCGTATAGGATCCTCATTGTAATTGGCATCTGCTGCACGTAGAGGCAAGGAGTCGTTGTTTCCAATATTTCTGGTAGTTTTGCTTGTTTTTCCTTCATGTGGGAGTGCAGTGTTGTCCGATCCAAAGTAATACTTGTAATTTACTGGACAAACTTGAAATAGATAATGAAAAATTGTTTCTCAGCAAGATGAATATAGGCGAAGAAAGTTTTTCCGTATCTAATATTCTAGAGGGTGTTGCAGAATTGCAAAAAAATTGTCCTAGTGTGCGACTGTTACCTATCCTCTTGGTAAACAGTGGAGGGAAGCAGAACGTCAAGTAAGGGGCTGCTTCAATTCTCTGTCCTCGTCTTTACGAGCTCTAAGCGGGAGGAATCTTAATATACCACTCTGTTCAGTCTTTGGCAAAACTCACTTTCTTAAGTATGATGGCTTATTTAAAATAAACTTTATTTAACTCACCATGGCTTTCAAGAAAGGTTGCCTTCTAGTTTTTTAAACCCCAGAGAACTTTTAAAATATTCAGCAGAATTGGAATAGTTCTTGGATGTTCCTTTAAAATGTCATTGACTCCCGTCTTACATGGGGTGAAAGAACATCACAGGGAAGATTTTCCACTTCGCACACTCGAGAATGTTTTTCAGCTAACCTGTAGGCTTTCACATCGTTGTCGTTAATTTATTGTGAAAATCCAGATTGTCTTAGTAAGTTGACAGGTAATACTTGAAGGCTCATCTTTCTGCTTTCTTGCCAAAATGTGCTTAAATCCACATCTCATAAACAGAAATCCCTGCTGGAGGCGTTGTGGCTGTGTCCAAGTTTTCTTCTCCCCCAACACATTATGAAGTTCGTGCAGCTTTGTAATTCTCTGTATTTAATGCAGTCGACGAGGAGGGGTGAAAAATAACAAAGGAGATATTTCAGAAAAGAATATAGTTTTTAAATTGCTGCTTCAGGGTAGTTCATTTCCAGCTCAACACTAAATCCATTACTCAGCACAGGTGATTGTCTGCATTATAAAGAAAACCATTGTCTGGAGATTTTTTCCCCTCCAGGAAAAATAAACTGCTGTGCTGTATAACCCTTACTTTGTTTTTGGAGATGGTTAGGGAGGATCCTGAAGAAAACTGTCTTCATCTCAAAGGCGTGGGCACATGGGCTGCTGTAGGACTGTTCTATTGATGAGGCCTAGGATCAAAATATTGACAGTCACGTCATGTGCTATCCGAAGAAACTTGTCTATTTACAAATATCAGGAGATCTTGAATCAAAAATCAAATGAATCACACTTAAATTTTTTTTTAATATTTTACATTCAGTTTGTATTTAAGAGACGAAGTGGTCAAGTACCATTAATTTTCTGCTTTCTCTTTCAGTGTAGCTCAGGCCATCCAAACTCTTTGGTCTAACCACTAAGCAGTTTTTAATTAGTATCTTACTGAACACTTATCAAAGATGTACATTTCAGTTAACTTACCAGCTTCTATAGTGCTTGAAATGTAGTAGCCTTAATAAGGGGATGTGCGAGAGAAAATTACTAGATTTACTAGGTTAAAACAGTAACTTGCTGTGTAAGGCATACCTCTGAGATATTGGGAGTTCATTTCCAGACTACACACAATAAAATGTGCATGGTGGTAAAATGAATCATAATTCTTTTGCTGGTGGAGGGCCTTGTCTTTAATATATAAATAACAGGACATCTCTGAAGTACAGTAAAATGATATATGCTTGTATAAGGGCCTCACGTTTTTAGTATAGATTTTTCCTCCCTCAATTTTTCAAGATGTTTCCTTGAAAATGACTCCCACTGCACTTCTCAATAAAATAAACCTTTGAGATAATTCTCTAGAGAACTGAACCCAATAACTGCTCTTTCCTAAAAGGGGGGCAGAGACATTCAAAGCCAACTTTTTATAAAAACGAGAGACCTTTTAAGTTTTAGCATTCATTATTCATATTTGAATAATGCTAGTGTGAAAATGCTGGTAACGGTTGGTTACCACTTACTGAATGTCTACTTTTGTACTATGTACGCATGTGCACATATGTGTATTCTGTCTCTCCGATTCTTAAACCAACCCTAAAAATTAGACGTACAATTCCTATTGCAATGAGAAAATGGAGAACAGTCAAGGTTAAACAGCTAGGAAGTGAAAGAGGCAGGATCCGAGCCCCACCCCCACCACCTCTCAAGCTCCTCCTTGCGTCACTTGGCCCACTCCGCCTCTCCTGTGCCCTCTGCTGCTCAGGTTGGATGGAGATACTGGACAAGAGAAATGAGGATGGTCCTTGCATGGTCCTTGGTCTTAAGGAGATTAGGGCCCATCAGATTTCCTTAAGATAGTCGTTTTTTAAAAAGGAGAGGACACTAAACTACTTCAAAATAGAAAAATAAGACAGTAAACCTTCAAAGTCAGTTGACAGACTAGTTCAGTTCAGTTGCTTCTACACGGAGAGTGTTGTTCCACCAGTTTCCTCTTCCCCACCCTCACTTCGTTGCACAGGTTAGGTCTCCGGTCTTTACCCTCTCTGCCCGGGGAGCAGTATCTCCCACCGTTGTCCTTCCTTCCAGTGTCTCCCCTCTCCCTCCACTTTTTCCATGGCCCTCAGGGTTGCCACCCCAACACAAAGACTGGATTATGTCCCTCTCCTCTTCTGAAACAAGTTCCTTATGAAAATCCCCTTAAAGTCTGGGTTGACTTTATCTTTCCAGTCTATGTCACTAGAGCCAGGACGCCATCATCAATCCAAGGGAGAGGGGAAGCGGTGCCCTTATTGGGGGAGTGCCTCCTGACTCCCAGGACGGAGAGGAGATGACTGGGTGTGGGTGTGGTGTGGTGTGTGGGGGTGGGTAGGGGAGGGGGGAGGGGGAGGGAGTGGGGTCAGGACTTCCTGAGCTTCACGACTTAGTCCAGTCAGTGAATTCTGAAAATAATCGTCCATCCAAAATACATCCAAAAGGAATATATTAAATTTGAGAAGTAGTAATGTATTAGGGTGTTTCTGTGGGAAGGCCTTTGAGACTATGCTTCATTAGGAAATTTAATGTAATTTATTGTTCTATTTACTTTAAGAACTTTATTTTTGAAAACACTGAAATAAAACGTTCAGCATTTCTTCCTACTGTAGTTGAGTAGATGGTGGTATCATTTTTATTGTGTTGCACAAGAATAGAAAGTGTATGAATAAGACAAAATCGTGTTTCACCTGTAAGAAAGAACTAATGAGAAGGTAGTAATAGGGGCATTTTAATTTTGCTTTTCATGTAATAGGCTTGGGCTGTTTTCTTTGTCAGTAGAAAAACATTAGTTTTGAAGTTTTATTTCAAAATTTGGCGAACTTCTATAAATAGTAGATGCTTGGCTTGGTGGCCACGTGATTTCCATTGCAGCACCTCAACTCTGCCCGTGTAGTGCAGAAGCAGTGATAAGTATACAGGAATAAATGTGGCTTTGTGCTTCTATTTCTGTGCAAGTTAGCTTTTAATATTAAAAGTAGGGTGCCTACCAAATTTGGCCCAATTCCTTCTTCAGTCAGTCATTAAATATGTCTGCTTTATCAGTTGCCTTGGTGTTTACTTTAGGACTAATTTGGGATGCTGCTTATTTAAAAAAAATACTTACATTGAAGCCTCTTCAATGTGGTATTTACCAGAGCATGTGTTTCCTTTGGTTTTCTGTGCGAGTGGTGGAGTTGCGTGTATGCAGGTGTGCATGTGGGGTGTCGTTCCAGAAGAACCTAAGGCAGTGTTGCAGGGAAGCCTCTGGGTGAGGGAAGCAATAAGCTTCTCTGAGACTACTGGACAGAGCCTGTTGCTTTATTAAAGCCTGGGCCAGAGTCCTACACTCGGCACAGTCCAACAGGTCCATCATGGCACACTGTGTCGCTTTCGAGCCAGTGAGGCAATAGGGATGAGTGATGAGAGCCGGGTCTCATCATCTGAAGCTGCGGCTGCCCGTGCCGTCACAACAGCTCGATCCCCCTGTTCCCCTGGGAGCAGAAGTGTTCACTCCCTTTCCTTAGGTTGCAGTCCAGGCACGATGAGACCCTGTGTGGAGGGCAAAGTGCACAGGACGGTTAAGATTATTTTATTCAGGTTGTTGCATTTGGGAGAAGGGTCATTAAGGAGGAACTTCCCAAAGAAGAGGGAAGAAAACTGGGTTTTATAGAGCAGGTAAACAAGGGCGTTCTGGGCAGGGGTGGGTACCTTTCTCCTCCTCTGCACCCCAGACCACTTCTTAATTCATCTCTGTGGCAACCAGCATTTGATTTTCGTGCCCCTTTCCCACTTTTTTGCATCTCCATCACCAGATACAGGTGCTGCCTTATGTCAGCAGGGTCCTTAAAACAGGGTTCTCTAATGGACTTTCGATTCGTGGTGGAGGAGTGGAAGCGATGTCTCATCTTTGACCCCTAACATTTAGAGGAGGAAATGGAGTTCTTACAGCTTGAGAAGGCTTCCCTGTGTGTGACTCAGTTATCATGGAGCCTGGGGGAACCTTGCGTGGTTGGTGAGGAGGAGATGTAATTCAGTGCACAATGATTGTTTTTGGGTGACCCTGTTTCAAAGGGCAGATGAATAGATTTAGAATCTCACTGTGGATTTTGCCAAGACTGTTTGGAAGTTCCTTTGTGTAGTAGGAGTTATTAGTATTTACTCCCGGTTCTGACATGTTGGTTCCAAACAAGTTAAACATTGAGGAATACAATGAAATTCCAAATATAAAAGTTATAAATATTCAGTGGTTTATTATTATTTTAGAATTAATTCTAAAAGAGACACTTGCTATGCTGAAACCTGGAAAATACCACTAGTGAATGAATTAACCTTTGCTGTGGGGAATAGATGACAACTCAGAGTAGGCCCTTGTCATGGGTATGCATACTTCAAGGCATGGTAGGATATTCTGCTGTGACAGGTGAGCTTTAGGAGATTCACATATAATTTCATAGCCATGGCTGTTAGGTGTGAGCCCCATGGTAACCACAAAATAAAAACCTATAGTAGATACACAAACCATAAGGATAGAAGAGCCTGGGCATAACACTGTAGGAGCCCGTCAACCACTAGAAAACAAAACAAAGCGGAAGAAAAACGGACCAGGAAGGAACTGTAAAACTGTCAGAAGACAATGAACAAAATGGCAGTAAGAACATATTTACCTGTAATTACTTTCAATATAAATGGATTAAGTTCTTTAATCAGAAGACGTACAGTGGTTGAATGTATTAAACTGATAAAAACAGATACTACACTTGATCTTAGCCAATAGGCAGAGAAGCGATGGGCTGAATGTATTAAAAAAAAAGAGAGAGAGACCCATTTATATGATGCCTGCAAGAGACTCACTTCACATATAAGTTGAACACAGGATGAAAATGAAAGTATGGGCAGAAACGCTGCATGGACAGGAAAACCAAAAGAAAGCCGGGGTGTTTACATGCATGCATTTGATGGTTGAACAACACAGGCATTAGGGGCACTGACCTGCCGCATGATCAAAAATTGGATTATAACTAAATCATCTCTCTGTGTATGCAGATTCCCATCTGCAGATCAAAAATACAGCTGACCCTCGAAAAACGGATCGGAACTGCATGGGACCACTTACACACACCAGTTGTACTTATGTCAGACAAAATAGACTTTGAAGCTAAGACTGTATTATTGAGAGACAAAGAAAGCCATTATATAATGGTAAAGGGGTCAATTCAACAAAAGAATATAACACTTGTAAACATATATGCTGCCAACATAGAAATATCTTAACACTTAAAGCAAATATTAACAGACATAAAGGAAGACAATGACAGGAATACAATGATAACAAGGGACTTTGACATTGACTCACATCAGTGGATACGTTATCCGGGCAGAAAGTCAACATGGAAACTTTGGCCTTAGAGAACACATTAAAACAGATGGACTTAATAGATATATACAGGACATTCCATTTAAAAAAACCCTAATACACATTCTTTTCAAGTGCACATGAAACCATTCTATCAAACATAGGTCACATGTTATGCCACAGAACAAGTCTCAGTAAATTTAGGAAGAGTGAAATCACATCAAACATCTTTACCGACCACAACAATATGAAACTAGAAATCATACACAAGAAGGAAACTGGGGAAAAACTCACGAATACATAGAGGCTAAACAACATGCTAGTAAACAACCAGTGAGTCAACAAAAGTAACAGAATTACTTGAGACAAAGGAGAACGGGAACACAGTGTTCCAAAATTTGTGGGATACAGCAAAGCTAGTTCTAAGAGAAAAGTCTATAGGGATACGCGATACCTCACGAAACAAGAAAAATCTCCAACAATCTAACCTTACACCTAAGAACAACAAACAAAAGCCCAGTGTTAGTAGATGGAAGGACACAGTAAAGGTCAGAGCAGAAATAAATGAGATGGACACTTACAAACCCAGCAGCAATAGAGAAGGACAGTGATACTAAGAGGTGGTTCTTTGAAGAGGTAAACAAAATTGGTGTCTTTACCCAGACTCATCAAGAGAAAAAAAAGAGAATACAAATAAATAAAATCAGAAATGAAATAGAATTTACAACTGACAACACAAATAAAGGGATCCTAAGAGAATACTATGAACAATTACGTGCCAACAAATTGGACAACCTGGAAGAAATGGATAAATTTCTGGAAACATGCATCCTTCTAAGACTGACTGGGAAAAAACAGAAAATGTGAAAAGATTGATTAGTAGTAACAAAGTGGAATCAATAATCAAAAACTCCTAACAAACAAAAGTTCAGAACCAGACAGTTTCATAGGTTAATTCTACTAAACATTTAAAGAACTGATACCTATACTTTTAAAAATATTCCAAAAATTGGCAAGGAAGGGATATTTCCAGGCTTATTCTCCAAGACCAGTATTTCCCTGATTCTAAAACACTACCAAAAAAGAAAAAAAAAAGAGAATTATAGGGTAATATCCCTGATGAACATAAATATAAAATCAACTAAATAGTAATGAACCAAATTTAACAATACATTAAATGGTTCATACACCATTATCACGTTGGATTTATTCCAGGAATGCAGGGGTGGTTTACTGTCTGCCAGTCAGTCAATATGATGCATACCCACAGTTCATACTCAATGGTGAAAATCTGACAACTTTTTCTTTCAGATCAGGAACAAGTATAGCCACTCATACTGCTTTTAATCAACATAGTATTGGAAGTATTAGCCACAGCAATCAGATGTTAAAAGGAAAAATAATAGGCATCCAAATTGGAAAGGAAGAAGTAAAACTGTCAATATTTGCAGATAACATGATTTACTGTATATATAGAAAACCCTAAAGTTTCCACCAAAAAAAAAAGAAAACTATTACAACTAAGTTAATTCACTAATGTTGCAGGATACAAAATTAACACACAGCAATCTTTTGTGTTCCTATTAACACAAAAGATTGAACTACCAGAGAAACTTTTATAAATTTCATTTATAATTGCATCACAAAGCATAAAAAACCTAGGACTAAATTTAACCAAGGAGGTGAAAGACCTGTACTCTGGAAATTGCATGATGTTGATGAAGACATTGAAGACACGAGTAAATGGAAGGATCTATTGTGCTCAAGCTTTGGGTTAATGTAGCTACACCGTTCATACTACTTAACCAGTCCACAGGTTCACTGGGATTCCTCTCCGAACACCAGGGGCATTTTTCACAGTACTCGGACAAATAATCCTAAAATGTATATGGAACCAGAGAAGACAATAAAATGTTTTAAAAAGAACAAAGGGGTATCACATGCTGATTTCAAAATATACTAGGAGGCTTTGGTAATCAGAACAATGTGGAGCTGGTATAAAAACAGACTCATAGGTGAGTGGAACAGAATAGACAGCCCAGAAATAAACCCACACCTGTATTGTCAATTAATCTATGACAGAGGAGATAAGAATCCACAGTGGGGGGAAAAGACAACCTCTTCCATAAAGGGTGCTGGGTAAACTGGACAAATACATGCTTTATACAAACTATTATGGCTTTTATAGGTTTAGGATAATGAGTCTTATATAATATGGGATCAGTTTTGCAAAAAGACAAGCTTGAGTGGGTTTGAGGCCTGGCTGTGATGCTGTGTGACTTTCCATAAGTTAGTTAACATCTCTGAACCCAATTTTCTTATCTCCGGCGTGAAGATAATACTAACTCAGAAGATAGTAGTGAGATATAAAAATTCCTGGCAACTATTGGAAATTATTTATTGTTGAATTAGCAGCTTTCTCTTCTGATCAGTCTGTTAAGACTCATTCTTTGCAGTGGTTTCTACCAGTTTTGACCATAGATGTTTCCTAATAAATTCACTGTTTTATGTCTAAAGAGCTGTCTGCTTTAACATCTGTGGGGACTGATGGTGGCTCTAAGTAGTTACGTAGTAATTATTAAGAAGAGAGAAATATTTGGAAGGTGCAGCTACCACTGTAACTATTTTAGGAAAATCCATACTGGTTTTCTTAATTTGGTAGTTAAAGCCTAAAAAATGAAGATATTTTCTTTAAATGTCATATTCCCATATAGTACTCTCTCTCGTTAAGCATTCTGCACATAGAAGGTTAAGCAATCCGCTAAGACTGTAGGTCTGAGACCAAGCAGAGACCAACCAGGAGGCCCTGCTGGTCTCAGGTGATGTACGTCTTGGAAAGTACCAGAGGGTTCTGGGGTTGCTTCGGTATTTGTTTACAGTGTTCCCTTTCAGAGAATAAGCTGCAATGAAGAATAGCCTCTGGGAATCAGAGCTGAGGATAAAATGCTCAAATTCTTGCTGTAATTCATTTTGGGAGGGTATAGGAAGGACTGTTTAAAAGATATGTTAAAAGCATCAAAGGAAGTCATAGACTGTAATAAAAAAACAAGCAAAAAGATCTTCAGCTCCTCCCCTATTTTGAAAAACAAACCATCAATCTTTAATTGCTATAAACTTCGGCAAAGGATAACCTTAAATTTTATTGGCAATAAAAAAAGAGTGTAGTTCCTAGATTTGTGTAATTGTGGCATTCTTATTATGAGTAAAATAGGAAGGCAGTGTTTTCTGTGATACAGGTTTTTTGTTCCTGTAGTTCTCTTTTTGTATGTGTGGCGTAGTAAACAGGCAGACCTATCTAGAAACAGACCTCTCTGTGCTACGGTTTCCACTGTCTCAAAAAATCCCTTTGAAGATTGCATGATTTAATGTGTAAAGTTGCAAGAACAGTGCCTGGCAGGGTATAAACTCTAAAAGAACCATTACTATTGAGATTTAGCATACCAACAAGTAACCACGTGTGTGCTAAAAGTAATTAACTTGTGCACCTTTTGCATCTAAAAAAATTTTTTTATCCTCACTCAAGGACGTGTTTTCATTGCTTTTACAGTGTGAGGGAGTGGGAGAGAGAAACATCGATTGGTTGCTTCCTGAATGCATCCGAATAGGGAATCTGAGCCTGTCTGGACCAGGGATCAAACCTGCAACCTTTGGGTCACTCACTGTTAGTAACAACACTCCAACCAACCCAGCCACACCAGCCAGGGCACCTTTTGCATTTTTAAAATAGGCTTTATATAAGGAATGAGAGGTCATATTTTAATCCACTCTGTGCCAATTTATTCTGCTATATTTCATGAAAAACACCTGTTTTTTCCCCTCTCATCAGAGATGATAACCTATTTCATTCACTCAGTAAATATCTCTTGATTGCCTACAACATTCTAGGCGTGGGGAAGAGGGTGGTAAACAAGATTCTCTGTTCTTAAAGACCATTAATTCTTCTCTTTCCCAGTCGACTGTAAATTTTAGACCATCCTCTGTAGTGAACAGTTCATTTTGCTCCTCCCCCTCCCCCTATTCTGTAGTAACAGCACTTGGTGATTTGGACCTCTTTGCAAATGGTTTCTTAGAAGCTATCCTTTGTATATATCTTTTGATTATACAAAATTGAAAACCATTTTTTATTGTAACTGCCACTGCATTTTTGTTAGTTTCTTCTCCTTATGTCCAGAGGATCATAGAAATATCTTTAGAGGGGATTTTTCTAAACAACGCCTTTGAACTTAGAAACAGAAAAGCAAAGTATTGGAAGTGACACCTGTCAGATGTTCTCCAGGGAGTGACCCTCACAGCATTGTCATTCGGTCTCCGTTTCAGAGGCTCGCAGTCTCTGCTGGTGTGTGACTTCCTGTGGCCCTTCTTTGTTGTTCGGTGGTAAAATTGGACTCCAAGCGCTTGTTGGGAAGCTTTCCATTTTTTTGTTTTGAACATTACTGAGCCAAAGTACTAACCAACTAATGATACACTTAGGTTTTGGAAGCAACCTTATCTGTGGCGTAGATACCATCACTTGCTTGTTTACATTGGGAATGATGTTTTAAAAGAAGACAAAGGCAAAGAAATACAAGGCGGTGTCCAGTTGTGTCCTAATGATATTAAAGCTAGATGTTTAGGTTCATAGTGGTCACTCACAGGCAATAGACACAAACCTCACATCCTTAAGCAACACATATTTTCACGTTTTATAGGAAGTGGTTATATCTTCCTTGATTGTATCAGAAACAATGCTGATTTCCACAGATGGAGTCAAAACACTTGCCAAATGCAAGGATAATTTAAAGAATTAATTCATTGCCAAAGATAAGTTTTGAGAAAAGAGGAGCTGTTCCCAAATGGCAAAAGAACATCATTGCTATCTTCTCTAGCATTCAAAGACAGGAGACAGACACTATTAATAAACTGTAATAAACTCTTTTTTTTTGTTTCCAGTAAAATGAGTGATTTCATGGACCTATAATTTGAAATGTCAATCTAATTTAGTAGGTTTGTGTTGAAAAACATGGTTTCTAAAAAAAATGAGGTGAGAAGTTAATTTACTATTTTTGCTAAGTAAAGAGAATATTTTTGCTAAATATAGAGAATATTAGTGAATAAGTGTGAGAAAGACAAAGTAGAGTCCTGGGGGAAAAAACAAATTACAGACCTGAAATATTAAAACCTTTTGACTCACTGAGATGTAATTGGTATTAATGTGAGTCTGAGTTTACTGGAAAGAGCACGGGAAGCCCAGGTTGTGACTCCTGCCCTGCCCTTGACCAGGTGCCCTTGGCAGGGCTGACTTCCTGGGTGTGCACCCTCTGTAGTTCCTCAGGGTCCTGAACTTAAAAGGATCCTGTGCTGTGTTTAATGCTCTGCTGTGTTGAAATTCTTGATGGTGGAGTGGAACCATAGAAATGAAGAACACATGGAGGGTTAGCAACAGGAGAGTGGGAGGAGGAGAAGCGGGGAGAAGGTACAGAAAATAAGTAGCATAGATGGTAGGTAAAAAATAGATAGGGGGGAGGGCAAGAATAGTAAGTGAACTATAGAATCTAAAGAACTTGAGACACGTGGTCATAAACTAAAGGGGGGAATGGTGGGGGAGGGGTGTGCAGGGTGGAGGGGAATGAAGGGGAGAATAGAACAACTCTAATGGTATAAGCAATAAAATATATTTTTTTAAAAAAGAAATTCTTGATGGTGTTTGAATAAGGGTCCCACATTTTCATTTTGCCTTTCACCCTGTGAGTTATGTAGCCATCTGGCTGTTAACAGTTTACCTCTCTGAAATTCATACAAGGCCACAAAGATATCTGATGCCAAAAGTGGAAATTCTGAGTCCTAACAAAGTGTTCTAGATATGGCAAGTTCCTGGTCCACCCTAGCTTTGTGGTTCGCAACCAGGAGCGATTTTGCCCCCTAGTGGCCATTTAGCATGTCTGGACACAGTTAACAGTTGTCCCAGCTCTGGGGAAGGTGAGACTGGCATCTAGTGGGTAGAGGGATATTTAACCCTACAAACGTTCAGGATGGCCCTCACTTTTTTTGGCCTTAAATTTCAACACTGCCGAGGCTGAGAACCTCTGCATAACTCATTATTTGTCTCCCTACACCTGGTCCTGGCACAGGGAAGTTTTTGGGGGTTGGTGAAACCAGTGGGTGCAAATTCCTTACTGTATGCAGACTGAAGAACAAGTCTGCTGATTACTAAACGTAATCTGACATTTGCATGAGGCGCAGCACAGAGGTGCCCTCCTAAGGCACTTCCGTTTCTCACATTTACCCCGTTATCGACGGGGCACCCGACCCTTGTAGAACCTTCTGTAAATCATGCCATGCTCACAGGGGCTGGATGACTTTCAGGATGACCTCGTGTTCTGCTGTCACCTGTTGGGCTGTTGGTTTACCAAGTTGTTCAGATGTCTTCCTGAGTCTGTTTTTATGGCATTGCACTGGCTGCTGTTATTATGTAATGTAATCTATTGTAGGAATTTGGGGAAAGAAAAGTAATAACACGGAGAGAGATTTCCATGAAATTCTGAGTGCTTTGGAGAGATGCAATAAAGGTGTCACTAAAGAAGATTGCTCTTAAATTAACTGTAGGCAAAATGAATGTAAAAGATTTAGGAGAGAATCGTTAAAATCAGACAGATTCTCTGTTGAATTAGCATAACTGTTTTAAGTTTTCACTGTTCTTTATGGAGATTGAAGACAATTACATCTGTGGTTTTTGGAAGAAAAACAATACTTTAGCCAGCTGATTTGTGCTCAGAGAAAGGCCTCATCTTCCATTACAATATTGCAGAATGAATGACATTTATATATTTTAGAATGATATAAATTATTTGATTTAGGAAGGTAACTTTATGTGACTTTGCTAATAACCAATGTGTCAGGCAGCAGGGCTTCACCTGTATTCTCTGGTGAGAGACAAAGAAAAGGAATATAATTAGATGTTTTGCTTTTGTCACTTCTAGAGGCAAACAGCTCTGAGCTCAGCGATATCTGTGAGTGGCTTTTCTGACTTAACACCACCTTACGTCTTAAGAAGGTATTCCTTTAGTGTTTGACTCCACATACATCAACAGAAGGTCTGTCTCTTGCCAGATGCAGGACTGAAGTGCTTGGGAGCTGTTTGCTTCCTTTTTAGTTTGTATATTTTCTTCCTTGGATTTCCCATGTGGCTGTAGAAACTAGAGGTCATGTGTGACATTCTTTCAGACTTGAACAGGTATAAATAAATATCAGAAGTGTAGTCAGATTACTTAATTTCAAAATACTGTTTGACCCTGGCTGGTGTAGCTCAATGGATTGAGCGCGGGCCTGCAAACCACACGATTGCAGTTCGATTCCCAGTCAGGGCACATGCCTGGGTTGCAGGCCAGTTCCCAGTGGGGGACACATGAGAGGCAACCACACATTGATGTTTCTCTCCTTCTCTCTTTCCCTTCCTCTCTAAAGATAAATAAATAAAATATTTTTTAAAAAATACTGTTTGAATTGAGGTAAGAGACATTTGTCAGTCTGTGTGATTTTCATGTTGACTTTTAACTTGTTATTATCTTGTTAGGATTCATGTCTCTGAATCGGATTTGAAAACATGGGTTCCTTTTTAATGTAAATCAAATGCTTGCACTTACTTTTTGCTAACATTTTAAAAGACGTTAAAATGTTTTATTTTACATCAGTTGTCATTATTTTGTCCAGCAATTTATAGACGTAAACATCTCATTTGGCTATAAAAGAAAAGAATTTTACATTTATGATCAAATACTTTAAGCTCTTTTTTAAGGTATTGTCTAAAAAGCCCATTTAGTGTTTTCTGTAAGATAAAAGATGCATTTTTCATTTTCACCGGTAACTGTATTGATGTGGATATTTTGCATATGCCGGCTATCTCCCGCATGGTATGATGTTGGTTGTTCTCAACTAATGTCCCAGTTTGATCGCTATCTACTAAATCTGGTCTACCCGACCGTGGAGCGTCGTCCAATGGGAAATCTCCAGCACGAAACTTCGCAAACCACTTTGGACACATTCAGTCAGTCACTGCACCTTCTCTGTATACTGCACAGGTCTTTTTATTTTTGCGTTTCAGTTGCATTTTTATCTTTCTTGAAATAATAAAGAATACTATGCCAAAATATTGCATGTTTTCTTCTATCTTCAGTATTAAAATGGCTACATAAAAATTCACCGGTTTTGATATGTTTTTTAAAAATGCATGCTTGAAATGGCAGCTCTCATGATATAATCTAATAAAATTGTTTCAAGTGAAATTAAAGACAGTTAAGAGCTACTACAGCCATCTTATGGAAAAAGCCACACAAACTTTTTGGCCAACCCAATAGTTTAATTTAACAAGTAGTATATAAATACAGCTTCCCTTTAAATGTTAGAACATTACAGATAAAACTAAATTTCTCTTTGCCCATCTGAATGGACTTGGAGTCCTTCCAGACACACACACACACACACTCACACACATAGGTTTTTTTCATAGTTGCAGTGTTATACTACGTAAAACTACTGGTGTATTGTTTAGTTACTTGTTTGCTTTGTGCGGTTAAGTTGCATCAATTTGAGTCAGCTCTTCCATAAATTTAATTCATTCCTTTTAGCTGCTGTGTGGTATTTCAGGTGTGGATATGCCAGATTCAATTTGTTTGTTCCTCGGTTAATGGACAGTAAGTTGTTACGTGTCAGTACTGTAATGAAAGATGTTTTCTTGAGCACTTGTCCATGGTTTTCTCCGGGCGAGGTCACTAGAGGGAGAACGGTGGACCATCCGCATCATAGCATTGGCTTGGTTCGTTTGTTTTAGTGGTAGAGCCTTTCTAAATTGCATAGTATAGTGGACAAAAGTCATAAAATCATAACATTTTAGGAATTGGAGTATCATAGGTGTAACTAGATGATATGATGGATTAGTCACTTTGTTTCCCCATGCTCTTAACATGTAATGTTTCTTTATCCTGGCGTTTCTTTTACAGCGAACCCTGTTTCTGATGCCTTAGTAAAATTCTCATGGCCCCTCTCTTCTATTTTTTATTACAAAGTTTCAGGTAATAGAATATGTTATCTTGTAAGGAATGATTTTAGAAGATGTGTTACTTTGCTCAGTCTCAAATTTTAAAAGTTTTTAATTAAAATATTTTCTTGAAATGTTTCAAGTAATTCTAGCAGAACTATACCTACATTGGTTTAACAGTTTGGACCTTTGGATGGTATTCAATCACCTCAGAAGTGAAAAATGCTGAGATATAAAATCTAGATTTTCCCTTAAAACCTGTTGTGCATTATAGACGTAACATAGAGAAAGCACATTTGTGTGGTAGAAAACTTTAGGGTTGATTGCCCTGGATCTTCCTAATTCGGATGGTTGTTTTTTATTTGAAGAATTATACCACCACTCACATTTAATGTGAAGTTTCATGCCCGTTTTCCTTTAATTCTTACAGTGAGCCTAGGAACTTGACAATAGTGTTTTCATTTCATCGCAGTGAAAATTGATAGAGAAGCTAAGTAACATTCCCAGAGCTCACCCTGTTAGAAAGTAGTCGAGCCAAAAATTCAAAGCAAAGCTGATCTCATTAGAACCATATACACTCTTCAACATGCTATATAAAGCTGTTCTTTTTCACCATCATTTAAAGATCATGTGTGCCTAGTTTCTAGAGGAATGACACATTTTAAAGACCTTTAAAAAACTTTCAATCAGGCGTAATTGTAGATAAAATAATTTTGTGGTAGACAGAGTTAATTTTGTATGCTACTCCATTTTTTCCAAATAATTACAAGAGTTCCTCAAGCTTTTAGGACATTTATACTTTCAATTTCATTGATTTCTGAATTATTTACTCACTTTCTACCATAGGTAAGGCCCAAGTTTACAATTTTTATATTTTGAAAGCAATATATACTTACTATGGAAATTTGAAAAAAAAATTTTAAAGAAAATTACTGGGAATTCCCTCCTCTCTGTTTCTAACAACAAAATGAACAAAAGACTGCTCCCAGCATGCACCTGTGTACCTGCATGTTGCCCGCTTCCCAGGCACGTGGTGCAATCAGAGCGGTTCAGTAGTTCAAGAAATTCTTATGCTAGTCACGTTTAGTGAAAAAAAAAAAAAAGTAAATGAACAGACATGATGTGCTTCTGTTTGCTAATTAGATCGGGCTCATCTGGGTCATGTGATAATTCTCTTTAATTTTTCTGATGGATTTCCATGGAGTTTTCCATAGTGGCTGTTCTGTTTTACATCACCACCAGCAGTGCACAGGAGTCCACATTCTCCACGTCCTCGCCAGCACTTGGTATTTGCTGTTAGTCGTCCTGATGGGTGTGAGGTGGAAAAAGTGGAGGGGAAAAGAAGAGAAAACCTTAGTCAGCTATAAAATTTCCACTAATTTCTTTTGGGATAACTACAGATTACTTCTATAATAAGCAAAATAGATTTGGGTAGAGAGGGTTTCTCTTTTAAAATTGATGTTAGCTATTTCCTACTCAGTCTGTTGTTTAATACAGTTAGCTATGCAGAATTTCCTTTGAGAGAAGATCATTTAGAATCGCGCTATATCAACGGCACATAGTTCAGAGTAGTTGCTATGCGTCGTATAAAGTGTATTTAAAGAATCTTGCATTTATGCCTTTGTGGGTGCCCCAAGGTAGATATTGGTTACTTATCAATTAGCAGATAATCTTTATATTGACAACAGGGAAAGCGTAGATGGAAGGTTAATATGTTAAAGAGGATGGATTCTTCAGTGAGAAGCTCTTCAATAATGAATTGTTGTAAAGGTTCAGTGAAAAGTAGTTTGTAAAGAACCGCTCTTGGGGCTTGACATATGAAACCCTGTGGCTCAACTTGTGTATTGAATGCCACTGAAAGGTCCAGGAGGGGTGTCCAGCCTGAGGGCCACACGTGGCCAGAATGGCTGTGAGTGCAGCCCAACACAAAATCATAAGTTTATTTCAAACCTCTTTTTGGCTCATCTGGCCCAAGAGATCTCTTCTTCTACCAGGGCAGCCCAGAGACACCAAAAGGCTGGGCACCCTGGCAGGTTTTCACCGTTTGCCTCATTTGTCTCTTGGAAGCTAGGTTGATTCTAAGACTTCTCAAAATTTGGGTACGACTTAGATCAAGCCAGTGCACACACTTTAGATTCATGTTTGCTGTGTTGGAAAAAGAAAGTAGACATTTAATTCAGTGATTAGCTGTATCTTGTTTGAGAAGCTGAATTTGTAGATAGTTCAACAGTGGGATTGGCTGTTCTCTCATCTGTAAACTTCGTTGGGCTGGTATGAGAATTAAATTACTTAATGCATCTGAATGGCTTGCAACGATGCTAGGCACACAGTAATCACATGAAAATGTTTATTACAGTTATTGTTTGCACAGTGTTTACTGCAGCAAAACAAGGTGGTAGGTGAGAATATGGCTTTGGGATGATGCTGCCTGGGCATTAATCTCATCTCCACCAATGATTAGCTTTGTGTCTTTGGATAAGTTACACAGACTCTCTGTGTTTCAGTTTTCTCATCTGAAAAAATAGGAATAATTCTTTTCATATTGTTGTTGTGTTTTTGTCGTATGGTATTATATGAGATACTGCAAAAAATTTCTTTGTAAATACTCAGTGAATTACAGACTCAATGCATTTCTTGAAAAACCAATACTTATTTGAAGATTTCTTGTCTTTGAAGAGGATTTGCAGTTTTATATTGGAAGTTAAGGCATATTAGGGATTTGGAGTTTTCTTCGACCCTTCAGTAGCCCACCTCAGTAGGTGTCTTGGAATTAGCTACCCCATCAGGTGGCATGTCCAAGGCACCATGCCAGTCAACCCTAGACGTGAGGATTCAAGAATTCTTACAGGTAATGGCCTGCAGCATAGCTCTCACTTTGAAATTTGCTTCTTGCTATCAGCTCCCATCCATCATGTGGTTAAATGTTTCTTTTCATCTCTCCTTTTTCTTGATCCTTGGAGATATCCATTACTTTATTAGGAACTTGGCATTACATTAAAAATCATATACATTGAAATTTATCAAAGATCCTAGTTGTTAAATACAGTGATTCATACACTATTCTGTTTGAAATGGAAGCTAAGGCTAGCATAATTCATAAGCTCCTCTCATAGGTTTCACTTTTTTAAAAATCAGGTTTATTCTTGATTATGTAAGTGTTTTAATTCATAAATATATACATATGGTGAACTGCATATAAATTTCCATTTCTGGGTCAGTGGTTTTCTGACATTCACTCTGTCCCGTTTCCATTTTGATTGTGTCATTCGTTCCTAGTGGAGAAGACAAAGGTGGGGAACAGGGCAGGGCAGTGAGCCTGTGACTGATACACCCATTAAGTGACCATCCCTCTCTGACCTGCAAATCGCAGATCTAAATTATTGCTCCATGGTGTGTGTTATGAGTAATCATACTTTACAGTGCAGATTGGACTCTCACGTAGTAGATATTTTGTTCTGCTGAATTCTAATGTAGAGAAATGACTTGTTCCCCGATGTTAAGTCATCATGTAGGTTGATAAATGTTCACAGTGTATCACCACAGTTCTAGTTGATTTGGTTTATGTTGAGGCATCCAGTTTTTGGAAAACAGTCATTGTTTAACTACTTTTTATTTTATCCTTGGTGACTGCAGCCTTCAGTGAACAGGAACTAGACAAATACTGATATGAGAAGTTGCAGAATGAATGAATTCGTTCTGACTTGTAAGAAGTCAGGCGGCCATCTTTGAAGAACAGTTTCAGAATCACTGTACTGTGAGGCATGAAAAACATCTTTCTAACCCCAATGTCCACCTTAGAGAAAGTCTTTTCATCTGACGGTGTAGTGGTGGTTAGTGTTATAATAACCAGAAATTGTTCACTGTGAAGTGCAGTCTTCTGAGATGATTTTGGTTTTTTTAGAAATCTGGTTTTTTATTTTTTTAAGATTTTATTTATTTATCCTTAAAGAAGAAGGGAAGGAGAGAAGGAGAGAAATATCAATGTATGGTTGCCTCTCATGAGTCCCCTGCTGGGAACTGGCCTGCCACCCAGGCATGTGCCCTGACTGGGAAACGAACCATGATCGTGTGGTTTGCAGGCCTGCGCTCAATGCATTGAGCTACACCAGCCAGGGCTTCTGAAATGATTTTTAGGTTAGTTCGTTGTTTTTATTATCAGAAGAGTCTGGAAGTGTCCTGGGAATTTTAATTCATTACCACTATCTCACTTTATATTGCTGTGAGTTACTGTTGGTAAATAATTAGATGGCATTTTACTGGAGTCTTAAATTACCTGTTAGACTGATAGATTCACTAATTTAAAAAGTGTTATACCTAACTTGTTTTTGAAATATAATGCCCCACCTACCCAGTTTTCAAATATTACTCACATATATAAAGTGGTAGAATAAGAAATTTTAAATTTGCATGTCACAAACATGTCAAATGTTTTTTAAATCCTTTTGGGGGGGTGGGGGAGTAAAGGGAAGTATGAATAACAGAAAGAAACTGTAATAATTATTGCTGCATGGAATTAAAAAAATTCTAACTTCCTTTGCTTAGCAGTTTGTTACTCCAGGAGGCTCCAGAAATTTTATTCTTTTTTAAAAAAAATATTTTATTTATCTTTAGAGGGGAAGGGAAGGAGGGAGGGCGNGTAAATAATTAGATGGCATTTTACTGGAGTCTTAAATTACCTGTTAGACTGATAGATTCACTAATTTAAAAAGTGTTATACCTAACTTGTTTTTGAAATATAATGCACCACCTACCCAGTTTTCAAATATTACTCACATATATAAAGTGGTAGAATAAGAAATTTTAAATTTGCATGTCACAAACATGTCAAATGTTTTTTAAATCCTTTTGTGGGGGTGGGGGAGTAAAGGGAAGTATGAATAACAAAAAGAAACTGTAATAATTATTGCTGCATGGAATTTAAAAAAATTCTAACTTCCTTTACTTAGCAGTTTGTTACTCCAGGAGGCTCCAGAAATTTTATTCTTTTTTTTAAAAAAATATTTTATTTATTTATCTTTAGAGGGGAAGGGAAGGAGGGAGGGCGAGAAATATCAATGTATGGTTGCCTCTGCCGAGGACACACAATGTATCATGTGTCCCCTGCCAGGAACTGGCCTGCAACCCAGGTATGTGCCCTGACTGGGAATCGAACTGCAATCCCCTGGTTCGCAAGGCCTGTGCTCAATCCACTGAGCTACACCAGCCAGGGCCCAGAAATTTTATTCTTGAAATTGCTAACTCGTGTTTCCTTTTGACAATGTCACTCCATCTTAAGAACCATCATGATTTGTAAGAGGGAGTAAATAAAAATGCCAGTCGTTTATTTAAAGTCAACAGTTATTTCAGGTATTCCAACTAAAAATTAATAGTGGAGACTTATCCCAGTTGTGTTTTATTTGGTACAAAGTGGGTGTTTGTGAGTGTTGATTGATGAAATGGAGTAAAGCAAAAAATGGCCATTATTCCATACATTGTTTCAAATTGAAGGTGTTTCAGTTTATAAATTGTTCAAAATAGTATTTTTTCTGACGATATCTTATTTTGATGAAGTAGCATGAACTGAGGGTAGGTGAGTGAATACAAAAGGATTTCAAAGTAGGCATTTTCAATTGTCTAGTAAAAAATGCAACTTTTATGTTTGTTTTCCTTTGTTTTTTGTTTTATAGTTTATTGAAAAACTGAGCATTCAAGTGGTACAATGAATAAACTTTAGAAATGTTTTATTTCTATCTATGTATTACAGTATTTACTGAATTTAAATCCTGTATAAAGACATGAATCTATAGCTAGAGCCTCAAAATACATAGAAAAATGCAAAATACTGAGCACCATTCATAGTTATATATATTGCATCTTTATTCTCATACTTGTTAAGAACAATGTAATGATAAAATTTTATCTGAATAAGAACATCTTAATGAATTATAGGCATTGACACATTCCTTTGACTTAGATCAATGACCCATATAACATTTTTAAAAATTATTTTTATTTTTTGGATTCTAAAAACACATTCATTTACTCCTTTGTTAAAAAGAGAGAAATATGACAGAGGTGTCTGTCCCTGGACCCCTTCCCCTCTTGCTCAATTTCTTCCTCAGTCCCAGAATAACATCCTGGCCAAGCCTGACAGAGCTCTCAGATGAGGTCAGCAACGCTGAGGGACCTGTCCTCAATGAATGTGTTGTAGAAGGTCTCCTTAGGCCAAGAGGTCCTCCTGTCTACTTATGTCACGGTGTTGATAGCCACACCCTCATGACCAAAATGTCCACCATGATCGAGGCTGTGGATACAGATTTCACTGTTGGTGGGAAAGTCACGGTTAATGACTGAGCAACCAACTGCACATCAGTGGCTCTGGATCATGTGACATCAGGTGACAACCTCAACACTCAGATGGGGAGATAGGAGGACACAGGCATCTATGTAGGCAAAGGTCAAAAGGAAACATCCCTTTACTCTCACAGACCCTGGGCATGCCAGATTTTATCCCAAGTTGCTATGTTTCTGAGGGGGTTGGAGGGACACTAGTTGGCTCCCTTGAGAGGCAATCACCTTGGAAGAACATGCTCTTTATTTTAAATATTTTATTCATTTTGAGAGAAAGAGAGGGAGAGAAACATCAATATGTGGTTGCCCCTCACACAACCCCTACTGGGGACCTGGCCTGCGACCCAGGCATGCACCCTCACTGGGAATTCAACAGGCAACCCTTTGCTTTGCAGTCTGGTGCTCAGTGCACTGAGCCATACCAGCCAGGATGGAAGAACATACTGTTTGATATCTGTGAATGATTTGTGTAAAAGGACAGTAATGTCCTTTGCGTGGGCATAATTGGAAAGTCACTAACACAATATTTATGATCTTATGTACTACTTTATGTAATTTTATAAACTCCTAGCAGTTGCATCTATAGTATTGTTAACCTACTGAATAACTTAGTCACAGGACTGAAGCAAGAACCAGGGTCTCTGACTGATATTTCATCACTTATTTTTTGTGTTACTTGTATTTGGTTTATGTATTTCTAAAAGCTTCTTTAAATTCTTGTGTATACTTGTGTAGTAAGGTTGATATAAATAAATTTAAATGTCACTGTATAAAAAGTACACAAAGACCTACAGCCAAGATTGCTCTATCCAGCAAAGCTTTCATTTAGAATGGAAGGACAGATAAAGTGCTTCTCAGATAAGGTCAAGTTCAAGGAGTTCATCATCACCAAGCCCTTATTATATGAAATGCTAAAGGGACTTATATAAGAAAAAGAAGATAAAAAATATTAACAGTGAAGGGACAGCAAACTCACAGTTATTAACAACCACACGTAAAACAAAAGCAAACCAAGAGGACAGCTAGATCAGGAGTGGAACCATAGAAATGAAGATCACATGGAGGGTTAGCAACAGGGGAGTGGGAGAAGGAGAAGGGGGGAGAAGGTACAGAAAATAAGTAGCATGGACAGTAGGTAGAAAATAGATAGGGGGGAGGGCAAGAATAGGAGGGGAAATATAGAATCTAAAGAACTTGAGACACGTGGCAAGGTCATAAACTAAGGTGGGGAGAATGGTGGGGGAAGGGGTGTGCAGGGTGGAGGGGAATGAAGTGGGGGAATAGAAAAGCTGTAATGGTATAATCAATAAAATATATATATTAAAAAAAATTAAAAAAATTAAATTTGAAAAAAAAGTGCCAACAGCCAGGTAAGGGGGAGCAGGACGATCATTTATTATATATATGATGCTCATTTAATTTAAAAAAATATATCAGATTGGGAAGAAGTGCAGCTTTATCTGGTATTGAAATATGAGGTCCAATTTGATCTATTGGTCCATATGGAGGACACATTGTACTGTAGTGCATTGGCTCATCAACAAATTCCTTAAAATAATGTAAATTTAATTTTCTTTTTCATGTTATACTTAAAGGTAACGTTCAAAAATATTTTTATTAAAATTCTGAAGAATATAAAGTTCATTCATACTTATTTAAATTTTTTATCAAGATAAAATTTACATGCCATAGATTTTACCTTCATTAATATTTAGGTAGTATAAAGTTTACCCTTGAATAAATCCTGACTATCAAAAAGTTATGTGATTGCTCCATGTAACTTAGGCCATATATTGTATACATATGCATTTATACATGACTAATGTTAAGCTATAACGTTTAAGCTAGTCATGACCTTGAGTCTGTGCACCCAATATATATGACATTATTTAAGAAGAGAGTTTGTATCTCTCAGATCAGCCACGACCTCCGTAAGGTGAAGGACCTAAGGGAGTTTCTGGTTCATGGCCTAGTTTCAACAATTTTGTTTAGTGAGAGACTGGATGGATGAGAATAACTTCTTCTCTCTGAAAAAGACTTTTAGAGAGAATTTCATAATTTTATTCATTGAGTTTATGTTTATTAGTATATACTATTTAGAAGTTTTATTTATTTTTTGCTCTGTAGGTTCATTTCTTGGCCTATTTTTAGTTGTGATGGGCACTATGTCATTATTCTTTGTGTTTAGAGTCAAGGCTTTACAGTGAAAAAAACAGTAGAGACTTTGGAGTCAAACATGCTGGGAGTGAATTGTAGCTTAGCTACTTTCTCCTTGTGGATTATTGGGTACCTCATTTAAACTCACTGCCATCTCTTTATTTGTAAAATCGGTATGAAATAGTACCCACCATAGAATAGTTGTGAGGATTGAATGAAACAATCTGCAAAAATCACTTAACCTGGCATGTATTAAGTGCTTAATAAAACAAGTTTAATTGTAGTTGGTATTCAGATAGTTGGTTTTCCCTTCTGGGTAAGTAAGCTTAGTTTATTTCACCCGATCACTTAATGATTCAGTTATTCACCTTTCAGTTAGAAAGAAATGTTAAAGCCCGGTGAAAATGTGTGGTGGGTTTAATAAGATCGTCTGGTTAATAAAGTCGTCTAGTTACTAGGCTAAATTTTGCCTTATAGTATTAAGTGTGGGATTTTTTTTATTTTAAACTTTCATTATATTTACCCAGTTATTTGGCTTAGTGAAATAAATTCTCACAAAAAATGTCGCTGCTGAAATTTAAGATGATTGATCTTAAAGATGTTCCAGTTTCTGTAGAAGTGGTCAGAACTATGTCTGTTTGAGGTTAAATCAATTTTGTGATTATGTACAGAATTTTTGCAAATACAATTTTATTTACAGCCTTTGACATCCCAGTGGTGCTAAATAAAGTGAATTATGCAAGACTGTAGGTTAAGTGCCCTGAGGGTCATTAAGTGTCAAAAATAAAGAGTGCTGACATAGAGGTCAGAAGACCTGCGTTCTCACTATGATTCTCTTGGTAATTAGTTTGTGACCTTGCGCATGTCATTTAACTTCACTCAGGTTCATTTTCCTCATCTTTCTCTGCGTTATCTTCCTCACAGAGTCATTCTAAGGGAAAAATGAAAAAATATTGCAGGGTGGTAAAAAATGTAGAAACCTAAGATATTGCTTTTGTGTAAGGCAGTGTTCTCTGATGTTATTTTTAAAGATGAGATTACAGCACAGGCTTGAGATTACAGTGGTCGCTTGCCTCTTTATTTCAAGTCAACTTTAGAAATATTCAGGAACTATTTTTTAGTGATGTTTAATACCTCCTCTTGAAAGATAATTTGCAAAGTCATCACATAACAGCTTGCTATTTGTGTCCCATCCCGTGTTTTTGCCACCACTTCAGATTTTAACAATGCACTTCGTTTAGATGAAGGCCCAGCTTGAATAAATGCCGAAGTTAGTAGAGATGGGGAAACTTTTTGAAAACAGCAGAACATACCAGTGTTTGCCCTTTTAGTTTGTGAGCCCAAAAGACTACTGTGTTTCCTCAGCCGTGTTGATATTTATGTGCGTTAACAAGATTTTTCCCGAACACCCATGCCCTCCCTTACTGTTTCCTTTCCCAGTAAGGACCCGGACTGAGGACTGTCTTGCAGCCTCTGTGTGGAGCTGGCCACTCGTTCAGCATTTCTTAGTGCTTAGTGTTCCACTGAGATCAGTAGAAATGGATTGCTATGGACTAAATTGCGTCCCTCCCAGACTGTTATGTTAAACTCCTAACCCCTAGTACCTTAGAATGTGACGTTACTTGGGAATAGGGCCTTTACAGAGGTAATGAAGAGTAAATGAAGTCGTATGGGTGGGCCTCTGTGACTGCTGTCCTTATCAGAAGAGGAGCAGCCAGCAAGGATGCTGTGCAGGGAGGGGAAAGACCAGATGAGGACACAGCAGGAAAATGGCCATCTGCAAGCCAAGGAGAGGCCTTTAGAGAAGCCATACCTGCTGACAACTTGATCTTGGACTTCTGGCCTCCAGAACTGTGAGAACACAAACTTCTGTTACATAGGCCATCCAGTCTGTGGGATTTCGGTGCAGTAGCCTTGGCAAACTAATACGTGGAGTCTCCCAGATTCTGGGTGCTTCGTGTTCCCAGTGTGTGTGTCAGCCACTGGGACTGTAGGAAATGCCTTTAAAAGACCCCATAATCTGCCTGTGTATTTAGTTTCAATTTCAGTTCAATAGTGGTTCACAGATTGTACAGTTTGTAAATTCATTGTTTTGAAGGTAGAAATGACAGCAAAGCTACCTCTAGCATGGAATAGAAGAGACAATATTTGAATTAGTCCATTTAAAAGCTTATTCTTACATCTTTCCTAGTTTTATATATATTTTTTACTTTAAATTTAGGGAGGAATTAATGCAACAGCTTCAAATCTTTTTAAGGGACATGCACAAGGTGAATTTTTGTGTTTTTTGTTTTCATCATTGCTTTTTCATATTAGTAATTCACCAAGTTACTCCTTTAATGTTAATATTAGTGAAACAGTCTAATGTATATGGGAAGTTTTTTGAGAAAAAACCAAAACCCTTCATCTATTAATGATTTTTAGTTTACTTAATTTTGATTTTCAAAAATTGAGTCCCGTTCATGTACCTATTCACTGGAATGGCCAATTTCCCCTCTTTTTATGTATGGTGCTGTACAATTTAAAGTGCTTGTACATGCATATCTCATCCCATCCTTGCAAAAACCTGTTGAGATTAGCACAATGAGTTCATGGATCCCAGGTGTTTGAAGGCCACATTCAGAGGTTTTTTTTTTCCTGTTTCTTCAACCCAGGTAGACTGAGCCCTGAGAATGAGACATGCATTTGACATGTGTGTGAGTATGTGTGTGTGTGCCCGTAAGTTGTTTCTAGTCCCTTCCTTTGCTCTTCTGGTAATTATGTGGCAAGTATTTCATTGTGGTAGTGGTGATACCTGTGGGGTTTTTCTTCCTGTCTGTTGTGTGTGCATGCATGCATGTATTGTGCAGCAGTATCCAAATACAGCTTGAAATATGGATAGCAGGATGCGTGAAACTTCTGGCTGGGAAAAAAACTTTAAGGTATCTACAACTGTTACTTCTTATTTTGGTAAATACCAGAATCTGTTTATAGTAGTTAAAGGATGAGATCTGAGATCTGTGCCTCTCAAAAAACATCCCCTGTAATAATCTTCAGCTTCCTCAGGTAGACAACAGTTTATGAAGGTGGTGTGTTAGTATTTAGAAAACTAGTAAGCTAGCTCATTGTTCCTCAGACCTAATGGTGAATCCCTGTCTCGCACGTTTCCTAGCAACTGACTCACATGTGGAGGATGCAGAAGGAAAGCCATCAGGGACCTGCTCTGCATTTCTCAAAAGCATCTGAGAAATGGTACCCAGACTACAGTTTCTCTTCAGGGTTTCTACTAGGAACTTGCCTTTTTGTTTACTAGTGTCTAAAAAGGATAATTGTAAAGGACGGGAATGAAAAATTGAGTAGTGAAGGTAAAACAAAGTCAAATTATTAGAAATTTTCCCTTGTACTAATATTTTTAACAGGTAGTATGCATCTCTTGAAATAGTGGTTACTGGAATAAGAAGATAAAATTCTGTTTTGTATTTGAGAGTTAAGATCCTTATTATAATAAGGTCATTCTTCTTAGATGCCCAGATACTTGTTCATTATTGTAAAATATTAGATGCAGGGAGTTTGGGGAGGTTTTTTTTTTTCCTTAAAGGAGACTGAGGTACTGGCAATGGGGGCGGGGCAGAAGTAGGTTTACAACTGTGAGTATGGGAAATGCAGAGTTTATTCTTGTATTATCATTTACTAATTACTGTGTTTTTTCTATATGAAAAAACTTTAAAAACTTTACTATAAACCCGCTTTTGCCCCACCCTATATATTAGAAATAAGTGTATGTGTAGGTAACTGTATTTGTACACACATCTGTGAGTTTTAAGCCTTTAGATTGGTAAATTTAAAAATGCTTTGTGAGCTAAATGATAAATTTTATTATACTTAAACAAAGAAAAATAGCAACAGCCCACCCCAGTTTCTCTTTATGAGCAATTGATAGTAATATGATGTCAGTTTGGGCATGTTTAAATTAGAGACTATGATTTTATGTTTTTATATATATACATTTTTAATTAATTTATCTTTAGAAGGGAAGGAGAGACATATCAATGTATGGTTGCTTTTGGTGCATCCCCTGCTGGGAACTGGCCTACAACCCAGGAATGTGCCCTGACGGGAATCAAACTGCAATCTTCTGGTTCACAGGCCCATGCTCAATCCACTGAGCTACACCAGCCAGGGCTTATTTTTATATATTTTTATTCATTCAATCATATCACTTAATTTTGATGTTCTAGAACATTAAATATAATGACCATTACCTACTAATAATTCTAAGGCATATCTATTAGACTTTTGGGTGACAAGAATCTAGAGTGATGTGTCTTTGTTAACTGTCATGCTGCCATTTTCTGAAACTGACCTAGGAAAGGTGGTGAAAAGAAAATCACAGAGAGATGCGGGCCAGTGGCAAAAGAGATCATGAGGCAAATGCAAGGGAAGATGACCGTGGATTAAGAAAATGGGCTGTTAGGAATTAGCCAGCCTGCCACATCTTTCTCCCTGAGATCTCTATAAAAGTATTCATCTAGTATTTTCCTGTCCAGTATTGCATGTGTTAGTGAGTTTACTATTTACCAGGGGAAACAGGTGTTATTCATGGAATATCCAGAGTGAAAAAAAGATGTTAGAAAATGTAGTGTAATTGTGTGGGTCCTTAAGTGTGAGCTAAGAGCCATTTTTCTCCAGAATCAAGGACTAGATCAGGTCTTTCCTGAAAGCCACTCGGTGAGTTGGTGCTGATCTGCTGACGTTTTCCTTGACTTGCAGCCATCTTAGAGAACGAAGTATTTTATATCTGGTTCATTATATGGTCTTTAAGTTCAGGCATAAATGGGATTCAGGCATAAACGTTTTTACTTTTTTCTGCTCACTGAGCCCAGCCATGCTTTATAGAGAGCTCTTTCTCACTGGAAAGCAGAATTCTCAAATTCTGTTCCCCAATTTTTCTTTGTCTGCTACACTTAAAACTTCAGTTTCGTAGTCTGAGTTAAAGCTTTGTCCCTCATCATAGATGAGCTCAGAGTGGCATTGTTGCTCTGATGAGTGATAGTTGTTCAGGCTACTCCTCCCACTCCCACTCCCACCTTTACTCTCCAGTTCTCTTTCCTTCCTACTCAAGGAGACACAGGAGGCAGACCAGCAGCGATAGATACCTCTCATGTCCAATAGGATGTTGGTCTCTCTCTTTCATGCCCGTGTCTTTTATTTCATGGATGACTTTCTTGATTCCTTATCTGTTTGTTGGCTTGGGAAGTGAGGAGCACCAGTCCCTTCTCACGTGCGCACTCCCTTTAGAACATAGGCTACTTAATTGCCCCTTGGTCCACCACAACTTTGGATCCTATTCACAGCATCAGTATCAGTACAGGGCAATAAAAAAATGTCCCACTCACCATCCTATTATTTTTGCACATGTGTGGTGTGATATTGCCTAATGTGCTTTCTCTGGAAATATGGCTCCTTATACTAACATCATATTCTTACTACTTTTTAAAGTATTTTCTTTATGAAATGGTGATAGTAGATGTCAGTTGCTTTATTTTTGTTTCTGGTGGAAAAATGAAAAGCTGCCAGCCCTTTAGAGCTCCCATATCCTGATTGGGTAAGCCCAAACGTTCTCTAGGCATTCGTTGTCCCCTTACACATAAGATCTGAGTAAGGTGGACCACTATTATTCTGAGTCTGATTTTTAAAGGAGACAGGAACAGCCCTTGCAGGATGGATCACAGCTTTGTCCAAAACAGTGACCATCACTGAGCTTCTAGTGTATCTGGCTTGTCCGGCCTCTGCCTCAGCAGTGAGAGCTTTCGTGACCTTGTTTATTAGCAGTGTCTGGTGTGCAGGGTGAAGGTGAGAGAGGAGGTAGGTGAGCCTTAAGCTCACAGAGCCTGTAAGGAAGCCATCAGTGCCGGAGGGGACCTGAACCAGAGAAGAGAAGGAGGGTCCACCTGGCAGCTGACTGGACCCGTGCAGAAGGCACTCTTGATAACTACCTGCGATGTTTGGCAGGGAATTAGTGGTTGGAGTTCCTTCATTGGCCAGGGACACATTATTTCATCAGGTTATAAACACAGAGCAGGTTTTTTGCATGATGCTAGTAGCTGTTTATGAAATATATAGCTAAACGAATGTGTAAACAAGTGAATTTTGAGGGTGAGCAGCCGAAGATGTAATAAGGAAGGGAGGGATGCCGCAGTGATAAAAAACAGAGAAGACTTGGGCCTTGGTTCCTAGGTTTGTAAATGTAACAATATTGAGACTAATTTGAGTGTGCGTGTGTGTGTGACTGGGAGGGGGGAGAGAGAGAGTGGAAATTTGAGAAGCACTGATATTTTCCTCATACTGAAACTTTTATTTTAGAGACAGTTCTCGTTGCTTACACTTTCTGAACTGTGGCCATACAATGAATGCGTTAAGCGTGGCTGCTGTGAGTTGCCGTATCCCTGGAACCAGGGTTGGAGGAACCCCTTTGCTTTGTGTTGTTTCTCCTAGCGCTGAGTCATTAGAGCAACCAGTTCCCGGACTCTATGTCTCTCTGTGTGCCAAGATGCTGTTCTCAGGATATGGTGGAACCAGAAACGCCAGTTGGACATAGTACTGCTTGTTGTTTAGGGGAATTCATGGGGGAAAATGCATTGTTAAAATAGGTGCTGGAAGCTGAAATCTTAACTCCCTGGGTAAAAATATTCATTTACTTATT
This sequence comes from Sturnira hondurensis, assembly GCF_014824575.4. Taxonomy (NCBI): domain Eukaryota; kingdom Metazoa; phylum Chordata; class Mammalia; order Chiroptera; family Phyllostomidae; genus Sturnira; species Sturnira hondurensis. The sequence continues at coordinate 2,847,087 of NW_028082566.1, forward strand.
ATTTGGATTTTAATCATTTACTGAACACTTATCGGGTGCTGTATATGGTTGGCACTTACAAAGCTCTAAATATATGATGGGGAAGATAGATAAGTATCTGCTCTGTTAGAAGGAATTCACTTTCTAAGGGGAAGAAGATGAGGAGTAAGCAAGGAAGTAAATATGTGTAAGACAATTCCCGATAGTAAAAAGACAGGTAATATTTGGGAAATGGGGTTCAGGAATGCACAACTATAGGTGTCAGCGGCACAGGTGCACCTCTGAAGGACTCTGAAATCCTGGATGTTGAGTACTATTTTCTTCTCCTTGGTTTCTTTTTTATATTCAGAGCTGTAGTCCCGTCAGGTAGGGAAAACTCGAGGAGAATAAAATTGAACTCTTGTAGCAAAAAAAAAAAAACAGGCAACAATAAAACAGGTTATGGCAGCATGTTTACATTATTCAGGAGCCGAATGTATTTTACGGTAACTTCTCATCTGTAAAATTTCATGAGAACCATGGCAGTTTTCTTATCATTAATTCATACCTTCATTCTTTGCTGGATCCTGAGAATTAACTTCTTTCCTGGGGAGTCGCTCAGCTGGAAAGTGAAGTGTATTGTTATGTTTCAAGATTTTTGTGGAAAATGCTGTGCATACGGCAGTGGTATTTTTAGCCCTTTCCATGTCAGACAAGCTGGAGTCTTTTTGCAAGACCTACTTTCAGTGTCATCCGGTTTGTACCAATCCATCCCCGACACCCCCCATGGTCAGTGTTGTCTGGTTTGTACAAATCCATCCCCGACACTCCCCATGGCCAGTGTCGTCTGGTTTGTACAAATCCATCCCCGACACTCCCCATGGCCAGCAAGAGCAGGATCTGGGTGCTGAAGATGGGGCAGTGAACAAAAGGAAGCCTTCCCAGAATTTTTTTTCTAATGAGGAGAGGCGACCAAACTTGGGAATGGCAAGTGTGATAAGTTCACGAGCAGATAAAAAGTGGTGGAAGACGGGGGCAAGGAGGTGGCACTTTTTTATAGGTTGGTACAGGAAGGTCAGAAAGATGACGCGCGTTCAAAAGGCTAACATAAGTGAGGAGAGTGGGATAAGCGAGAGATAAGCGTGTCTGTTCCAGTACGGAGTTTTAGGAGGAGAGGCAAGAAGAGCAGATTTTGTAGGGGCTGTAGGATTTTAGACATTTATTCTGAATGAGAAGGAAAGGCCCCGGAGGGTTATGGGCAGGGGACTGACACCACCAACTTGGGTTTAGAAAGGCCCATGGTCACCTGTTTTCAGAATAGATTGGTGTAAGTCAATGGTGGAATCAGGTTTATTCAAATAGAGGCTATCCCAGCACAGTAGTCCCCCCTTATTGTGCAGGCTGCATTCCAGGACTCCAGTGGATGCCTGACACCGAGGGTAGTGCCAGACCCTGTCCTGTGTATACTCTGTCTTTCCTATAATACACAGTGGTGATAAAATTTAATTTACAAATTATGCATAGTAAGAGATTAATAATGATAACTAAAAATGAAGCAGAACAATTATAACGATATACCATTTGTAATGAGACTTATGTGAATGCGTGCTTGTGTACTCACTCTTTCTCTGCGTGTCTCTCTTCCATAATTTTTATATTTTTCAGCCCACACCTACTCCTGACTGTAGAGTCGTTCCTTACTTGCGGTAAATGGCTTGGTGTCATGCATTTCAGGGGATCCCTCGCTCAAGTCTTTGTACAGGCTCAGGGCTTTCTGGTGGGACATGCTGCCACCAGGTGGGACAGATCTTCCGTTCGTGTCCTCCACCCTCAAGTTTAATGCCTTCTCCATCTTAACTAAGCATTTTTCATGTGCTGTGGCCATAACTTTGTAGTTTGAGATTCGATGGGAAAACTAACAAGAATTTTTTTTTTTATTTCTTCACAATTTCACACATGAAAGATGGGTTCTTATGGTAGATCTCAGCAAAGTCAGTGCATATTTTTTTTTCCTACTTGGAGACTGTTCACCTTTCCACAGAGGAAGCACTTTACAACTTCTTTTGGGGGCATAAAAGTTGTCAACATCTATACTCTTGTGCTTTGGGGCAATTATTATTAAGTAAATAAGGGTTACTTGAACACAAGCACTGGAAAACTTAAACAACAGCAGTCAACATGGTAACCAAGATGGCTGCTGAGTGACTCACAGAGGGATTGTCAACAGTGTGGAGACACCGGGAAAGGGGCTGATTCACATCCGGGCAAATGGAGTGAGGAGGAGTAAGATTGCATTATGAAACCCAGAATGACACACAATTAAGGACTTATTAATAGTTTACTTCTGGAATTTGATTTAATGTTTTTAGACTGAGGTTGACTACAGGTTGGGCAAATGGAGTGAGAAGGCAGGAGATTGCATCATGATACCCAGAATGACACACAGTTAAAAACTCATTAATAGTTTATTTCTGGAATGTGATTTAATATTTTCAGACTGAGGTTGACTGCAGGCAACTGAAAATACATATTAAATGGAAGACTACTGTAATCTTGAAACAAGAGGCTGGGGGCTTGGGTGATTGCCATGGGGTGGGGGTGAGAAGTGGTATAGTGTACAGTTGACAGTATTTACTGATCCACTAGAAATGGGGTATAAGATGATTAGAGGAACTAAGATGACCTGAAGTTTTGGCTTAAGTATCTTAAGGATGGATAGTCATTAATTGAGAAAGACAGTGGAGGAAGGAAATTTCTATTTTGATTGAGGGGTGGTGAATGGTGAAGTTAAGTTTGCTTTGCACACACTTAATTTGAGATGCCTTTATTTTTGAATTATTTTTGAATTTTTTTATTATAGTTCACATACAATATTATATTAATTTCAGGTGTTTACCACAGTGATAAGACATTATATAACTTACTAAGTGAACATCCTGAAAAATCTCATGCCCATCTATACCATACATGGTTGTTACAATATTGTTGACGATATTCCCTATGCCTTACTTTAATCCCTATGGCCATTCTGCAACTACCAATCCGTACTTCTTAATCCCTTCATATTTTATACCCAGCTCTCCAACCCCTGTTCCATCTGACAATCGTCAAAATGTTCTCTGCATCTGTAAGTCTACTTTCTGCTTTTTCCTTCATTTTGTTGTTTAGATTCAATTATTGATAGATATGCATTTATCGAGATTTTATTGTTCATATTTTTATTATCCTTAACATTTTGTGCAATATTAGTTTGGTGGTGATCCATTCCTTTAGCTTTTTCTTGTCTGGGAATGTCTTTATATGTCCTTCCATCTAAATAATAGCTTTGCTGGGTAGAGTAATCTTGGTTGTAGGTCCTTGCTTTTCATTACTTTGAATATTTCTTGCCAATCCCTTCTGGCCTACAAAGTTTCTGTTGAGAAATCAGCTCTGACCGTCTTATGGGAGCTCTCTTGCAGGCAACTAACTGCTTTTCTCTTGCTACTTTTAAGATTCTCTCTTTGTTTTTAATCTTTGCCATTTTAATTATGATGGGTCTTGGTGTGGGCCTTTCTGGGTTCATTTTATTTGAGACTCTGCACTTCTTGGACTTGTGTGTCTAGTTTCTTCACCTGGTTACGGACATTTTCTGTCATCATACTTTCAAATAGGTTTTCAATTTCTTGCTTTTTCTCTTGTCCTTCTGGCACCCACATTATGAAAATGTTGATATGCTTGTAGTTGTCCCAAAGGTCCCTTAAGCTATCCTTTTCTTAGCTTTTGGGGGGGGGGGTGGTTCTTTCTGCTGTTCTTTCTGAATACATTGGGTGCTTTTTGCTTCCATGTATTCCAAATTACTGATTTGATTCTTGGCCTTCCTTACTATTTATTCCTTGTAAATTATTATTCATTTCATTTAATGTATCCTTCATTTCTGACTGGTTCTTTCTTATGGTTTCTGTGTTCTTTTTTTATGCTGTCGAAGTTCTAAGTTCTTTGAGCATCCTTATAACCGTTGTTTTGAACTATGTATGTCTTAGCTTGCTTGCCTCTATTTCATCTAGTTCATTTTCTTGTTCTTTCACTTAGGACCCATTTTTTGTCTCCTTATTTTGGGTACTTCCCTGTGTTTGTTTCCATATATTAGGTAGAGCTGTTCCATATCCTGGGCTTGGGTAGAGTGGGCTAATGTACTAGGTATCCTCTAGGGTCCAAGTGGCACAGCCTCCCTGTTTATGTGATCTGGGCACTCCAGGTGCACTACCACCACCACCACCATCCCCTTCCATGTGGGCTCTGTACACCCTCCTGTTGTAGTTGAGCCTTGATTGCTGTTGGCACATGAATAGGATGGATTAACCCCGGTTCATTCAGCTTTGAGGACTGCCTGGGACCACTGTGGAGGCTCAGTGGGGTTTTGGTGCCCAAGTTCACTCGTGAGTGTGTCAGTTGTCGAGGTGTTTGAGTCATGCTTCAAAATGGTCTGAAGCTGTCCACTGGGTGTGCTGGGTCTGGGGTCTCCAGGGAGGTCAGTGCAGGCCAAGGTCAGCTGCCACTTTTGTTCTGCCAGAGTCCTACCTGCATGAGCTACACAGTGACCTGCACTTTGCTGCTACTTGTGCTGGGCTTGGAGGTTCCCAGGAGAGGCCAAGTTGGGAACCAAGGATGGCTGCTGCTAGTCCTGGTATCTGGAGCCACTTATTGAGAGGTATGGCGTATGCTGAGATTAGATGCTACTTGTTTGAAAGATTTTAGGAAAGCCTGAAGCACGAACCAAGTCAGGCCTCTGTATAGAAAAGCCACTGGAAACAGCTTGGGTGGGCCTCAGCTTTGTGGGTCGGGGTCTCAGGGAATCACCAGGGTGGGGTGAACAGCCTTAGCTAGGTTGGTGGAGACTCAGATATGGTGCCCGCCTGCTGGCTCTGTGGAGGAAAGGCGCATCAAAGGAACAATGGCCTCTGCCAGCACTTCCTTCTGGCAGAAGGCTGCCCCCGCTCCAGCTCTCACACTGATGCCAGATGATTCAGTTCCTCCCTGTATGATCCTGGTGCTTTTGAGTTGCTGTCCCAGCACTGGGGCTCAGAGGGAGTGAGTTCGAGTAAGTCTGAGTGTGGGCATCTAAGACTCCAGAAGCCCTTCGCTCACTCAGCCACAATCCTTGCTGGTTTTACAGCCAAAAGTTATGGATACTTCTCTTCCTGGCACCGGAGTCTTGGACTTGGGGGCCTGCATGGGATCCCTGGCTTCTCCAGAGCAACCTCCACAGCGGAGATATCTCTCCTGATTTTTCTCTGCTTCACATGGGTGTGGGATCTGCCCATTCTGGCCTCTGCCACTCCTACCAGTCTGCATGTGGGTTTTTTTCTCTTTACTACTCTTAGTTGTAGTACTTGGGTTCAGTTAGGTTTCAGGTGGTTCTGAATAAAAATTGATCTGCAGTTTAGTTGTAATTTTAAAGTGGTTGTGGGAGGAGGCGAATACTGTATTTACCTACGTTGCCATCTTGAATGGAAACCTCATATGCCTGTAGATATCCAAGGTAGAAATTGAGCAGAGAAGATGAGCTATTTTTTGGTTCAGTAATTATGAATTGAGAATCAAGGATATATATTTGAGACCATGTTGTTTATACATGTCTCTGTCATAACATTTATTTATTTTGTCATTGTTTGTGCCCATATCTGTATTTCTAGGTTAAGATACCTGAGGGTACAGACTGCATTTTATTTGGCATTAAAAATTGTTTTTAATTTATTGATTTGAAAGAGAGACTGATGTTGATTTGTTGTTCCACTTATTGATTTATTCATTGATCAGTTCTTAATGTGTGCCCTGACTGGAGATGGAACCTGCCACCTTGGCATATTGGGACAACACTGTAACCCAGGAGTCCCCAACTCCAGGCTGAGCACTGGTACCAGCCCGTGGCCTGTTAGGAGCCGGGCTNTTGGTTCAGTAATTATGAATTGAGAATCAAGGATATATATTTGAGACCATGTTGTTTATACATGTCTCTGTCATAACATTTATTTATTTTGTCATTGTTTGTGCCCATATCTGTATTTCTAGGTTAAGATACCTGAGGGTACAGACTGCATTTTATTTGGCATTAAAAATTGTTTTTAATTTATTGATTTGAAAGAGAGACTGATGTTGATTTGTTGTTCCACTTATTGATTTATTCATTGATCAGTTCTTATGTGTGCCCTGACTGGAGATGGAACCTGCCACCTTGGCATATTGGGACAACACTGTAACCCAGGGGTCCCCAACTCCAGGCTGAGCACTGGTACCAGCCTATGGCCTGTTAGGAGCCGGGCTGTGCAGCAAGAGGTGAGCAGAGGTGAGCGAGCAAAGCTTTGCTTGCGTAACGACCTGGGCTCTGATGCAGCGGAACCAGGGAGGCTCTGCGTGCAGTACCACCTGTCCTCCCCCCAACCTCCCCCCCATCCATGGAAGAAGAATTGTCTCCCACAAAACTGGTCCCTGATGTCAGAAAGTTTGGGGACCACTGCTAACCAACTGAGCTACCCAGCCAGGGCTTATCTGACATTTAACATTTTGTTCCTGGTAGCCTGGCCATGGTGTGAAGCTGTAGGTTTCTGCTTTCTTTGTGGGTGTGAGCAACTGGATTTCACTTATTAACGTTTTACAGAGAAGCCATTTTTCTTAACATAAAAGGTTATAGTTTAAAAGCAGCTAAAGGGGGAAATTTGGTTGTTAAAATTACAGTTTACAGGTCAAAGCTTGAGATTTTATTCTCTCTAGGTATTTAACTCTTGCTCTCAATTGCAGTTACTCTTTTGTTCTAAGAAATACATGCCCTTGGATTGCCCACTGAGTACAGTCATACTCCAGGCATAAACGACAGCTTTAACCAAGATAAATTCCCCAAAAGAAATTAAACTCGTACCTAATAGCCTATTGACAAGCAGCATCGATGTCCCTAAGACTTAGGCTTTTTGAAATTGGTCAGCTTGATCAGTGTCATCCAAAGTGTGGCCCACAGTTGCTAAATGCGCCTCTCTCTTTTGATCATCTGTGTGTTAAATACAGCCATTGAGACAAGTACTTGGAGCCCAGGTGGCAAACACAAGGCCTGCCGGCCCACTGGGGCCTCCACCTTGTTTTATCCGGCCTGGCACCTTGTTTCTACCTGGGGCAGCTCCCAGCTCCTTGTCCCTATTAAGGAGCAGTTACATTTGTACAGTCCTAACCTCACATCCCTTTGGAGGCAACCTCAAGGCTGATGTGGCCCCCAGGAAAATGAGTTCGACACCCCTGTTTTAGAACCTTTTACTGTAACAGTCAGGGTAGTTTTATGTCTATTAACGCTAATAATTGTCTGTTTTTAAGTTTTGTCTTTCTAGTAATTTATTTTATTTAACAAAATGTGAATCTGCAAAAATGGAAATTTAAAACACTGGGTTCATCACAAATAATTTGAGAAGCTGTCTGTGCATTGGTTCATTATATTGGAAGGCATTTCATTATTTGGGGGCTCAGCTGAGTCAGTATTCTCGCTGGAGTGGGGTGGATGAAAAGCAAATATCGACCTCGTTTCTTAGCTTCTGGACGTGTTTTCACCTTTCATTTATTGTTCTTGACACTTCAAAAGGAAGTTATCAGGAGACACACTGACTCAATAATCACTTTGGTCAGTTCTTTAATACTTCTCCTAACTGTTACTACCTCCCTCAAATAATTTATTTCATTTTTTAAATTATTTTACTTATTAAATAAGCAACAGTAGTATACCTCACAAAATGTAAGTAATGGCTAACCTGGTCATTTCTAAGTCAGGAAATGAGCAGATGAGTGAAAGTAAAGGGAAGCTCTGGGAATTCTGTCAAAACATCTGCCACTGAGAAACAAACCGCAGAATGAGCAGTGTGCACAATAAAGCACCTGGGGTGGGGGTGGGGGTGGGGGGGCGGGGATGAGGCAGCAGCGACTGTGGCCTCCTGTCGACTGTGAGTTTGGAAATTGTTTCCTGTTTTTTATCCTTTAGAACTTCAATACCAATGTTATCAATGTTAACCATATATTATTAATATTAGCCATATATTATTATAAATATTATTTGCATTTGCCCTCCCCCAAACATGTAAATAAACTAACTATAGGTCAGAGAAGAATGTTAATGGGTTTGGTATTCTAGTTTTGATGTTCTTGCTTTTTGAGGAGCTAAAAAATTTTGTCAAGACTCTTTCTCCTTCATGATTTCCCCAGTGACCTCCCGTGTAGATTGCTCCTTCCATCTTTTATAAAGATATATGACAGCAGATCTCTGCCGGTTAGTGAGTATGGAAAAGCTATTTTTCTAAGGGCTGTTTGTTTCATTACTTACAAAACCATAAAGGTGTTGACAACTCTTAATCCAAAATTTTAGTCATCGAGGACATTAGCCACTTAAAAAAACCTGAAAGGAACTATTGGCTACCTTTTATGAGACATTCTTAAAGAAATGGCTTTCATTAAGAAATAATCACTTAAAAAATAATGGGACATGACCTGGCTGGTGGGACTCAATTGATTGGGCATCGCTCTGAGAAGTGAGTGGGTCACCAGTAGGATACCCAGTCAGGGCACGTGCCTCGGTTGCAGTTCAGTTCCTGGTCAGGGCATCTATGAAAGACAACTGATTGATGTTTCTCTCTCATGTTGAAGTTTCTTTCTCTCTTTTTCTCCATCCCTTCCCCTCTCTCTACAAATAAGTAAATAAAATCTTTTTAAAAATGGGATGTAACTGGATGTTAAAAATAATAGAATTTCTGTATTGAACCTCCATAATTAGTGGTAGTAATGATTTTCTATAATTTACTTTCTCTATGTATATTGCATAGCATATTGAATCCCAGTTTTAGTACCAGAAATGTGTGTTTAAATTGGGTAAAAACAAAAGTTAAATAAAAAATTATTTCAATATTCTTTACCTTGTGTATAAAATATTACATTTATTATTGTTCTGTTATTCTATTTTGTAAACAGTTAATTAAAAGAGAGACTGTGACTCTGAAAGTTTCTTAACCCACTGAAAGAATTTACCTATTCTCTCATTGTGGAAGATGGACTATATTTTACTGGCACTTTATTTGTTGCTCACAAAAGTTTTATCTTCTTAGAATTGTCTTGAGAGTCAGTTCATGAGTCAGAAAATAATATGTCCCATTCATTCAATCAACAAATGTTTACTGCATTCTTATTTTATCACTTCTCTCTTATGCCAGATACACTCTGGTGACAAAACCGCATGGTTACTGAGTTCATAGAGTTTACAGTGTGGTGGGGGAAACAATGTTAATAAAAACATACACATTAAATATTTAGTAGTTATAATAAGACCTCTAAAGGAAAGAAATGTGTTTATGAGATGTAATAATTAACATAGGAAGTGGATAGCCATTTAATAAAGGCAAAGGATGAGCAATAACTTTCCATGACTCATTAATTTTATAGGTATCTATTCGTTTCATCTCAAATGCTTTAACTCAACTAAGCCATTTTCTCTCAATAAGCCTGCCTCTCATGCCTTCACTCAAAGTCAAATTCTTTTTTTTTCTTAATCCTCACTTGAAGATATGTTCATTGATTTGAGAGGGGGAGGAGGGACATTGATCAGCTACTTCTACTATGTGCCCCAACCAGAGGTGGAACCCACAATCTAGGTATGTGTCTTGACCAGGAATCAAACCCACAACCTTTCGGTGCATGGGACGATGCGCCAACCAGCTAAATCACCTAGCTAAGGCAAAGCCAAATTCTCTTGCAAAGGATAAAGGTTTGTGACCACTGAGGATATTCAAAGTATGCCACTCGTTCTAAATATGGTTCTAAAATATTTTCAGAAATATTTGGGGCTATAACATTAAAACGTAAATAATTTTATAATCTCTTTCCCAAGGTGACTTTGAAGGAAAGAGGTTTATATGTTTTGTGTTTCTTCAAAAATAAGCCACATAACTTTATAACAATTCTTAGTGTAATGAGACTAGAAGAAGGGCTATGCTTTTTTGAGTGGTACCCGCTGCTTTTTCTTCTAGAGAAAGTGAAAACTGACAAAGAAATAACTTCCGTAATTGTGAATGCAATTCAGTGTCTAATAAAAATAAAACAGCTTGAAATATGGAAAGATTAAGGACTTTTTTTTTGAACTTTGAAATAATATAGTCATTGATCTTAGCACTTACTAGCTCTTAATCTTTGGAAAGTTATTTAGCCTATCAGGGCCTTTGTTTTCTAATCTGTCACATGCAGTTACTACTGTAAATCTCTAGGTAGCATTACAGATTGATTCATAGAGAGGTTGAATCTAGTAAGTGTCAAATATTAGCTCATGCCACCCTCTCTCCAATGGTTTCATCCTCCACTTTTACTATGGTTGTCAGATGGAATGGAATTCAGTCATTAGTTTAAAATACATTTGTTACGATCCCGGTTCGATTCCCAGTCAGGGCACATGCCTGGGTTGCAGGCTAGTTCCCAGCAGGGGACCCACGAGAGGCAACCATACATTGATGTTTCTCTCCCTTTCTCCTTCCTTTCCCCTCTAAAGATAAATAAATAAAATCTAAAAAAATAAGTAAAATAAAGTAAAATAAAATACATTTGTTGTTTTCATGCTTTCTTTTTATGATTTTTTAAATTTATGTTTTTGGAAAACATATTACTCTCTTACAGGAGATGGCAATGGTAGGGTTAAGGGTAGAGAAAAACAATATGAGCTTTTCTAGAACTAAATTGTATTCTTTATAAAACAGTCAAGCCAGAAAGCTTTAAAAGATATGTCTCGGAAGGTGGGAGTTTGGGCTTTGGTAAGTGGAAAGGGTGCAGTGAAAAGGTCTCATTTAAATTATTTGATAAGGTAAGTCAGTTTAGTCCCATACATTCAAATATTATCTGTCATTTTTCATTAAAGGTTAAAACACAGTTACAGGTAGGAAACACCAGAAATAACACTTATGAAAACTAATCATGGTAACTCGAAATGAATCATGGAACTAATAAATGTATTCATAGGTAGTCCACTTTGGCTAGAATCTCTCTCTCCTGCTTTCAACTCATTCACCCTTTATGGCTCTTATGATTTCTGCTGTGCCATCCGTGGTGTAAGTCTCTTGGGAGCGAGGACCTTGTTGAATTATATTTGAGCCTCCCAGTTAGTACAGAGTCCTGGAGATGATGACAGATTCCCTTTGAAGGTAACCAAAAAGAACATGCTCCAGCGTTGTCACAATAGGTCCCCAAGGTGACTGTACAAGGGAGCAGCTATTTTAAGGTCCACATATTTGCAGCCGTATTCAAAGACGAACTCCTGAGCAAGGCTGACATCTTATGACGACAGTGCCTCCTCTGTGACTCACGTTTCTGAATGATATTGCCATTGTTTTTAAGTATAAATTGTTATATTTTGGACACTTAGCTGAGAAGATAGTGCTGCGAGTGCTGTTAGTGTTCACGGGTGCTTAGAGTGTTTGATTATGGTTTGTTGTTCTTTTTTGGCTCAAGATTCATGAGGAAATATGCATTATTGAACATTATAAGCTTTGACTCTTGAGAGTTGCTCTCATCCATTTGTGATGTGTGTTAATAGAAAGTGGAATAAAAACAGTTGCATTCATGGAGGAGCTGCATCCGTTCTGTGCATGGGTTGTTTAGAGTTTAAAAGCTATTCTGGTCAAATAAATAAATCTTCAGACAGGTGGCTTACTTACTTGAATCCTTATAACTTATTTTCAGATTGCCCCTGGGAAATGTTACTTTTGGCTGAAATCTCGAAACTGTTTTATCTGCCAAGGATTACCAGGAAGAGACAGCTTCAATTAAAACTAATGCGCCTTGTCATGGGGAAACTCAGAAAATTTCTCCTACCGTTTAGTGGCACACATAGAGTGAAAATGTAGGCATTGTCCAAGTAAAGCTCGTTGTGCGAATTTACTTTCACATCGGAATTTAAATGCAAATAGATTCTTTAAAAAGATGTATGTAGTTAAAATTGCAGTGTTGGTTTAATATTAGAGTTCAAATTTTTTTCAGTTCCCTCCTTGGACATTATTGTCTTCCTATTCCATAGCAAATTAACAAAGTAAAGTATAAGCTGGGTAGATGGGGTGATTTTTTTCTGTCCCTCAAATTTGTAAAATTACTATGTATTACAAAGTATAGAGGTTGTCTCGGTGAAATTTGCTGTAAATATCTGTGAGATGTTTCAGGGGAATTTCAGGGGGAAAGGGGAAAGGTTTACAGGAACAAATATAAAGGACACATGGACAAAAATTGGGGGGGTGGAAATGGAAAAGAGGTGGGGAGGACTGGAGGGGTGGACTGGGATGGGAGTAAAAGACAGAAAACTGTACTTGAACAATTAAAATAAAATTTTAAAAAAAAGGAAAAGTATCTGTCAGATGTCTGTCTCTGAACCAGAGGCATCTGTAAAAATCTCAGAGTGAGTGGCAACCCAGCTCTTCCCAGGTGTCACAGAGGCATTTGGTCTTGTGACATAAAAGAACAATCTGGTACAAAAAGAATAAATGTTTCTTGATACTAGTATGAGTTTTGAGATTTCTGAATGGTAAAATTGAGCTGTCATTTAGTTAAATGCTTAAAAATTAAGTTCCTGAACCCCCAAAATTGAGTTCCTGAACACAAAAATTTTGCCTCTTCCATTGTCTGTGAAAAATTATGTGAAAGTTTACACAGAAAATTTATAGTGTAAGCACATTATAAGGGGAGTCGGAATTATTTATCAAGGTATATAATATAAAACTTCTCAGATAGTTAACGGGCATTGATGTGAGTGATATTCGCATTGTTCCATGCCATTTTGTAAAATTATACAAATTGCTATATATATATATATATAGTATGATATAAGTTTAAACATATCTTGTAAAATAATTTTGAAGTATTTAGATTTAGATTCTTCAAGAAAAAGTGCTTTAAAAATACTGGAAAATAATCCTGGGACAAAGGAAAATTTGGAGAACAACATGAAACTTAAAAATGGAGTCAAGTGTATGCAAGTGTCAGAACTCAGGGCAGAGCCAGCAACTGTTGAGGGCGTGTCCTGTCTAGACCATGTGCATTCATACCTCGTCAGTTTGTATCATTGTTACCCTGCTTTATAGATGAGGACACTGATTTTGTGGGCATAGTTAGGAAGAACAGGAGCGGAAGCCCCTGTGGCCTTGAGTCCTCTCTGTAGCATTCACAATCACATGGGAGCCCTCGGACCCGCGGTTTAGCTGGGGTTGCAGCAGGGATTTTGGTGTTGGACCCTCAACTAAGGGCTAGCTTCACCAGTCAGCAGTTCTGTGATCTTTACCTCAGGATTAACACTTGCCTCCTATACTTGTTGATATCAAATGATGTATATAAAGGAGTTATTCCATAGCTTGTGGTGTTGAAAGTTCAGAAATAACAAAAGTAAGACCAGTGAATCACCAAAGTCGTGATTAGTAAAAGTTTATTTTGCGCACATCAAAAAGAGAGTTTAAGAGCCAGGAAAGTCAAACCAAAACATGGACTGAGGCCCAGGGGTATCTTGTGATAAAGCAGTTTATGTAGTGGGAAGACAGCAACCCTTTATTCTTCACAGTGATCGTTTGTAACGTTAGAGTTTTCTTAAATGGCAGGGAACTGGACAGTGGTTACCTCACATCAACCTTAGAAAACAGTTTAAGTTCAGTTTATGATTTTCAGAGGCATAAGCAAGAAATGACCCAGGTCAAGTTCATCTTGCAAAATAAGCTAAATTAAGCTTTGTATGACTAAACTGGGTTTTTCTGCTTGGGGAATTTTCAAGGATGGACCCTGTTTGTTTTTATTTTAACAGAGGACTGCAGTAAGTACTAATAAACAATGTTGATGGCAAGGGTAGTGGTGCCCTGGTCCAGGTGGCCTGGGAGGGCAGAGCTCGCTTAGAAACCCAGGCATATCCAGTTTCAGATCTCATGCTTGTTCTCCCGACTCTGGTTCTGGGAAAGATCAGACAGAATGGTATGAAAATGTGCCTTGAATCAAAAGCAGTTAGAGGTTTTTGAAACAGAAGAATTTCAACAGATATGCAAGGCACAGGCCTTTCTGCTGATAGGCATTAGAATCAAGGACCCCAGCCACATGGAAATTAGTCCAGTGAGACGGATAGCCAGTAAATAAGAAAACAGATACATAGCTTGACTTCTGATGATTATAAGTTCTTGGAAGAAAAAGCAGCCTAGGTGGGTAAATTTAACTGACAGTGTGAAAGAAAGATGACTCTGACTGTTTAAGTAGCTGGGCTGGAGATTTTATTTCATGAAGTGGGGATTGCTGAAGGAGAGGCGAATTGGTTGGGAATCAGAAGTAGTGTTTTGCCTAGTATTATACAATTTGTAATGCTGATTCTGTACGATTATATATTCAAATACAGATCCAGTTTAAGAAGTTGAGCGTGCACACGAGTTGGGAGCTCAAAGGTGAGGTTCGCATGGCAGTGTTAGTTTGGGAGGCAGGAAATTGAAGGATATCCATGGGAAATACTTCAGTGGAGATAGGGACTTGGGCCTTGGGGCATTCCAGAGTTTGGAGGTGTGGCCTAGGAGCTGGACCAGCCACTGAATGGAGGCATCCAGGGATGTAGGAGTAAAACCAGGAGAAAGTAGTCTCTGGAAGCTAGTGACAGAAATGTTTCAGGAAGGAAGAAAAAAGCATCTGTTTTCTGTGTTGCTCTTAGTTGAAATTTGATCATTGGATTTGCAAAATGAAGGTAATTGGAGACCTTCTCAAGAACATTTTCAGTGCATTGCTGGGGATGAAAGTCTGCCTAGGATGGGGTTGAGGAGAGAACAGGAGATAAGGAAGTGGGGATAAAAGGTATAAATGATTCTTAAGGAGATTTTTTTTTGTAAACTAGGACAGAAAAATTGCGTATGGACTGAAAGGTCATTTGTATTATTTAAAAGTTGATTTTTCAGTTTTATTTTATTATGGATGATACTGTATAATACATCATGTGCTGGTGGGAAGGATTCAGTGGAAGGAGAAACTCACATGAGGATACAGGGATGGATAATTATCACAGGAAGAATGGGCTGCAGAGATTCAAAGGAGCAGGATTCAGAACAAAAGCAGAGAGGTGAGCCTTGTACTGGGGGGAGGGCAGAGTATGAGTCAAGATACGGGGACATTGCCGTTGTGGTATCAAGAAGATGAATTAGTTTTCTGATAGCTTGTTTTCTCAGTGAAATAAGGACAGAGGTCATTAGTAAGTGCATTGAGTTGGATGAGTCATATTAATTAACCAGCATCTACATAAACTGCATTCTCGGGCAGAAGGCTCTTGGGAGGTATTTCCCAGCAGAAGGCTTTGTGAGCTGTATCCCTGCTGGACTTTAGCCATCAATGTCTTTTGTCTTTTCCTACCATGTGATTCTTACAGCTTTCCGTGGAGCAGTAAGGTGTGAATAAAAGGCCCCAATGAAGAGCCTACTTTATACCTTCAGTTTTTCACGGTGTGTTATCAGGTGACTTTCTAAGAAGCAGGACATCATGGTCAACTTATACGCATAAACAATATTTTTATTTTTTATTATAGACATACATATTGTTATGTGAATTAGGACTTATAATGATTTATAACTATTTTTAGTATACATAGTGAGTCAGAGGGTATGAGAGGAACCACCTGTTAATTCTCTCACTGCTATAAAGAAACAGTAGCAAAGGGATTTTCATCCACCAAGAGATGCTGACATGACTCAAGCCAATTCTGAAATGATGGAAATAGTTCATGGTTAACAAATTTTGTGCATCTCTTGACAAAAGTGGTCACAGTTCAATTATTTGTTAATGTTAGTTCTTAAAAAAATTTTTTTCTTAGTTGAAAACCATTTAAAGGAAATATTTTATATAAATCAAATCACCTTTTAATTCAGTTCAATTATTATTCAGTGAGCACTGAGGAAATAAACATATGCATAGACACTCAGCTGTTAAAGGGCTTAAAAACCTGGTGTTAAATAATGTATAAAAATAGTCATTGTACTAAGTCAAATGTAAGTGATGTAAGAGGAGTATGAAAAATAGGATTAAGCAAATAATTCTGGCATTTCAGTCAGAGTAGGGAAGACTCCATGGATAAGATTATTTCAGTGGGAGCTCAGAAGTTGGGTAGGATTTGGGAGGAAGAGATTTGGGACTGGTTTAAGCATTCCATGAACGGAAAGAACTTGAAATAAGGCAAAGGAGTATGGCAGTGCCTGTGTTCACTGAGTGGTGACAAGTCCTTGAGGCTGCATTATGGGATTCGGATGTGCGTCCAGATACCAGACTATTCTAAGCACCATAGTAAAGAGCCTCTGAATATCGGGGAAGCATTGGAGTTATGTTCTGAAGGGGAGTAAAATGATGGCGGTTGCTTATTAGTTTGATGATCAGTCACAAAGGGTGAACTGGAAGTAGGAGATAATCTGAGGACCTTTGACAAGCATATTTGTTGGTCAGCCCAAAGGAGTGTGTAACAAGTAGACAGAGCGTGTGAGAGAGAGAGAACGCACGCGCATACACATGAGCGTGCACAGGGATATTGTATTTATTTGGTTTGTGTGTGTGTGACTGTGAGTGATGTAATGAATTTGATTTTGAACTTGTCGATTACCTATAGTTGTTCTGCATAATTTTTGTGCTTGTTCGTTTGGTTATGTTTTGGCTTATTTCCCAAATGATTTTGGGACGTTGACAGTAAATACATTCAGTAAAGTGGAACTAAAATAAAAAAAATAATGATGATGGAAATTTAAAATTGGGAGAAAAAAATCAACATCAGAGAAAAACTAATGGGTGTGTATGTATATTCATTTATATACACATTTGTATATGCAATCAGCTGCATGATTCTCACTGTCCAAGAGGAAGAAAACTGAAATCATTGGCATTTACATATTTTTTATTAAATTTATTGAGGTGACATTGGTTAATAAAATTATATAGATTTCAGGTGTGCAGTTCTATCACACAACATCCGTATATTGTGTTGTGTTCACCACCCCAAGTGAAGTCTTCCATCACCATTTATTCCTCCCTTTACCCTTTCCTTCCAACCCCATAAGACTTCATATGGGTGATATGGGTGATAGAAAAATGTCCCTCAGGATAGCAAATGTAATAGTAGAATTTAAAAAGTTAATTCTTACAGCATCAGGACGCATATATTACTTTGGTGGTCATGAAGGAGGATGAGATTGTAGGAAAAATTTGAATGTGCATGTGCCTGGTTTTTGCTGCATTTTCAAAAATTAAAAGATGGAATTTGGAAGTAAAAGAGACTGGCTACAGTAGACTTGAAAGGATGTGGTTCCATATCCTTGGAGAATGCCTACATAAAGATAAAAAAAGAAAAGGATCCAGCAAAGGTCACTGAAATAGAACAAAAACCAAATGTTACGAGGAGAAGCAGTTCTCTAGTGTCAGAGAAGGCAAGGGATATGAGAATTTTACAAAAGACTTGGTCATAACCTGAAATGTAAGGAGGTCAAAAAGAATGACTACTTCATTATTGGTATTAGCAATTAGAATTTCATTAATGGCCTTTTGAGAGAGTTTTAATGCAATGGGGAAAGGAGGTGGAGTGACTTAGAAAATGAAATGGCAGAAATTGAGAAATTATGTGTAGACCTTTCGGGGAGTGGAGCGATGATCAGGTTGTAGTTTGGTATAACTGGAACAGATAGATTGATCGGAAGGGAAGGAAGGAGAGGAATGATGTGCAAAATCCCAGGGGAGGAAGGAGACAGCAGGACAGACCACATAAATGGAGGGTCAGAGAGGAGAGGAGTACTTGCACTGAGCTGGAAGGGAAGGGGAAACAGGTAAGGATATTGAGCAACTTGTATCAAAAGGGAGGTAAGTTACAAGAATGTATATCAGATGGCTTCTGAAATGGCTTAAGATTTGAGACAATTTGCAAAGTGAGGTTGAAAGTATGTATGGATAGGGAACCTATTTCAGGTATGATATTTTAGCTCAAAATACCATTTTAGGACACATTTTTGATGACATCTTCTGGTTCTAAATATGTCAGTTTTTGTGTTTTATGAAAAATGATTTAGCTTGCTTTGCCCCTTTATAACCACTCAACTCCCACACATGTATTTCTTTTCATTAAAAGGCCAAATGAATATATAATAATAAAGTAAAAAAAGCTGCCTATCAATAAGCTAAATAGAATATTTATGAATAGCACTGTTTGAAAGTACTGGAAAACATCTTTTTACTATTTTTCTAAAACATTAATAGTTAACTTGATGAATAATGAATGGGAATAATTCGTAATAGCTACATACCTCCCTCAAGTAGAACATTTATTCATACTCCTCTGTACCTACCTAACAGTTACATCATGGCTATATTTCATATAAAGAGCCTTATATTTTCAAATAAATGTTGCTGAAATAGTTTTACTCAACAGAGTCATAGAATCTTGATGTTTTAAGGGACCTCGGATGATAGGATATTCTGGAACATCCCTGAGAAGCATTCAGATATATGTTGCTTTACTTCTGTTTAAATTGTGCAGTCTTAAGCCATACCAGAATATAGTCTATATAAGCCATGAACAGTTGAGTACTGAGATTATATTTATTTCCACCTCTCTGATAATGAATAAAACGTATGCTATTTATATAGGCACAACTGAAAATGTACAGAAACAAGTTTTAGTTTGTAATGGAATTTTGCAGTACATGGGCAGATTGCATTTTTAAAAGACTAAGTAAGCTTCAGCAGTCAGAAGTAGATGGAGGAAAGCGTTTCTAAGTAGAAACTTAAATTTCAGTTGGTATTTTAAATAGTCACATCCTGACTCCCTTCACAGATTGCTATTGACCATATGGTGACTGCAGACATGCCTCAAAATAAAACAGCCATATGTAGATTTTTAAATACTGACCTCATCCCTAGAGAGCCACATTTATCTAGAACAGCAGCTGAAACCTTATCAAGTAAAATTATGGTTTATGTCATGTTAGAAGATTACAACAATCTGCTTAATGAAAAACAATCACACGTTAAAAACAAAAATACCAAGGAAATAAGGTTAGGTACCCACAGACATCTTAACAGCAGGGGCATCTGGAGAAATATCTTTGAGTTGTCCTTGCCTAGCCATTCTGCTCCTTAGGATAACACACAAAAACAGCATTAAAATCCATTCTGTGCTGTGGTCATCAGAATGGATTTAGTGAAAATGTTTAAGGCGTGATCAGTTGGAGTGCTCGACATGTATATCTGTTCGAGGCTAGCAGGCCCTGAATGCACATATTTTCTGTCTGCTGGATATGTTCATCAAATACCAATATTTTTTTTCTGATGTCTACCATACAATTTCTAGAGTAGGGCATGTGGAACTCACTTCTGTTCCCTGCTGCTGATTGTTCTCTGCTGAAACTCTGGCAGTTTTTCAGAACTTGCGGACTTGTGGACATGTGCCTATGAAATGAAAACACGGGCCCTGGTTCCGTGGACTGAGTGCCAGCCCGCGAACCAAAAGGTTGCTGGTTCAGTTCCCAATTGGGGGTGTGCAAGAGGCAATTGATATCTCTCACACATTGATGTTTCCCTCTTTCTACAAATAAATAAATAAAATCTAAAAAAACCCAAAACAAAAACATGAAAGTAGGAACAGAACTGCTGTAACAATTAGAATGAAGTCTATTTGTATTTTCAGTGAAACCTCATTTTCTTCAACCAAGGAGGAATGGAGAAAAGGTAAAGGGAATCAGGAAGTGAAAGTCTATGAGCAATAAGAGACACTGTAATGCTGAGCAAGCCGCAACACAGTTTCTCTCTCTATCCATATACATATGTACACATACACATTCTGTATACACATATACACCTGTTATATACATACGCATATGGGTACACACGACATTTATATCACACACACACATTTGTAGGTACACATACCTCCATCTGTGTGTATATATGCCTGTGTGTGAAAAGAAGATGCTGCGCCTCCCGTGGGTCTCAGGCCAGCCCTGTGTCCCATAGGTGTTGTGTTATGCTAGCAGACCTCTCCTGCCCACTTTTGTTTAAATCTGGCTACTCAGGGATATGTTACGGGCCTAACATTAATAAAATCATATCAATCACTCCTAAATGCTACTGGAGACCTTTAGTTTTCCTTTTCTTTCCTTTTGATGTTGTAGTATTTTACCGGATTTTGTTCACTGGTGAGTTGTGTTTCAAGTACAGTATATGATAGGTCGGTCTTAAAGCTGGATTGTGATCCTGAAGGAAGGTCAAGACCTCTGAAGATTGTGCTCCGTCATAAAAGATTACTGAGGTTCCAGACTGATCTTTACAATACACAAATAAACCTAGGCCGTAGGCTTTACAGAGCTGAGCTCTTCACTCGTGTATCACTGGACATAGAAGTAGAAATTGGTGAAAACTTATTTTTGAAATGACATTTTTGTGTTTTGGTAAGTTAATTACTTCATTCTAAGCCAGGTTGGTAAGTACTTTTTAAGGTCATTTAAACTTAGGTTTATTGATCTCTCTTCCACCTTTCTAGTCATCTCATTTTGTTCTTTTCAGCTTTGCTGTCAGTAAGATGGATGTCTTTAGCAGAAAAGCTTGAAATGTTATTTGCAATAAAAACGATCAGTTTCTTATGGAGATATAGTAGCTTTTTAAAATGAAAACTAATGAACCAGCTTGTTAATGTGCATCAAGTTCCTTTTTAATATTGATTTATTTTAGGTATTGGTCTCAGGAGGAGGGGATATTTAGTTAACCGCTTTAGCCATAAAAATGTTTTGAGGGGAAAATAGTTAAAGGGGTTGTTGCGGTACTAGGTTGCAAAGATGCTCTGAGGACATCTTTCTGGAGTAAGTGAAGCTATATTGCGCCAGCTAACTGGTCTTCCTGTTATTTAAGTTATATTTGATTTGGGAAATAAAATGATTATATTTCGTCATTTGTGTTGAACAGTTTACTCATTATTATTTTTTTCTGAAAATTTGTAAATTATGACAAGAAGGTGAAGTGGCTTTTCTAATCAAGATTTTTTCCTATAGAATCCAGGTTTTGACTTACACTTGCTATGTATATCAGCTCTTCTTCTGAGGTCCGCAGAACCACTGCGGAAATGCATGTTTTGAATCAAAGTTTCTTTTCTTGAACCCAGTGCGTTAATTCCACACCCACCCCACTCCATTTTGGAGAACTCAGTATTAAGTTCTTTTTATAGAACATTTTTAGTTCTTACTCTGTACTTAATATCCGATGCTGATATTATCTAACATGTAGGAGGCCGTGATTTTCCATCTTTTTTATTTTTACTTTTTATTTTTACTTATTTTGGTGGAGGTAATAAAGGTCGGAAGAAGAGAGTTGGGGCAGGAGAGCTACTTTGGAATCAGAGAGTACATTCATAGCCTCAACTATCTGGTTCACTTTTATATTTAGTTCCTGGGTATTTTTGGAATAATTGGGATTTTTCTGAGAAGCATGCTGACATAAAACACAGTCTCTTTCCTTTAAAATGTTATATTTCAAGGTGCCACATATGTTTGCAGCAGTCATGATTCTGGCAAGAATCATCTGGCAGAACAGTCATGATTGTAGGTAGTCTGCCCGCCTTACCATCATGAGCCATTTCATTTGGCCTGACTTTTATCTTTATTCACGGTAACTATCGTATGTAAAACCAGCTATAGCAAGACAGAACAGTAGAAAATATATAAAGCATGGTTTGATTTTCATCTTTATTCTCAATGATACTTACTTGTACCAGAATCCGAAACAGAAACTTGCTAAGATAATATTATTCAGATGTTAGTATGAATACACACTCTTTTTAAACCAAGCAAATGATTGTATTAGGAGCGTAGTTCATATATCTCACAACATTCCAATCTGAGAGAGAGGTGTGAATACTTAAGTTCCAGGGGGTCTGCACATGGTCTAAAATGAAATCAAGGGAGCGAACGTGATAATCCTCATTTATCTGTGGTTGTATGAATGGTTTAGCAGTGTATGTCACTGAATTTCGTAGAACTCAGTACTAAGTGCCATTTATCATAGGTATAGATTTTATTGATTTATCCCCTAGGAGTTGATAAGTAATCTGTGTAGGAATGTTCTGTTAATTATTAAAAATAGAAGTTGTAAGTATAGAATCCATTTATTTTTTATGTTAACGATGCTCCTTGAATTATTTTATTGAATCTTAAAAATGAAGACTGACTACTTGCTTACAGAGAAGGCAAACCCATGCAATTTGTTGATGATTTTCAACTTAAAACCTTCTAATTGTATTTAGCTATGGAGAAATTGTACTAGAGAGCTGACGGGTGAAATTATAGCATCATTTTTTTTCTAATTCTGGTGCTGTGTACTTGGTTGCATTACCATTTTAACTATCAAAACATACCCATGAAGTAGATGTTATCACATATGAGGTATGTGAGGTGAAGGAACCTGCCCAAGGTTAGACAGCTTCAAACGTCGGTTTCTCTGATTTGGAGACTCACTGTTGGCACTGTTTACCATTATTGCTTATGGTTGTATAGCCTTTAGCAGATACAAGTCATAAATAGTCTTATTTCTCAGTGCGTCATATCCATTATATCACTAAAAATGACAGCTTCTTATGGAAATACTGTTAGAGTACCATCGGGTTAAGCGTATCTGTCCTTTAATTAAAAAATTACTTTGTCTAAAGACAATACTAATGTGAAGAATACACAGGAAGTTTGCTTTCTAGTTTTTAAAAAGGATGTTTCTCTTTGCTCTAAAAAAGCTTCTCTAAAGTAGAAATTCTTAATTTTCTTCTTCCCTTCGGCAGTGTGTACACCACCATAGCTGCAGGGAAGTTCAGAGATCTCTGGTGTGAGAATTGAGGGCCTAGAGGACGCATTTATGATTGCCTTCGTTTATGTAGATGCCTATGATAAAGAACACATTTTAGAAGCTAGGAAGAATTCTTAATAGTAACAAAACAAGGCTCTTCAAAACAGCATTTTAGTAGCATGAAGCCCTCTCATCATCTCTTCTTAGAAGTAGAAGAAAGACTTGACTTCAGCGACCTGGAATAGTAATGACTGGATTAACAGTCGTCGCACACAGCCTTAATGTGCCACGAGCAGCGTGCCAGCACGCATCTATACTCAGCCGGCCCCGCACATCTCAGCAAACTGATCGCCGGAGAAGGATTTCAGAATGTATTGGCATAAGTGCCAGACCGAAGGAGTGATTGAACCACATGCAGCTGAACTTATCGATAGCAGCAACCCATTCCTTCCAACAGTGCATGTGCCGAGCACCAGCTTGTAATCACAGATATCATCTGCTGCACGTTGAAGAGGGAAGCAGCAGGGGTGTGCACGGGATCTCAGCGGTAGTTGATCACCAACCACAGCATTGTTTAACAACTTGCAGTGTATTCATACTGCTTCATTTTTGAGGTCTCAATAACCATTATTTGCTCTGGCGTCTCTCCCTCCTTCTTTCCCCTGCTTCTTTCCTACCTCATATTCATTAAACAAAAACAATGAATTTCTCCTGTTTGCATTGACCCTAGGCTAAGAGTACAGTAGGAAGCACAATGATAAAAGAGAAATAAAACCTAAGTCTTTCACCCCACGGATTCAGTGTGGAGGTCAAATCCAATACATCAGCTGAATAACCTGCAAAACAAATTAGCCAGCAGTGAGAGTATATGAGAGGTATAAAAGTGACACTGTAATTCAAATGACAGAGTATGTTCTTTTGGGAGCAGAGTTGACCTCATAGAACAGGAACATTATAAGAGACAGAGATGTAAAAATATGAGACTCCTTTTTATAAAGGAGTCTCATCTGGTAACCCAAAGATGGTTGAAGCATCACCTATTGGTGGACAAGTAGCATGAGATAAATCTTGAAAGGTAGTCTGGAGCAGGAGTGTGCCCTTCTTAAAACAGGTCCTGGTGGGACTGCCATCAAAGGTTTTGAGCAGGTAAACAAAGTAAATGATCGGTGATATGCTTTAGGAGATAGGTTGGCAGCAATGTGGAGAGGCTGGGTTGTTTGGATAGAGATTGAAGATGTGGAGGCCATGTACAGTGCTTTGTTAAGAATATTCATGTATTAGTATTAGTCAGGCTTTTCCAAAGAAACAGAACCCATAGAGAGGCAGGGAGGGAGGGGCTTGATTTCTTCAGTTGCCCATCAGTTGTGAGGAATGGGCTTGCACAATTATGAGGCTGAGAAGATGGCATATCTGGCCTTCTACCTGGGTACCTAGGAGAGCTGGCAGTGTAAGTGCCAGTCTGAAGGCCAGAGAAGACCAATGTCCCAGCTCCGACAGGCAGGCTGAGAGAAAAAAACTCCCTTCCTACCCTTTCTCTTCTCTTTTGGCCCTCAGTGGGGATGATGCCCACCCACTTTGGAGAGGGTAGTCTGTTTCACTCAGTCTGCTGATTCAAATGTTAATCTTATCCAGAAACAGCCTCACAGACGTACCCAGAAATGACATGTGACCAAATATCTGGGTACTCTGTCATCCAGTCAAGTTGACACACCAAATTAATGGCCACAAATAGTGGAGAGGAGATAGAAGCTTAGAAAGGTGGAATAACAAGCCTAAATCCTCACAGCAGCTAAGCAGTGGAGCAGGAGCCTCATCATTGGTCTGCATAGGTCCCATTTGCCACCCTGCCCTGTCTCACTTAGGAGACGGGTGTGAGCTCAGACAGGGCAGCGGGGAGCTGGGGAGGCAGAGAAGTTGCAGATGCAAAAAAAAAAAAAAACCAAAAAAAAAAACCCCAAAAGAAATATTTTGACATTTTGTAGAAAAAAGTCACGCACATATACATTAATTTTTATTAAAATATTGTAACTTATTAGATATGGAAAGTAGGAAGAGAGAGTGACTAGAGAAGTGCCCCCTTCTTTGACTCTGACTTACTATGAAGTTCGGTAACACCTGGTAAAGATCAAATTTGGGAGGAGAAAGCCCGGCGTTGGTTTCATGTGTACCTGAGCTGGCACACCCTTTCTGGGTCCTTTCCTATTGCTCAGTCTCATAATGTTTCCCATGTTCCTCTGCGAGAGCACTTGAACTACTGAGCAGCTTGCATTCTTTCTGTGTGTGACTCCCTCCCCACCCAGTGGTGCGAGCTCCCCCAGGGCAGGGCCTCATTTCTGTACCTGAGGGGGAGTAGGCTCACAGTAGGTACTTCAGGTTTGATACGTGAGCTAGCAGATGCTTGGTCAGAGAGGCCACAGAGGACAATGGGAGTCCAAGGAGGAGGAATGTGTGAAACGGATGTTGTCAGAGTGCAACTGGGAGACAGCTACAGATGAACACAGACTCCGCCCGCAGCAGAAAGGGCCGACTCACAGATGCACTGCATTTGTCATGAACCAGGGTGGCCCTCTTTCCTAATTGTTTGCAACCCGTGTTCAGCTCCCTGGGTACAGAAAGGGAGGAAGGAGTAGAGTGAAATGAATGTTTTGAAATAGATGACTCTGGAATGAAGCCTGGGGATAGTGGCAAATGAGGCCATAAAAAAGAGGAAAAGAAGTTGAGAGGTTGCAATCAGGAAGAACAGATTACGTTTATTTCTGCAGCTTCAGAATGCTTCAGTGTTGTGTTTTGTTACTCATACTGTTCCTAATTGTTGATTCTTTTATGCTAAGAAAAAACAGCTTGTTTATGTATACATATAAAATTTCTTGACATTTATGGTGTGACCAAGACGTTAGCTCAAGCCCTAGCTCTACACACTTATTAGTTTGTGATTTGGGAAAGCCGTCTAGCCCCTGTGCTTCTTTTCCTCATTAACACCAGCTGCTCTTCCTCACTTCATAAGGCTCTTATGCTGATGAAAAATGGTTCATAAGGCACAAGGAGCTATTGAAATATTAGAAAATCTATTGAGATTTGAGCAGATGACTAATACTCTTGGTGTTATGGACGGAATGGTTTTGTCTCCCCCAAAATCATCCTTGAAGCTCTCCAATCCCCAAGTGTAATGGTATTTTGAGATGAAGCCTTTGGGAGGTAATTAGTTTCTATGAGGCTAATGAATATGAAACCCAAAGAATGGGATTAGTGCCCTTAAAGGGAGAAAACAAATTTCTTCTCCTTCCCTCCTTCCCCCCTTCCCCCCTTCCCCCCTTCCCCCCTTCCCCCCCTTCCCCCATTCCCCCATTCCCTCTATCCTCTCCCCTCTCTCCCTCTCCCTCTACTTGTCCACATGGGAACACACAGTGAGAAGGATCAATATACCAGGGAAAGAGCCCCACCCGGGAATCAGATCTGCCAGCACTTGGTCATGGACCTCCCAGCCTCTAGAACTGTGATAGATAAATGTTGTTTAAGCCACCCGGTTTATGGCATTTTGTTGTAGCAGCCCAAGCTGACTGAGGTATTTGGTGAGTGATCAAAAATGAAATTAAATGACCATCCAACACATGCGTGGATTAGCACTAGATATCAGGATGTCAAGTTTTCTTGCCTTAGGGGAGGGGACAGAAAATCTCAACATGCCCACCGCCCTTTGGCACACCTGTCTCTTCCCGAAGACCTGGGGGGGTGAGGACGGCCTCCTCTGGCTGCCTCTGGAGGCCACCGTGGTGGTGTTGGATCCTTGCCGTGCCCGAGTATAGCCCAGTCGCAGGGCCTCAAATGGGGGTGCAGGAAGAGTAATACTTGAAGCTGAGCAGTGATTCTCTTGCTCTCATCAAGGGCCCTGCTGTCTCCACAGAGGAATCTTTGTTTATAGCAGAGTTTAGTGTTTGAAGACTGTCAGCAGTGGGGAATCCGCCTCCTGCAGTTCACATCTTGCAATTCATTAGTCACAATGCGCTCTACTCTTTCTGCCTTAAGGTTTCTTTAGTACATGATGAAATCTATAAATATATCTGACAAAAAGAAAGAAGAAAATAAGGGGAAAAAAAAAAAACCTTGAAGAAATTCTAAGGGTCCTGCCTGCATCCAGGCCATGCCCACCTAGTAATCTCACAGCCAGTTCCACTGGGCCAGTTTAACCAAATGCTCTCGCTCCTGACTTGTCATCCCTTTGTGTCCATAACTTAAGTGAAGGTCATGGTCTTTGAATGTCTGCATTTTCTGCTTATCGTCCATTTGACCATTTCAGCTCTCTTGACATCTTGATATGTGAAGTTTCTTTTTCATTTTCTGAAGCCACCTCTATTGAGGTATAATTTATGGACAATAAATGGTACATACAGGATGGGGCACAAGGAGGTTTACAATTCTGAGTATGTGGAACACAGAGTTTATTCTTATATTAGCATTTACTGATTATTGTATTATTTCTATACAAACGACCATAAACCTACTTTTGACCCACCCTGTATTTAAAATTTATAAGTTGATGTTTTGACATAAGTATGTACATCCCATGAAACCCTTAGGAGAGTCAGGATAGCGCAGCTCCCCGTGCCCCTCAGAAGCTTCCCCTGTGCTCCTTTGAGGCACCGGCTGCCATGATCTGCTTTCCGTCCAACTATTTAGATTGAGAAACAGTTTTTAACTTTAATTCAGTACTTTTAATAGCTTTACGAGGCTGTTCTGTTTAGTCTGTTTCTTGAATTAGCTTTAGAAGATCCTGTTTTTAAGGGAATTTGCCTATTACATCTAAGATCTTGAATTTAATGCCATAGTTGTTCATGATACTCTTACTATTATTTAAATATCTAGAATCTAATGATCTCACTTCTCTTAGTCATGATATGAATGCAGTTTGTTTCTCTTTCTTTTTTTTCCTGAGTAACCTGGATATGAGTTTCGCATGGCTGCTGTAACAAATTACCACACACTTGGTAGCTTAAAAGAAGAGAAATTTATTTTTATGGTCTGGTGGGCACAAGTTCAAAATTATTTCACCTAGTTGAAATCAAGGCCATGCTGCCCCCAGTGGCTCTAAGGACAATCTGTCCATTGCTTGTTCCAGCTTCTGGTGGTATCCAGCTTTCTATGGCGTTCTGCTGGGTCAGTCCAGTCACTGCATTTATAGTCACATTGCTTTCTCCTATTCTGTCCTGAATTTCCCTTCCTTCCTATAGGTAACCCCTTATACGTGGGATCCTATTTAGGGCCAGTTGGATTAATCCAGGATAATCATAATCCTTAACTTAATCACACCTGCAAAATTCTTTATGCCACCTAAGTAACAATAAGTTCCAGTGATTAAGATATATATATATATATATATATATATATATATATATATATATATATATTGAGGGGCTCAAAGTTTATCATTTTTATTCATGTTTTCAAAGAACCAGTTTTCCTGTCATTGTTATTTTTTCAGCCGCCCTCTTACCTGTTTCAATGATTTTCATTCTGATCTCTATTTTTCTTTTTATCTTGTGCTGGTTTTTTTTCAAATTTCATATGTCCCTCTTTTTCTGATTTTCATCTGTTCTACTTTAGGTTCACTCCACAAATTTTCACATATTCTTTCAGTTCAAAATACTTTATGATTTCCCATTGTTTTACTGATTCATAGAAAAGTATTTTCCAGTTCAGAGAATTTTTCAGTTGTCTTTCAATTATTGATTTTATATGTTAATCTTATTATGGTCAGAGAACTTTCCTTTTTGTATGACTTAAATCCTTTTAAATTAATTGGGATTGATTTTAGACCTCAAAATAAAAGCTATCTTGGTAAATGTTTCAAGACATTTACCATGCATTTACTCTTGAAAAGAATGTGTATTCTGCTCTTGGTCAGTAGAAGATTGTTTAAATATCAGTTAGGTCAAGTTTGTTGATAGTGTTGTTGAGGTCTTCTGTATCTTTGGCTGATTTTTAGCCTGCTTTTTCTATCAGTTATTGAGAAAGAGGTGATGAAATACATTGCAGGTTTTTATATTTCCCCTTGCAGTTCGGTCTGTTTTTGTTTCTGACATTTTGAAGCTCTGATTAGGTGCATAGATGTTGAGGGTTGTTATGTCCTCTTGATGAATTAATCACCTTATTGTCACAGGTTGTGATTTCCTGTCTCTTTTTTGTTGTATTCAGAGATTATAACTTTGATCTTACTGTTAAAGTCTGTTCTGGGATGCTACTGAGTCACTTGGAGGCAGTTGAGTTTTGCTTTTAAGCTATTTTAGGTGCTGCCCACACAATGTTTAATCTAAAACTAAATTTATGACATTACTGAGGAAACCTTGCCTGAATACTCTTTCTTGTGATCCAGGTTTTTCAGTGTTCTCTCCTTTGGATCTCTCTCGTT
Organism: Sturnira hondurensis; assembly: GCF_014824575.4. Classification (NCBI taxonomy): domain Eukaryota; kingdom Metazoa; phylum Chordata; class Mammalia; order Chiroptera; family Phyllostomidae; genus Sturnira; species Sturnira hondurensis. The sequence continues at coordinate 2,876,263 of NW_028082566.1, forward strand.
GGCGCTGTGCCCTGTGAACTCCACCCACCTTGGCACCCCTGGATTCTAAGCTTCGCCTTTTCATCCCAAGGAGACCAACAAGGTCTATCCGATTTCCCCTCCCTCTGTTGCAGCCTGGACATTTTTTCAAGGCGTTAAGCTGGGAAAGTTGTAGGTTTCATCTCATTTGTTTCCTGAATCTCAGGAGTCACTGTCCTTTGTCATAAGAACTACTGTTTCATTCATTTTTGCATGATGACTGTTATTACGGAAGTCAAAAGCCATGATCTTATACAAAGTACGTTCTAGCCCTGGCTGGTATAGCTCAATGGATTGAGTGCAGGCCTGCGAACCAAACAAAGTTTGTTCTGGTGCATTTTTCATCAAATGGAGCCTGGAGAAGCTTCTGTAGGCTCAGCTCCCTCCCACGCAGGAATGGCTGAGCTTGTGGGAGCATCCTTGTCATCCAGGCCACCAGAGCCCTTGCCACACCTGGAAAATCATTACGAAGGTGACTTAATAAGAGGTGTTCAGAATGAAGGAAAAGATGAACCCAGTTTGGGTTCTTGCACCTGTTGCTTTCTGTTACAGTTTGAGTCTTGCATTTCCAATTTACTTATTTAAAGGTTGTAGTTTTTATTGTGTGGAAATTTCTCTGTTTCAAAGACACAATTTTTAATTAAGTATGAAATATTTGCACAAAATGTTTTTAATTACAAAAATCAAAAGAAATGTAGTAAGTAGAGCATGATGTTTTAAACTTTTATTTGTGAACATTTAGCCAATTAGTATATTTGATTTTTTTCTTCTGCCTCATAGCTTCTGTGATATAAAGATTGTTGGTGGTTTGCATTTGTTCAGTATTACTGCCTACTAGAGCTAGGTTTATGATTTTAATGAGAGGAAAATCTTTAATTTTGTTTATGCATAATCAGTTGTGAAGCTACTGTGACTAAATTGATCTACTTTTTAAAAATCCAATCTAATAAAGAACTGTCATTGTTTTAACGGGAAATTCAAAACAAGAAAGTTCAAAACTACATTGTCAAAAACTGGAAAATAAATTTGATGCTTATACAATAGTTTACCTCTTGATATTTTGGAAAGTCAAACTTTAAACCTAATTTGTCATCATTTTCTCCCTAGTTACTTTGCCCTCTGAAATCAGTATTATCTAGTTTGTCCATCAAATCATGGAACAGTTTAACAGCAAAAGTAGATGCAGCCTTTCAAATACTTTAATTGGTTCCTTGCAGAAGGCCAGTTTCTCATCTGTGGAGACCACATAGAGCTGAGAAGGGATTTTGCTTGCTTTTGTTTGGTTGTCAATTGTTTTATACATTTTCCATGGTATACAAGGTGAATGATAATCTTTTGTTTGAATTTTTGGCTTATGGAAATAGGTAGATATTTATAGAACACTGTGTATTTCTTTTTGTGTGGCTTCTTTGTAGATACCTACATTTACAGATAAGCTTGCTCATCTTTCATATAACTGATTCAGATAATATTTTAGTACCGTCATAGTAAAGCTCTCTAAGTCTACCTATTTCACACAACCTTCCTGACATACTAGATACTAGGTTTTACTTGAATCTAAAGCCATTTGACATTTCTGATACTCTCAGCCCACTTTCTAAATGGGTTGTCACTGCACTGAGCTTTTCTATATGGGTCCTGTCTTACCAGTGAGAGACAAATCATTTGCAGTAAATCAAGCCTGCATGTGACTATAATCACACCTATGTAAAGATGAACATTCCCACTCCTGTAATGCTCAGTTCTAATCAACGCGGGCTTGGCATCCCACATTAACTTTAATTGCGGAGAAAACAGCATACTCTATTCCATTTCTGTGAAATGGAAGATTAGATTTCCAAAAGATTCCTGAAATGGTGAAACTTCCTTGGATTTTAATTTACTTTGTCTTAGCTTAGAAGTTCAGTAATGAGAGTTGGCCTCCAGGAAAAAAATTGCCTCTAATTAAGCGATTAACATTCCAGTGATTTCAGGCCATTCCTTCTAACAGCAGGAATATCATAGTTCCTCAGAGTCAACTCTGGCCTCATAAGGACACTTCAGGCCAAGGTGAAGGTGTAATTGAAGCACTTAGGGGAATAGAAAGGGCACTTTTAGTAATTATGCCCAGACAACAGACATCAGTAGGGTTAGTCACCTTATTAAAGCCTCAGTGGTTCATGTCTGCAGCTTTCCAGACTTGACCCAGAATTCTGAGACAGACACCAAGGCATCTGCCCCATTTTGAAAGGCTGTTTATATTTTGAAACAGTCACTGAATGCCACTTGGGGAGCTATTCAAAATCTAGAAACAATATATATTATTATTATATTATTCTATATGACATTTAGTAATATATAATATTACATTATATACTATATAATTATATATTTTAATATGATATATAATATGACATGCAAAATATATACAATGTAATATAATTTATAATTATAATCATAATAGGTTATATATTATATATACTCATGCTATAATTATATATAATGTATGTATTTTATATATCATATATAGTATTTTATGTGGTGCTTTTGTAAATTATGTATAATTTTATTTCTATTATTTTGGTGACTGTTATTAATAATACCCATTATAGCCATAACAAAGTCTGATATATCATGACCAAATTTCTTAACTTAAGTAGATTAGAAGGAATTTTGTTACTTTAGTCAAATGAATTCTGTTCCTTCTTTAATTGTTTTTAATGAATGCCATTTGGGGGAGATGATTAAAGCAATTTGTCAGTGATTTTTTAAGTAGTCCCACATTGAGTGGATTTTAAGTATTAATTAATTGCCAAGGAAGTGGAAGAACAAAGAGTGGTTAATACAGCTTATAGGAATTTAAGGAGGAATAATTTCTGACTCTTATGGTTATGTAAGTTTTCCTAGTGTTCATAAATTGCTTTAACTTGGATTCTCTCTTATTGTTTTTACAGTTTAAACTCAAATAATATATACTATGCCTATTTAAAAAAATGTTGTGGCCAGATTTCTATAAAAGTATATGTGTTTTGTTTTGAAATTCCTAGACTTGTTGATTTCACAGAAATTTGGGGAAATTTATCCTAATGGGACAAATTACTGTGGGAACTTAAAATAATAGATGTGTCCTTCTTTTTCTTTCTTTTTTAAAAAAGCTGGACCTGTGATCTGCAGAATGCTGAGTTATCCCCCCACTCGCCGAGCTTTAATTGTGGGTTGTGGCCTACAAATGTTCCAACAGCTCTCAGGCATTAACACCGTCATGTATGTATTTCTTTCTGGCTTTTTACTGAAAAGATTGTGAAGGTATTATTTTTACCTGGAGAAAAAGAATAGGACTCATAGTGATTTGATGTTATTAAATGTGTAGGATTTTCCTTTTGGAAGATACCTAACTTTATAATTTTAAATCCCATTAATTTATAAGTAGAAGGAAATTTGTTTGTTGTAATGATTGGCTTTAGTTGATTTCCTACAACTTTTCTTTTATGCCACCCAGTACTTCCTTTTATTCTGAACTAATGAATATATCATTTTCATAAGCCATTTCTTGATGCTGGTTAGAAGTGAAGAAAAGGAAGTCACTTAGCACTGTCAGACTAATGGGCAAACAAAACAAATAACTAATTTATTTCCTTTTGGGGCAGTCAGTTATGATGCAATGTGATAAGAACATTAGTAGGAGTATGTTTATTACGACCAGAGTACAGTGGACCAGTAATGGAGTGGGAGCAGAGAAGTGGGCAAATGCAGATTCCCTGTTTTCTGGTTTTCAGAGTAACTCCCATTATTATATGTGTGTTGGGGTGAAGTGGGGTGAATGGTGGGAGGTTCCACAGCGTTTCAGTTACTCTATGTTAAACCTGTTTGGATGGCCTGTTGTGTACTAGCTACGTAGCAGTGAATAAAGTAGACATGGCTTTGGGCTCGCAGAGTGTACAGGCTGGTGGAGGAAACATACATGAAATAGACTCGCATTTAATAAATACTTTCACATTGTGATCAGGGCCATATGGGACTATTCCTGTTCTCCACAGAGCAGGTCCTAGGTAATGGAATGTGGGTTAGAGAAAAGTCACAGATTTTGCTGAGATACTGATCATAGGGAGAAAACCTGTTAAGTCTTAGAAGCTTTTTTCTCCAACCTGTTGTTTTTAAATTATTTCTTAGAAAATTACAGACTTTGTAAAATCAAAATTTACCCGGTAAACCATTTGTATTTAGGAGTCTTGATATTTTCCTTTTAAATTACTTGGGATATGATGAATTATTTTTTGATATTTTGAGAAGAATGAATCTGTTTAAAATGATTATTAAAAATAATAATTAGGTCCCAATGATTGACTAGATTAAATCTGGATTTGTTAAGAAGCTACATTTTAAATACATCCACACCCTGGATGAATGTGACATTACTCAAGAAGGATCCTTGTTAGACTACAACTTTTGGACTGCATCTTTAATGTTTGGTCCTCTTCTTCGTCTCTCTGACATCTCATTTCATCTTTCCTCACGTATTAGCTCTGTTGAAGCCTGTCTGTTGGTATGTCCAGCATGTTTGTTTTCTGGACGTGGCACACCATGACTGCTCTGAGGTGTGCTCACCATCCTCGGGGCCAATGGTGCAGAGTTGCAACGAGCCCCGCACCACACTTTCAAATAATGCAGTGCAGTCACAGCCTTGTAAAAATCTAGATTATTAGCCTAACTTCAAATATGTCCTATTTCTGAAAACCTTTTTCATTTGTTCCACTCTTTTCCAGGCACTTAAACTTAACAAGCTTAAAAGCATAGAAAACAAATTTCTGGTGTATTTTTTGTGTGTGTTCCTGTAACACAGGGCTGCGTGAGCTAACTCTCATCAATGGGTAGTAGCTGAGGCCGGTGAAGTGACTTACAGTCCATTTGTAATACCTGGTTTAAAATGTGTTGATGATAAGCTTTTTAAATTTTAATAAAGCAGTCATTTCTCCAAACCCTCAACTCTTTTCACAGTGAGATCAAGTGATGTGAGTGTAAAGATCCTGCTATGCCTTAAGATTTATGATAGTCATTAACGTGCTTTGCTTATCACAAACTATACATGATGCAGGCAATGTCATACAGCTTTTGCCTGAGTTTGTATATTTACCCCAGAATGTAGGAAGAATAAAATAAAGTAGATGATGCCTACATTTAGATTGTTTCTACCTGATGCAAAACTGCTAGTCACGTAAATGATGTGATACCTCTGCTAAATAACTATGGTTATTCATAGTACACAACTTTAGAATTTACATTTTAAACCCATCATCCTTAGTATAATTTAATTTCATTATAACAGACTGCACTAATGTCATTATCTGGGTGGAAAATAACTAATCTAGGGCTGTCATATAATGTGTTGTCTTCTGTTTTCTCTAGTCTGTCTCCACGTGTGTGGTGGTGGATGTGTTTATAGCTTTTTCCATTATTCTCAGGAGTCAGTAACTACTACCCTAAATTTTGTTTCATTTAATTTAGAATAATCTTTTAATTAGAGCCTAATAGTTTACTTGTTATTGGTTTTAGTAGAAAATATTAACTAATTTCCTACTTAAAATATTGTTTTGTTAGTTCAAAGTTTTGTTTTTATGGCTACTTCATAATGTATATTTCATTACTTTTACACTTTCCAGCCACTTCCTTCAATTTTAAGTGGAAAGTAAAGTAGGCAGTACCCTTCCATATTCACAGCCCAAATCTAATAACTGTAAAGGTTAAAATGTTTTTGTAAAATTCACCTTTCACCCCAAGGTTTGTGCAAACCTGAAATATGAGGAATTTTGAATTCAGTTTCTCACTAAGAAAAGTTCATAGAAAGATCACCTAGAAAAGTATTGAAATATAAGTCATCCTTACAGTTGCCTTTTATAATCTTTTCATGTTTAATTTTTCTCTTCATCCTCATAGGATCTATATTTCTTTCTTTGTGACCTATTGAATGACTTATCTCAGTCAAGCAAATAGATTTTCTTCTCAAATATTTAATTTTCTCATCTCGTATCATGAAAAAATATATTGTGTGTAAGTACATGTTCTTAAGGGTTTTTTTGTATGATAACTCATGTTTATATCCTACCCTATACCTTATCATCCTTTACCTTACCGAACAGGGGACTTTTAAGTTCTTAAAACCATGATATACTTCAGACAACTACATTTAACTTTTAGAAGAGGCAATATCCTCGCATGACTCTAATCGCTAATTTCAAACATGCCGTGAGTAGATTGTTCTCTTCACAGGAGAGAAGAGAACAGAGCAAATGGAGCTTTAGCTTTCCTGATAGAAAAGTGTCAATACTATAGCACTCCATATGACAGACCAATGAAATACTTCTACATAAGATGAGAGAGAAATGATGATGATCATTAAGATGAAGAAAACTCCCTTAAGAAATTCCCTTTTGTGTGATCTCTTATGATCCATAGTTATCATGTTAATAATTTTCTATTTTGTCTAAAAATTTTTATCTAAAACTACTAATAAATGGACCCTTCCCACAATATTACCACAGCAAAAGTGTGTGTGTGTGAGAGAGAGAGATTATGTAGGTAGAAAAAGAAAGGAAAAACATCTGGTTCTATCTCTGTTGGTTAGCATTTTGCTTCTTTTGAAAAACCTCATAATGAGTTATATTTTGATATATTCTGCTAAACATATAATCAGTCCATCTTGGACAGGTAGAAGGTATCAGAATTTTACCTGGGAAGACCAAGTGGTTAAATCACTCATTTTAAGGTCACTAGAAACCAGCAATAAACAGGGGATGGAATAAAAAAGATTGTGGGTGGGTAAACTACTTTGGGGTACTTTATACAAATCTTCTACCTTTAATTTGCTTTTTGAGATTAATGCTTCCAGATTCATCTCTGCTAACTCTTCTCTTTCCTCCTAACTTAAAATAGGGTGAGAAATAGGAAATTATACCAATTGGACAGATCATTCTTACTTCTATAACCGCTTTACCTTAATTCTCCAGAGATTGCCTCTTCTATCCTATTTACAAGACGTAATAAAGACCTTTGGATAACGTGCCCCTGTAATAATAATGTTAACAGCTATAATTTATTGGTAATTTAATACCAGGTACTACTTTAGTATATATGAGCTCAATAAATATTAACAGAAAAGAAAAAATATGATAAATTTACATATATAGCACCATAAAGTAATTTCAGTGACATGATTTCTTTTGATGTTCATAAATATCCTGTCAAGTAGGTAGAGCAGTTATATTTATTCCCTAGGTCAGCGGTGCCCAACCTTTTTGGCACCAGGGACAGGTTTCGTGGAGAACGATTTTTCCAAGGACCCAGGGTGGGGAGGATGCGAGGTGAGAAATGGTTGCAGGATGATTCAGTTCAAGTTCATTACATTCAAGCTCACCTCCTGCTGTGTGGGCCAGTACACATCTGTGGCCTAGCTTAGGTAAGAATCCTTGCTTAGGTAAGGAAGCTGAGACTTAGGTAAGGAAGAGTGAAATAACCTGTTCATGGTTGCACAGTTCGGTTTTAGAGCCAGGGTGGGGCCCTGATTTTCTGACTCCAGACCACGTATACGCCCTTTCATTGTAGAACACTTGAAATGCCCAGAGATGACAGTTTAAAGCTTGTTTAGAGTGATATGAGGTAAAAAAATAAAAGTTAGTGGAATTTAATACTGCCTAAGAATAAAAATCTAAAATGACTGTGTGTATGTGCTAATAAAATTGCTTCCATCTCAGGATTCAAATTGTTTAATCTCTTGGTACCCAGTTAAGGCCTTTACCTTATACCCTCATCTGAAGTTCCTGGGCAAACCAGCCTGCTGGTTGGATGAGTCATTTATATTTGTTAATCAGATTTAATTAACTTAATTTTGTAAGTGCAGTATTTTTGAATCTGTTCCATTCTTGTGGAGAGCTCTTCCAACAAGTTCTCCTAGTGTAAAAAATTACCATGGAATCATGAAACATGGTCAAATGGTGAGAAATGTAGAGAAAACTAAAGGTGACAGGAAGTAAGAAGAAAACAATAAGGATTTATGCAGTCTCATATTGTAAAGCTCACCCAGAGGTGAGGTTTTACTCTATCTGAGATTCGCAGCTGGCAGGAAAATGTACCAATGCACCAACTCCCTAATGGGAGCTTTCTCCTCTCTCTGCCTCCTCAGTAGGGCTCTGAACATAATCTAAAAAGCTATGGAAAGACAATACGCTATCTCATTGGAATGTTTCCAGATGAGTATACTTGTAGTCATTTGTGCTCACTGAATGAAAATCATTGAATAGGGAAGAAAATGTGAAGGTGCATGGTTCACTCTTTTGAAAGATGAGTTTAATGTGCTGGGAAACAGAATTGACCCAGGAATCAAGAGAGTTAGTTCCAAGATCTGTCTCCACTGTGGGACTTTAGGCATGCTCGTTAATTGCCCTCATTCTAATGGCATAGAAAGTGAAGTAGATGACTTTGATGTACATTGGGATGAGGAAAAATGGAATTCCAAGTAAAAGTAGAAGCTAAAACATTTGAAATACTTCAAATCTTTCTTAGATGAAAAGTTATCAGACTGGAGAAGATAAATTTTAATCTAAAAAAGAAAAATGTTTTATTTATACAATGTTCGGAAGATTTATTAAATATTTAGTGCATGCGATGATTGTCCTAGATGTTTAGCTTCTTATGTGTTAAGACCACACTTTCATTTCCAAAGCATATCTTTGAAGAAGGATGGTCATGGCTTTTGTTGACTGTGTTCTTTGTCCCAAGATTGTGTAGCAACCCTATGACCTGTTATATTTTTAAAGATTTCTTTCAGTGGAGTTGTTTTCTGGGCAGAAACATGGTATGTAAAATATTAATACAACCTTTGGTATTAGATCTGAATTAGAATCCAAACCCACTGTACTTAGTTGTGTACTTAACTTCTCCTTAACTTCTTGGAGCTCCTTAACTTCTTGGAGCCTTGGTGTTCCAAAAATCAGGATTAATGTCTCCTGCTCTTCTTACGGTGATTGAAGGAGACAGCACGTACCTTTTGAACCAATGGGAAGAATGTGTCCAGGTTGACTTTCCTTCTGCAGACTGCGCTACAGTTTAGACATTCCAGGGCATCTGTGGACAGCTGGGACGTTCCACAGTTAACCCAGCCGCTTTGCCTCGTACCCATCAGTCCAGAATATGTGGCATCCTCTGCAGACACAAAAGTCTTATAATACCTTTCTTTCCTGCACGTCTCTTTTCAAAATATAGAAAGGAATCGTAAGAGTGGTTTTCTTCTAACTTATCAATGGGTAAATGTGTTCTTTATATGTAAAGTTTAAGTCAGGGAAAGGAGACCTCAGTGACCTTTGGATGATAAGGGCTAATAATGCCTTCTGAGGAGGTGAGGGAACTGTGGCTAAGTTCACCCCATGTGGCACTATTTGTGGTTTACATCAAAAGATTGTCAAATCCTTCTGGCATGCTTTCTGAATCAGATGTGAATTTAAGGTTTTGTGGTAATCTCTGGAGATTTATCTCCGTGGTTTGTATAGTGTTAGGAACAATGATTTGGGGATCCCCCAGAATCACTTTGGTAATGTGAAAAAATGACCTTTTTTGCCTGCCCTTTCTCTGACTCATATGCTTTTCCACGTGGTAAATAGAAAAATGGAGATGCTGTTAATAAGTTGAAACACCAGCAGGAGGTCCAGGGGTGTGCCCCAGGAAATAGGCTAGCGGTGTCAGGAAAGCAGAACCCTGCCCCTCCAGCTCCCCTGCCCAGATCATGTGTGAGGTTGAGGGTAACCAGGTTGGTTAATTCCAGGTGTAGACTATTCAAAGGTATGGAAAGGTTCACTTCTTGATTCATGGTTAAACAAATAGGTTGCAGGTGCTCTTCAGGACCCGGCGATGCACCAATGCCTTAGTCCTTCCCCAGGAAACTTTGGTCTTTCCCTTATCTTGGAAAGGATGTGCTGTCAGGTGCCATGAAACATGACTTTGAAGATGAAGTGAGACAGCAGAATGCCTGCTAGATAGGAGGTCCTTAGAGGATGTTGGGAAGTTTGGTTTTCCTCTTGCCCCACACTCTCATTTGTTGTCCTCTCAATAAGTCAGCTGTCTAAGCTCCCCTCACTGGGGGCCATGATTCTTTTAAAAATCATTTTCTTACTGGCCCATCACAGCATTTCACGTTGAATCTCCTTCAATGCTTTTCCTACTCAATTTGCACCTCAATGTGGGTGCTCCCCAGGTCTTGGCTTACAGCTGTGCCGGGAGATTTTGTCCACCGCCATGGTTAGAGATGATTTAACCCACGTTTCCAGATCAGAACTCCTCCGACATGCACAATCATAGCCAAGTGCTGGACATTTTTTTAAAGATTTTTTAAAAATTTATCTTTAGAGAGGAAGGGAAGGGCAGAAGGAGAGAAACATCAGTGTATGGTTGCCTCTCGTGATTCCCCTGCTGGGAACTGGCCCGCAACCCAGGCATGTGCCCTGACTGGGAATCGAACCGCGATCGTGTAGTTCACAGGCCCGCGCTCAATCCACTGAGCTACACCAGCCAGGGCCAAGGGCTGGACATTTTGACTTGGATATTCACTTCCCACCAGTCATGCCTCTCTGCCTGGAATCCCCAGATCCATGATAGGGATGACCACTTGTGCCCAGGATTAGGCACAAGGAGGCAACAATCCAAATTCAATCAGCTACAGTTTCCTTCAGTTTTACTTTCATGACATTACTTACGTCTTTGCTATTTTATTTATTTTCATTATCTGTTCTTGTTCAGGCCCTGCTTAGTCAGGGCTTATTGGATTTGCAAGTAAAGGAATCCCATGCAATCCGCACTTAAGAAAAGTACGTGGTTTACAGTAAGGGCAAAGAGCCTGAGGCAGGAATAGAGCTGGGCCTGGCAAGAGGCTAGAAGTGGAAACTGGGGGCACCTGCTCAGTCTCTGTGTCCACATGGCATTTTGTCCTTGCTTCTCTCTGGCTGTATCCATCCTCTTCCCATATCTCTCTGTTTGAGACCTTCCTCTGGTCTTGCTCATACATGATGGCGCCATGACCACAGTAGACAGACTGGAATCGTCCCATTTCCCAAAGGGGAAAAATCGGAGTAGACTTAACTTACCTAAAGCCTGTGAGGCCAGGAGGTTGAGCGATACTGTGGGGAAGGGGAGATGCAACGGGCTTTTTCTGCCTTAAATCATACCTCCCTCAGTTTATCCTTCTTATCTCTGCCTGTGAAATTTTTGAAACAAAATCAAATCATATTTCATCCTTACTAAAATCATTTAATTATCCCCACAGCTTTAGCAGAGATCAAAGTCTAGAGCCCTTCATGGCCTGACTTTTATTCATCTCTGCACTGCCTTATGTCCAACCGCTTTGCACATGTGTTGCCTCCTGCTGAACAAAACGTCCTATATTCTGGCAATGATTAAAGCTCATCCAAGCTCCAGTGCCTTCATACATACCATTGTCCCAGGCTGAAATATCCAGCTCTCCTTAAAAGACCTCCAGGCTCAGGTCACATGTCATCTCCCTACTACATCCAGGGGCTAATTTAAGGGGATCCTACTCTGGTCTCCTATAGCATTTTAGTAGGTATCTGTCATAACACTTATACAATACTTTATTATAACTGCAGATTTTTATATCTGTTCCCCCCCAAAGACCATACACATAATAAAATTGTTCCCCTTAAAGTGCTCCCCAGGCAGAGCCAGCTAGATTTAGTTATTACTGACTATTTTGTTTTGTTTTTGTTCTCCTTGTAGCCCACGCTGTGACTGGATCTGTCTCAGTCCGCCTTTATGAGTGTGTTCCTTAACTGACTTGAAGATACGACCTTAGGGAAACAAAAAACCACGGCATTCAATATTTGAGAACAGGACCTTTCAAAACCACTGCCAAAAGAGTCCTGAAATTTTAGCGTTAGTAACAAGCTACAATGCCATTTCTAATGATTTACAATATGGGATAGACACTCTTTAGGTTTAATTTGGGTTTCATCCTGAAGATCCTGTGACAAAAATTCTGCAAGTCAGATCTCTTGCTTCCTTCTTGCTCAGGGCAACCGAAGAGCTAAAGTTAGTGACTTCTGTCCACGTTGGTGACTGTGCTTCCTGGGGCTGATGGAATCGCAGGGTTTCAAATCCCATTAAACTGTGTGATATAGAGTCACATAGTCTGATGACAGTCATTCATGGCAGGGAGAAAAATGAACAGTGTCTCTTGCTGGAACATCTTCATTTATTCTGATAAGATTATTTTTACTAGGGAGAATTAAAATATACAGCATGAAATTAAAAGTGTTCCTATTTCCATTTCTGTAAAAACACACAGTACTAGGAAATGTATAAAGTAGATTTAACTAGGCAGTTTTAAGTTTAGTTTTCTGCATGGAAGATTACTTTTTTAATGATCTTCAGCTTCTTTAAGGCTCTCCGTGCAGCCACTTACTATAAGTATTATATTTCTGAAATTTAATCATGTATCTGACTGTTTGCAATACTAAACTTACCCCCAAGGCATGCTTTCTTTACAGAGTGTGTAATTTTTGCAGTTGTTAAATTTCACATTCAAGTCCAGATTTCAAGGGACTGCATTGCCTCTTGGAGCATGTGCTTCAGTCCTTCCCCATGTGGCCTGCTGCCGTCCATGGCCAGGCCCCATCGAGGCCATTGAGGTCATGCCCCCTGGCCTAAGGAATTGACATTCAATTAATATTCCATTGAAAACTTCTCCTTCACATATCCTGTTCAGGTCTGGGTCAAGGGGAGGGCAGACAATTAGATTGTTCTGATTTTAGGAATAGAAATATAGTCTAGTGGTGACAACAGCTGTGGACATTCGTAAAATGTCCAGTTTTATTTTTCACCCCCAAGACCTTCATTTCCTATTTTTTAAAAATTGCGGCTAACTGAATGAGACTGCCATTTGCCAACACCTTACAATCACTCTTATCAGTTAAAAAAAGGATTATGCTCTGGGTGTCTTTGGGATCAGACAGCTCTAATAATGTTGAGAGAATTGAACGAGATGTTGTATTTAACATAACTGATGTTATTGGCATCAGACAGACCTGAAGTCAAATTCTGTCATATTTCCAACCAGTTGTGCTTCCTTGAGCGACTTATATAGACACTCTTAAGTTTCATCTTTTTCATCTGCAAGTCAGGTATAATGTGCATTTCAAGGTGGTTGTGCTTTCCTGTCTTCTTACCCCTCTCAGTAAGTGGCAGTACCATGTGTCCACTTGCTGAACCCTAATACCGAGGACCCACCTTTGATTTTTTTTCCTCTTACTCCCTACATCCAGTTCCTCACTGCGTCTAGGCTCCCAAACCGTAATCCTCAAACTGTGCAGAGGCACAAAACACTCCTCGCAGGGGAGCTGTGGGACATTTCAAATTTGTGAGGGGAACATTAACCTGCTCAGATTACCATTGTTACCCAGTTCATACCTTAATAAACAGAACCATCCGGTATTTCTTTTGATTTAGGGGTGCCATGAAAAAAATTACTAAGGCAATAAGAGCTCCGTGGAGCAAGAAGGTCTGGGAAGCTCAGCTCCATCATCTAGCAGGTTTCCGTCCCCTGGTCTACCTGTACATGACTGTCAGCTGTCCTCGTCATATCTTCTCTTGCTGGTTTATTGCAGTAGCCAGTCTCCTCTTCCCGTTTCCATGTTCACTATCCCTAAGCCTTTTCCACAGAGCTACCAGATTGGCCTTGGGGAAATATAAGTGAGATCTTAACTCTGTAGTAATACAGAACTTCTGGTAGCTTTCCTTCCCACTTAAAGTCAACCCAGCTCTCCACCATGGTCCACAGACTCCATCCATGTGGTCCTCATTTTGTCTACCATTCACGCCTCCTACCCTCACCCCTCCATTCACCAGGTTTCAGCCATACCAGCTTGTCTCAAGCTCTCTACATTTGCTCCCACCTTAGAGATTTTGCAGTCCTTTTCTTTCTGCTTGTATCTAAATTTAAATGTTGCCACCTCAGATGGGCCTTGCCCTATTTGAAATAGCACCCCCTACCGTTAGTATCATGTCACTTCATGTATTTTCTTCATAGTATTTATCACTGTCTAGAATTATCCTCTTTGTTTACTAGGTTATTAAGCCCACGAGAGTAGAGCCCTGATCGATCTGGTTCACCTTTGAACAGCGCCTAGCCCACCGCAGGCACTCAGGGAATGCTGGTTGCATCAGACATGCAGACAAATGCTTGCATTTCCCTTTATCGGAGAATGTCGTTGGTGATCATGCACCCGTTGCTGCTCTTTTATCATAAAGTCCTACTGAAATTTTGAAAGACAGGAAGCTAAGTATTCAGGAGGTTATTTGAAACATTGGATTGTTTACTCATCTTGCTTTAATAATCAAGAAAAGAAATGTAGGCATATTGGCACTCTACCTTTATTTGAAGTACTGGACTTCTCCAGATCCTTACTAACCTTATTAAACAACTGAGAGAAAATGGCCTTTTCTGTTTCTCTCTTTACCTGAATCTCCTTAGATTGGCAAGCCTCACAGTGGGAGAACTACTCGAGTAATATGTAGTCCAATCAAATTCGCCTGTGTGGACCACTCATTCCATTAAAACACAGAACTAAAACCAGCATGGAAGAAAGGTGTACAACCTTTGAATTTATCCTTCCACCTTTTCTAGGAGGTAAATGAACTAGATTGTGCAGGGTCTGTTTGCAATTTTTAAATTGAAACATCCAACAATCAGTTAAAGAAAGAAAGGAAGAGGCCCTGGCTGGCGTAGCTCAGTGGATTGAGCGCGGGCCTGCGAACCAGACGATCGCCGTTCGATTCCCAGTCAGGGCACATGCCTGGGTTGCAGGCTGGTTCCTTGCAGGCTAACTACCAGCAGGGGATGCACAAAAGGCAACCATACATTGATGTTTCTCTCCCTCTCCCCTTCCCCTCTAAAGATAAATAAATAAATAAAATCTTTAAAAAAAAGAAAGGAAGAGCTACATGAGTAGCAGAATGAGGATTCCATCATTTAACCTCAATAAAGCTATGACATTATAATAATACAATATTATGTACAGTAAATTAAAACAATTATATTGTAGTAATTAGGACAAAATGCAAACAAGTACATTTGAATAAACACACTCAAATGTAGGTGTTTGTATTCTGGCTATTTGTTTTGTGGGAGAGTATTTTTCTCTTTCTTTAACCTTTACAGAGTTCACCTCCAACTTACCCGTTGTATATTTTCTAAGGATTAAAGTTTAGTTGGAAACACAAAAGAATCATTTCCCAATAGAAACTCTGTGGCTATATTAAGATGGTACCCCAAATCCCTTTATGTCTTTACCATATCTGAATTTGAAACAATTGTATCATTGCTATTATTATAGGAAAACTCCCAAGTTACAAATCAAAATCCTAAGTATGTTTCTCCTCAGCCCCAGGATTCCTATAGCCCTGACTTTAGCTGCTCAGAAGGCCCAGGCTCCTCGGGGCTCAGGTCAGTAACGGGTACAGAGAGGTGCCAGACCCTGTTGGCAGGTGACTGGGCATGCACAGAGAGGGCAGAAACAGCAGTGGTGTCGGCAGCAGCAGAGAGTCCCGGTAATGAGCCTGAGGGCTCTGGTCATGGGAGGGTGTTCGTTTTGTCTCTGGTAGGGAGGGAGGAAGTAGATGATTCTTACAGTGACTCCCGATAGCAGACGTTAGAGATGAAGGGGGTATGAGATCATTCCCGTGTATCGATTGTCAGTGAATTGCATGCTAATACATAAATAATTATCTCTAATATGGATATATTATTTTATAATGTGAATAATTTCTAAAATCAGATAAACTAAAATGAGTAGGAGTTTTTAGCATGAATCATATAATAATACAGTATTTGTCTCCGTGAGTTCAGCAGAAAGCCAATTTGTGAATTAATTTGGTTATTAAAATTATATTGCTACTTTAGGTGGCATGTATATAAAAGTTTCAACAACCAGATGAAAAACATCAGTTAGCTGTTTATTTTGGTGGTAGAGTATGAATCAAATGGCTTGACTGATTTGTTTAGAAGATCTATTAAAGAACAGTAAAACAAGTTTTTTCATTTTTACTGACTTCGACTTTTTTTCAATAACCAGTAGACGATACACTTAAACTTGGGTCATTTATGTGGTGGGTTAAAAAAGTCACACACTTTTTCTAAGGTTATTCGAAATTTTTTTTGAGTTTTATTTTTATCCCAGCATGCACAGGGCCTGGCAGAAGTAAGGCCTGCTTGAGTGTGGTTGGTAGGGGAGTAATATGGGTGTGATAAGGTGTAGGTTTAATATGAGCACTTCACCTAAAATGTCATGTGGCATGCTCAAGTGTGATATTGTCATGTTACAGAGTTACATGCTTATGATTTTGTATTAAAAGATTTCGTAGTAAAATAGGGGCGTTATTTGTGCTGGACCCTGTATGAGTTAAGGTTCTATAAAGATTATCACAAAAAGCAGTCATCTCTGTTCCTCCCTCCCTTTGCCACAGGTTCTGCTCTCCAGAAGCAAGTGCTTTCACTTCTTTCTAGATACTTTTTGCATATTATCATCTGCATTTCTAAATAAATAATATTTATATAATGTTATTGATTTCAGTTTTTGAAATTCTGAGTTGACTTTCCATGACAAAAGATGAAATACTTCCAACTCTAGGCCCCAGCCATTCATATTCACCCATTCCCCCCTTTACAATTGTATTTCAAGTGTTTGCATTAATTAATATTCATGGTTTTCATCGTTATGACTCCAGAAATGTTGTTATTCAGTGAGTACCTGCGTGCGCTGTGACTGCATGTACGCACTTCACTGTTGTGCTGTGTGTCTCCTGTGTGTTCCTCTGTTGACACTACCCCCTTCGCCACCTTACCCTGTGCCCCCGAGCCTAACTGGTGAACTGACTGACGTATGGAACAACGTATTTTTTCCTCCCTGTGGTAAATAACTGCCTCCTTTGATTTGCTCAGCGCTCAGTGTACCCTCACTAATCCCTTCCCTCCCTACACTCTCCTGTGGAACTGTAGCACTCTTCTCATTATGGCTATACCTAATGAGAAGCAGTCGGGCATCCTTCCTCGGGATCCTGCCGCCCCACCCCTTGCTGGTCCTCCACTCCTTCCTCCTGGAGCCTCCATCGTCCTGCTCCCCCTGGTCTGGGTGCTGTCCAGGCACAGTTGAAAAATACCTCTTTACTGTGTGCTTCTAGTTAGCTTCCCTGTTTCTTGGACCACATGCCCTGTCTTTGGCTTTATTTCTCCCTTTTCATGGTGTGCATTCTGCAGTAGTTGCCTGTGAAAAGCTCAATGGGAAGTAAATAAAAATTGAGGGCCATACAAAATGTTATCCTGCACCCAGACTTGAGTGTTGCTCTCCCTCAGAATTTTTAGGCCGTGGACTTTCATTTTCAGACCGTGCCTTCCGCTGACCTTAACCGTGCCTGCTGTCCTCAAGCCTGAGAGCTTGCCTATCCACTGGCTCTAGACAGTAGACCCACCCTGCTGCTGGTGCCAGTGGAGTTAGAGATGGGGGGGGGCGAGGGCGGAGATTGAGACTGGGAGGGGCGGCTCTAACTGGTTTGTATGGAGATTTTCAAGCAGCGCTCTAGTTCTTCGCCAGTGTCTAAAATATCCAGTACCTCCCGTTTTCCGACCTTTTCAAGGTTCCGCAGTGTAAATCATCTTGCTCCTGTCGGGTTCCCCCTATACACCTGCTGTTTCAGGCAAGTCAGCGCTTGTCCTTCTCTTTCATCTTGTCTGGCGTTCTTCCCTTTAGAAAACATTAGTGGTCTTGTAGTCATTTTAGTGCAGAGGGTGAGGCAATAAAGGTGTGGAGTTAAACATCTCTCGTAAGGATTTAAAAATACTAAGGTGCAGTATAGTTGGAAATTCATAATAAAATGCCTCTCTGAGATGAAAAAAACCCATGTTATTTATTTTTAAAAATTAGTTCTACCCTTAGTATCTTCAGAAATTTTTATTTTTAAATAGCTTTAAAAATCTTTTGAATATTTTTATCTTTTGAATCTTCTGAATATTTTTAAAAATCTTCAGAAGATTTTTATTTTTAAATAGCTTCTCTACAACTAGCATTTTGGCTCTATTTTATTTATTCCCCATTTATTAAAATAAGCACACTTGGTCCTGCCACTCACACAGAAAGTGCAGCCAGAGTCCGAGGGGAGGATTGGCGGGCTCTCGAGTCACACCAGTAGATTCACATCTTAGAGGGAGCGTGAGTTTATTTCATAGGCTCCTCTAATACAAGTGAAATTTTCCACCCAGGCCAGTAAGCAAAAGTTGAGCCAAAACAGACCAAATATTAGTGCTCTGAAGTTAATTTTTTCTGATGCATGAAATATCTAGCATTTTATCATTTTTGAAATGGAAGATGTTATTTAGGCAAACATGTTTCCCTTTTAGAGGTAATGTTGCTATATAAAAGGATCCAGAGGAAGCAATGTAAGTACCAAACTCTTACACATATACCAGGCTGTTGCTACTGGAAATTTAATTCATTTTCAACTACCATGCGTTTGATACTAAGCTTACAGTTACAGTATGATTTAATTTATACTTTTATTTAATGTTCATGTGTCCAAATTACATGAAGTTAATTCATTCAATTATGTATGTATGATACTTTTCATCTTTTAATTCCACATTCCATAGGATCTGAATAAATGTTAAAATTCAGCAATCACATTTTGTATGTATAGGTAGCATTAGTGCTTTGAACATAGAAACCCTAATAAATTTATCAAATTAAAGCATGTTTTTTAGCTTTTCTAAGTATCCCTTAAAGTAAAAAATCTAAATATGAATAAACCAGATTTGGCCAACTTCTTGGTTTTGAAAAGCCACTTTGAGGGTAACGATAGAAATGAAATATTTTTCCTTTGGTATTTTATTGTTTTAATAAATATAAATTGTAACTAAATGTAGGTCACATATTGATAGGGCATGAAATCCTGAATTAATTTGTTTTTTTAGGTTTTATATTTTCAGTGACTTGGCGGGGGAAGCCGAGGATATGCTCTGATTAATAGGTTTATATTTTTTCCAGGATATTTTAATTCATATGGCTCACTAGTTTTTAATGGCTTTGTGCTTTTTCATTATTTCATACCTAGAAAAAAGTTAAACTCCACATGTTTTGGTGTCAAGAATCAAAGGTAGCATTAAAGTTGTAAAAATTAACTTTTGAAAAAATTCTGTAAAATGCACAAAATGTATTAGAGCATTTGATAAAGAAAATGGAAAGGAAATGTTATTTCTGGACCCCCCCAAGCCATTTGATTAAGACACAGAAACTGTAGACTTTTGGCTGACAAGACTTTCATCCGTTTTCTTTTTCTTTTTTTTCCCCCCTGTCCCCCACTCCCATCCCAGCCCACCCCCTCACCCCGTGCTCCCCACCTCCCTCCCATTTCCACCCCCCTTAGTTGTTCTCCATGTGTCCTTTATACTAGTTTCTGTGAATCCTTCCCCTTTTCCCCTGAAATTCTCTCTCCTCTCCCCTCTGCTCCCTGTCAGCTTCTTCTGAATTTCAGTGTCTTTGGTCATATTTTGCTTGTTTGTTTTGTTGTTTAGCTTCCTGTTAAAGGTGAGATCATATGGTATTTGTCTTTCACTGCCTGGCTTATTTCACTCAGCATAATGCTTTCCAGTTCCATCCATGCTGTTGCAAAGGGTAGGAGCTCCTTCTTTCTTTTTGCTGCATAGAATTCTATTGTGTAAATGTACCATAGTTTTTGGATCCATTCTTTTACTGATGGGCACCTAGGTTGCTTCCAACTCTTGGCTATTGTAAATTGTGCTGCTATGAACATTGGGGTGCATAGGTTCTTTTGGATTGATGTTTTAGGGTTCTTAGGATATAATCCCAGCAGTGGAATTGCTGGGTAAAAAAGCAGGTCCATTTTTAGTTTTAAATGCTTAATGCAGATTCTACTGCTATTCAGTTGACATGTGAACAGACTAAATTATTTAGCTCTGATGGCACTATTAATTTTAATGACATCTCAATGGATTGATATATCAGCTGAACAGCTTTCTCAATCCAATCGTGTCAGGGAATGATTTTTCTCTATAAATGAAACCTCTAATTTTTTTTTATTTTTTAAATTTATTTCTTTTTGGTTTAATCTTTGTTGTATTTTCTCCCATTTACCATTTAGTCCCCTTATACCTCCTCCCCCCAGCAGTCACTACACTGTTGTCCACGTCCAGGAGTTCTTTTCCTTTGTTGTTCAGTCCTTCCCTGCCTCAGCCCTCCCTCCTCATTAGCTGACAGTCTGTTCTCCAACTATGAGTCTGTCTCTGTTTTGCTTGTTCAGTTTGTTCGTTAGATTCCACATATGAGTGAAATCATATCTTATTTATCTTTCTCTGACTGACTTATTTCACTTAGCATAATGCTTTCCAGGTTCATCCATGTGGTCCCTAAGGGTAAAATTTTCTTCTTTATTATGCCCAGTAGTGTTCCATTGTGTAAATAAATGTCCCAGAGTAGTTTTATCCACTCATCTACTGATGGACACTTGGGCTGCTTCCATAACTTGGCAATTATAAATTACGCTGCAGTGGACATAGGGGTGCTTGTGTTCTTTCAGATTAGTGTTTTCGGTTCCTTTGGATGTATTCCCAGAAGTGGAATCACTGGATCGAAAGACAGTTCCATTTTTAATTTTTTGAGGTGATTCCATACTTCTTTCCACAGTGGCTGTACACCAGTCTGCATTCTCTCCAAGAGTGCAGAAGGATTCCCCTTCCTCCACATCTTCGCCAGCTCTTGTTTGTTGATTGATTGACGACAGCTTCTCTGACAGGTGTGAGGTGATATCTCGTTGTGATTTTCATTTGCACTTCTCTGATAATTAGTGATGATGAGCATTACTGTAAAAATACAGTGATTATTACACTCAGTGGCGAACACTTGAAAGTTTTTCCTCTAAAATCAAGAATAAGGCAAAGTTGCCTACTTTCTAGAACCATTCAACAGAGTTCCGAAAGTTCTAGCAAGAGCAATTAGGCAAGAAAAAGAAAGAAGGTGTCCACATGGATAAGGAAAAAAAATAAAACCATCTCTATTTGAAGATGATATGATTTTTTAAAAATATTTTAATTTATTTATCTTTAGAGGGGAAGGGAAGGAGAGAGGGAGAGAAATATCAATGTATGGTTGCCTCTGCTGAGAACACACAATGTATCGTGTGTCCCCTGCCGGGAACTGGCCTGCAACCCAGGCATGTGCCCTGACTGGGAATCGAACCGCGATCCTCTGGTTCGCAGGCCCATGCTCAGTCCACTGAGCTACACCAGCCAGGGCCATGATATAATTTTTATACATAAACCCTATGTATTTCACAAAAAATTTGTTAGAACTAATAAATGAATTCAACAAAGTATCAGGACATAATGTATAAAAATCTGTTGCATTTATATACATCAATAATGAACAAACAGAAAAGAAAATTACAAATATAATTTGATGTAGTATATAGTAGCATCAAAAAGAATAAAATACTTAGGAATTAGCTAAGAAGGTGAAAGACCTGTACAATGAAAGTACATCTTTTTCCTAAAATTAAAGATAATATACATACATGAAAACATCTCATGTTCATGAACTGGAAGACAATATTGTTAAGATGTCAGTACTACTCAAAGTGATCTACAAATCCAATGCAGTTCCTACATAAACCTTGATGATATGTTTTGCAGAAATAGAAAACTCATCCTAAAATTCATGTGGAACCTCTTGACAGTTTTTTTAACAAATGGTGCTGAGAAAAGTGAATATCCACATGCAAGAACAGCAGCAACAAAGAGACATGGAATCCTTACCTAATACCATGTGTAAAAATTAACTACAAATTAGGATCAAAGACCTAAGTGTAAAGCATAAAACTATAAAGCTCAGAAGAAAACAGAGCAAAGGCTTCATGACAGTGTACTTGGCAATGACTTCTTGGATATGACACCAGAGGCACAGGCAACAAAAGAAAAGTATAAACAAACTAGATTTCATGAAAATTTAAAAAATGCATAAAAGACCATCATATCAACAGGCAAAAGAACCCATGGAATGGGATGAATTACTTGCAATCATATATCTGTTAAGGGATTAATATCCATAATGTATAAAGTACTCTTAAAATTCAACAAAAAAACACTAAACAGGTTGTTGAATTTATATATCTGTAAATGTGTATCTTCTACCAAATTTCAGAAGCTTTATGACAAATAAGAGTCTTCAACTTTTATTTTCTCCATTATCTCACTCCTCTCCATCTGGGCTGCCATTTACCCATGTGTTGGACATTTTGAAATTGTCTCACATAATATCAGGCTTTCTTTACTCTTAAAAAAAACCATCTTTTTCTTCTTCATACTGGATGGTTTTCATTCCCTTCATTCTAAGGTCAGTAAATTTTTTACCTCTGGCACTCTATTTTCTGGTTATAAAATTTGTACTTGGTTCTTCTTCATGGATTCCATTTCTTTGTAGAGATTCCCCTATCTTTTCATTTACTACAAAAATATTACCTTCTCTCTCTGAGCATAGTTACAACAGGTGATTTAAAATTGACATTTAATGACTCCAACATCTGGGTCATTCTAGGATTGTTTATAAAACATTAATTAATGAAAAAATTAAATGCAAAAGCTGCATTTGATTAGATTTGAATCATGGAGGACTCAGTGTTTTAATAAAATTAAATGCGTATTTCTCTTTTAAATTTTTTATTTATTTNCATAGTTACAACAGGTGATTTAAAATTGACATTTAATGACTCCAACATCTGGGTCATTCTAGGATTGTTTATAAAACATTAATTAATGAAAAAATTAAATGCAAAAGCTGCATTTGATTAGATTTGAATCATGGAGGACTCAGTGTTTTAATAAAATTAAATGCGTATTTCTCTTTTAATTTATTTATTTATTTTTTTATTTAATTATTGTTCAATTACAGTTTTCTGTCTTTTACTCCCAGCCCACCCCCCCATGCCCCCCACCTCCCTCCTGTTTCCACCCTTGTTAGTTGTTGTCCATGTGGCCTTTATACTTGTTCCTGTGAATCCTTCCCTTTTCCCCTAAAATTCCCTCCCCTCTCCCCTCTGGTCCCTGTCTGCCTGTTCTCTATTACAGTGTCTTTAGTTATATTTTGCTCGCTTGTTTGTTTTCTTGTTTAGGTCCCTGTTAAAGGTGAGATCATACAGTATTTGTCTTTCACCACCTGGCTTATTTCACTCAGCATAATGCTCTCCAGTTCCACCCATGCTGTTGCAAAGGGTAGGAGCTCCTTCTTTAAATGCATATTTCTTTTCCTCATAAAATGAATCAGTTCTGTTACATGGAAATTTGAATGGTAAACTAAACTGAATGTAAAAAATCTGTGAAAAGCATTTAGAATAAAATTAGCTAATATCACATTTAAGTCACTTACGAACATTTACCTATTGTTCCTAGTAGTATATATTTTAATATGAAAGTATACAGTTTAATATAAAAATATACTTTTATTTCAGTTATCCATTCCAATTTCTTTAGTGGCTCTCACGCAGGTGTTAGGATATCCTATATAATATTCATGAAAAGAACAGAGTCCAAAATGAAAATGAGACCTGTTTTGCATCTGGGCATGGATTTGGTGAACTTAATTTTTGGCTGATCAAAAACTCATAATACTAAAACAAAGGTTGCTTGGAATTTGTTGAAAAGAACTCAAAAATGTTCAGAATATTAAACAGCAAGAAAAAAATGTTCCTCAAACAAAAAAAAATCCACGATTATTAAAATATGTGAGCAGTTGTAACCCTTTGTGTTCAAATAACTCTTTTATTCCAAAGTCAGAAAATACTTTCTTGAAAGAGTGACATAAGTACTTTGAGGAAATGATTACTACCCCCGTACTGTTTTTAAAAGTACCCTACATGTAAATCTAAAGCTTAGAGGCTTAGAAAGATTCAAAGGGCATATCAAGTGCAATCGGAAAACATTACAGAAACTTTAATTATGAAGAATTCAAAAAATTCAAACATTTATATAGTTCTGACATTTACAAAAATCAGAGCAGAAATATAGATTGTGTGGTCAGCATCTTATAATGAATGAATGCTTTGTAAACTGCTCTTTAGTATGTTGGCTCATCTCTCATTTGTAGTTTGGTACCCAGGTCATTATTTCAGTAGAATAAAAAGCTATCTCTACAGTCTTATAAATAGAATATAACTCTAACTTTAAAAATAAAGACTTTTTAACAGGAGATATCTCCCCAGGCAAGGGAAACAAAAGAAAAAATAAATGGGACTGCATGAAACTAAACGGTTTTTGCACAGCTAAGGAAACCTGCAACAAAATAAAAAGACAACCCATGGAATGGGCTAACATATTTGCCGATACATGTGATACAAGTTTCATATCCAAAATTTATAAAGAGCTTATAAAATTCAGCATAAAAATAACCCCCAAACATCCAAGTTAAAAATTCAGGGCAAAGGACGTTAATAGACACTTGTCCAAAGAACATACAAATGGCCAGTAGACATCTGAATAGACATATTACATTGATTGATTTTTATATGTTGAGCCATCCTTCCATATGAATAATAAATCTCACTTATTTGAGGTATATGATATTTTTAAAATGCTACTGAATTTTGTTGATAGTATTTTGCTTAGGGTTTTTGTATCAATGTTTATAAAGAAAATTGATCTTTAGTTTTCTTGTCATATCTGTCTGGATTTCCTATCAATGTTGTGCTGGCCTCAGAATGAGTTAGAAAGTGTTCTCTCTCTTCAGTTTTTAGAAATATTTGAGAAGGACTGATACTGGTTTTTTGTAAATGCTGGGTAGAATTCACCAGGGAGGCCATCGGACTCAGAATTTTTTCTTGTTGTTGGGAGATGTTTTACTGTTGACTTAGTTGCCTTCCTAGTTATAGTTCTATTTATATGTTCTGTTTCTTCATGACTTAATTTTGGTAGGCTTTGCATTTCTAGGAATTTGTTTATTTCATCTAGATAATTCAATTTGTTGCTATAAAATTGTCCATGGTACTATTTTGTAATTTTTTATTTCTGTGGTATCCATGGCAATTGTCCCTCCTTATATTTTTCATTTTAGTAACTTGAGTTTTGTCACATTTTTCTTTGTCCATTTAGCTAAAGGTTTGTCGATTTTATTGGTTTTTTCCCCAAAGCACCTACTTTGAAGTTCATCGACTTTTCTTTTGTTTTTCTGTCATCTGTTTTATTTCTCGATGTCCTGATCTTGATTATTTCCTTCCGTCTGCTAGCTTTGGGTTTAGTTCATTCTTCTTTTTCTAATTCTTTAAGTTGTAAAGTTAGGTTGTTGATTTGGGATTTTTAGTGCTTTTTACAACAAGTATTTATAGCTATACATTTCCTCTTTAATGCCGTTTTCTTTCTGTCTCCTAAGTTTTGGTATGTCGAGTTTCTGTTTATACTGGATTTTATGTATTTTCTAGTTTCCTTTAGGATTTCTTCTTTGATCTAATGGTTGTTTAAGAATGTATTCTGTGATTTCCACAAACTTAAGAATTTTCCATATGTACTTCTGCTGTTGATTCTCACTTCCATTGTGATCAGAGCAATACTTTGTAAAATATCTACTTTAAAATCTATCTAGACTTAGTTTATGGCCTATCATATGACTTATTCTGGAAAATGTCCTCTGTGCCCTAAAGAAAAATGTCTGCTTGGTGTTGGGTAGACTGTTCTGCATGTGTTCGTTAGGTCCAGGTGGTTTATTGTGTTAAGTCCTTTGTTTCTTTACTCACCTCTGTTTGGTTGTTCCATTGCTAAGAGGAAGGTATTGGAGATAACAAATTTTCTGAAGATTCTTCTTGAGGAAGATGAAAATAATGATATTCTTGATGAGTAAATATTGTAGTTTTAGATCACTGACAAAGAATTCAAGGTTGAATTAATGCCAAGTACATAAAAATTAAGCAAACAAACAAAAACAAGAGGCAGTCGTTCTTTCCATGGGTTGAGGTAATTGTGTAGGAAAGGGATAGTAATAAGATTACAATGTAAGGCTCAGCTGCCAACAGCTTAACATATTGGAATTATTGGAAACACTGATTTTGACGCAATGGAAATTACAATCTAACAGTATCAGGAGGATGAGCAGGGTGCTTTTGTGGGTAGTAGAAATGCATAGTAAGAGGAGGTTAAATTTCTGTTTTTAAAAGGAGGCAATTAATAGGAATTGCTGAAAACTTTATAAAAAAACACGTAGATATAGATATAGATAGATAAAGAAATAGATATACAAGTAAATACCAAATGAAATTAAAGTGGCAATGATGTCAGAAATGGGTGAGAAGTGATAAGGGGGACTTGAGTTTTAGATATGTGTATCAGGGTTTCTTAATACTAAAAATTAAAATAATTTATGTAAATTTGATCAAGCTATAAAAATACATAAAACATTTGAACTGTAACTGTAGGTTTTTAAAAATATTTCTATAACCTCATTTAAAGGAAGATAAATTTTTATTTAATATTTTAAAATATATACAGATGAAAATATTAATGTATCGTCATCAGTTGGTAGAAGTAAATGCAGCCATTGAGCTGTGTTACTGTGGCTTCTTTTTTAAAAAAGAATGTCGTGATTGGTGAAGGATAAATGCCAGAAGTTGAAAGACAGTTAAAGTTCAAGTACATTTGTTCAGTTTATCATTACTTTCTGATTTGCTTTAGGTAAATATTGTAAATGCAAATAATACATCTCTCTATATGTAGGACTGTAGACATTTATTCATGTGATGTATATCATATTTTCTAATATATGGCAATATTAATAAATGTTGAAGAGTCGATTTAAAGGAAAAATTCTTGGCAGGTTTTCTACAATGTGTTAATGTAGATGAACAAAGACACTTGCTTTTCATAATTAGTGTGTATGTGGAGTCAGAAAAAGGTGAAGGCCTTTTATCTTGCTAAGTGACTAATTCAGCTTCCCACATCGCTTCCTGACACTGCCCCCCACCAAAAGGAGATCTTTTTTGCTGGGATTTGGTAACGGAATTCATTTTAGCAAGTTTAGTAATTTCGTTTTCAAGAATGCTTTGTGTTTTCTGACAGTCAAAACCATATGGTATTTTGTGTGAACCTCAATTGTGATTATGTAATAGTATGCATTATTAATGTATGAGGAAGAGATATAAAAATAACTCTAACTTTCTCATTCTATTTAGTTTTTTTCTGTTGACCTTGATAAGCAATATTCAATACAGCTAATTTTGGAGTATTAAATACAAAAGCCTTTAAGAAAAATAGAATTATAGATTTAGTGGAGATATGAGAACCAGAAGCATGTTTTGGCTTTTAATCCTTTTCCTACATTTGTATAATAGCTGATATGTCTTATGTTTTCATTAAAAGGATACAGATGTACAGACTTTACCTCATCGCAGTACTTTGAGGGAGGCAGAAGAGTTGATGAGGGGCTAAGCCATTTGGAAAGTTTTTTGATTGAGATTTTTCTATCTTATTTTGCTATTCTTAAAACATTTTTATTTTTAAATAAAACATTTTGTGATGTGGCAAAATACACATCACAAAATTTGATATTTTTATTATTTCTGATGTACAATTTAGTGGCATTAATTACAGAAATGTGCCATCTAACAACAGGTATACATTCTGCAAAATGCCTCACTAGGTGATTTTGTAGTTGTGAGAATATGTACTTACACAACCCCAGATGAAATAGCCTGCCACACAGCTAGGCTGTGTTGCCACAGCCTTTTGCTCCTGGGCTACAAACCTGTACAGCATGTCCCTATACAAAAGAGCATAGAATTATAAATGAAGCACAAGAGGAAACGTTGGGGACACGATAAACATGATGCAGTCAAAGGTATGATTGACAAGAGTTGTACCAGGTCCCTGCTGGAATAACATGACATACTGTTTTACAGCAGATGGGTTTTTTCTTAATAAATAGAATGGATTTTTTTAAAAAACAATAAAAACTCCTTCAGACTTGGATAAAATCTCTGACAAGCAGCCTCAGTTGCCTTGTATGTCTCACTAAGTGGGCCTGGGCCCGGCTGTAATCAGTATGCTTAGTGAGGTGACTTCAGTTCAGGTATTTGCCTCTTAAATGCTGCCTCATGGCCAAGTCAGAATTTTGAATTGCCAAATCAAAATAGAATATAAAAAATATGATATCTCTGACCTGCACCAGAGAATGTTTTGTTGTTCATCAGTCACGGACTCTTATGAATAGTAATGTTTATCACTTGAAAATGGATTACTCCAGTGTAGGCAATCGGCAGTGTTGCACGCTGCCCGGACTGTTCTGTGCAAGCCTGGTTGGGACACATTCCTGCATATGAAACCCTGAAGGCTCCGGAGTGGAGAAAGGTGACAGGTGGAAGAGAGCTCTTTTCTTCATCATTGACTTCTTTGAACTAAGGGGAACCTTCTGCTTCAGAAGATTCCTTAAGCTATTATTAGTGACTGAAGATGATCATTTTTCAGGAGCAGAAAGAGAGAAATTCATACACCTGAAAACAAGCTCAGTTCTAACCTCAAAAATAGTCCCCTTTGAAGTCCTACGTAGGCAATCCCAGTGCTAGATATCCCATTTAGAAACCCTATATATAAAAGCAAAGCTGATTAGTTATGTTTTAAATTGTTTTACATTTTAGAATTACCTTTGATGTTCTCTTAGGCTTGTAGTTTTCTGTATTTTCACTGCTCTTTGTCCATTTGCAATTTTTCTTTACAAAGCATTGTGAAGAGCTTAAAACTGATGTTCCTTATTGTTTAGGCCAGCTTATTAGTTACACCACCTAACTGAGAACAGTAATTTCCTGGAATTATCTGTCACTAAGTTTTGGCATCATACCTGGCATTTTGTGAGCATTGCAGTGACAGCCAAGGTCTCTTCCTTTGGGTTTGTGTACCAGAAGTTTTTACCTAGACGACTCTATTTAATCTTCACAGCCCCTTTAAGTGGTTGATTTGATAACTATGCTGATTTTACAGATAAGGAAGCCAAGTTTAGTGAGGTATTTTGCCTACAGTCTTGGAGCAATGATCTGTAACTGAGATTCATAGTCTGAGCTTCACCCCAGAGTTCTTAAATACCCTACTGTACTGTGTCTGCAAAGGGTCATTAACCAGATGTCCTGTTAAGTAAAGCAAGGAGCCAGGGTATATTCTGCTGTACTGTTAGGCTCAGCGTTTAGCTTTGTACCCAGTTCTAATCAGGATAGAGGTTAAGAAGTACAGTGATACCTCTGGTACAGCTCTCTGTACCACTTAGCTGACCCTTTTGTCTGGACTGCACTCTTCCTGTGGTAGCGTGGGCCATTAACCAGTCAGAGGAATTCAGTCCAATTCACCATGTAGCGAACTGTCTACATTGTTTAGAGAAATATGCTGGGTTTTGTAGGAGACAGTATGTAGCCATTCATAGCCCCTGGTTATATACATGCATACACACTGTATGGTATGGCTGATTCTATTTAAGTAAAGAAAAACGAGGTAAAATAAATAAACACATGTGTTTCCCCTCACCCCTAATCCACAGTATTAGAAGAAATTGTATGTTGGGTGATGCAGAATGTACCATAAGAAGGTGGATTTCCCTTGGTGAACACAGGCCAGATGAGACTTCCTACGAGGGATTAGTTTACTGATATTTCACAGCTGCACTCCTAAGTAACAAAGGAGCTAATTAAAATAATAATATTCAGAGATAATAAGCATATCAAGGTGCCAAGTTCCATTTAGGAAAAATTGTTTAAAGTTTAACATACACCCTTGAGTAAAGAAGGGATACTGAGGTAAGCGCTGTAGGACTTTTTACTTCTAATCATTATCACAAATTATTGAGGCATGTGTGAAAAATTCTCCTGAAGTAAAATCTTACTAAAATAATGGTAACTTGGATTAACATATGATCATCAGAAAAGATAAAAGTTGATGGTTTTTATGAATTTTATAAAGTATTAGGTACATATAAGTTTTCCTTATATATTTGTGTGTATTTGTCCTTATAAGCTTTTATATTATGGTCTAGAACATTATTTATATTAATTATACAGTAGTCTCAGAACATGTTAGGATAGCTATACTTCAAAACCTGTGGGTTGACAGATTTTTAAAAAATTACTGTGTTAATTATATATATTGGAGAAATTTTAGACACACGAGTAAGCAAAACATTCCTGAAAAACAAAAAAGGGAGTAAAAGTATCA
Organism: Sturnira hondurensis; assembly: GCF_014824575.4. Classification (NCBI taxonomy): domain Eukaryota; kingdom Metazoa; phylum Chordata; class Mammalia; order Chiroptera; family Phyllostomidae; genus Sturnira; species Sturnira hondurensis. The sequence continues at coordinate 2,906,537 of NW_028082566.1, forward strand.
TCTAATCTTGGTTATTTTCATTTTACAAGGTACCTTAACATGAAACAAGATATGAAGACTTGAACTTTATTTTACTATCTGCAATATAATTATCTATAATCACACAGTTACCCTTTTCCTTTAGCCTCACCGGAGGACATCCTTTCATTGCTTTTAGAGGGAGGAAGGGAGAAAGGGAAGGAGGAAGGGAGGAAAGAGAAACGAGATGTGAAAGGGAAACACAGATCAGCTGTCTCCTGCGTGTGCCCTGACCATAGACTGAACCTGCAACCTAGGATGTGCCCTGCCCAGGAACTGAACCCACAGCCTTTTGGTGTATAGGATGATGCTCCAACATTGGCCACGGCCACCCATTTGCCATTTCTCATGTTGAAATAATAAAGTTTTCTTTATAACAGTAGCATTTTCTTAAGCATTAGCCAAGAAGAATATTTAAAACATACAGAGTTTATTTTTTCATATTAAAATATTCATAATCTGCCCTGGCTGGTGTAGCTCAGTGGATTGAGCGCAGGCCTGTGAACCAGAGGATCGCCGTTCGATTCCCAGTCAGGGCACATGCCTGGGTTGCAGGCCAGTTCCTGGCAGGGGACACATGATACATTGTGTGTCCTTGGCAGAGGCAACCATACATTGATATTTCTCTCCCTCTCTCCTTCCTTTCCCCTCTAAAGATAAATAAATAAAGTATTTTAAAAAATATTCATAATCTGCAAATGTCTAGAAACTTTAGACCTGTTCATAACTAAAAAAGTTTGTCTTTGTCTAAAACTTTGTGCACATGTGCACTCACCATCCCTCCTATTTCATAGATACGTGCACAGTGGTAAAATTGACTAAGTATTTCTTTCTGACGAGTGCTGATTCGTTGCATGTCCAAGTCAGCTTTCTGATAGTTTGCAGTCTCATTGCTCAGCATGGACAGGCTGTTAGAGGCTGAACAGCATCTTTCCAGGGATGGGAAGTTTAACACTAATGTCCGATACAAAATTATTTTTTGAAATAAGTTCTTTGTTTTAGAGGTTAAAATGTGAAAAAAATCTCATTCATTGGAAAAGGTTCTAACCAGTCAAATAACTGGTTTATCAGAAAGACAACGTTAACTATGTAAAGTGTTGTATATGTTAATTTGTTTGATTATGGTGATTATTTCACAATATATTGGGTTGACCAAAATGTTCATTTAGTTTTTTCTGTATGATGGTGCTGGTAGTGCTTAGTTGTCTTTAACTTTATTTGAAACAATTTTGTTAGATTGTATTATGACAGCTGCCATATCAGTATGCATTAACAATTTTTATCAAAATTAGTGAATTTTGTGCAGCCATTTTGTTTTTTAATAAGTTATTGATTATGCAATTACAGATGTCCCAATTTTCCCCCTTTGCCCCCCTCTGCCCCCCTCTGCCCAGTACCCCCATTCCCTACAGCAGTCAAATCCCATTAGTTCATATGCTTGGGTTGTGCATGTAAGTTCTTGAGCATCTCCATTTCCTGTACTATTCTTAATATTCCCCGTGTCTATTTTGTACCTACCAGTTATGCTTCTTAATCCCTGCACCTTTCCCCCATTTTTCCCCTTACCCCTCCCAGCTGATAACCTTCAAATGATCTCCATATCTATGATTCTGTTCCTGTTCTGATTGTGTGGTTTGTTTTGTGAGTTTTGTTTTTTTCTTAAGATTCGTTCATTAATAGTTGTGAATTTATTGCCATTTTAATGTTCATAATTTTGATCTTCTTTTTCTTAGATGAGTCCCTTTAACATTTTATGTAATAATGGCTTGGTGATGATGAAGTCCTTTTCGCTTTACCTTGTGTGGGAATCACTTTATCTGTCCTTCCATTCTCAATGACAGCTTTGCTGGATAGAGTAACCTAGGTTGTAGGTCATTGCTTTTTACCACTTTGAATATTTCTTGCCAGTCCCTTGTTGCCTGCAAAGTTTCTTTTGAGAAATCAGCTGACAGTCTTATGGGAACTCCTTTGCAGGTAACCCTCTGCTTTTCTCTTGCTACTTTTAAGATTCCCTCTTTAACTTTTGGCTTTTAATTATGATGTGTCTTGATGTGGTCCTCTTTGGGCCCAAGTTGTTTGGGACTCTGTGCTTCCTAAGCTTGTATGTCCATTTCCTTCACCAAATTAGGGAAGTTTTTCAATATTTTTTCAAATAAGTTTTCAATTTGTTGCTCTTCCTCTTCTCCTTCTGGCATCCCTATGATTTGGATGTGGCACATTCAGAGATGTCCCAGAGGGTCCTTATACTCTCCTTGTATTTTTTAGTTTTTTTTTTCTTTTTGCTATTCTGGTTAAATGACTATTTCTTTCTTATGTTCCGAATTGTTGATTTGAATCCTGACTTCATCCTCTCCACTGTTGTTTCCCTATATAGTTTTATTTCACTTATTATAACCTTCCTTTCTTCCTGGGTCTTTTTTATTTTGTTGCTGTACTCAGTGAGTTCTTTCAGTGTCCTGATCATTGGTGTTTTGAACTCTGCATCTGATAGGTTGGCTATCTCCATGTCGTTTAGTTTTTTTCTGGTGTTTTGTTCTGTTCTTTCATCTGGGCCATATTACTTTGTCTCCTCAGTTTGGCAGCCTCCCTGTGTTTGTTTCTGTGTATTAGGTAGAGCTGCTTTGACTCGCTGTCTTAGTAGCGTGGCCTATTGTAGAAAAGGCACCTGTAAATTGTGTGAGGTGGAGCCTTAGGTAATCGCCAGTGTGGGGCAACCTGCTTTACCACACTGTGGTTCTGTGTGTGGGGGTGGTTCAGAGAAGGGACAGTGCTGCTACCTGGCTTCTGGAGGTTTGCCTGGCACTTGCCCTGTGTGACTGGCACCCTTCCAGCTGTTGCCCTGCTGATGTATCACAGAGTGGGTATGTCTACATGTATTTTGAGTCTGTGCGGGCCCTTTAAATGGAGTCTCCTGAAAATCTGGCAGTTCTTTCACCACCCCAACCCTCGCTGGTTTTTATAGCCAGAAGTTATGGGGACTTATCTTTTCCATGCAAGAACCCTGGCTGGCTCTCGTCTGGGTTTAGGATCACTTGCTCCCAAGGTATCCCTTTTGATTTTTATCTACATGTGAATGTGGGGCCACCTGTTCCACCACCGTCACCTCTCCAAGCCACACCGTATCTCTGCCCATCTCCATATCTCCACCCTTCTTACCTATCTGGATGAATGTGACTTCTTTAAATCCGTGGTTGTTAGACTTCCATACAGCTTGATTTTCTGATAGTTCTGGATGTTATTTATTCTGAGGTCTATTTGTAATTCTTTCTGTGGTTTTATGAGGAGGCAAAGCATATTGCCTATGCCTCCTTCTTTGAAGTTATACAGCAATTTTAATATTGAAGATGGAAGAAGATATGCAACACTTTTGATATATTATGCTGTATTTTTTCCAGAAAAGTAAAAACTCAACTGGAACCCAAAAAAGTTTTTGTGCAGTTTATGGAGAAGGTGCTGTGACTGATCAAACATGCCAGGAATGGTTTGCAAAGTCTCCTGGTACTATTGACATTTTGGCTAAATAATTCTTTGCTATGGGGCTGTCTTATGCATTAAAAGATATTTAGCAGCACCCTGGGCCTCTACCTACTAGAAGCCAGTAGCGTGAAAGAGCCAACATACTCCAAATGTCCAAATCATTAAAGTTATTGGTGAGAAATGAAAATATGTGTCTTTTATTTTATGGAAAAACTAAACGGACATTTTGGTCAACCCACTATATAAGTATTAAAATATCAAGTTGTATACTTTAAATATATACAAATTTATTTAGTGCCTTCACTCCATATAATACCATTAACATACAGTAGATAGGATCCAGTTGAAGAGGACATCTTTTTGAGCACCTGTCATGTGCCTGGTAATATTCTAGGCTCTGAGATTCCCTTGGGAACAAAACAGGCAAATTTGCCTTTATGAATTTAAGGTTCTAGTAGAAGACATATGAATCAGCATAAAGAAAATATATAATATTTTAGGAAACAATAAATGCCGCAGAGAAAAATAAAACAGAGAAGGGATAATGGAAGTGCTGGGGCAGGGAGGAGGTTGAATTATAGTGCTCAGCAGAGCCTTCGTTGTGAAGATGACATTTTAGGCAAGAATTGAGGGAATAGTCAATGAGTACATCTGGAGGAGGGCATAGGGGAGAAAGAGCATGCCCGAACTCAAAGAAGAGGCTGGTGTGTTAGAGGAGCACCCAAGAATTGGTATGGGGAAGGGTGAAGAATTACACTTTGCACACATTAAGTTTGAGTAGTTTATATTTTAATGTATGAGTTTGGAGAAACTGTCCCATCTGGGGATCAGCAATGGCTAGATGGTATTTAAAGCCATGAAACTGGGTGTAATCAGCAAGGATGCCAAGAGAAAAGAGATGCAAGGCTGTCCCTGGACACGTAGCATGTGATATATCCAACCCAGGAAAAGAAGCCGCCCAGAAAATGCTGTGTCTTGCAGGCCAAGTAGCGGGAGAAGCCGTTTTCACGGAGGAGCGAGTGATCAACTGTGTCTGATGTTATTGATAAGCCGAGTAGAGGAAGGGCTAAGAATTGGCTATTACATTTAACAATGTGGAAGACATGGCTGACCTTGAGATGCAGTGGTACAATCAAAAACCTAATTACAAGAATAAGAGGAGAAGAAATAACAGTGAGTACAGCCGAGTCTTTGCAGTTGATTTTTTTTAAGGAGAAGTGAGGTCAGGAAAGTTGTGTGTGTTTTTTAAATTTTGTTGACAGGAATGTTCCAGTGGGAAGGAAACAAAGGATGCAGGAGAAAGAGGGGTTGCTGGAGTGGCGCCCTTGAGTAGCCAGAGTGTCTTCACAGGTACCGAAGAGCATGAGTCAGGTTTCAGCTACAAGGACATTTTGTTCCAGAGAGTGAAGCCCGTGAAGTTCATGTGAGAATCTGGTAACACAGAAACATGAGACAAAAGAGTACTGAACTTTATTCTGTAGGTGGTGGGGTGCTGCAGAGGGTTGTGAGTAAGACAGCTGGTCTGGCGCAAGTGGACGCGATTCATACAGAGTGTGGAGACTGTCTCTAAGGAAACAGCAGAAGGGCCTTGCGAGTGTAAATCTGAACAAAGAGAAAATGGTGAACATGCTGAAGCAGCCTAAATAAAGGCTATCTAAAAAAAAAAAAAAGAATATCTGGAAGTACCTGAACTACTTGGTAAGAATGAACCTGAGGTACCTGAGTGTTCCATCCTGGTAATTGATAAGTGGCAAAGAATGGTTATAATAAGAATAACAAATACACTTCTTACTGAGTTTTTTGTTTATACTTTAGTTATGGGGTCTACTTACTTAAGTATATGAAACATTAATGATCTATTATGTCAGTAAATGCTTAAGGCCCAGTTGCAATTACTCAGCTCTATCACAGTCTCTTTTATCCCAAGGGATCTGCGTGATACCATTATTCTTGAACTGTAATTTGGTTGCTGGTCTTATGCTACTAGATTTCTTTATATCTTTCACTCTTACAGCTAGGAATAATGTTGGTTTCTTATTCATGTTTATGTTTGAACAGAGTAGACAATAAATGTTAAATAATAAATCTTTTTAAGGCTTCTTTAATTAACCTTGAAACATTTGGGGAATATTTGAGTATGGACAGTATATTTGATTATATTATGGAATGACTTTTTCTTTGGTGCTGTAAAGGTTGCTGGTATGTGTGTATCTGTTTGTCCATCTATGTGTATTTTATGGATTGGTTGGTGTCCCTCCCCAACATGTTGAAGCCCTGATCCTCAATTTGACCAAATTTGGATATAGGGCTTAAATGAGGTCGTAGAAGTAGGATCCTCATACGACAGCCCCGAATCCTTGTAAGGAAAGGAATAGACACAGAGTATGCTGCCTCTCTGCTTGTGCATGGAGAGAGGGTTATGTGGGGTCACGGTGAGAAGGTGGTTGTCTGCAAACCAGGAGGAGAGATTTCAGCAGACACCAGCCCTGCTGGCTGGCACTTTACCTTGGGACTTCCACCTTCCAGAGCTGTGAGAAAATAATATCTGTTTTGAGACTGTGGAATTTCATGATTGTAGCTGAAGCAGGGGCAGAGTAGGGACTGTGTTTTATGTTTGCTTGTGTTTTTAAGTCTTGAATCTAGGTGAAGAGTGTGCACATTTTTTCCATGTAGAGCCAGATAATACATATTTTATTTTCAGGTCTGTTGATCTCTACCACAATTACTCAGTGATACCATATTTAACATGAAAATGAGCCACAAGTATAAACAAATGGGCAGCGTTCCATTCCAGTAACCCTTATTAACAGATAATGTAATCTGGATTTCATAACTTACGTGTGTCAAAGAATTATATTTTATTTTGAGTGTTTTCAATATTGAAGAAATGTAAAGGTCCTTCTTAGCTTATAGGCTATCCAAAACATGCACAGAGCAGATCGAATTGGCCCCCTGGGCCACAATGTGTCACCCCCTCATCGAGGTGAGAAGTAAGCAGATACGCATTGTGCTATATTTTAAGTATTGCTGTAGAATTTTGAAAATGCCCACAGTCAAAAAGTGGAGGAAAGTGATTAATCATGAGAATAAAAATAAAACCAAAGAACAGTTTCAAATTTATTGATTATTTTGTTCATTTTTACGGCTGGAATGAAAAGATAATAAAAGCTTTCTCAAGAGAATGCATCTCTTTGAAGAAACTTGGATGCAGTGGAGAGAGAGTAGTTTTTATACAGAGGATGAGTAGGGTGGCCATACCAATGGCAATGCCTGTGAGAAAAGAAAGGGGCACCAATAATAACTGGGCCAGGACAGCGGGCGCACGTCCAGATGTGTGGTCACCCTAGAAGTGGGATTAAGAGGGTTGTCCTCATTCCTAGGGGTGCCATAACAGAACAAATGGAGAGGCTTAATGCAACAGAAACTTACTCTCTAACTGTTCTGAGGTCCAGAAGCCTGCTGTTGGGGTGTCTGCTGGGCCATGCTCCCTCGGAAGGCTCTAGAGAAGATTTCTCCCTTTCCTTTTCCGACTTCTGATAGTTGTCGGCTGTCCTTGGCATTCCTGGGCTTAGACACATCACTCCACTCCCTGCCTCTTTTGTCGCATGCCCTTCTTTCCTGTGCGTGCCTGCGTCTAAATGCCCTTTCATTTTTTTATAAAGGCTCTAGTCATCAGATTAAGGACCCGCCCTACTCCAGTAAGGCCTCATTTTAGGAAATTATGTCTCTGCAAGTGTAATTACTATTGCCAAAAACGGTCACATTCTCAAGTTCTCTAGACACTATTCAACCCAGAACAAAGGTTATTTGGTTAGTTGGTTGGCTAGTTGCTGTAAAACAGAAGAGACTGGTAGCTTAAGGAATGAGGGCAAGTAGCTGGTCAAATGGAGATAAAGGTGTGTTTTCCAGGCAACTCTCTGGGTTCCTGGTTTGTATTAAACAAAATCTACTTAAACTAGGTCATAGGGAAAAAACGTCATCAAAAGGCTACAACAGAAAATTTCACAGCATTGAAGCACTGGAAATTATGTGTTTCCCTTTCCCTTCTTCCTCTTTATTTTCTGGCTACTTTCTGCAGGAAAAGGGTGGGATTAGTGTGTGAATGCCTATAATAATGGGGAAGGCACAGGTTTCAATCAATAAAGAGCTGAGATTATTTAGTGACAGAGAGTGGGTTGGGCAGGGACTGGGTTTACCTCACAGATGGGCTATTTGTTCTTCATTCAGCATGCAGCACCTTTGGTTGTCCTCTCAACGTGGCAGGCCATTCTTTTCATGCTTTTCCACAGAAGATCACGTCACTGTAGAGTCACAGATATCCCTGGAGATCTTGCCCTGAAGTAAGTTCACCATGAAGATGCTTGTGTATATTCCTCTGGCAAAAAGAAAAAATTGGAATCTGATATTCTGTTCTGTAAAATATTCATGTTTATTTTAATTTGCTCCCCTTCCCCAAACACTTGAACTAAGTTAAGTTCACATAGGATGTGTCACATTCACTCTTGGAGCTCTAAAACCTCCCGGGAGGAGGCTGTAACCCTGAGGGTGTGAACACCAACGGTTAAGACTGTTGGACCTCGTTATGCCCTGGATATCTGAATGTCATAATTTGAAAGCATGGCTAGAAGGCTGGTCATTATTAGTTAGATGCACAAGACAGAGACCATGTTTGTCAATCCCAAGGGCTTTGTATATAGTAGGTAGTCATTGAGTGTTTAAATGAATGCATATTTTAGTGCACGTTTCCTTCTTGACATTTAAGGTTGTTATTGTTGTTGGGTTTGTTTTGTTTTGTGTGTTTTATACTTTAGCTATTTTTTTAATCTTTGGAGTAATTAAGAAATGGCTAAAGAAGAAGGAAAACTGAGATAAACTGAATGATAGAGAAGGGAGAAGAAGAGGGAAAGGCTGCCTTGCTTCTCAAACGCTGCCCATTTGTTTATACTTGTGGCTCATTTTCACGTTAAATATGGTATAACTGAGTAATTGTGGTAGAGATCAACAGACCTGAAAATAAAATATGTATTATCTGGCTCTACACGGAAAAAGTTTGCACCTCTTCACCTAGATTCAAGACTTAAAAACACAAGCAAACATAAAACACAGTCCCTACTCTGCCCCTGCTTCAGCTACCATCATGAAATTCCACAGTCTCAAAACAGATACTATTTTCTGTTCTCAGCCTCCCTGGTTTTGTCCAGGTTCTGAACGCACGTCTTCCTACCCAGACCTTTGGTCCTGCTGTGTTTTCTGAACAAACATCCTTTCCCTTTTTTCCTGAGCTAACTCTTAGGAGCTCTATTTAGTCATTTCTTGATCGGAGAAGACTCTTCTGCCACCCAGATGAGGTCATATTCTCAACGCTTCCTATGCTCCTCTGGAGTCTATCACATTATAACTTTAGATTTGTTTGTACATACTTGGTTGATACAGGTATCCTACCCTAACCCAAAGCCTTGAGGACCAGAGGGACTACGCTTGGTTTTGCTCAAGCATGGTGGATGACCCATGGCTGGTGTTCGATGACTCTGTTATTAAATGTTAGGTATGTCAGTGTGACGCACTTCACTGGTGTAATTCGGGGAGAGAATTCTTGTCATCTCATAAGATCATCTGAAGTGGAGAAGGAATACAAATGAGTGTTCTCAGCCCTGTGTTCGGGAAGGGGATGACATTTCCAATACCGGTGCATAACCCCATGAGAGGAACAGACTGTCCTCAGTTTCCACCTCGATGATTTAAATTATAGTCCTTCCCCAGGACCAGACCTGACTCCTGAATTGGGAGGTAAAGGTACTAAATTCATTATGTACTTAAACACATGAACTTAAAATCCTTGTTGAGATCAGGTTATTGCTATGCTCGTGATAGATGTTTTTAATATATTATGATGGTGTGAGCCAAGCTGACCGAGCCGCCTGGTAAGGTATAGTATGTTCCAAGGGGCATTTATAGAAAACTTGATTAATTTTAAAAGTGTTTTTCTCCTCACATAAGAAAAAGAAAATATGCCCTGACTGGTGTGGCTCAGTGGATTGAGTGCCAGCCTGTGAATCAAAGGGTCACTGGTTCAATTCCCAGTCAGGGCACACGCCTGGGTTGTGGGCCAGGTCCTCAGTTGGGGGTGTATGAGAGGCAACCACACATTGATGTTTCCCTCCCCCTCTTTCTCTCTCTCTTCTCCTCTGTCTAAAAATAAATAAAATCTTTACAAAAAATGAAGAAGAATAATTAACCTTTATGGTTAATGCCATTTAGTTTTAGAGTACCAGTGGGTGTTCTGTTGGATATATGCAGTATATATAGTGGCTGAGGTTTCCATTTTCGGAATTCTAGTTCTGGCAATAGCAGCAAGAAAGCAGCTTTCGCTCTCACTGTCACTTCCCTTAGCAGTGAGCAGAGAGATCTGTGTTTATTGTTCTTGTAAAGGGCAGCACTGCTGGCCTCAATTTCTTAGAAAACTTCCTCCAGACAACTGAGAGCAAAGGCTAGAATTAATACATTTTGGCACCTGCTTATGTTACATTATATTCTCACTATGCACACTGCCCAGCTTGAGATGTTATCTGTACCATAATGGAACTTAAAAATCATGCATAATTTATACTTCTTAAATTAACATTACTCTTCCATGTTAGTCAACGCAGACATATTCTGAAGGTGCTGGTATTAAGTTTTTCCTTTCTAATTTGCTTTCAATCCTAAGGCAAGTTCTTTTGAATGGATCCTCATTGGTGGCAGATCTTTGTCTTTTGAGGATGATTAGATTCTTGGAAATAGGCGGGAATAAAAGGCATTTATAAGGTGTTCTGTCTTTTGAAATAGGTGTATGATCAAGGCTTCTTGGTTACAATTATTTAATTTTCTTTTTTTTAAAGGAAAGGTGCTGAGAATCAGATTTGTCATGATGTAGTCAATCACTGAGCTCTTCATGTTGCATAGACTCTTAAATTTCCATTTCTTTAATGATGACTGTGATTAAGGTTCGGACTTGTGGAATTTGACATTGCGATTGCTTTTAAGTCAGCACTGTCCTCAGTTGCCACTTTGATGAACCAGCTTGATCTTGGTATTTTTAACTCTAGGGCTTTTTTGGTTTGTTTTATTTCTGTGTAATCATCAAAAATCCTGTTTCATCACTGGCTATTCTTAAGCTTCCTGTGAATGATGACAATAAATGTCATGTCTTTTACTCACTGATAATCGATAAGTTAATTAGTTCAAGATTTTCTCTGTGTTCCAGTTTTCTTTGAAGAGGAAAGGTTTTGTTTCCCCGGCCATGGTTTGTCTCTGTCACTGAATCCGGTGTCTGACCTGGCCCCGTTTTACTTCCCCCTGAGAGTGTTTGTGTGACTACCTTATGCATCACTGTTGTGTGCCCATTAAAACCTTGCTCTTGACTTGGCTTCAGTCATTCTTTTCAGGTCGGTTAACTCATTAGTCAATATGATTAACTTCACTGAAAATTTTTATGTTGTATACTCACTTTTCTGCCGGTATGAAACACAGCACGATCCTGTCCTTGTTTTTGTACATTGTCATTGCTATTCCAGACATGACTTTTTTAGTAATACATCTCCCCTCAATCTTCCCTTCTTCATAGGAATTTGATGTCCCTATGAATTTAATACTCAGTGTATTTAACCTACATTCTTCCAATTTAATAAATGCTTATTTTGGTTAATTTTGTTTCATGCTCTTTTCCTAGAAATCTTGTTTTCTAAGTTTCCCCCTGCATATTAGATTGTTATGTGTGATTTTAAATCTTTTGATGGCCATATTTTATTCTAACATTTATATGACACATTTAATGTATGCATATTCCTACTGATGGAGAATTGTAGTGTCTCCAACTCTTAGCTTTCATAGACAGTTGTGAAGTGAGCATTCTCTTAACGTATCTCCATGTAAACCTCCTGAGGATATTTCTGAGGTAGATACCCAGGAAGGGGATTCTTGGATTCTAGGCTATTATTTTTAATTTGGTCAAGTCTTTTAAGATTACTCTCAAAAGCATCTTAATCCATTTTCATTATAAGATTTTTTTTTGTATAAAGGTTTCTATTTTCGACCCTCACCTTCCTTAATACTTAATATTATATAACAATACATTTTGGCAATCTAGTAGTTATAGATTTGCATAAGTCTGATTATAAGCTTATTACTGATAATTCCTTTTCCATGCATGAACATCCATATGTTGTGCACATTTCTCTAATGCTTTTCCTGGCTTTTTTCTGGCTGATTTGAAGGTGTATCTTACATGTTGTATATATCAATGTCGAGTGGTCTTTTGCTTCTGAAAATATCTAATATATAAAATATCTAAGTCTGTCATCCACTCTGAATTGCCTTTGTTCTGTAGTCAACAGTTTTTCCCTTTATAATTCGTGCATTTTAATACTTTAAGGCATTCTGCTTTATCCGAAGTCCCAAAGATACTTTGTTACATGTTCTTCTATTAGTTTATAATTATATACATTTAGGTCTTATATTCTTATGGCTGTTTTTCTGTGATGTACGTTAGAGAGAATCTACTTCTATAAATTGAGTTGCTATTTCATTTATTACTTACTATATTTTCTATTTTACATTATTGCATTTCTCTTTTTAAATATTAGAGTCATACAAGTATTTTTTAGAAAAACACAACTGTTTTTATCTTCTTTTTTCTTTCTTTTTAAAAAAATGTTGTGTAAGACCCTGGCTGGTGTAGCTCAGTAGAATGAGTGCGGGTCTGTGAACCAAAGGATCAAGGTTCAATTCCCAGTCAGGGCACACGCCTAGGTTGCAGGCCAGTTCCCAGCAGGGGATGCAAGAAAGGCAAACCGTACGCTGATATTTCTTTCCCTCTCTCCTTCCTGTCCCCTCTAAAGATAAATAAATAAAATCTTTTAAAAAATCTTGTATAAGTACAGTTGTCTCCATTTTCCCCAGCCATCCCCACCTCCTACCCTTGATCCTACCTGTCCTTTGGCGTTGACCATGTGTCCTTTATACATGTTCCTTGATGACCCTTCCCCCTTCCCCTCTCAATTATCCCCTCCCACCTCCCCTCTGGTTATTGTCCGTTTGTTCTTAATTTCAGTGTCTCTGATTATATTTTGCATGCTTATTTGTTTTGCTGATTAAGTTCCACTTATAGGTGAGATCATATGGTATTTGTCTTTCACTGCCTGGCTTATTTCACTTAGCATAATGCTCTCCAGATTCATCAATGCTGTTGCAAAGGGTAGGACTTCTTTCTTTCTGCTGTGTACTATTCCATCATGTAAATGTACCAGGGTTTTTGATCCACTCATTTACTGATGGGCACTTAGGTTGCTTCCAGCATTTGGCTATTGTAAATTGTGCTGCTGTGAACATTGGGGTGTATAGGTTCTTTTGAATTGGTGTTTCAGGATTCTTAGTGATCTATTCCATTCAGGTATTCAAGTCATTGGCTTACAACTGTTTATAGTATTCATTCATATATCTACTGTGCTTAATCTGTACAGTAGTTCATGATAGTAGTTGCCCATTTTCAAAGAGTCAATTTTTGGTTTTTGTTTTGCTAATCATCCCATTTAAGGGGGCTCTTCAACTTTAGTGAAGTATAGTTTACATAAAGTGAAATACACCACTTTTAAGTGAATAAGTACATGACTTTTTAATTTTGATAAATATATACAATCATACTAAAGAGTAGTATTATTACCGCAAAGCTTTCTAATGATACTTCCCAATTATATTATTACAAAGCTGAAAAAATGATGTATGGATGGCAAATAAGCACATAAAGGAATGTTCTGTATCTTCAGTCATTAGAGAAATGCAAATAAAAACCACAGTGAGATCCTACTTGACCCACTAGAATGGCTAAAATTACAAAGGCTGACCATACCAAATATTGGCAGGATGCACAAGAACTAGAACTCCCATGAAAATTCAGAGTGCTGCAGCTGCTTTGGAACTAGATACAAAAGCCTCCATACTCTCTTATTCTATTTATATGAAATTCTAGGGAAGACAAGCCTGTAGTTGTAAAAGCAGTTGAAGGGCTGTCAGGGGTTGGGGGGATAGTTTTTTAATCATGCAAGCATGTGTATGTTGTCCGTTGCTTTTTCTGCATCTTTTGAAATGATCGTGTGACTTTTACTCCTCATTTTGTTAATGTGGTGTATCACATTGATTGGTCACATGTGGAACTATTCTTGAATCCCTCCAATAAATGTAGCTTGATCCATTTTTGTATGGGCCTATAAGGTACTGTTGGTTTGGGTGTGCTAATATTTTGTTGAGGATTTTTGCCTCTAGACTCATTAGGGATATTGTCCTGTAATTTTCTTGTAGTGTCCTTGTCTGTCTTTCATGTCAGGATAATGCTGGCCTCATAAATGACTGTTGAAGTGTTTCATCTTCTTTTTTTGGAAGACTTTAATAAAGATTGACCTTAGTTCTCCTTTAGATGTTGTCTAGAATTTGCCATTCAGGCTATCTGCTATTGGATTTTTCTTTGTTGTCTAGAATTTGCCATTCAGGCTATCTGCTATTGGATTTTTCCTTGTTAAGAGATTTTTGATTACTGATTTAATGTCCTCACTAGCATTTGGTCTATCCATATTTTCGTTTCTTCATAATTCAGTCTTAGAAGATTGTATGTTTTTCTAGACTTTGTCCTTGTCTCACAGGTTTTCTATTTTGTTCACCTATCATTGTTCATAATAATCTATTGTGATTCTTAATATTTTTTGTGTTGTCAGTTTGTAATTTTTTCTCTTTCATTTCTGATTTTGAGTCTTTTTTCCTTGTTGAGTTTAGCTAAACCTTGTTAATTTTATTTATCTTTTCAAAGAACCAACTTTTTGTTTCATTAGTCTTTATTAGTCTTTCATTGGTCTTTATTATTGTCTTTTTAGTATGTTTCATCATTTTTACTCTGATCTCTTATTTCCTCTCTTTAGTTCTGGTGTTCATTTGTTCTTCTTTTTCTAGTTTCTTGAGGTGTAAAGTGAGGTCATTTATTTTTCCCCTTAATTAGGCATTTATTGCAATGAGCTTACCTCTTTTAATTGCATTGGTATATCCCACAAGTTTGATATGTTGTGATACTCTTTTTGTTTGCCTCAAGATATCTTTTGATTTCTTGTTTGAGTTCTTCTTTGACCCATTGGTTGTTCAGGAGTGTTTTTGTTTAATCTCCATGTTTTTGTGAATTTTTTAGTTTTCTTTCTATAATTGATTTTTAATTTTTTACAGTTGTGGTGAGAAAGGATGCTTGATATGATGTCAGTCTTCTTAAGTTTATTAAGATGTTTTCTGTGGCCTGACGCATGACCTGTCCTGGAGAATGTGCAGCTTGAGAATCTGTGTTCTGCTGCTATTGGGTGGACATTCTGTATGCATTTAAGTCTGTCTTGTCTTGCCTGTACTTTAAGTCCAACTTTTTCTCATTGATTTCTGTCTGAATTATCTGGGTTTGAGAGGAGAGTAATGAAGTTCCTTACTATTATTACATTGCTGTCTATTTCACCATTTTCTAGCTGTCCTGTTCCTTCGTTTCTTTTTTCTCTCTTTCTCTCTTCCTGTATGCTTTGATGATATTCTGTAGTGGTATATTTGATTCTTTTGTCTTTGTTTTTTATGTGTCTACTATAGGTTGTTGCTCTGTGGTTACCAAGAGACTTATATGAAATATCTTATAACATTGTTTTAAGCTGGTAACAACTTCGCTTCAAATGTGTATTTACCCTTTCTCCTCCCACATTTTGCATTTTTTATTTTAAAATTTACGTATTTTTCTATTGAGTATTTATTAACAAGTTACTGCAATTGTAATTGTACTGAATACTTTTGTCTTCTAACCTTTGTACTAGAATTGTAAGTATAACCACCACCATTATGATATTAGATATTCTGGATTTAACTATATATATTTATCAGTTAATTTTGTGTCTTTATTTGTTACCCTGTTACTAATTAGCATCCTTTCTTTTCTGATTGAAGAACTACTTTTAACATTTCTTGTAAAGCTGTTTTAGTGGTGATGGTGATGAACTCTTTCAGCTCTTGATTTTTTTGGAAAATTTTTATCTCTCTGTAATTTATCTCTCTGGGTAACTTTGCCAGGTAGAGAACTATTGGTGGCAGGTTTGTTTGTTTGTTTCCTTTAGCATTTTGTGGTGGAAGAACCGTAATTAAATTTAAAAATCCAATTTCTTTCTGACCTGCAAAGTTTCTTTTGAAAAATCCACTCATAGTCTCTTATAGTGGGTTGCCTTTTATGTAACAAGTTGCTTTTCTCCTCCTGATTTTATTAATCTTTCCTTGTCTTTAACTTTTGACAATATAGTTAAAATGTGTCTCTACGTGAATCTCTCCAGATTCATCTTATTTAGAATTCTCTGGGCTTAATGGGGCTTTATTTCCTTCTCTAGTTCAAGTAGGTTTGCATCCATCATTTATTGGAATAATCTTTCCACCCCTTTCCTTTTTTTCTTGGACCCCTATCATGAATATATATTTATATACTTTGTGATGTCCCATAAGTCCCTTAAACTATATTTATTTTTGTTCATTCTTTTTTCTTTTTTGCTTCTCAGATTGGATAAATTCCACTATTTTGTCTTTGAATTCTCTGATTCTGTTTTCCCTTGATCTTGTTTGTTGGTGAACCCCCCTGTTGGATTTTTAAATTTAATTATTGTTCTTCCACTTTATGATTTATTTGGTGCTTATTTATGTTTCCTGTTCCTTTGTTTAAATTCTCATTTTTTACTGCAGTGCTCTCCTGACCTTCGTGAGCATCTTTACAACCATTATTCTGAATTCTCTACCTGGTCAGTCATTTATCTCCATTTCATTAAGACCGGTTTCTGGAGATTATTCTTGTTCATTGTTTGGAACATATTCCTGTTTTCTTCAATTTTCTTGACCCCGTGTGTTGGTTTCTGCAAAATATTCACCTCTCCCAGTCTTGACGGACTGGCCTTGTATGGGAGGTGAAACATCAATCGGCATGGCCTGAGCTCCTAATTCCCTCTCAAACTTTTGTGATGGTGAAAGCTACTGCCTTTATTTTTAATGTCTTTCAGTAGTTGAGGGTGTGCTGAGACCCACCAGTATCCCAGAGAGGAGCTGACAGGCGGCACCTAGAGGCCCACTGAGTGGAAGCCAGGCCCTGGAGCGGCAGATGATTAAGTATGTAGTCAAACCTCTTTCAGGGAAAGGCTGTGAGGGGTGCAGTTTCGCTGGTTCCTTCTGTGCTGAGCCTTGGGGAGTGGGGCAGGGATAACCATAGCAAAAGCTTGCATACCCATTAATGACTGAGTCTTTGTTTTCTGGAGTCTGATGGCCTAATGAATGCAAGCTTCATTGGCTTTCAGAGGCCACTTAGGGTCTATTCCTTGGGTTTCAACTTGAAAAGTCGGGGCACTAGATGTGTGGTTCAAAACCTTTGCTTCTCAGGTTGAAGCTGGAGGTTGAGGGTTTCTTCTCAATTACATGGGGGTGGGGCTCACAGTGAGAATATCTCTGAATTTTTTCTATCTGTTTTGATGTGGGTGTTCAGTTGGTAGGAGTCACTCAGCTAGTTTCTGGATTGTTCTCAGAGGCAGTCGCTCTGTTTGTTAGCTGTATATTTGATGTGTCCAGGGGGGCAGGGAAATTCAGAGAACTCTTGTGTCACACAAGTCTACACAATCTCTGTAGGCTCCCAGACTTTTTGCCCTAGAGTGTTGATTCTGCCATCCATAAATCTTTGTAGATAAAATATTTGTTCAAATCTTATGCCCTTCTTCTAATGCATTGTATGTCTTGTTATAATTGAGTTGTAAGAGTTTTTAAATATATTTTTATCACCTAAAAGGTAATTTCTCAGAGTGGCGTTTGCAGTGAACAGCCATGAGAAATAGGTAACATTCCCCCCCCCAACAACAAGCTTGCCCGCACTTGCTGTAGAAGTGGTGCATTCGCACCAGGTTCAGTGTTCATCTCCGGTAATGTAACCCTCTGCATGTGCGGACATCCATATAAACCCGCTGGTCTTTGCTGGCAGGGATTTAGGGGTCAAGTGAGAACAGGTGCCAGTTCATGTTGTATTCATGTTGCTTGCTCTCCAGTAAGTAACAGTGTTGGGTTTTTTGTTTGTTTGTCTCTGACCTAGTAGTCCCTGTCTGCTGCTAGCATCTATGAAACAATAGGCTAACTTTTAGCTTACAGAGAGAAAAATCCTAAAGCCTTCACAGGCCCTGATTGGACATAATTCAGTTGCTTGAATATAGTATGGTCCTTTCAAGCCTTCCTTTTAAGCTTTATTGGGGCAGTTCCAGAACTAGTTTCATGCAAGTACAACTACTGAAGCAGTGCCCTGCGAAGGACTTTTCTCAGTGTCCTGTGTGTCCACTCTGGCTGGTGCACACAAACTATTCCTGGTCCCGTGTGAGCTCCAGGAGAATTTTTCCCACCTGCTTTTTTGGTGGTTCTTTGGCCTCAGTAGTTTCTTCACACACACACACACACTGAGCTGAGCAGTACTCCCCAAAGGCTCCAGGTGAACCGATGCAGTCCTCTGGAATATCTCGTCCAGAGCCCGGAAATCAATGTTTTTTTATATTTCTCCTGATTTTCTGATTGTTTAGGATAGTAGGGTAAATTCAATATCTGTCATTCCACTGTTGTAAGCAGATATTCCAGTTCTTAATTTTTCATGTAGACTGCTTAGCCAGCTTGTTTTTTCATTCTTTCATTTGATGTGAAAAATCTGCTTAAATCTCTGTGTTTCACCCTACTGCTTTAGACGCATCTCACACAGCCTTTGGCACATGGGACTCTTCACTGTCACTCAGCTCTTTGGTGGTTCACAATTTGTATTGTTATTGTCACTTCATTTAACTGTGAGTTCATTTAACTATTTAGTCTCCTGACCTTTTTTAAGCTTCCTTTTTATTATTGGTTTAAAGCTTTATTGAATTTAATGTGGAGATCATGATGCATAGATTAGTTTTTTTGGAATTTGTTGGGACATACATTGTGGTCTAATACATATAATATTTATATATTCTTGGGAAAGAAGGAGCATTTCACATTTGCTAGGTAAAGTTTTATTATATATACTTTTTATTGAACTTATTAATGGTGTAACTCACATTTACTATGTATTTGCTTATTTTTCTACTCTAAGAGAGCTGTATTAAAATTTCCAGTGAAAAATTGTGCCCGTTTCTAGCAGCTAGTGGTGATATATTAGATGGATATATATTTGTGAGCATTATATCATATTAATATGTTATTTCATAAGCAAATTAGCTATCTTTAGTCCTTAAGTTGCTTGCTCAATATTTAAATTGTTTTTTAATCTTTCATTTGGTTAAGATTTACATTATGTATTTTTTTTCCATTTCCTCCATCAGCCTTTCTTTGTGGACAATTTAATCATAGATTTTTCTTTTTCTTTCTTTCTTTTTGGGGTTTTTCTTTTTGTTTTTGTTTTTTTGGTAAATCTGAAATGGGTTGGTCTTTGGATTACAGAGTGTGACAAGTGTATTTTTATTGTATTTACTATTGTATAGAGACTTCTACCATTTTATTTCATGTTTGTATTCATCATACTTTTTTACTACTTTCTTACCTCTATTATACTGACAACTCAGGCTTTATTCTTTTTGTTTGAAAGTTACAAGTACTATTTTCTTCTGTTATCTCTAACTTATTACGATCCGTTATATTTGTTTTTCCCTTCTAATAAATAAGACTTCATATCTGTCTTTCCCCCTCAGCAACAAACTTATCAGTCTCTACTATATACTGTCTACTGTAACCTCCTTTCTTTCATATTGGTATCATGGGAGTTTTTGTTCTATATTTTTATGTATATTCAGGCACCAATAATTTTACTAAGTGATGATTCACCATTGATTCCCTTTTTTCTGCTTTGGCTGGAATTCTTATTGGAGCACATCCTGCAAGGTATTTTTCAAAGAGGCTCTGTCATTGTGTGCATGCTTTATGGGGCTAGTCTGCTTTTTCCTAGTTGTGCATCTGTGGTCACATCCAAAACCATTTTCTTTTTTTCTTGACTCATTCATTCAGCAGCTATTTAGGGGTTACCTAGTATTACTCCAGATTTGAGGAGGGAAACAGAACCAACAAAAATTTCTGTTCTCTGGAGTGTACCCACGGTGCAGAAGAGAGAGGCAGCGAACACTTGAAGCCTTCTCAGTGGTCCTCGGAGAAAGCTCCGCACTCCCGGGCAGAGCTCTGGAGCAGCTGTGATGCTATCCTGTGGTTTCCGGGTGGCACTGAGCAGGAAGGAGGTACTGCTTTCTCATCCCATCATGGCAACTGGGCAAGTAACCAGACGAAGGGCCGACTAGGGTCTGTGGCTGTTGACTCTTCCTGTTTAGGTGATATATTTCCTATCCATATTAGGACAGCTTCTTCTTGCCACCCCTGGGTTTTCTTGCTTGTTGCTTTTGTTGTTATAGCTGTTATAGTATTTGCTATGTAGGGTTCCAAAAAGCAGCAAGACCTAGCATTTATAATAGCTCCGGGATTTGTCTGTGAAAGAAATTCAGCAGCCATGGTAATTTTCCATGTTGTCCAGGGTTAGTAGTCCTGGTGGAATTTATTATTATCATTATTTACTATGTAGATGCTATAGATGGGATGTAGATGCCAATGGAAATCAATACCAAGACAGTTTTCACAAACGATTATTAAATGCATCCTTAATTTAAAAGAGAAAATCTATTAAATTTAATTGTATATATGGTACATTGGCCTAGACATTATCAGAATCTTGGGAAATTTTTATCTGCTGAGCCAGGAGGGTTGACCATCGCGGGGAAAAGGGACTATGGGGTGAGGCTGAGGTCTGCTGAGTTGCCCTTCTTTCCATGGTTCCAGAAGGCTGGACCAGCTTCTGCTTCCAGCTCATCCTAGGAGTCAGGAGTGAGTGCCCTCTGCTCACTCAAAGGCAGCCCTGAGTTTCTGAAAAAGCAGGGTCGGGAAGCTCTTGGAAGGAGCAGCTGCACGTGGCTGAGCCCCGCTGGCCCTCTGACAGCCATCCTAGCAACGTGCCCTGCACACCCCTGTGCTTCTGGGCCGTTTCTTCCCCCTGTCTGTGCAGTCCGAATTTTAGGGCACCCCTACCGCCTTTCAGTCTTTTTTAATTTCCAGTTAAAGGACTTTAATATTGGATTTCATCTTAGTTTGCTGCTCAGTAATTTCCTGGATACTCCAATCTTCTCAGACCCTGCTTCAGGGACGGGTGCCAACACTGCAAAGGCAGCAGGAAGGGGCCTTTGCCTAGGAGCAGTCAAAAAAAGAGAAAAAAGCGGTTCGGGATACTGTTCTTGCATTGGAAAATACTATATGCCCAGGGTGGTTAAGGACTGTATAAAAATCCTTTCTTATAAATCCCCCTGTTCTTTCTTCTTTTCTTCCCTAATTTGAATTAAATCCAGTATCACCAGCGTAGCTAACAGGATAAGGTAAGAGTATCTTAAAATAGCAGCGAGACTGTTGTGTGACTAGTACACTATGTGTCTTTAGTGACCAAACAGCAAAACAGTTGGCCTTAAAATAGTCAGTAGGTGACAGTGTCAAGACAACGATGATGTTCTAAAGACAGCTCAGTAAATAAAAAGTATGCATTAATTAAAAACAAAATTGTATTGTTATTTTAAACTACACTCACCCGTGTTTTGCCAAAGCCACAATTTGCACTGTGCCGTGGGCTTTGTGTGTCTTACAGGAACACACAATAGAGTGTAACGTTGTCTTAAGCTCATGAGATACCAATTGTGATTAACGCTCTTCTTCCTTTAGTTAAACTGATAAATTAAACCACACACACAGACACAGCCCCACCAGGTTGTAGCAGCAAATGTTTTTCCTGCCAGAGAGTCTTAGTGACTCACAATTTGTTGAGCTGAGAATCTGAGGCCTGCAGCTGCCAGACGTGTTCTGTGGGTTCCCAAGGTTGCCGATTTCCTCTGCTGTAACAGATGGAGCTCAGGAGAACAGAAGAGAACTCCATCTAGCAGGAGGCAGGCATATTAGTATTCCACATGTATCCGTGTACTAAAACCAGAAAGTGGTTATGTCAGAAAACAATTAAACTTATCAAAATGTCACCTGTGATACCTTGGTGGCCTGACAATGGTTATATCCTGTAAAAATTACTTGAGGTTTATGCACGTTTTAACTGAACCATATAGATGGTTAGAACAGAAATACATAGTGTCTTTTCCATTAGTGTAGACTAAAATACCATTCGCTTCTAAGAAATGATTAAATTATAAAATTCAGGTATATTAAAGGGTAGCACTCACTGAAAATTGATCTACTTGTATAATAATATCACTTTCTAGAGTTACTAGTGTGTTTGTACTTTATTCAAGAAGGAAATGTATTCGCACGTGACACAGTATGCAGGGGGGTAGGTCACAAGGTTCAACCCTTCCTCTTCTTGCAAGGGCTTTTCAGAAAGCCTTATCATTCTAGTGGATCTAAGGACCATTTTCCCAAAGGGGGAAATTGCACATTAGCTGTCCCCCAGCAGAATGGTAAGCCAGAGTGCCTTCTTCCCCTGTATTGTTTTTTTCTGTGGTAAATAAAATACCAGAGCTCCTTTTAACTTGCCTTTCATTCCAAACATCTATGATTTATTTGCTGTTGTAACCTGGGGACAATGGAAAGGGAGGGAGGAGAGAGCTAAACGTAGATGTATTCCCTATGTATCCAGGGAGGTGTTCTCTATGTTATTTAACCTCAAAATAAAGTTAAAGAGGAGAAATGAAAGAGAACTGATACCCTTTGAATACCCACACCATACAAAGTATCTACATTTCCTCATTTTATGTTCAATGAAATTTCATAAGTGCGTTTCATTAGCATCACTTGAACAACTTAGACTCAGAAAGAGCAAATAACTTGCCCCGCACCACGCAGTTCCAATGCGGGCTGAACTGAAAGCCGCCCCCCCCCCTTCGCCTACCCCGGCTTCCCAGCAGAAGCTGTTCGCATTCCCCTTCCCAATGGCTATCTTTCTGCATCTTCAAATCTTCATTTCTACACAGAGATTTGCATTTATTTATGGAGGCAGCATTGGGTTTCGCTTTTTAAAAATAATTCGGGGCCTGTTATATCAGGCCTACCTGTGTATAATGAATATTCAGCAGCATTACAGCAACACATTGAAGGTTAACACTTTCTTTTGCATATTAATGGTAGGCAAAACAGAGAGCACTGAAGCCGGCAAATGGAACGGCGATTTTCTATTTTCTGCCACATTATTGACAGATACCAGCTGTTCGTGTTTTGTTGTGGGGTGAATTTGTCAGTCCTGTTGTAAATGTCATCCTTCTCACCCTGTACAACTAATTTCAGAGAAGAAAAGCATATTTAAAATGGGATTTAGAAATAAGAAAGGACTATCGTAAAAAGGAATGATGTGATTGGGAAATCTGTATTTCGAGCTCATGGCAGTGTGTGATGGAGAGATTTTAGAGTAATCCTTTTATCTTTATTTGGAAATTGGTGAACACAAAATACTAATTTTCTTCTGTTACTAATCCTGGAGGCTTCCAAACATGGGACACGTATGTATGTATGTCACTTAATGCTTCCTTGAGAGCGTGACTTCTTTCTACCGCCATAAATTTACTTCCTTTTTAATGTAATTTTTTTAAGAACAAAACCTTTCTTTGTGCTTATATATTTACAGGTCTTGATACGACTCATCTCTGCTTATAACTGTATTCTTGAGTTATCAGTAACTGTTCAGGCCACATTACCAACCACGCACCTGTTCTTCATTGCCCCACAGAATTTCCTTCCATCCTCCTGAGACACACAGTCTGTTTTCCTGGCCCTCCCACCTAACCAACCCTTTTCTCTTTTTGCCTCTTCCCCTGCGTCGGAGGCTTCACGGGGGTGGTGATGGTGTAAGAAGTATTGATCTGGGTATTAGGAAGGAGGGTAAAGTCAAGTAAACACCTTCCTTGCTCCCATAAACCTCATCCTTGGCACCACTGTCCCAATATTTGTGTGCCCCAGATGCCTCCCCTTGACCTTCATTGCGTTCTTCTCAGCCACACCTGGTAAATTTCCTTTTCCATCCTTCCCTCTGTCTTCCTTTCTCCTCTGCTGTCTTCTTTGGGAACAGTTTGTTGCTTTGGCTTCAGGTTTCTCTTCCTCCTTGGGTTTGAGGAACAGAATGCAGCACATGGAGTTTGCATCTTGTACATTTCAAGGTATTCTGCCAGCTCACAATTAGAGTTGTTACCTGAGATGTTTCTTTTTGTATCCAAAGGTCCACCTTTGGAATCTCTGTCACATTCATTCAACTTTTTTCCTCACTGTTGTAAGAGTAAATTAAGAAAGGAAGAGAAATTTAAGAAGCAAGGGGCCCCTCAGTCTGCAGTCTCTGCAGTAGATGGTCTACCATTCTTGTGAAGTGTAAATTTGTCAGCACCCCTGCCCCTGGACTTGCTGGTTCCCATGTGCTCTTCCACTGGGGCTCCAGGAAACAGACACTGGAGGGTGTGATTAGGCAGGTGGAATAATCAGGGAAATAGAATGGGCGGGTTGGGACTGCAGACTGCAGGCTCCGTTCTCTTTCTAGTGCCCGGGAGAGAACACTTGGACTGAAACAGGGTCAGAATCAGTGCAGAAGGGATTGGATAAGCTACTTTTAATGGCATATAAATTACACCCAGGACAAGTATCCAGTCTACGTACTTTCTAGACCTTCAGCGCTTTCTGTTTCACAGGCCAGAGAGTTTTCTGCAGACAAGTGATTAGTGAGATGTGTCTGATTCTATTTCCAAAGTAATGTTTACAGGACAGGTAGTCTTGGCACTCAAAACTGGATCATTTAGCACACTTTCCCCATTCGTTAAGATACCATCTACATTATACAGGTTCTGTATTGCGTTAGTAGTGTACACTGGATATGTTTTGGGTTTTATAGGATTTTGTGAGAACCCTGGGTCTCTAACTTTCTTTTTTTTTTGAGAAAATTCATCTTGAATGCCATACAGATAGATTTTTCAAATCTTGTAAACTAGGGATCAGCTTGTAAACTCAATGAACAAGTGTTTTCTGTTTCTCAATTGAGAAAATTAAATAAGGAAATCAGCATAAGCAGTTTAAATTTGTTCACCATGTTTATAGATAATACATATGCTCTCTTTCATCATTTTTTATCTGGATGGATTTTCATGAATATGTAAATATTTTTAAAACTAAATACATAAGCTTACTTGTAAGCATTAATAAAATAGAATGGCTTTTCTAGTTAGAAGATTTACATATTATTTTAATTACCAAAAAAATTGTAAAGGATTACTCAAATGCAATAACAACTAATTCAGCATGAATATAATAGCATTTAAATATAGTACAACTTCTGTTCATTTACCTTGATAATATGTTCATTTGCTTAGTTTTGTATTTCAATAGATCACTATATACAATGGAAAAAATCTAAGGGACAAAAACTAAAGCACGTAAATTTTCTATTTATAAAAAGAATGCAGTAGATATATAATTTTATTTCCCAGTGGGCATTGCAAAATGAATTTTATCTGACCTCCCCTGTCTTCCTTCACGATGGTTTTGTCTCCTTCCATACTTCACGTGAAGTGGGGAGACCATTGCTTCTGTACCCACCTTCAATTTAAAGTAATCACAGAAGGCATACGAATCCCCTACATTTAAATAGTTCTGACTTTAATAAGAATTTTAGTAATTGTTTTAATATTTGCTTAGCTTGAATAATGCAACTGAAATTCTCTGCCATCCTCATCCTCTTGGTTGCCTAGCAACACAGAACAGAGCAGGGATCCAGCAGAACAACAACAACGAAAAAATGCACAAGGCTTAACTATCAGGGAAACTGATGAAAAGAAGCTGTTTCTTTCAGATTAGATGAAACCTTGGGAAAAGTTATCTAGCAATTTCTGTAACTAACATGTGCAGGCATGCATGTATGTGCGTATAAATTTAACCTTCATAGACCGTAGGGGTAGTGACAGTTACCTCTGGTGACATGTAGCTCACAAGCAGAATTACCCAGGGTTTGAGGACTGGGGCTATAAAAGCCAGTAGGAAACTGTGCCTTATAAATGGTCTCATATGAAAACAAACAGCAGTTGTTTGCATACAAGAATTAGACCTTATCTAACATAGGTGAATTTTATCAGAAACAATTTTGTAGCAATAAAGTTTAAATGTATTTAGAGTTTAGGATGTTTTCAGATAATAAGAATTCTTTTAGTCAGCTGTTGGATTTCACTTGAAAAGTATTAGGTTTACTGTTTAAGCCGGATACAATTCAACTTAAAAGATTATTATTATTCATCACAAAGAGACTTTTATTAAAAATTTCTAAGGGTATCTCATCTATGAGAGGCAGTGGAATGAGTTGCCCATGGAATTATGGAAAACTTTTTCTGGGTAATTTTACAAGCCTTGTGCCGTATCAGCATCTGTTTGAATTTGTAGCAGGACTTTTTCCCGTAGGTTAAAAGGATATACATGATACACGTGATATACTGAGCTTTCTCTAGCCCTGTGCTTTTGCAGTATGTTTTAGAATATATATGTTTAAGGCACTACATGTCTTAAAGGGTAGCATCCTATATTAAAATCAGCAACAGTGGCAAGACTTAAACTGAGGAAAATGCACTCATATGAATTTACTGTAGTTTGAGTCAGAATACCTTATTTACTAAAAGATAATATTCTTAGATCCAATCTGTAAATAAGGGAGGGGAGATGCTACAAAAGGCATGAAGCAACTCATCTGGAGACTTAATTAAAATCACGATGATACATTCAGCCTGGAGTTTAGTTTTATTTTCAGCTAGTCATCTGCAGCCATGCTTCCCACAGAGGGAGGCTGCCAGGCTCACAGCACACTGTGCAACTTGGATGAACAGTATTACTGGCTGCTTATGAGCATATTACATCTGGGATCTGTGGACAGCAGCCAGAGCAGCAAGACAAAGATGCTGAACACAGGGTATTTTCTAGGTAGGTTTCTAAGCTGCCTACATGCTCATTACTTTTCTTCAATATGGTGTCCATAATGTAGTAAGAAACAAAATACAGGGTGGGGCAAATGTAGGTTTACAGTTGCCCATATGGAAAATGATGTAATAGTTAATAATAATACAAGAATAAACTGTGTTCCACATACTCACCACTGTAAACCTGTATTTACCCTGCCCTGTATATTTCCAGCTTAATTTTTGTTTCTGGTAAGACCAGCAAGTTATTCTGATTTTTCAGTTGTTCAAACAAACCCGTAAGTCCTGTGGTATTTGTGTTTTTCAAGTTAATTTATTGACATGTAGCTGAGGCAGTAAACTAGTTATAGCTCCAGCAGCCGAAGCAGCTGTTCTGCCGCTGACATTTGGTTCGTTTGCCTCCACGTCTGTGTCAGAAACTTGGCGTGTGGTTTCTGTGTGTGCACGAGCATATGCACAGGCGTGTGCATGTTTGTCCCAGGAGCGCTGCCCAACCAAAAGGCAACGCAGAAGATCCATTATTTCAGGGGCAAGGCAAGGTTACATCTTGTGACGTAGGAATTCATTCAACAAGTATGCATTAAAGGAGTAAGATGTGCAAAGAAGTCTGGGTACAGAACTAAATAGAACATTCCCCTGTTCCCCAGCGGCTTGCAGTCTGGTTTGCCTGACTGCAGTAGAGCAGGGCATGTCAAGAAGTGCTGGAGCCTGAAGTAAGATCCATTCTTCTGTCAGAAGAGGGCAGGTGTGTAGGTCATCGAATGTATCTGCAGTATCTGTGATGGCCAGTCTAGTAAACAAGAACACTCTCTACGGAATGTGGTGGGCAGCCGTTGGAAGAGAGAGTGTTGTAACTTGAAGTCATGAAGTACCCTAAAGAAAGGTTGTGAGCAGAGCCAACATACTGGGCATAAGGCACCCATCCTTAGAAAGGCTGGTTTATCAGGTGCAGTTTCCTACACTGATTGAAAACTTCCTCTTAGTGGCAGAACAGCTCACTGTGTACTGTGTCTAAACTATTTTACAAACAATGTGGTTTCTGTTGAACATCTCTTTTCCTTCTGTGCGGCTGGGATTTTTGTGCACCCTCAGCAGAGGGTGACTGTGAATAACTCCCCATAAAAACCCCGGGCACTGATTGGTGAATGAACTTCCCGTGGTAGACAAGGTCGCACTTGCCGCTGAGGAAATTACGTCCTGTGTCACTCCGCTGCTAGACTACCGGAGGCTAGACCTGGTTTCCTACAAGACTGCATTCTGGGAGCCTCTTCTCCCTTGCTGATTTTATTTTTAATCCTTTTGCTGTAACATAATCATCACTGTAACAATTTCTGGGTCCTTCGAGACCCTCTGGTGAATCATTGTGACTGAAGGTGGCCATGGGGACCCCCAACAAAGGCTGAATCTGACTTTCAAACTACTCTGTAGCAGGCCATTGATGCATAGTATCTTATATCTTTTTCTTAAGTCCAAGTGTAGTTGAGCCTTTCGAGCATTAAGCTAAAGGAATAAAACAGACAAGTCAAATACTATATAATCTCACTTGTATGTGGAATCTTAAAAAAAAAAAAAAACAAACTCAGAAACATAGAACAGATTGGTGTTTGCCAGGGATGAAGGGTGGGGGAATGGGTGCGGGGAGTCAAGGGGTACAAGGGTACAAACTTACAATTATAAGATAATTAAGTTCTGGTGATATAATGTACAGTATGGACACAATATGAAGTTAACAGTACTTCACTATATATTTGAAAGTCACTAAGAGAAAAGGTCACACACAGAACAAAACAAAAACCACTGATCAACCTGCTGAATTTTGTAGCTTTGTCTTTAAAATTTTTGTGCCTTTTGGAAAAATTCTGCCCCGAGTAGCTAATATATCCAGTACAGTATTTTAATTAAAGGCCAATCACTTAGATTAGTAAGCACTTCTGAAATCCTCTTTTTGTATTCCAATTAAGTCCTACGCCTAAATTAATAGGATAAATGGCATATTCAGGTTCAGAATATATTCTCATTTTCTGTAATCATTTGGGTTTATGCCGATCAGATCAGTTTAGGTTTTAGCTTTATTTTTTCATCTAGATTTGCTAATTGGACGCATATTAAGTTATTGCTGTATTTCTATGACCTTTTCATTATGTCTTTTCCCCTTATCACTTGCCTCCTAAGCACCGTAATTTAACTTTCCATCACCTTGAAGAAAGAAAAGCAGCTTTTTTATGAACGAATGTTTTCTGGAATGTGGTCGACCTTTTATATGTAACTCAATAGGGAATAAGATGCAGACTGAGCCATTGAATTCTTAAGAGAATTCATTTCCTACTTCTTTTGAGTCTGAACATTAAACAGCTGTGCCATTCACCCCTTTCATGGTATAAAACTGACATAAGTGTAGAAGTATGTAAGTCATGTTATATCTTACTAATTTTTATTAGCCTATAAGGTAAGTGAAGATAACTGATGGGGGGGTTACGTGAGGTACAAGGCAGTACTAGAGAATGGTAACCACGACCTCTGAAAACCACTGCCTGCTTTTATACGTAGTATCGTTTTTCTAGATTTCACTTAGGAAAGAAACAGACTATTTCTTCTCGTTTGTGGTTTTAATTTAAGTACACCTGGCAGAGTTTAAGAACAACATGAGATCTTCCAGAGTGTGTACCAGGCACACAGCACTGTTAGGTGTAGGACGAGCACAATAAACGGAGCATCGGAATAAGACTGCACACTGGGGTCGGGGAGAGAGGGCACATTTCAAGTTTAAAAATAGTTCTCTCTCGTGTGCATACACCCATTTTCACTTTTCATTCCTTTTCCTTTTTCTCCCATCTTCTACTTTACACACAAAGATAAAGAGCGTGTTAAATACAGTAACACATCATTCGCACATTTGATTTTTTCATGTTGAAAGAGAATAATCCAGAGGCCTATAAATCGTGGGGGTGACTGTGATCCCAGTCTGTGACTCATGCCCCAGACTGAGCAGTAAAATGGTCAGTTGCAGTCTGCTGTTTCCTCACGAGTTCTCCGTTCCATGTAATTCTCATAATGTGAGTATAAAGCTGGTTTCAGCGATTCCTTCATTTAAAGATACATAGGCTGCATATAGAACACCCCTAACGGCGAGCCAGCTACTTTGCCTGTGTCTAGTTGAAGAAGCAGTAATACGTTCGGGGGTAGGGGGAAAACCTGGCAAGCGTGAAGCTCTTGACTGGCAGCAGAATGTGGCGTGTCCATCTCCAAAAAGATACACAGACACTGTGTACTATAATTTAAGGGTAAATTGCGGATTTTCTTGGGTAACGGAGATCTGTGGAACCCGGCATCTCCACTGCACCGTCATCACCAGCATCTCTGCACCCTCATGACTTGGGTCTAAGGGTTTGTGAGGTTTCTTATGTTTTCAGGAGTCTTGTCTTTTCTCTGGCTGTTTTCTGTGTAGTAATTTGATAATAGTGATCCACAGTCTCAAAAGAGAGACATTTGACCCATCAAATCAAATTCTAAAAACTTATCCAAAGAGAGTATTCTTGGCAGTAGAACAAATAGATACACAAACGTGTTCGCTGCAGGGGCTTTTTATAAGAACAAAAAGAGGAACAAAGACCTCAATCCCCAGCAGCTTTGGACTGTTTGATCATGCCGTTTCAGTATAATGGTGTACTGTGCAGTCATTCATATGAATGGCTGATGTCGGTCCAGGGTTTGCAATATGCAGCCACATAATACACGTATTAATGCAGAATAATCCGAGGACTTTGCAAATCTGCATAAAAATGTCCGATGTATCGCATTGATACGTATTTGGCTTATATGTGCATTATGTTCTTTGTGATTTATAAATGTATTCAGTCAAAGAAAAATTCTAGAAGAATACAACTGAAATGTAAATAATGATATAGGTATAAAGTGATTTTTAAAAATATGTTATATATTTGAATTTTTCTAAATTGAAGGTATTACTTCGTTTGGGCCAATAGTTACATATTCACTACCTCTGTGCTGTAGATAGAATAAAGAACTCTGGTCACATTTGACTGTTTTAATGAAAAGTAATGGAACATAAATGAAATGGAAAAAATTTACTTGCTCAGCAGCACTTGGCACATTTCTCCGTGCTCAGGAACCTCATGTGGCTGGTGGTTCCCACACTGGACCCAGCAGATATAAAATATTTCCACCAACACCCACAAAGTTCTGGCGGACAGCACTGCCTAACTCCTGAATGAAACGTTGTAGGCCTTCACCAGTTGCCCGTGGAAACATTAAGACATCTTCCTCCCACTAGGTAGAGCAGTGGAATTGCTACATTGCTTCCTATAAACTTGTGGCTGGCAGTCGGGAATTGAGGTGACAGCTGTCTGGTGAGGAGGGGCCGTGAGGTTCTGAAACTGGGAGCCCCTTGGGCCTTTGCTCCCAGGCAGACTGTGAAGGCCGTGCAGCCGTGTGCCTTCCAAGGGCCTGACCTACTCTGTGTTCTAACGTGCACCTGTGAAACAGGTATCGACTGTCACCATCTTTTTTTCATGGATGGAAAGATTGGCTTTGGAAAGATCGACCAGAAGCCCTACTATGCCTCTTTTCCAGAGGTCTCTTCATTCACAGGAGTAATCATAGATAACTACCAATTACTTACTTGCTCTCACAAAAATAAGCATTGAGATAAGGGTTGGAAATCGTCTGTTCTTCAGTGTTTTCTTTTACCACACCCCCGTCTTTGTGTTTAAAATTAGAGAAGTGAAAACATACCATTCAGTTTCTACTCCACCGCCCAGCAAATTGAAATCCCAGTAAATGAGAAGAGGACATGTGTTCTTCCCATGCATGTAACTTGAACAAAACAATGATAAAAATTGTAAATATGCTTAGCTCACTGTTGGTAAAAGTATATATAATTATATAAACTTTTGGTTATGTGAGAACTGCAATAAATATGACGTGTAAGATATTTTGGTAGGATATACTATAAAATATATGCAGCCTTCAGTTCCCGAGAAAACTAGGGGGGGGTAGTTTAACCCCATTGAACATTATTTTCTTCTAGAAATTATGTTGTTCTTTGAAAAATGACTTCTCAGTTTGGTCGCACCCTCGGGTACGTCCGAGAGTGGCAGACCCACTGCCTTTTACTTCACTGGGTGCGGTTCCTTCTCCTTCCTGCAGGATTTCGGTCGTGGTCCTGAGGCCTCCTTAAGCACAGGCTTAGAAGGGTCTGCACACCAGCTTTTTAGCAGCAGTGGTCCAGGCAGTTCTTGTTAGTCCTCTTTTTCCCCATTTCTTCTTTATTTTTGTCTTCCCTTTTCCTTTCTTTCCCTTTTTGCTTTTTCCCTCTCTTTATCTTTGTTGCATTGCCCTGCTTTACTCCTTCATCTTTACATCTGTTTTACTCTTAACTTTTTAAGTAAAATACACCCAAGGCCAGTTTTTTCCCATTAGTCCAGCCAGCTCTTCGGATTGACCTTGAACTAAAAGACCGTTACTGTCTGCTTCAGTTGTTGGCCCTGACCTTTTAAAAGGCATACTTTTAAAGTAGCCAAAAAAGATCAGTTTAATTTTATTTTCCCCTTTAGTTATCTTAGTGTTAGAATTTTTCATCTGTCTCAAATATAGTCTGGGTTTAACCATTCCCGTATCTCAGTTAAATAATTTCAGCAGGACAAATTATTTTTGTAGACTTGAAGCTAGTGTTACATTTTCTTGACATTCTTTCCTTATATCAAGCAAACCTTTTCCTTAAAGGTTTTAAGTAGCTTGCCTGTTTGAATTTTTATTACGGGTCAGAAAAAAATTATTGATGTAACCTGTTTTTATTCATTGTATTAATGAATCTTCTGTTAATCAGATTCAACATGCAGATAACAATATTTAGTGAATGAGAATTAAGCAAAGTAAAGCAAAATAAAATTTTAACTCAAAAGCTACGATGGTCATATTTTTCACTGATAACAATGAAAGACACTTCAAGGCTGAGAGTCCTTCATTTTCGGTGTAGTTAGTAAAGTTACTACTGGTTCCCTATTCATAATCAGCTGATTAGGAACCTTAACTCCAGCTGCATCCTTAACTTTCCTTTGCCGGGTAAAGAAGTGTGTTCACAGGTTCTGGGGGTCAGGGCATGGGTATTCCTGGGAGGCCAATTCTCTGACAGCTACAATGTGGGTATTTTTTGTTTTATAAATAATATTGTGAAATAACGATGCCCCAATTAACTTCCTTTTATATTTTAGTTCTATCTTTATTTAGTAAGGTAAAAGATGATGAAATTTCTTCTGTAAGTTAAATAATATTCTGCTTATTTCTTCATTATATATAACTCCAGGTTTTCTGTATTTCTAATTATTGCGTGGTTTAGGATTTTAAAAATGATATAGATGTATTAATATTGGAGACCTGGGTTATTTTAGAGGTTGCAGAATTTGTACTTACATGTAACAATATTCTTGCTACTTTTGTAGACTATGGTTATTATATAGGAATATAAAAATTATTGGCGAGAGACAAGTTGAGGCAAACCTACTAAAGATATGAAGAATTATATTTATTTTTCTATGGAAATTAACATATGGGATTTTTATAAAATATTGACAAATAAGAACAACAGAGGAGGTTTTAGACCTTAAAGTAACACAGTGTTCACCACCAAAACATACACTCTGCCTATACTCGCTTCAGGTGTGTGAGATAGCGTGTGAGTACCTTAAATACATTCACACTCAAATAATTGTGACATATAGCATAACTGGTTAGAGTACAAAACTGTATTTGTATGAATGTCTCTTAAAATTTATCATTTAACATAAAATAAGAATCTTCCAATACTTTAAATGCTGAAAGAACTATAACACCCTGAGAGACTAAAGTAATAACTCAAATGCATAAGGAAAAATGTACCAACAAATATGAGATTGATAACAAATTTGAGGATTTGAATTGGTAATAAATAGATGATAAACAAGTGAGCAAATAGATAGGTATAATCTACAGAAAGGGGCAAGAGATCTAATAAACTTTAGAAGGAGCTGGCCTCTGGTTTGCCTTTCCCAAAATTAAGCCTAGTCGCTCATTTATGTTGGTACGTATTTCTGACACCCCAGTATCACAGCCAATGTTTAAGTTCTATTGTTCAGTATGGGAGAGTTTTTATTTTATTTATTAAGTCTCCATTTGTATTGAAAAAGGAACACTTTGAACTGTTGAGAGAAAAATAGCTCTAAGTATCTATGGTTACTTGAAATTCTGGAATATTTTAGTCGTTTCATTTAAATACAAGCAAATCATAGCTGTATGAATCAGGATATAAAGTTAAGGCCCATAAGTTATTGGCATTATAATATAAAATTTGGATTACTTTGTAAGAATTCCAAATAGAAGGAAGTACCATATTAAAAGGATCTATATGGTAACCTTTTTTTTTTTTTGGCTTTGCTACCGCAAACTTCACTAACTATGGGCAAGGAGTGATCAGGAAAAGTAGTAAGTTCAATGCCCTCTTAAAATTTTGTTCTGTCGGCAAAGCGTGATTATTTAAAAACGGTAAGTTTTTACATGCTGTTACAATTTCACTAATTCTACGTATTTTACCAAGTTGTATATTTAAGTAGAAAACTACATGAAATACATAAGATTTTTCCCCCATGGCCAGGACACACCGTGGAACTCGGGCGCGGAGGGAGCCCACCCGATGGCACGGCCACTTCTCCAGTGGGACGTAGGCCGCACAGGGGCTTTTGCCGAGTCAGCCCAGTCAGCTCGCAGTTTGACATCTGCCGGATCAGGCTCGGAGCGTTTCCAAGCATTTTGTCCCGGGGCTGAGAGTTGGGTGGGATGTGGGGTGCAACGCAGGAGTATGCTGCTGACCTGGGGAGGTTCCAGATACGAGGAGGAGGGTTGTTCCTCACCGATCTGCTCACGCCGCTGCCCTCCAGGGTGCCCTGCATCTAACCAGCGAGGGCAAGGGGGGAACAGAGGGGGGCCTCCTGCAGAGACCAGGACGAGCACCTGTTTCTTGGCTCCCAGTTCCGGCTCTTTTATCTCTGTATCCGTGGTACTGGCACTTCTCTGCCTTCCTTGCCAAGAAGAAAGAACTTCTAGAAATTTATTTTTTAATGACTTAGACGGTAATAATGCCCTTCACAACAGAATAATGGTTGCTTTCTCACGGAACTGGAGCAAGTAACCCAGGCCTGAGCTGTGGGCATTAGAAGAGAAGCAGCTGGAAAGAGAAGGAAGTCTACCCTCTCTGGTGCCGTTAAAAAAAATGGGGGCTCAGTGTCTAACAGTTCCTTGCCCTGACATCACTGTGATAGACAGAGGGACCGGGGAGCCCCACATCCCCCTTTTCTCATATATTTGTACAGATGCCTGTTTTATTTATTCCCTTTTAAGTCTGCTCTTTAAGTTTGTTTTAATTGATTCTAGAGCTCTCAGTAGGGGGGGGAGGGTGGGAATGGCTTTGAGCCTCTGGGATAGGCTAATGCTCTGAATCCTCCTTACGGGGCAGCCTACCTCTCTTTTGGAACAGGCTGGCTGCCTGTTCATCTGCCCATCTCTGCAGGTCTCTAAATGTTTCTGTGACTTTTATATATTATGAACCTCATGATTAATGACAGCTTATTTAGCAGCAAAAGTGCTAGACAGAAGACTTAGCTATAGAAAGTGAAAACACTTTTTATGCAAAATAAATGCAAAGTGGTACACATACGTAAGGGGTTTATGTAAGGTGAATAAGCCTAGTAAGAGTTTCTGTAACAGTCTCTTTGGGATCCCAAGTATGTATGAGAGAATGTAATGTAAAACCTTTATGTTGAGTTAATTACACCCTGTAATACTTAGCATTACTTCTTACCAAGCTTGCATTTCACATGACTTTGTAATGATTGATGAAATACAGGTAAAGCACATCTGGACACTACTTGGCATGTACAAAGCGCTCATTAGCTTCTTTTCCTCTTGTATCAGATGAGTCTTGCCATCAGTTCTAACTCTAAAATTGAGTTTCTTAGACTCTGAAAATGTTCAGTAAATGTTAGCCATTATTCTTGTTGTTTTCTTCTGTATTTTCATATAAATCATTTGCTTTAAGATTTTCATGGTAAGAAACAGGAATTGTACATGCATAAAGGAAAGTGGAGAATTAAGACAATACCATCAATTCAAACACACAAAGATATTTAACTCTAACCTATTTTCCTAATTCTTCTGGATTTTCACAATTAGCTAGATGACTTCAGTGCTTCTCTGTAGCATCCGAGAATTAAAATGTTTTTCATGCACTAACCTTTCAATAAGTATACAGTGACTCATTGATAATTGCTATTCTTCTTCAGGTCACATTTATGTGTACATATAGGCAGAATTTTTCCGTTATTCATGAAGTCCTGCAGTTCTGCTAATAATTGAACAAGCGTGTCCTGATGCACATTGCATGTACTTGAAATGAGCCTTGTGCAGCTTTAGGGCTTTCCATTTGAATATCAAAGAGCCTGGTGCTATCAGTGAACTTGGCGTCTGGAGAGCAGCCTGTTTACTATTTAATGACGCAGTGGTGTGTCATCCTCTCTTTGCAGTCTTTTTGGCCCAGGGCTGTTATAGCTCAACTAGTTCCTCTGCTGTTAAAAAAAAGAAAAAGAAAAAAAATGATCAGGTTTCTTTGCCTGATATTTGCAAAAGGAAAAATAAGATTTGTCCATATCAATTCAGAAGTCTTTATTCACTTCAACCCTTTTTTACTCCAGAAAGAGTTTGAGGCCTTCATTAGAGAGGCAGTAGGGTACAATAAACTTTAAAATTCATGATCTAGATAATAGGACAATGTAGGAAAAGATAACATGATTTATACACAAGGCACTTGCTGTTAGGAACTAGGCCACAAAGCCTGTCTCTTTTCAAAGTGGTCGCGGAACCGGATCCAGGGCAGTCGTGGGTGTGCAGGGGTGATTCTTATTCACCCTGAAGTTTGAAAATCATGTTGCTCTAAATGTTTTAGCAGCCAGTACAGAAAGGGAGAGATGTTTTGTTACATGAGTCATGCTGCCCCTTAGGTAGAAACAAATCAATTGTCCCAAAGAAGCATAAGAATTCCTCCTTACAAAGACCAGAGTGAATTTCTGGGTGCTTTGGTGCTAATGTATCCATTAATATTAATCTATCTCTCCATAGAAAGTTTATTGTAACAGTCTAAACTCATTGGTTTTTATATCTGTAACAGGTAAGTCATGTCATACAATTCCTTCATCCACAGTATAGTGGGAGAAAGGCAGGGGTGAGAGTTTTCTCTGCACTGACATGTTAGATGATGAAGTAAAACGAGTTACTTTGGCTCCTGTTCACAGTGTTGTATTCTACTTCCCCCACTTGCTCTTGTTCTGCAAGCCCACACTTTCATTAAGAGATGAAATCATCACTTGAAGAGTTGAAGAGTGAGCGTATGAGGGAATTTCAAGTACAGTCAGTGTGTGTATTGTTCTCAGTCTTCGGGAACTGAGCTGCGCCCTTGAGCTTTATAACATGCTGCCGCTGCAGTGTGGCCTCGCCCCCGCGGTGCTTTGTCCTCCTGAGCACCAGTGGGTGGAGCTCCTTCTCCATTTATCATGGACCCCCTGCTTCCAAGGCACAGCTTACATGTAGTTGCATTCAGGTCGTTCTCGTCTCCTGTGACACCAAAGTCAGGAATTTCCTCCCTGGCTGTACTGTCCATTTCTGACACTACTCCTAGTCCGTGAACCAGATGGTTATTTGTCATCCTGGCAGTAATTTACGGTCTCTGAAGTTCTTTTCAATCCTCCCTGTGTATGATCCTTGACCTGGTTTTAAATGCTCTCACCGACTAAGCCCTTGATGACCCAGCAGCCACAATCCTGGCTTCTTTCTATTTTTGCAATCCCAGAATCTGAGAAGTAGTGATACTGCTAATTGGAACACTAGTTACTCGAACTATTGGGTGAAGTTAATCACTGCCTTTATGTTCCAGTAGTGCTTTACTCGAACTTCTGTCCTTGAACTTGACCCAGTGGAGTGTAGTTCACTGTGCGGCAGTCTCCCTCAGTGGAATGTGAGCCCCTGCCCCCCTAAACAGTCCCAGATATTACTTGTCTTTTAGCCTCCCACTGTTTCTGAAACACTGTAAGCACTAAATAAGTGTATTTTAATTGCGTGTAATTCTCATAATCAGCCATTATATGCTTATTTTGCATTAGAACACCTATGACTATTATCATGTCTAAATATTTGTTGAATTGAATCTATAAGCTAGGTTGCAGGCTCTTCAACCTCTGGAGAGGAATTTTGACTACACTGGCACCTTTTTCCCTCTTGATTGCTTTAATGAGGGGGCATTAGATGGCACCACTTAGAACCAGAGGGACAATAAATGATGGAAACACAGCCTCATTTGTATCACCGTTTGAATAGAAAAGCTCACAAGTTACAGACAGTAATTATTTTTTAATGCTGTCTTCCCTGCCCTGGAGGGTGGGTACCCGGGAAGTCAAGGTCATCATCCAGCAGGGAGAAAAGGGAAGTAAGGTGGTGAGGATGCTCAAAACACAACCCTCTACCCCGCCCACTCAGCCAACTCCAGGGTTATTTTTTCCCTTTAATCCTGAATTGTTTGGATACATTTTAAAATTAACTATTATAATTATTTAAGAGGTTAAAATTTAGTCAGATGCACTAAAAATCACTGAATTATACCCTTTAAAAATAGGTTTTGTTATTTCTGAATGGTATCTCAATATAAATTTTAAAATAAGGCAAAACAAATAAAAAGAGATTGAATGCCATTCCATTCATTCATTCATTTAAATAAGCTTATACTAAGTGTCTAAAAATGCAGGCAGAAGCCAGCTTTGATGTTGCAACTTGAACCCCATATAGACTGTTCTATTGGGAATTTATAGTCTAGTAGAGGAAATACAATGTGTATGAAAATCAGCCTAATGTTGGAGGGAAAGTGGTGTGTATTGTAAGAGAGCTACAGATAAATTGCTGAGGGAAAGCAGAGGGAAAGATTAATAAATTCCAGCAGCAAACATGAAAGAAGGATTTGAGAAGAAAAATATTTGAGTGCTCATTGGTTTTCTCCATGAAATAATGTGGAATTGATTGGGTAGGTTGGTGGATTTGGTGGTGGTGGGATGAGGGAGTACCCTGCTGATGACTCACACTTTCTCAGTGAATATTGGGCAGATTTCACCTGAGTCTGGATAGATTGGGACAGTGGGAAGGAAGGAGATGCTGTGAAATTGCAGTACCTTGCAGGGGGAGCTGCAGAGTGTGCATCTTAGAGAATTTCAGGTGAGGTCAATTTGTGTGTTTTTGTCTTTAGTGCTCTTGTACCCGCACAGTGAAAAACTAACTGGGCATAGGTGAGCAGTGTTGGAGTCTCTGACATGAATATAACAAGGGGACAATGGGCCTGGGGATTCGAGAATGGCAAAAGAAAGGAATTACAGTGGTTTGGGGAAGTAAATTTTCAATACAGTGTCCGCATCACCTGAAATCTTAGAAATGCAAATTCTGGGGCCTAGAATCAGAAGGGTGGGGCTCAGCAGTCTGTTTTTTTCTTCCTCTTCTTTTTTTTTTTTAATCCTCACCCAAGGATGTGTTTGCTGATTTTAGAGAAAGAGAGAAACATCAATCTCTTGCCTTTGGTTTTTGAGCTGACTGGTGATTGAACCTGCAACCTAGGAATCTGCCCTGACTGGGAATCAAACCTGCCACCTTTTGGTGTATGGGATGACACTCCAACCAACTGAGCAACCCATCCAGGGCGGCATTCTGTTTTAACAGGCCCTCCAGTCACTTTAGTAACACACCAACACCCAGAGCCACTGGTTTGGGAAATCTAAACTACTTAAGGCAGAAGTACAGTTATGGGAAAGGAGAAGAAATGGGTGTCGATGAGTAACTAGAAAGAAGTAGAGTGTAAGTATGCCTTCATGTCTCCATGAGAGGGAAGAATTGTGTGAGTCAGGAATCCATGTGAGCGAGTTGAGAAGGTCGTCAGAGACTAGGCCACTTGAAGGATTCCAGCAGTGGAACCGTGAAGAGATGTACGAGTCATCTGGATGGTCCATGTTGGGGCAGCTCTGACCGCAGCTGTGATACAGGTGTAGGAGTGAAGAAGGAAATTGCGAGGCAGGGGCTGAAATCGCCATTGAAGGAGGAGTGACTAGACAGTAGGCCAGCGGCTAAAGAAGGGGGGTTAGAGGATGGTCTAGTGTGGCTCATCTTCCTCCCATTGTCATCCTCTCCCCCTTCCTCGGATCTGTGGGATGATTGAGAGGAACAGCCTGGACTTTAGACCCAAGATGCAAGATGGTGGTGCCCTCAAGTTAGACTTAATGAACTGGACACATGAAAGAGTGTAGGAGGGGTGAACTAGGGGAAGATTGAGTCAAATTAGTGACTCTTCGGGTTAGTGCAGAAATAAGTGACCAGTTGGAAATGGATGACCTGAAAGTCTCCGACTCCTGCTTGTTACTGCAGTAAGCAGGATGTCGGTCAAGATGAGGCCTGGTGAAATCCCTCCCAGCTGGCGTGGTTAGGATTAGCACTTGGTTAGTTAACTAGAAATCATGTTAGCTAGCTGATGTGATTAGTATTAGCACTCAGTTAACCCTCCCAGCTGACGTGATTAGTATTAGCGCTCAGTTAGGTAACCTAGTTAGTTAGTATTAGCACTCAGTTAGTTAACTGGAAAAAAGTTATGAAGAAATAGTGCATTATATACTTGCAACATTTTATATTAGTTGTATAATTATCATATTCACTGCATGAACTTAAAAATTGTTTTTCTTGAATAAGCCATACTCAATATTGTCACCTATAGATTCCAGATTTAGTTTCTTTCAAATAGAACTAGAGTTTGAAGATACTTGAGAAAAGAACCAAAGGGAAGACTCTTTCTAGACTTTCCCATTTTTTTTCCATTTTGGTTTTATTTTTTTTATTGTTACATAATTTTTAATGACTTACCTTTATTTTCTCTTTTCAAAGTGCACATTTGTTTTTACTACAACTCTCTGGGCATTTTGTAGTTCATTGATGTGCGCATTATTCGATTGTTACATAATTGCAGAGACAGGTGTGGGAACAAACACACCTGATATGATACACACACAGTTCAAGAAATGGGAAACACCTGCATGAGCTCCCAGATGTCCAGTGTGCTGTGGGTGGGTGTTTCACAGAAGAAATTAGTAAGTTAGTCTGTCAACTTGATGAGTTGGAGTTCTTATTAGAGAGAAGTTCTATCATCGTTCTTAGTGATATGTAGAGGAAGGTCAATGATCCTGTTCAGCAGGGTGAGATGTGCAGTTTCTCTTGAGGTTTCCGGAGGCGTGAAGCCAGGAGGGGGTACTGACCTCTGTGATGAAGGGTGGGTCGTGTTGGGAACCCTGAGAGTCTGTAGCAATCCCTGACGTTTTTCTCTGCTCTCTCCAAAAGATACCTAGTAGAATTTAACTTAGGAAAGTTGTCTTGTAATATATTAAATGTGATTGATAATTAGCTTTCTGAGGATTACTATAGTTTTTGGATCCTTGCTTGATTTGAGAATAATCTGATATAATTAGATCAAAACATATGATAGGCATAAAATCCTAATTTCTGGCTTTTCTAACTTTTGTGGCTTATGGCTTGCATCTAATACACAAAAAGTACTTTTCGGTGTACAAAATACATAAAATAGATACGAAAATTTGAATAATCTTTTAGACCTGTGTATTTGAGTGAAACATTTTTCTCTTAAAGCTGATGAGGTAGTTTCCATAGTTAATCATGTTTTTGACTGAATAAACACCATCTCAGTAGGAAAATACAGTATTTTCAGTTAAAAGAACATCTTTTATTAGAATGACTTTTTTTAAAGATTTTATTTATTTATCTTTAGAGAGGAAGGGAAGGAGAGAAGGAGAGAAGTATCAATGTATGGTTGCCTCTCGTGAGTCCCCTGCTGGGAACTGGCCTGCAACCCAGGCATGTGCCCTGCCTGGGAATCAAACCGCGATCGCGTGGTTCGCAGGCCCACCCTCAATCCACTGACCTACACCAGCCAGGGCTAGAATGACTTTTTGAATATGTAGTCAGTGTACTTTGGCATATGATACAAATAAATGTATTTATGACATTAGGAACTAAAAGAGCCAAACAACATAACTCAGATACGGGGGATCTTTCCAGGCTTATCGTGAGCTCTGCTGTGTGTCTTCCAGTCTTCTCATTTAGTTTGGTCTTTATCCCAAGTATGGACATGACCCAAAAGATTGTTAAGACAGGATTCGTAGATGAGTGTAGTGTTAGAAGCTGTCTCTAACACAGCTAGACCATCACCTTTATGCAGGTGAGTTAAAGTAATTATGTTTACATGTCATCAATTAATTTGTCTCATTCAGAATGGCCATCAGTGGCAGGAAAAGTATATCCCACATCTCTTTTGTTCTAAAAATGAAAGTCTTCATAGTTTTATGCCAGAATTTTATTATGAACTGAAAAAACTGTTTTGACCAACAGATAAAAGTATCACTTACTGTTTTGCCTTGGCTGCTAGCAATTTTAGAGCTAGCTTATAATGATTATGCAGCCAAAGTTTTTGTATAATTAGCTTCATCTTTTGTCTCCCTTACTCTCCCTTATCAGTCTTTAATTTTTGTTTTAGTGATTCTATCCTGTTTTTTATTATAAATATTCTTAATTCCCTTTTGAAAGTTGGTGGTAGGCAGATTCAATTAATTCAACAAACAATTATTCAGTACCTAATTCTTACCATTAATTTAACTCTGTTCCACTGGCAGTGATGAAAAAGACAGGCTCTGGCTTCAAGCACTTGAAAAACAAAAATTTTTTTCCAGAAATTTGTAGGAAATGCATTGGAATGTAAAATATATGTATTTTGTCAGGCATTTAAAGTGCTCACATTTATTCTTTTATTGCTAGTTAAAAGTCCTCACTAGGATAGATTGCCATTGCCCAAGCCAGTGTTTTCTGGAGATACTTTGTTTTATCCAGACTTAAAATTCAGGCTGTAATGGGGTCTCACATACTCTCTGAGACAGCAAAGCACATATAGGCTGGCCTTGCCTATTCTTAGGGGTCTGCAGAGAGTTAGGAAGCCGTCTCTTCTGTGGAACCACAGGGCCCTCAGGCCTTTCAGCTTCACTCTGGGGATGCGATGGTGCGCGTGAGATAACCCACAGTTGCTGGGGAAGTCTCTGAAGAAGATGATAATATTGTCAGATAGGTGTTAGAAAATGATTATGAAAAGAGAAGGCTTTGCATTTAAAAAGAAAATAAAGCCATTTTCTGTTGTTCGTATTGTTCTTTTATGAAAAAGACTCTTTCGTGCTTTGTGCAACTTTCGAACCAGTATCCAGCCTTGAAGATTCAAACTACTACATAAAGGGATAGATGATTATAAATAGGGTGATAGCCAATTTCATAAATGGTTGGCAAATAGCATCATTTACGAAAACGCTGGCATTCCCACATTTAAAAATGTGAGTTAAATGCATCTTTTCCCTACCCCATGACCTGAGTTTTAAAAATTAGGTTTGGCAATTATTCTGACCTAGATGTGTCATTCCCTACCCATATGAAAGAGAATATAATTATTGCCTGAATTTTTCTGGAACTAATTGCCCTTTAAGTAAGTGTCCTTGCTTTCATTCCTCACCTTCTAACTAATCCAACTATTGCTCTTTTGCTTATTAGCACCTTTGTGTGATAGGATACTTTCTCTACCCTAAAATGTGCATGTCATAATCTCCACAACCTGTGATATGTTATGTTATGTGGCAACAGGAAGTTAGGGTTGCAGATTAGAGTAAATTTGCTCATCGGTTTACCTTAAAATAAGCAGAGCATGCTGGTTGTCTGGGTTAGCCTGTGTGGTCACAAAGGTCCTCACATACAGAAGAGGATGTCAGAGCGAAGTGACCTGACAGGAACTTGACCCCGCTTTGCTAGCTTTGACTTGAGGAAGGGGTGTCAAGGAGTGCAGGTTTCCAATACCTGGAAAAGGCAAGGAAACCTGTATCCTGGAGTCTTGACAAAGGAACACCCTGCTGACATCTTTGATTTCTGACATCCAAAGAAATCCGTGTCATGTTTCTGACCAATAGAAAGACAAGGTAACAAGTTTATGGTAACAAGTTTATGTTATTTAAGCCACTACACTTGTGGTTAATTATAATGGCAGCAATAAAAAACTTAACATATTTACCAACATTCAAGAAAATATGACCTGGCTGGTATGGCTCAGTGGATTGAGCATGGTCTGTAAACCAGAAGGTGCCAGCTCGATTCCTGGCTGGAGTACATACCCAGGTTGCAGGCCAGGTCCCAGGTGCAGGCAACTGTGGATGTTTCTCTCCTCTTTCTCCTTCCCTTCTCCTCTCTCTAAAAATAAGTAAATTAAGTCTTTGAAAGAAAAGAAAAAAAGAAAAGATGAAGATGACTCTCACAACACTCCACCCAGGAAAAGATTCAATGTGGGTGGGCTTGCAGCTCTGTTGACAGAGAAATAGGAGGCCATTGAATTTCAGCCCCTGCTCTCACTGTTTCCCGTTAATACCGAAAACCTACAGGTGCCTGTTGCCAATGTAATGACCTGAAAGAAGCACTTCAAAACAGTGTATCTTCGCTTCAGTCTTCCCATGTGGCTATCATTAGGATGATCTTTTGATAGAACAGATTTAGTGATGTTATTTGTCTTTAAAGTCCATTTTGCGATTTCCATGGACTATGGTAGAAGCCTCAGACATGTAGAGTGGCAGTTAGGGTCCTTCTGCAACAGGAGCCTTTGCCACTGCCCTATGCCACACTCTTCCTCTTTTCGGTGCACCTTCTGTCCTGCCAAGGATGCTCCTCGCGTTCTGTGAGGCTAGCATCGTATTTTGCACTTTACTTTTTCCTTCAAACGTGTCATTTCCTTCTCCACCAGTGAGGGTCCTGCCAGGTCATCATACCTGCCGGCAAACCCCTGTGCATTCTTCCAAGACGCAACTCAAGCATTAATTCCCTGGAAAATTAAGGAACCTTTCATATCAAATAAAATTGTTTGGTCTGTCCTTTAGGCCACATTGTGAGTTTGGATGCCTTGCAATATTAAAATTATTTTTTTCTATTTCATTTTCTTATCCTAAACTGCAAACTTCTCAAGGGCAACAACTGGGTTCCTCAACATATCTGTGGAATCTTGGACAATGGGGAAAAAAAACATTGAAATAATCTCTCTGTTTTGTTTATGGCTCTACTTGGAAGAATAATTCTGTGCAGTT
This sequence comes from Sturnira hondurensis, assembly GCF_014824575.4. Classification (NCBI taxonomy): domain Eukaryota; kingdom Metazoa; phylum Chordata; class Mammalia; order Chiroptera; family Phyllostomidae; genus Sturnira; species Sturnira hondurensis. Next base: position 2,951,331 of record NW_028082566.1, read on the forward strand.
TACCTGTTTTTATCCTTAAAACATTGAGAATACTCTCCAATCTAATAGAATAGCATGAGAAGTTTGTATGTGCAGCAGGTCTCTGTTGTTTCAAGTACGTAATTGCACAGTGTGTGGTCACTCCTAATTCACAGACTGGGAGCTTTCCCTTCATAGTTTTAATTAAGCTGCTAGCTGCCCCTGTTTGTAGTTGTGGGCTGCAGTTCACTTTGGAAGGCTTCAGCCCTCTCTACTTGCTTGAGTGTCATTTCTTATTATATAAAGTTTAGCCCTGGCTGGTATGGCTCAGTGGATTGAGTGCCAACCTGCAAGCCAAAGGGTCGCCAGTTCAATTCCCAGTCAGGGCACATGCCTGCATTGCAGGCCAGGTCCCCAGTAGGAAGAGCACAAGAGGTACAGACATATTGATGTTTCTCTCCCTCTTTTTCTCCCTTCTCCTCTCTAAAAATAAATAAAATCTTTAATAAAACAANCCCCTGTTTGTAGTTGTGGGCTGCAGTTCACTTTGGAAGGCTTCAGCCCTCTCTACTTGCTTGAGTGTCATTTCTTATTATATAAAGTTTAGCCCTGGCTGGTATGGCTCAGTGGATTGAGTGCCAACCTGCAAGCCAAAGGGTCGCCAGTTCAATTCCCAGTCAGGGCACATGCCTGCATTGCAGGCCAGGTCCCCAGTAGGAGGAGCACAAGAGGTACAGACATATTGATGTTTCTCTCCCTCTTTTTCTCCCTTCTCCTCTCTAAAAATAAATAAAACAATAAATAAAGTTCAAAATAAATATCTGACCACAGTCTATCATGATCCTTTAAACAGATCCTTTAAGAGTTTAACATTAACATGTTAAATTCTTGTTATTACTGTAGCTCGTCATGGGTTGTTTTTTTGTTTGGGGGTTTTTTTGAGGCTAGCTGAGTATTTTTTTATCGGAACAACTCTGTTTCATTGAGTAACTATCAGTAACAAGTGTTTTATTTTTGCCTCGCAGGTACTACAGTGCAACCATTCTGCAGATGTCTGGTGTTGAAGATGACAGACTGGCGATATGGCTGGCTTCCGTCACCGCCTTCACCAATTTCATGTTCACACTCGTGGGGGTCTGGCTGGTGGAGAAAGTGGGCCGCAGAAAGCTTACCTTCGGTAGTTTAGCAGGTGGGTGCCTGGCTGAGGATTCAGTTGCAAAATTTTCTTTAATGATGACAAGTTAACTTTCCAACACACAATACCAGTACCACTTTCTGATATTGTGTTTTTAGCCAAATAGAGATCCTCTGGACAATTTTTTAAAGAACTTAGTAAATGTTATATAACTAGAAACTGGAATGTGAGTAATAACCAGAATTGTCAGAATAATTTAAATCTACTGAGGGTATCTCTTTGCCATTATTTTTGAGTTCTGCTCAAAGGCGTGGAAGTGATGAGAGTAATTGCTTTTTGCTCTTCCGGACTTGAAAAACTTGGTATCCATAAACTCACTTTTCAGTTTTATTTTTAAATTTGGGATAATATGGAAGTAAATTTGGAACATTTTACTTCAAAGCTCTTTCAACAGTGGAATATTGGAACCATATAATTTCCTCACAAAGCAGGGACAGGCTCTCTTTGTGTGCAAACCAGGCAAAATTTTCTGGTACATTCTGGTTTCTTAAGTTTATTTTCTGTGATGGCTAAATAAGACAAACCCTTTCTCACTTTTGAGTCTCTTTTGTCTTTAAGTTCTGCCCATTTACTTTATTATTTCTCTGGGCTCTTTCACTTGACAGAGTGAGACCCATCTTTGCCATTGTCATCACATGGTTATATAATATAATTTTTCATCTTTTTCACATATACAAGCTTATTCCTACCTATCAATTAGCTATTTTCTAATGGCTTCTTTACAAGTTTATTTAGAGTAATAATACATTTTTCCATTAAAATGTCAAGTTTCAGGGACAGCATTAACTATATTTTATTTTAACTAGATATACCTAAAACACTGATAGAACTTCCTCAGGCACCTGTTCCAGATTTGATGAGAAAATACATTCTGAGTTTCATGCTCAGTTATGAAGAATGCATACTCTGTCCTGACCCTAACTGCAGGAGGGGAGTGTAATGCATCCACCCTCTCTTCTTGTCTAGGCAGTGGAAGCCCCCCGAGTCTAACAGTGGGGGGTTGAACTGTAGTATCGGCGCTGAGGGGAACAAGGGGGACAGTTGAGTAAGAGACAAACCACAACAGCCACCGTGTACAGGGAAGGGAGGGAAAGTGAAAAAAGGTGAGGGTCTAAAAGCCACACATTTATCAACCTGTTCAGGAAGCCAGAGGTGTGTCACCTAGGAAGAAAGTCTGAAAGGAGATCTGATTGAGATCTTATTGTAGCAGATGGTTGATGTTATGAGGACAAAGTGAGGGTTTAAAAAAACACACATTTATAAACCTATTGGAGAAACCAGCCGTGTTCAGCCTAGGAAAAAAACTCTAACGGGGGATCTAATAGATACCTTATTGTAGCAGATGGTAGATGTGATAAGAACATAGATTTTTACTTAATATAAGAAAAGGGTTTACAGGAACAAGTATAAAGGACACAGGGACAACAACTAAGGGAGGTGGAAATGGGAGGGAGGTGGGGAGCACGGGGGGGGGTAGGCGGGGATGCGAGTAAAAGACAGAAAACTGTACTTGAACAATAATGAAATAAAAAAATAGAATAAAGTGAAATTAGAAAAAGAAAAGTATTCCTAATAAGAGCTATCCAACAATGAATTTGTTTACTTCTTTAGGATGGTAAACTCTTAAAAAAAAAAAAGATGACCATCACGTAGTGATGTGCTAAAAATAAATTTGTACCGTTGGTTGGAAATTGGATTTGTTGACCCCTGAGGTCCAAGTCAACTCTAAGAAGAGATAAGAGCCACTTTAAAAGTTTTTAAATGGATACCCTTCCTTTTTGACAGGGCCTTAATATATACCTGAAGAGGTCTGTTCTTTGAATGGATTTTGTGTTTTCTTAAATTTGGGATTTGGCTTTTGCAATCTGAAAAAGCTGCTGATTTTGAGCTTTGGAGAAAACTCTTCTTCATAGCAGCCTCTGCTCCCTCATTTGTTGTGTTCCAGTGAGAGACTTTCTCAGCAGTTCTGCGGGATTCTGGGGTGTGATAGAGCCAGACTGGTTGGATTTGAATTGTGTGACTTTGAGCAAACTTGCATTTCCTCATTTGTGAAGAGGGATTAACTGTGGTCCCTACTTCATAGGATCGTGATGAGGACGAAACACATTTGCACACTGCCCGGCACAGAGAAGACAGTGCCCGGAGCATTTCAACTATCCCAGCATCACTATGACTGCCTCAAAGTGGCTCTTTGTGGTTTTACCCGTATTGTAAAATCAGTTTGCATCATCAGAATGCAGCAGCTTGCCTGATCTCTTGAGCTGATGTCATGCTCCCCCACTCAGTGTAGGTCCTCTGCCCCAAGGACTTCCAGAGGCCACCCTGACTATTAAGAGAAGGCATTAAGACAGTTAGTTATTTGAGGGGAAAGACTGAGACATTTCAGGGACTGCCTCTTATAAGCAACTTTAGGCATTTTTCTTTCCTGTCATGTTCTCTTTTCAACCAAAACCACCAATACCCCAGCTCCACTCACTCATGCAACACAGTGATGCCTCCAGCTGGGGAGACCTCCTCCATGAAGTAGGCGCCTGATGTCCTTGTGATGGGGACAATGAGAGTGGATAGGACAGTGGTTTAGAAGGAAAAGGGCCTGGGTTTTTGCCACAGGTCTCCTCTTTATCTGTGTATATGGATATAAATAGTGCTGTTCATGCAGTTCTGGTTTTTAGCAGACTAAATAGGTCTCACTTGAAGAACATAATGACTAATGGAAGTTTATCGCTTCAGGAGAAAACTTACTACTGGGCGGCCATTAATGTACAGTAGTCCCTCGGTATCTGCAGGCGATTGGTGCCAGGAGCCCCACAGACACCGAAACCCACAGGCGCTACGTCCCTAATATTAAATGGTGTAGTATTTGCATTTTACCTGCCTACATCCTCCCATGTACTTTAAGTCATCTCCACAGTACTTATAACACCTAATACAATATAAATGCTACGTTAACAGTTGTTACAGTATATTGTTTAGAGAGTAATGACAAGAAAACAACATCTATACATGTCCAGTTGTGCCTACATAAACAGTACACATCAGCAGCAGTGAGACTTTTTAAAAAAATATTTTCAGTCCTCGTCTGGTTGAATCCAGGGATGTGAAATGCATGGGTGCAGAGGGCTGGCTGTATTAGTATTACTGCGACCCCACAAATTGGTGCTGATTTTGATTTCTGATTCCAGTTGATTCTGGGATAGTCATTTTTGTTTCAATGCATTTGTTTTATTAATGTGTATATAGGTGGATATTTGATATTCTAATAGAGCTAAGTATTAGAACATTATTTCTTAAATTAGAATTGAAATTTAAATAAATGGAAATTTCTTACATTAGCCTACAGTTTTTAAGGCTTTGATTCAGTTTTAGTCCTTATTTTGTGTTTTTATTATGACTTTTCATTTGGGGGGTTAAAAATAGTGGGAAAGCATATAAAAATATTTGCGAATAAGTATTCATTCTATAAAAATGATTGAAAATAAACTATATATAGCAAGATCTGGACAAAGAACCTCTTTATACAGTAAAATGTAAAACATGTACTTCATGAATAGTTTTAAATATAGGACATTTTGTGGTGTTCTGCCTTTTCATGTTTTCAAAGCTTGCCCAGAACACTAGTGTTCCTTATAAATATTAAAAACTTAATGACAACCTTGATTCTTTCAATAGAACATTTATATCTGTGTAACTTTATTGCTTAAAAATAAGAAAGCCAGAAACACTGTTCTTTTCCCCAGATATTTTGGTGGTGGACTCTTTCTGAAAACATCACTCCCAGGCTGCCTCCATCAGAATTCCCAGGGGTACTTGTTTTAAAATGTGGATGCTTGTGCTCGCCCCCAGACCTACTAAACTGGAGTCTCCAAAGATGGTGTCTGGAGCCTACGCACTTGACACAGGTTCCCTGGCCAATACGACTCACAGAGTGTGTGCTGTGCTCCAGTAGTGGGGGGGGGCATTATTTTTTTAAGTATTTACTAATAACCTAAGCACTGCACCAGGTAGTTAATGTAACTTATTCGATCAGATATTTTTGAGGATGCTCTTTATCAACACACCCCAATTCTTGTGGAGAATGTTGGCAGGTAAACAGTAATGACTCAGGGAGCAGGAGGGTCAGTGGAGTGATGATGGGAACTTGGTGCACACAACGGCAAATATTTTTATTTAAACTTTAGAAGTTGATATCAGAAAACCTATCTCATTGCGTAGACCATTAAAAACTCCGTCATACCTTGCCTGTATCAGATGTTCATAAAACTCTTTTTTTTTTTCATACTCTCTGGCTGATTTTCTGCCCTTACTTGACCTGATAGTGTATCAGTCTAATTCTGAATATAATTCTCTACATCTATCTCAAACATCATATCTAAAGAGTATTTTTTAAATTTATTTATCTTTAGAGAGGAAGGGAAGGAGAGAGGGAGAGAAATAATCAATGTATGGTTGCCTCTCGTGGGGCCCCTGCTGGGAACTGGCCTGCACCAGGTGTGTGCTCTGACTGGGAATCGAACTGCGATCCTTTGGTTCGCAGGCCTGTGCTCAGTCCACTGAGCTACACCAGCCAGGGCTCTAGAGAGTATTTTTGATCAAACATCAATTTTTAAATAATTTGTTCAAGGTAACATTTTAGTTAAAGTATTTACCAAGAAAAACAGAACTTAGAACATGGCCCTTTTTGTTTATTCTCAGTCTTATTTACCATCACCTGTCCCTCTGGGACTCGGAAAGTGAGCCTTTTAAGTGCTATACTTTATCACCATTCCTACACCTTAACATAAAACATAAATATTCCACTTCCGAATACCAGTAGGAAAGGGAAATGAATACGTGTGTTACACCATTTCTGCCAACTTAAAATCTTCCCCCCAAATGCTACTGTTTAATAAGAAATGCGATTTCAGCCACTTTTAAAATAGCCATTTGTTACTTTTCATTTGGTTCCTACATGATCGAATGCCACTAGCACAGCTCCCGTGGCAGCGGAAGGAACCCTGTGAATACCCATTGCCTTTCATAGGTGCTGACACCAGCTACGTCAGGCGCTCAGTAAGGCTGGTTACATTAATTGATTTTGAGACTCTCTGCAATGCAACGTACAGTTTGTGTGTGTGTGTATACATGTGTGTATGGTTTGTTCTTTTTCTTTTGTGTTTTTAGAAAATATGTCTCACAGTGAATGTGCTAGTGAGTTTTTCTGATAACTTACCCACAGGAGCGTTTTTGTAATCCAGTGCAGACAGATCAAGGCATTTTTCAGAACTCTGTCTTGCCACATTCAGTCTGCCTTGGAAGAATGTTGTCAACTGTTCTCTAACATAAAGCCTTTTTGCCACCAGGCACCACCATAGCCCTCGTCATTCTTGCTCTGGGATTTCTGCTGTCAGCCCAGGTTTCCCCACGCATCGCTTTCAAACCAGTAGCGCCATCAGGTCAGAATGCTACGTGCACAAGATACAGGTAAGATTTTCCTTCTGATTCTTTTTCTTAACTCTGGAAACTTCTTTGTTTGTGAGATGAGTAGGAGCGTGCTCATGAGGGAGGTAAGGAAATGGCCAAGGTCATCCAAAGGGACCACCAGGGAAAGGAACAGCTCGTGCAGAGATCTAAGGGCGTGAGCGTTTCAGGTGAAGTGGTTAGACACAACTTTGATGAATTGTTTATTTTGGAAATTAAGAATTGCTGTAGAATCTATGCAGGAATACTTTAATACTATTTTCGATGATACGTGACTCAGTGGCATCTGCCTTCCAGCTAGAATAAATAACTTTAGGCAGTAATTAAATTTTGCCATGATGAACTTGTCCGATACAGTTGATTATAATCTGGATATTCTAACACCCTTCACTGAGAGCCACAGGTGTCCATCCCGTCATTCATTTAGGCAAAGAAGAACGTTTCCTCTCATTGCTAGGGTTCTTCCTGAGGGTTAGGAAGTGGAAAGAGAATGGTGGAGGAGACTGAAATGTGTACCAATGGCCAGCTACAGGTTTCAGAGCTCGTTAAGTCTGCTCGTGATAAATGGACAGAGAAATGGACAGATGGTCAGGTACCATAAAGAATGGAAAACTGAATTAATTAAAGACTGGATAATTGGACAGATCAATTACTATATTTGGCAGCAGAGTTTCAAAGCCTTTTACTTTATTTTAGTGCTTGAAAAGGCTGGCAACCCATTTAAAAAATATGGCTAGAACTGACACGTACACTGGCTTGCAGTGCCCGCGGTGTCATGGTTGAGACATGAGACAAATTCACACGGACTACCGAGTCCTGTGGAGGAAAAGGGACAGCACGGCTACTCCCTCAAGAGGAGAGAGTCCCAGAATGGCCTGGCCACCCTCTCCAGGGGAGAGCACCTTAGAGTGGCCTGGCAACTCTCTCAATGAGAGAGCGTGCTGACCCTTGCCTAGACAGGCTTTTATTGGTTTTTTTGTACAGGAGTTCAGGTACAACTTATTAATCATTGTCAGGCAGTAGATAGTATACAAAGAACCATTAGGGCTTCTCTAAGTCAGGGCCTGTCAGCTAAAAGGCTACAGAACTTTGGGAACATAAACTCTTTTTCTGCTCAGGCCTTTATCATTTAACTAAAAGCATCTTAGCAAAGCAGGCTTCCCAGGATTGGTAGGAATTCTTTCTCATGCCAGATCACCCAGGGAACCCCCCATTCCCAGAACAAGGCTGCACCACCCTCTGTTATTGTTTTCAGGCTTTAAGTCAGGTAGAGGAGGCAGATAGTCAAAGAATTCTCGGAGACTTCTTGCAGACAGACTGAGGACTCAGTTTTGCCAAAGCCAGGGATGGGGGGGCACAAGGGTCCATCACCCCCTTTCTCCATAGCCCCCCAATTCCCACCCTGGGGCCTTCATGTGACCGTGCCTGTCTTAGGTGATTCTCCCCTTGGTAAATCTTACCCGTCATTGGCTAACTGATCAAGCATTGGAGGCCAGTTATGGAAAAAGGAGCAGAAGCAGCGCTCCTGCCAGGGAAATAAGCTTTATCTCCTTAGTGGCTTATGGTCTGAAGGTCACTCACTCAGCTTTAGCCATGGGGGTTTCAACTCCTGAAACCAGGCAGAGCGGTCCCCAACATAGAACAAAACTAGGCTTTAAAAAAAATATTTCTTTAGCCTTAATTAGATGGACACAAGATTCAAATCAGTGGATAAGTGAATGTATTAATTTTTCATAACGAGTAATTATTTTATTAATTTTAGTCATATACTTCTATATGAAATTGCAACATTAGCACTGATACGCTCAATTCCACTTGGACTCTCCTTGGAGCTTCTCATTGGCCGTGTATTCGTGGTAGCTTCTCATTGCAACAGTGAGGAAGGTACCACACATCACTCCACCTTCCAGTCCTAAATTGTGATACCCACCCACCTTTGAAAATGAACAGTTATAGCGCCTTCTTTCTCTTACTAAGAAGTTTTATTTATTTATTGACTTACTAATTTTTTATAATCTTTATCTTGTTCTAAAGATGTCTTAATACAAGAAGTTAAACCTTAGCATGGACTATTTCTAAATGTAGTGATCTTTCTTTAGACATCTCACCTCGACTGCTAGAAAGACAGTAAAAGTATTGCCAGAATTCCGCACGCTCTACTGTAGTCATTCCTGATGGATGTTTTAAGTAAAATGTTTTTTAATACCATTACCTCAAACGAATTATTAAAAACCTGCTGTCATTTGATCAGCATGGAACACTTTCTAGATCTGATGTCTGATTTAGGTGGAGTGATTTCATTTCAGAATAAGACTGACATACCCCCAGGCCAACTAAGGGCAGAACATTAGCTACAGAGTATGAAAAAGTGTTATAAACCTCTGATACAGGGAAAGAATGAGTACGTTTCTAATGATTTATGTAAGGAAATAGGTTTCCTAACACCAGTTTTTAAAGATTAAATTAAAATATTTATTGCCACAATAAAGCTCATTGCACAGCAAGTTATAATCATTAGTCTGTTAACCCTCCTGCTCCCCCTAAGTTATTGTTATCTACCTAACCTATCAAAGTACAATTGGAAGGGGGGGAGAAATGTTATAGTCTTATTTATCCCCATCAAAAAAAAAATGAGAAGCTATTTTTGTAAACAGAACCCATTTTTAGATGTCCTGTGGAAGTCAGCGTGGAAACGATCATGGTTGCGTGCCTTGTTTCACAGCCGCTTGTTGTTCTGCGGGAGTCTCACAGTGTGTGTTCACAGTCCAAGTGGTTCTACAGAATGTGCCCACAGTCCCCGAACTGACGGTGGTGTTGAATCTTCACACTTCTCCCCTTGCTGTAGCATGAAAAAGTCATGTTTGTAGACCCTTAAGATGAGAAATATCTATGCTATAAATGTAGGTGTTATGCCTTCCACTGGTGAAGTGAGATTCCTTTGTTTTTCAAAAACAAAGGAATGTCTGGTTCTGGACCCACACAGAGGAACAGAGTAGACACAGAGCAGTTGCCTATAACTCAGCACATTTCTTTGTGCCCAGACTAGGCAACCGTTTCATGTGGGCAAGAGGGTCTGACTGTTTTTATTACCCCTCTGAAAAAATGACTGGCAGTGTAGGAGTCAGCATGTTCTCTTCCATGAGGCACATTCAGTGAACAAGTTTCTGTTTTCTCGAAAGCGGTAATAAAACACCAAGCAAGATAATTTTCTGAGACTGACTTTTCATAGGAAATGTACAGAATGTTTAAGTTCTATTTGTTGCACTATGGAAAGTACATATGAATTTTAGTTTTACCCAGGAGCAATTAATTATAGTTTGTGTAGTGTTAACAGGGCTTGAGGCCCATAAAGGAAAATTTGACCAGAGAATCTCAGAACCATTCTAGAGACTGATTGATTTTAATTTCTCCTCCATGTAATAAGTTATTTCTCATGAAAACACTATCCCATGTGACTGAATGGCTGATCAAAATACTATTATTATACATACTCTGTGTATTAATATCCACTTTATGCATCTTAACCTACCCACATCCATGAACACGTGTTTAAGTCCTTTCTAAATCATGCTCCCCTGTAACTGAAAACAGATTCTACACATCTTCCCGTATTTTATTGTTCTGAGATGACGGTGGAAAAAAGATAAATAAGACATGGTTTCCATCCTCAGATAAGTTTCAGTTTGTGGAAAAGGAGATGCTTTACACAATTACCTGTAATTTATATTTTACCCAAGGGTAAAAAATATTGTACTTTTTGATTCATAACAGTAAAATAGATGACTCTATCATTTTTAGAAGGATTCTATCATTTTTGAAAATTTATTTTCAACTGTAGAAGTGCTTAATGCGTAGTGGTAATATCTCGAAGCTCAGCATGTCTTAAGTATTTCATATTACTAGGGAGCTGATGGTACAGATCTGTTCTTCATTCCCCTGCTTTGCACTTGCTACAGTTGTAACTGGCTTTTTTCCATGTACATTTATATTGTATAGTTGCCAGTTTTGTTGAAACTTGTTTCTCCTTGGCAGTTAGCACTGATGACTATGTCAATTCTATGGTAATTTCATCTGAGAACATATTTTTAAGGGATATTGAACATTGGGTTCAATTTGCATGTAGATTATTAAAGTCTCTGCCACAGATATTACAAAATGTGCTGTTCATTTTTATAATTATCAGTGTCATAAAGTCATTGCAGCAGCCGAGTTGAGAGTCAGAATTTAATTTTTTAAGCTCCTTATTATCCTTTATTTTCTTTGATTTTGACTTTTATATTATAAATTCTTGCTGATTAGTCTTATCGAATCAAGAATAATGTATGAAAGAACTTACTACCATTTTCTAATTTCTCTATTTAAAAGCAAATGAAATATTTTTAAAGATTTATTTATTTTTAGAGAAGGAATGGGAGGGAGAAGGAGGGAGAGAAACATCAATGTGTGGTTGCCTCTCATCTGGCCCCCCCATTAGGGATCTGGCCTGAAGCTTGGCATGTGCCCTGACTAGGAATCCAAATGGTGACCCTTTGGTTCACAGGGTGATCGATATTCAATCCACTGAGCCACACCAGCCAGGGGAAATATTTTTTAAACTTATTAGTATTTATATACATGTATAACTCTATAGAGCCTAAATAGTTAGCTTTTCCTGATTTTTCATTTTTATCGTTGTCTGATTGATATGTGACTATGTCAAGAGATCTTGTCACAAAAGTTCCGGGTAAAATAATAAGCATTTCAAATTGAAGATAGTAACTCACCCCCAAAACAACAAACGTGGGCCCGTGTAATCAAATTTGGCCAGAATATATATTATGCTTGTTCATATATGCTATACAATTAGGATAGAACTATGGATAAGTGAAGACAAAGAAATGAAAGTATAAATTTCTTGGCAGTTGGCACGTTTAATGTTGACAGCTATAATTCTTTGTAAAATTTATGATTTCTTCTCATTGTATGTATGTTGGCTTGCTATATGTGATAAGAAAAAACTTCAGAAATCTAACCAGTCTAAATTAATATTTCTGTTCTTCATACTTGGAATTCCTACACGTGTACCTAGGTGGTCCTACCTTGTTATGAGAATTGCCAGTGGTCAGTGCAATGGCAGGAGAATTGTGAGCGTGGTTAGACTTCTGGGTTTTTATATCAACATCTCTTCTGTTTCTATCTATAAGCTGCCTTCTTTTACATAATATCTAGATTATTGAAAAGTGTATCAGTGCAGTAGAGAAATTCAGTATTTCATCTATTGAAATAAATGAGAGAGATCCATTCATCTAATTGTTTTAAAGCAATAACTCCTTTTTAGTTCCTGCAACTACCCGCCCCCTCTGCTACATCCATTGACTCGTAGGATTTTGTGGAAGGTTTCCCAAAGCTGGGCAGCAAGGAACTGGTTGGAGTTAGACCAAAGCAGGGGAAGACAGCATTCCTGACAGCATAGAATGTGCACAGAAACAAGAAAAGCTTAAGATTGTCTAAAAACTATAAGTATATAATATTCTCTGCTTTCAGACACTCAACTTCACAGAATTCGTACTTTTCTTTCATTAAATCTTGTGCTTTATATGCCTACCTTTTTTGCAGATGACCTGAGAAGCAGTCCTTCTAAGCTCTGTTAGGAAGGCACCAGCAGTAAGAAAAAAGGCTAGGCCATGGAGGGCAGGGTGAGCTCTGAGGGCTTTTGAAAATGCCTCTGATACGCGCTTAGCAGATCTGTATTGGTTCTTCAACTCTGAGGGTTTAAAACTGTCCCTTGTCCCTTTCTGTTGCTCCCTTTTCCAAGCAAGGGGACTTTCTGTGCCAGTCAGCATCCCCAGTGACCCCCCGTTCCCGTGGCCTAGCCCTGTCACTCTCATGTGCATCACACGGGTGCACATGTGGCCAGCTTCCCCAGGAGTCACCTGACTTTGTAGAGCGGAGCTGCCAGGGCCCACCCCATGGAGGCCTGTGCTATGGTGGCTGGGGGGAAGAGAGACCCTCCTCACCTCCTCCTTCCGTAGCTCTGCTCCAGGTGTCTGTCACACCTGTTCAGAAGGTTCAAGAACAGGGGCTGCCCAGCCGTCTTTGCCATCCCTGTGGCAGGGAGGTGGGTGGCCCTGGAAAGAAGACCCTAGGCCAATGCCCTTGGTTCCCAGGGAAGGCTCCCAGGGTAGTTCTGTGTTGGTAGATGTTGAATGGCAGGCAAATTTTAAGAAAAGAGATACTGCCTATAATTCTATTCAGGAAACATGGGGTGCGCTCCCTACAAAGGTAGGAAATGGTGGCGGGTAAATCTAAAGAGCCAGTTGGGGGATTTCAGTTACAAGTAGCTGTGTATACTGGTAATAATGATTTAAAACTCCCTCATGTAAATTATCAGGTGAAGCTATTAAGATTATCATCCTCAGATTTGTATTTTACCTAAATCACCCTGGCAGCAAACCTTTAAGAGTCTAAAATGAGACCTAGAACAGACAGATGAGATGCTGTCAGGTCTTGGTGACTGGAATGACTTACAACTGCCCGGGTCGTGTGGCTTGTTTTCCTAAATAGAAATTTGTATCTTGAAAGCTGGCATTATGATTCTTTACTTTCTCTCCTTTTTTCTTCCCTGCTCTTTTTCTTATGTACCTAGCAACTAACATCATGTCTTATATAACATTTCCTGATTTAAGCAAGCACTGAGACCTGATATGTGCATGCCTGTATATTTTCTTCAGTAACTGCAATAATTACCTAAAACTCATTTGGAAATTCAGTAAGAGATGTATCGGTCAATCTTACGCCTCGCTAAGCTAACTGAAGGTTCTCAAGTCCCTTGAGGCACCCTGGACCACTCTTCAAGCCTACTGATAGCGCTTCACTTCTGTTTGATGCAATTCCTGCATTTGGCTTTCAGCGTGTGTCTGCTTTGTTCTGATAAAATGAGGTTGAATTAAATTATAAGGAAGATAGGGAAAGACACCAGAATCTAACGATCTTAAACTGCAGAACTAAAGTGAGGTTATACCTACTAATAGCAAAAACAGAAGAAAAATGTCCTCTGAGAGAATGAATATGTTATAAAAATTCACCAGACCTTGAAGTCAAACCAGGAGAAAATAGAAAAGAGGGTAATGACCACACAATTCTGAAAGTAACTTGGGATCTATAAGCCCTTTGAACAGTGAAGTATCAAAAGAGAAAAGCAACAGATTGAACATATTACCAGAAAAAGCTAAGAAATTTACAGATAAATGAAACACAAATAAACATGAATCTGTGAGACACCGAGAAAGACAAACTTGGTAATTTTCCTGTCAGAGAGAAATTGGAGCAACAGAAATGGTAGCACTATAGAAAGAAGTTGCACTGCTCAGTTGCCCTGTAAGGAAGAGACACAAAGGAACAATTTACCACTTCAGTCAGAGATGTACTGGGGTCAGATAGGTACAGTCAGCAGCACATCAAAAAGCGGAATAACAAAACAGAATGATCTTGACAAGCCAGAGCACTCAGGATCACTGTCATTACAGAGCTCAAAGGAGGCAGTGCCCAGCCACAGAGGCTCAGCCATCCTTGGGTGCATAGCATTAAAGGAATGAGGTGTCAACTCTTTTCAGGTTGCCTTTCGTGGTGTCCAAGTACCTTGAAAGAACCAGTGTGCTTGCTAAATGTCCGATTCACCACTAGACATTGACAGAGGTGCCAGGGAGAACCAGCAGTTACCAACACGCAGTCATACGGACATGCCATTAGGGACTCTTTCCCACTTTTCATTCACTCATTCCGTGTACATCACTGAATACTAACCACTTACCAGCTCTCATGCCAGCTGTTAAGGAAACAGAGCAGAGAAATAGCCCCTTGTCAGGAGTTGACAATATCTTACAATGGCTTTTATTTGAATTTTGAGTTTATTTGCATATGGGAGTTTATATTTATGGGAGTTTATATTTAGAAATGAGCAAAAGTATGTGTTAAGCATTTGAAAAAAATATGCTTGCCTCAGTTAGGAATTTTCTTTGGCTCCATACGACAGACGAACCCAAAATAACTGGCTTAAAAAGAAAGAAGCTTTTTCTTTCTCACATAAAATGAATTCAAAAGTAGGGCATTTGGAGCAGATGGGATGGGCTTAGTATCATCAGGGGTCCAGGCTTCTATCTTTTTGCTGTATCGATACAACATCCATATCATTCTTCACAAGTGCACGAGGTGGCTGTAGGAACTCCACAGTCCTGCTTGAAATAGGCTGGAAGGAGGACGTGTAGAATCCCTGCTCCCCAGTGGAATCAGCTCCGTTTGAAGTCTTCCTGCAGTCCCACAGCTGTGTGGAGTTGGCATGGCGACTGGGAAATGCACTCTTTTATTCAGTGGTTGACAGAGGAAGGGGAGACCAACAGTGTTTGTTCCCAGTTTAAAAAAAAATAGAATTCTGCCCTGGCTGGTGTAGCTCAGTGGATTGAGCACGGGCCTGCAAACCACACAATTGCCGTTCGATTGCCAGTCAGGGCACATGCCTGGGTTGCAGGCCAGTTCCCAGCAGGGGACTCATGAGAGGCAACCATACATTGATATTTCCCTCCTTCTCTCCTTCCCTTCCTTTCTAAAGATAAATAAATAAAATCTTTTAAAAAATAGAACTCTTTTCACAAAGGAGGAAGCAAAGAATGGATGTAGGGTTAGGTGTTGAACACAGCAGTAGAGACAGGCAGTCTGCTAACTTTATAGGACGTTTGTGACTGGTTCTTCTTGACAGCAGAAAGGACGACTTCATTGACCACATACAGCTCTACCTACTTTCGTGGATTAGTTCTCTTAATAGTGATTAAAAGTCTAGAGTGACAAGAAATACGGCCCTCTTAAATAATTCACTTCTAGCTTTGAAAAAGGAAAAAGAATCTTTAAAATTCTTTGTCCTATTTCTTTGGCCTTGTAAACCAGTTCAGTGGCTGCCCTTTGTCATGTTTGTTCAAAATGAGTGACTTGGCGACATGAGGGATTTGTTTATCTCTTCAAAAGGAATACTAGCCACCATTTATCATGTAGGCACCACCGTGCCAACCACTATACTAAGAGACTTGCAGGGAGGTAGATGCTGTTACTCCCCCCATTTTACCAGTGGCACTGAGACTTGAAAGTGTTATGTCAGCTTTAGAAAGTGATGTGGCTTAGCAGACGGCAGAGCAGAGCTTCACCAGGGAACCCAGCTCCTGACCTCCCTTCCTTCTGAAACTTCCCATTCAGGCTGCGGGGCGCTCCTGCGGCCCAGAGGGTGCTCGTACCCTTTGGTAAGTGAAAAATAACCCTCGTGACTAAAGGCCACTGGGTCTAAAAATACTCGTGTGACTGAGTTCTGAGTCGTTCAGTGAAATTGAGACTGTTTTCGGAGAAATCTCTGAGTTGTGAGTTGTAGTTTATATGGAACTTGAAGATTTATATTTTTAAGTTTTTGCCCATTTACTTTGATGTACCTATATTGACTGACTCAGAAGTTTTCAGTCTGTCATTGTTAAAAGCAAGTGCTTGACATAAAGTAAAATCATTCTAAAACATTTTAAATGATTTACCACCTTGGGTTTCCTTAGAGCCAAATGATCTTAACTGCACAGCTTTGAAAATGAGTATCTGATCCAAGTTCAATTGGGGCTTTTATTTTGCAGTACGTGTTGTTTTTGTTCATTTTGAGTAACTCGTTTTTAAGGCCTTTTTACACAGATGAATATGGGAAAAGTATTGTAAGACAAGAAACAAATACAGATGACATGTACTTACAAAAAAATACCCTTTAAGCAAATTAGACTCTCTGAGTCCACTCAAGTGAGCAAATAACACTGCGGAAGCTCTTCCCCTCTCAGCTCCCTCCACTTGTGGAGCTGAATTATGCACATGAACCTGACTTTAAAGAACACTATCTGAGTGCTGAGACTAGTATTTTGGTGGCACCACCCCCGCCCCACTCTGACATATCACTTTAATGGTTTCTTTTGGTTTTCTCCACCTTGAATTCTTCCGA
Source organism: Sturnira hondurensis (assembly GCF_014824575.4). Classification (NCBI taxonomy): domain Eukaryota; kingdom Metazoa; phylum Chordata; class Mammalia; order Chiroptera; family Phyllostomidae; genus Sturnira; species Sturnira hondurensis. The sequence goes on from NW_028082566.1 coordinate 2,967,929, forward strand.
ATTTCATGAAATCCTGTCAGTGTGGAAGGTTCCAGTTGTAGGAGCACAGTAAATATTGTAAAGATTACATTAAATAGAGTTGCAGGCATCAAAGGACACGATGATATCCAGGGAGACAACTGCCAGACTGTCTCATTTCATCCTTATCACGCAGAATAGCTTCCAAATCAAACATCTTTCTGAGGCTTCAGGGGCTGATTGTTTCCTTACTCTCTAAGCAAAACTTACTTTGCCCTTCACATTCAAACATTTCATTTCCTGTGAAAATCAAAAAGCCCTCCAAGTAACCGTGGAAGAGCTGATAATCAAAGCTGTATATGCCAAAGTGGACTTACCCTTTTGATTTTGTTTTCTCTGTGTGAAGCATTTACAATCTGATAGGCATGGAGCTAGAGGTCGTAAGGTTTGATGAAAAACATGAAACAGACTTAGTCCCCAGATTTCTTTCTTTCTGTATAAGGAGATACTTGGGTACTACTTAAAAATTGAACAATCAATTATCAAAGCAAACAAATGAACAAAAGGGGTCCCTAAAGAGAGTCAGTTTTTAAAAATGTTTGCATAGATAGGTTAAAAAAAAACTGTGACATTCTCATTTTAAAACAACCTATTTTTTTGCCTTGACGTAAAGAAAATATATTAAAGTCAGCGTGACTGTGCATTCACAAAGAATGCAGACACTATATATTCAAATTTGAATTTGTGATTCTCCAAACAGAAAAAGTTAATTCAGAATAAAAATTGGTTCCCATTCTCAAATTTATAACCTAGAAATCATTTGTAAAGTTGTATTAGGTCTGTTGGTTTATTTTTTATTTTAAAAGTCATGAATTTAAGTAACTGCACATTAAAAACCAGCAATTTTTCATTTAGTTGTTCTGAGGAGTGTTTTTAAAGTATATTTCGATGGAGACAGACTCTCGATAATATTTCAAGGAAAAATTAACTATTGAAGAAAATAAGTAACATTGTCCTTCCTTATTTTCTTACTTTCATTTTAACCTGTCAAATGAAGAAAGAATGTAATGTCCAAGTCCGTGAAAGACGCAGGCCCAGCACTGAGCTTACACCTCAGTTGCCTGCCTCGGCACCCCTGAAGTAGCTTTGACATCTGAGTTTATGGCTCGGTCCCAGTGTGTGTACGGGAGTTTGGTCTTCGTGGGTACGGAACACAAACTGAGTCAGTGCCAGATACCTGGCTTTCTTGATGATTTGTTTATATTTTATATGTTAAACAGATGAATGGTCTCTCCTCTGAAAAGGATACCTTAGGTTGCTTTTAAACTTTTATTTTCTCATTCTGAGAAGTTTCGGAACAGGGAATATTTGTGCTTATCATTTCTATTTATGGGATATATGTGTATGTATTGAATGTATATATGTATGCATGTGTTGTATGTATATGTATGAAATACATGTGTGGAAATATATTTATGAGCTGCTCATTATTAAGGATTTTCCTGTTATATTTTTAAAAGTTTCCGTGAACGTTGGTTTGGCACCAATATATTTAAATTCTCAGCTTTATATTTAGAAAACTTTACATAAATTCATCAGGTTATGTTCAAGAAAGCCTAAAGAGCAAATCTTGAATAAGAAATGGCCACTTCTAGAAGCTGTTCCTTTTTTAATGTCATTTGCTAAAGCCCCAGTTATCTCGTGTGCTCTCTGTAAAAGGTCAATTAGCAGATTACTCAGGGTATTTAAAGTTTTGTGTTACCTTCTAAATGTCAAGGGAAAGTTAGAAATGCTGTTACATTTGGGAAAATTTTGCCATAAGTCATCTATATGATTAAAAAAATTTTTTCTAGGTCACAGGTAAGCATTGGCCACACCAGTTCCCAAACAGTGGCCCACTCCCTGGGGTGGCAAGGGTTTGAACACTTTTTAGTACTTGACCTCCTTTCACTGGGTGACTCCTATGAACTACAATTGAGGACTATTATGGAGTAGTAGGAAGGACAGTTTTTCATGCTTTTGTGAAACGGGAAAGGCTTCAGTCCACACATGAACTATGGGGTAAGTTTTCAGAGAGGTTTGGAAGTATGAAGAAGAAAATAACCAGTGGGATGAGGTGTGAGTCCCATCCTGGTGAAACCTGTAGGGGTTGAGATCAAAAGCCCTGATTAGAGGGATTAGAGGGATGATCTTTGAAAGCCCTCTTCAGAGCCTGGGGGAAAAGAGGTGAGGCTAGATGGCTTTGTTCAAGTCTGAGTTGAAAGCTGAGAAAACTCATGCCTTGTCCCTTCACTTTTCACTGTGAAGTAAGACAAGGCCATCTTCTAAGGATTAGGGTTGCGGGGGAGTTGTGGGTGATGTGGCATGTCAGTTGTGGGAGCAGGGGGTGGCACGGATGAGGGCCAGGTAAAAGGTTTCTGGCACCACTGAGGATTCCGCTGTGGTTGGCTGCCACAGATGCGTACCGGTACGCCTGGTTGTGTGGATTCGCACCAGTACACAGCATCCTGGGGTAGACAGAAAGGAGAAAGATGGTTGGAAAGATTCAAACATCACAGTTTATAGGCTGACTATATAGAAAGGCTTAAATACAAAGACTTGGAGGATCTGATAAAGGTAATTAAAGGGACTGACCCTGAAAGATTGACAGAGAGGACACAGCCATGAAGTGAGTGAAGGATCAGGAAGAAAGGAGCGTGGAAGGGCTCTGCAGTAGGAGAGCAATTGACCTGTGAGTGAGGAAGCCAGAGATCCTGAAGGAAAGGAGTTACCCACCAGCTTAGAGTGTCTGTAAAGGTGTTTTAGATCAGGGGTCAGCAGACTCCTGTAAAGGGTCAGATAGTAAACATCTGTGGCTTTGCAGGCCACGTGGGTTCTTTTAGAACTTCTCATCTCTGCCCCTGAGGCTTGAAGGCAGTCACAGACTGTAGGTAAATGAATGGGTACGGTCGTGTTCCAGTAAAACTGGAAAATAAGTACTTTATTCACAAAAATAAATTGACCTCCTAATTGGTCTGGATTTGTTTCAGCAGCTGTAATTTGCTGTCCCCTGTTCTAGATGATGATAATTTCCAGGATATAGACAAAGTGGAGGTGAAGATCGTTAGAAACCAAGGGACAAAAGTGCTTTAAGATCGGCATAATTACCATAAACCATTGCGCTCTAACAGATGATTGGAGAACATGTCACATGCCACCCCCAACAGAAAACGCATTTTTCTTAAGTGCACAAGGCACACTCAGGAAAAATGTTATGCCAGGCCATAAAATGAACCTCAATAAATTTAAAAAGGACTGAAATCATACCAAGTATGTTCTCTGGTCACAAAGGAATGAAGTTAGGAAACACGAAAGAAAAAAATGTGAGAAATTCACAAATATGGGAAACTTAAATAGCATACTCCTTAATCCAAAGGATTAAAGAAGAAATCACAAGGGAAATTAGAAAATACTTTGAGAAGAATGAAAATGAAGACACAACACATGCACTACGGGCTGTATCTAAAGCACTCTGCTTTCAGAGAAGTTTATAGCTAGAAGTTCTATGTTAAAATCGAAGAAAGATACCAAATCAAAAACCTAACCTTCTCCAGTAAGACAGTGGATGGGTAAGAGAAGAAAAGGGCAGTAGACAGAAGGGTCTGAAGTGGCCTAAAGAGGTGGAATGGGATGAAAGCCCAGATGGAGCAGTTGGCCTTCGGATAAGGACAAGTTTCTCTTTGTAACTGGAGCATAGAGACTAGGGTGGTTTATTTGTAAGATTATAAAGTTCTCATCTTTACCACTTTCGTCTTTTTTCTCTAAAGCTGGAGTTGAGGTCGTTTGCAGAGTAGGAAGTGAAGCAGTGGAGATTTGAAGAATAGTCCTGGTGGAGGGTGGTTGAAATAGCCCTTGTGTAGAGTTGGCTAGAAAATGAACTGTTAAGAATTGCAGGGTGTTGAGGAACCATTTGAGTCTGGTAGTAGTGCATTAGAGAGGAACAGCCGCTTCGGGATTCTGTCCCTTGCATTTGGGTGTGTGGGTGAAGGCAACTGTTTGCATTCATACATGGCTAGAATTTGGGCTAGATAGGTGTGATGGAAAGATAAGTGGTCAGTGAAACTCAGGATGTTGAAACAGGCCGTGGTCACCAAGCTCGATAAGGACAGAACTAAAGAAAGGAAAAAGCTAGTAAATTAGGGGAGCAAGGAGGGGGACCAATTAGCTGGAGGTCATGAGGAGGTCTAATACCAATCATGTCTACCAGTGCAAGACATCTGTTTGGTTCACGGATGCTTCCCAGTTCCTGGAACAGTGCCTGGCACATAGGAAGTGTGAAGTGTTTGTGTCTATTGCATGATCTTGGCAGAGCAGGAACTGTTTACTAAGGAAGCTGGAAGGATGGGAGAGGTGGTCAGGGCTGGGTGCTTGAATGTGTGACGGAGGAGGCAACGCATTATGGGTGACACTCCGTGTGTCTGACACATATATATGGTAGGTTCTCAGTAACTATTATCTTTTATCATGTTTTTTGGCCTTTTGTAGGAATTACTGTATTTTTCGGATTATAAGATGCACTCCCCTCCAATTTGGAAGGAAAGGGGGTGCATCTTATAGTCTGAATACAGCTTGCCTGGCTTGCTGGGGTGGGTGGGGAGCAGCGGCGGAGCAGGGTCACAGGTTATTAAATATTTTACCACATTTTTGCTTCAAAAATTTTTTTCTTACTTTTCTCCTCTAAAACCTAGATGTGTCTTATGGTCTGGTGAGTCTCATAGTCCTAAAAATACAGCACTTATTTTTTAAAGAAGTAAAGTAATTTCTCTGCAAATGTGTAAGTTAACCTTTCCCAAATAGTACCATTAAAAGCCATTGGAACAATCAGGATTCTTAAGAGTCTACTTCACATGGGCAAAATAAACAAACTACTTGTAAGAATTATTATCTTCCTTTACAAATTAGCCTAGCTGTAGTTCTCAAAGCCAGAAGCCCTGGGGACTACTAATGCTTTCTATTGCTTTGTTTATTTTGCTTATCACAGATGTGGGCGGTTGTATATTTACAATATTGTATCACCTCTCTAAAGTACATTAACCTTTCAATAGGCCTCTTTTCTCTTTTAGTAAAAGGCTGAAGCCTCGTTTAAAAATAGGGTGGCTACAAAGGGAATGTTTACACGAGGAAACTGAAATGACAGTTGTGTAACTTTTAAACAGTGCCAGTATTTTCCCACTTAGCTACATGAATCAATGAAGTATTTTTGAGTCAGGATTCACATCTTTTCTGGGTAGCAGTAGCTCTTAAACCCTATTGGTCCCCCACACTATATCATATAATTACTTGTACACAGTAGATAATGTAAAAGTCTGGACTGACTGATCCTTAATTGTAAAATAAGCAGGTCTCAGAAGTGCCCTTCCCGCTTTGCCTGGTGAGTTTCTTTTATGATCCAATTCAAATTTCACTTCTGAAATTATCCCAGGTATTACAGGCAAATGAGCATACCTCTTTCCTTGGAGTAGTTCATAAATATTTCCTCCTGCACTGCCATTATTTACTTATATATCTGTCTCTCATCCTTGCCTTTCATCTGCCAAAGAGCACGGACTTGGTCTTACCCATTTTACTGTCTCCAGGGCCCTGTGGCCTGCAGTGGACCAGGCACTTCAGAATGGTCTAGCAAATGAGTGGCGTGGCACGGAAACTCATTTTACAAGCACACCATAGACTTAGGTTGGAAAATTCTGCCCTCTAAGGGATTTCCCCTGTTGGGAATTTTTTGCATTTAGGATACTGCAAGAGATTGATTATGGCTCTGCGGTCCAACCAGTAGTTGTAATTAACCTAGAGAAAAGTTAGCTTTTTTTCCTACACTAACTTCTTTTAAATTAAGCATTACGAATAACTGATACGCAATATATATTTGTTAAAAGTATAGGTGTCCACCCAGATGTTAACAGTGGCCCTGAGCAGTATGGCTCCGTTGGTTGAGCATCATACACAAAGCTAAAGGCTATGGGTTCTATTGCCAGTCAGGGCACATGCCTAGGTTGCAGCTGGTCCCCAGTGGGGATGCATGGGAGAGGCAACCGATTGATGGATGTTTCTCTCCTTCTCTTTCTCCCTCCATTCCCCTCTCTCTAAAAATAAATAAATCAATCTTTTTACTTTTTAAAACATGTTAACAGTGACTATTATTTGGATGGTAGTATTTTTGTTTTTTAAGTTTTCTTTAGGTATAATCTGTTTCTCTCTTTGAATTTTTCTGCTTCAGAATATATGTAGGAAAAATATATTTTCCATTTTTAAAAGATGTGGTATGTGATAAAAAAACAAGAGAAGTAAATGCTTTGGTATAATTTGGAGCCAGTTAGCTGGGTCAAGATGGGCCAGTCCATGCTTCGGTAACAAACTGCAGTGGCTTAGAGAAGCATAGTTTGTTTGCTGCGGGTTGATTACGGTTCTCCGTCCAGTCACTCAAACCCAAACCTCTTCCATCTCCAAGTGGGTCCCGAAGGCACTGCAGCAGGAGAGGGAGGGATGGAAGAGAGGCCTGCCAGCCCTCACGTGCCTCATCATGTGTCGCTGTGCCCTGGCCAAAACCAATCTCGTGGACTCACGCTTGCTGCAAAGTAGAGTGGAAAATGCAGGGGATCACCAATTGTTGCTGCTGACACAACTGTAACTCTTTCCATTTTACAGTTACTGCAATGAATGTATGTTGGATCCAGACTGCGGTTTCTGCTACAAGATGAACAAATCAACCGTCGTTGACTCCTCCTGTGTTCCCGTAAATAAGGCATCTACAAACGAGGCAGCCTGGGGCAGGTATGTCACTCAGTACTTGCTTTAAGAACATACAGTAGAATTTCAGAAAGAGACCCATTTTTAAACTTACAGAGCAGCTGCACTTAGTGTCGCTAACTGCATTTCTTTTGAACTTGTCTTCTTTTCAAACGATCTTTTAAAGTTTGCAGCATATACTGACAAAAGTGGATGCAAAGTATCACCGCAGTGTGTTTCAGAGACTTAGAGAAGCAGGCACTCAGACCCAGACGCAGGGAAATCCCCGTTCCAGACTGACCTCTGCCCTGAGCTGGAGGGGTTTGAATTTTGAGGCAGGGGCTCCTGTTTTCAGGCAAGGGGATGTCTTTTCTCATTGCATGCTGTTTTACTACACCAGTAATTTTCAAGCTCCCAAACTTAAGTGAAAGATAGGAAATTGTCAAGTCAAATTAACATCACTTTGAATTTTTTCATGGAACTGTTATTTTCTTAGAGTGCTTTCCTGGAGTTTAATGAAATTTAGCAAAATAAAGATAAAAGTTGGTGATCCTGGCATGTAACCAGTCAGGGAAGCTATAAATCTTTCTCTTTGGGGCAGATCATATTGGTTTGTAATAGGCAAATAAATGAAATATTTGCATAGGACAAATATTCCCTACATTTATGAACTAATGTGTTCAAATCCATGGTCATAGGAAATACGTAAATATTATTCGACATGACTTTAACCTCTTTTGTGTTTTAAATTCCCATGAGGAGAATAATACATTCTTATCCTGTCTGCTGCATAGTAGTGATGAAGGTAATGAAATCTGTAATAAAATGCTTGTACCTCCTAGGAGCTATAAAATACAATATGCCACTATTAATCATTATACTCTTATCATTAATCATTTTGCTAGGGAATTACTTCAAAGAAGTGGAAGTAAATTATATGCCAGTTGAGTGAAAATCTAGACCACATTTTAAATATGCTAATTACCAAAAAAAAATTTTGTAAAGATATTCAATTACTACTTAAAATTAAAGCTTTAAAAGAGCTTCTTTTAGAAACACCCAGTGTGTAATTTTCATTAGCCAAGCTTCATTAGGGAGTTAATTGACTAAATATTTCTGGAAGTGACAGTGTATAATTTTAACCCTTATGATTCCTTTTTCAATACAAAAAGTCCCTGCTGAAAGTGAGTAATCGAGAATTATGGACATACTATGAAATCTGTGTGTGCAGTTTCCTGTATTTCACAGAATTAACTTCTGAACTTACTGTAAATGTTTACTTATGTGAAGGGGACACTACAGTTAGACATTCCTCTTACTCTAAGAGATCTAGAGGCCAGAGACGTTAAAATAGGAGTTTTGTTCATTCTTTTTGCAAATAACAAAGTATTGAATATATAACTCTTTAATAGAAAGGTACATTCTTTTATTGTAGCATATGCTTTCCTTTTATTTATATTTTTGTGCTATTGTCCCTTGACTGCACATACTACTAGAGAAAAGTGAGGCACAGATAACACTCAATTGGAAAAATACAAAGAACTAAATACATGATATAAATAAATTTTATGTTTGTTGAATATTCCTAGGAAAAAAAGTTTTCTCACTCTTTTCTGTGCCAAGCAGCGTTGGTTGCCGCACTCTGGACCAGGAAAAAAAGCAAAACAGGCAGGATGTGTTCACCATGGAAACGTCCTACAATAGAATATCCATTTGTAGTGCAATAGCGTTCACTATGTTTTTGTTTATTAGCTGGTTGATAGGTTTTATACTAGTACCTAGAATGGAATTCTCAGGGCAAAATCTACCATTACCTTGGATTTGCATCTGAAATACGCGATTTGTGGATATTCCACTGCAATTGTTAGGGCGGTTCATAGCCCCATGTCCTAACCTCTGCCTGGAGCTGTTTCCTCAAAAGGCACTAGATGGTATGGTGATACCGTTCATGATGGAGATAGTGTGATGATTTCGATAAACCGAATTGTCGCAACATAACGAAGACTACTTGTCCATGTAATCAGTTGTATCTTTTTTTATATTTCAGTAAAATTCTAAAAAATCCTTTAGCTCTCCAAAGAAGGTATGTAAATGGTCAACAAGTACATGAAAACTGCTCCACATTACTGATCAGTAGGGAAATGCAGATTAAAACCACAGTGAGATAGCATCTCATACCCGTCAGGATGGCTGCTATAAAATACAAAGTAAAAATTGTGGACATATTGGACCAATTAGAAAGTCGGTGCCCTGTGGGTGGAATGTAAGTGGAACAGCCACTATAGAAAACAGGATGGCAGTATCCCAGAATTTTAAAAGAGAATTACATATCATCTAACAGTTCCATTTCCAGGTATATATCCAAGAGAACTGGAAACAAGGTTTTAAAGAAACGTGTGAATACCCATGTTCATAGCAACACTGTTCACAATAGCCAGAAGATGGAAGCAATCCAGGTGTCCGTGCTGGATGAATGGATAAACAAAATAGGATATCTATACATACAATAATATAGTAGTATTCAGACTTAAACATATTCTGGCACTTCCAACCTCATGGATGAACCTTGAAGATATTGTAAGTAAAATGAGCCAGTCACAAAATAAGAAACACCCTATGATTCCACTAGTATGAGGGACCTAGGATACCCAACTTTATAGAGAGAGAAAGAAGAATGGTGGAGGAGGGAGCAGGCACTAGAGTGGCTGTTTAATGGGTATGGAGTTTGATTTGCAGAATGAAATGTGTTTTGGAGATTGCTTGTACAATATTGTGAATATACTTAACACTATTGAACTGTATTAAAAATTTTAAATGGTTTATTAAGATGGTAAGCTTTGTGTTATATGTATTTCACCACAATTAAAAATAAAAAAGGGAAACTCATTTAAAAACCGTTTAGCATACTTCTAGAAAATACAATATGGTAAGCTGATGGAAAGTCTCCTCCTCCTCATATCACCCCCTGTACTTCCCACACGCGTCCCCCACACATGCAAATACAAGTTTAATTTGGAAGTTAAAAAAATCAAATTAATTAACCAGTTAAAAAGAAATCATAGTATAAAACAAAACATTGAAATTAATAACTGAAAAGATTCACAAGAAGTTAGACCTAGAACTAAGCCTGTAGAGTAAGCAGAGGATGGAAATTAAATGATGAGGAAAAAATAATGCAAAGCAAAGAAATATTAGAGGCAGTCAAAAAACACAAAGCGAAAGTTGACTCATAGAGAAGACCCATGTAAAGGAGAAACCTCTTACATTACTTTTTAAGAAAAGAGAAAGGGCACAGATAAACAATATTTAGAATGGAAGAAAAGCATGTAAGGACAGATAGTAAAGATTTTAAAAATCGTAAGAGAATACTACTGATAATGTCCAGTGCATTTGAAAACAGATAAAATGGACCATTTTCTAGAAAAAAAAATATAACTTTCCAAAACCAGCTCAACACCTTTGTGAAATATGATTTTAAAAATCAGAATATACTTTATTATTTATGCTATTACAGTTGCCCCAATTCTCCCCCTTTGCCACCCTCCACCCAGACTCCCCCACTCCCTCAGGCAATCCCTACACCATTGTCCAGGTCCGTGGGTCATGCATACATATTGTTTGGCTACTATGTCCCCTGTGCTGTTCTTTACATCTTCATGAATATTCTGTAACTACCAACTTGTACTTCTTAATTTCTCCACCTTGTTCACCCATCCCTCCCAACACACCTCCCATCTGGCAACCATCAAAAAATTCTCCATATCTATGATTCTTTTCTGTTTCTCCATTTATTTTTTTATTCAATTATTAATAGATATGTTTTTATTGTTCATATTTTTGGTCATATTATAGAAGATCCTTTAAACATTTCATATAGTAATGGTGTGGTGATGATGAACTCCTTTAGGTTTTTTGTTTGTTTGTTTTTTGCCCAGGAAGCTCTTTTTGTGTCCTTCAATTCTAAATGATAGCTTTGCTAAGTAGAGCAATCTTGGTTGTAGGTCCTTGCTTTTCATCACTTTGCATATTTCTTGACAGTCCCTTCTAGTCTGCAAAGTTTTTTTTTTTTTGAGCAACCAGCTGACAGTCTTATGGGAGTTCCCTTGCAGGAAACTAACTGCTTTTTTCTTGCTGCTTTTAAGATTCTCTCTTTGTCTTGAACCTTTTGCATTTTAATGATGATGTTTTTGGTGTGGGCCTCTTAGGGTTCATCTTATTTGGGACTCTGTGTTTCCTGGATTTGTATGTCTATTTCCTTCACCAGGTTAGGGAAGTTTTCTGTCATTATATTTTCAAAAAATTTTCAATTTCTTACTCTCTCTTCTCCTTGTGGCACCCCCATGGTGCAATTGTTGGTATGCTTGAAGTTGTCCCAAAGGTCCCTTAAGCTATCCCGTTTTTTGGGGGGAGAGGGGTTCTTCTTGCTGTTCTGATTGGTTGTTGTTTACTTTCTTATATTCCAATTGCTGATTCTTGGCTTCACCCACTCAGCTGTTTATTTCCTATAAATTGTTCTCCATTTCAGTTAGTGTAGCCTTCATTTCTGACTGATTCTTTTCTACAGCTTGCATGTCCTTCTTTATGCCATTGAAGTTCCCTCTGAGCTCATGTGCTTCTCCTCTAAGTTCATTCAGCATCCTTACAACCAGTGTTTTGACTCTGCATCTAGTAGATTGCTTGTCTCCATTTTGTTTAGATCTTTTCCTTGAGTTTTGTTCTGTTCTTTCATGGTGGGACATGTCTCTCTGTCTCCTCATTTTGGCAGCCTCCCTGTGTTATTTCTCTGTGTTAGGTAGAGCTGCTACATCTCCCTGGCTTGATAGCGTGACTTAATGTAGTAGGGGTCCTGTAAGGTCCATTGGCACAGCCTCCCCTATCACCCTAGCTGGCTACTCAACATACACCCTCCATGCAGAGTGTGTACACTTTCCTCTTACAGTTGAGACTTGATTATTATTGACAGGTCAATGAGAGGGATTTGCCCCTTCAATCAGATGCAAGGACTAGCTGTGACCACTGTCTACCAACCTTGGACCACTGTGGAGTGTCAGCTGTGCAGGAGCCCATTCCCCAGAGCAGACTTACTTCAGTGGGGCCATGGTGGTGCTTCATCGTGGTCTGTAGCTGTCTAGTGGCTACATAAGCTCTGGGGCTTCCTGGAAGGTGCAGGCCAAGGTCAGCCACACCTGTATTCTGTCTGGGGCATGAGCTAGAGTAATTTGCCAATGGCTGCGATTTATGCTAAGCTTGGAAGTGCCCAGGCAAGGCCAAGCTGTAAACCAAGGTGAGTTGCTGCTAGTGCTGGGCCTGGGGCCACTTAGCAAGAGGTGCAGGGCTTGCTAAGGCCAGATGCTGCTTATTTGAGAGAATTTAGGAAAATCTGAAGCATGAACCAAGATGAGTCGTTTGTGTGGAAAAGCCACTGGAAACAGCTTGGGTGGGACAGGGCTTCAGGGAATCACAAGGATGGGGCAAGCAGTGTGAGCCAGGTTGATGGAGTCTCAGATATGGCACCTGCCTGCCAGCTGTTGTGGGGAAGGCTCAGAAGGGGAATAGTGGCCTCTGCCAGCACATCTGTGTGGGAGAAGGCTGCCCCCCAACTCTCACCCTGATGCCAGACAATTAAGTTCCTCTCTGCATGTCTCTAATGCCTTTCAAGCTTCTGCCTCTGTGCCAGAGCTCAGGGGGAGTGAGTCTGAGTAAGTCCATGTGCAGGCCCTTAAGAAAGAACTGCCTGGGACTCCAGAAGTCTCTGTCTTCCTCAGCCTCAATCTCTGCTGAATTTACAGCTAGAAGTTATGAGGTCTTATCTTCCTAGTACTGGACTAGGGATCCTGGAGTGGGGCTGGGGTCCCTCAATCCCAAAGACATCCCTCCCGATTTTATCTGCCGTCCGTGGGTGTGGGACCAGCCCATTCCGCATCTCTGCCCCTCCTACCAGTCTCGATGTGGTTTCATTTTTAATTCCATAGTTGTAGAAGAGCTTCCATTCAGCCCAATTTCAGCTGGTTCTGAATAATGGTGTTTTTATAGTTTGGTTGTGACTTTGATGTGGTTGTTTGAAGAAGAGAGCCCTGTTTATCTATGCCTCCATCAGAGCTTTCTTCTCTGAAGTATGGTTTTTATTCCCATTACACAGATGAAGACAGCAATGCCTTACAGGGTCCGAATGATCTCTCAGAGTCAAAAAGCGAGTAAGCCTACCAATTTTAAGGAGACAGTAATTGGTTAGAAAGGTACACATTTTAGAGCCAGGCCATTTCAAATTTGAGCTTTTATCATTTATCTCAGGAGTAGAACTAGGGCAGTTTGGGCCCCCATGAGCCCTTTCCCTCATCTGTAAAAAGGCAACAATATAGTTGCTGTGCTGAACAATATGTTTTTTATGAAGATTAAATAAAAATGTAATCTTAAAACAGTTGTAAAAATATTATGCCCTGGGCAAATGTAAACAGAAAATATCTTGTAGTAATTTATTTTTGATTTATCAGTAAGAAGCATTTCCTAACATACAAGTGCATTAGAATACTTTCTGTTTATCTCTGTCATTTCATGTGACAGAAATATGTCACCTGGTTGTATGCTCAGAACGTTATAAATAACCCATTCTGGGACTTCCAACACCCTAACTCGTTAAAAGTATTGCAATAAGGGATACTTTCTTAAAGTGCTGACTCAGCATCTGTGTCCTATAATGCAACCTTTTTTCCTATAATTAGACACTAAAATAGCTACATCGATTCCCTATTTGGCAGTTCATTGTTCTTACTCACAGTGAATGCCTGGTTTATTGCATTCATTCAGCAGTGATATTCTCCTGAAAGCTGCGCCCTGAGACAACAGCAAGCCTCTCTTCGAGCACCCCGCCCCCTCCCACCCAGAATCCTAGTCAGCCCGCCCTTTGGTGCCGCCCTCCTATCCATTCTGACTTCCCACCGCTGTGCCTTTCCTCACACCACTTCTGCCAAGAATTTACCCTCCTTCTCCCTTCTTTTTGATCCCTACCTGGCTTTTAACCATTATTTTTGTACAGATCAAATGTCACCGTTTCTTTGGAGTCTCTCTGATTAACTCCAGAAAAAAGTGCTTATTAATATCCCTTACTATCCTATAGCACTTTCCTGTATAACTTATATGATAATTATATTGTCTTATATGATAGCAGTTGGGTTTGGATGTATCTTCTCTTCTAAATGATCAATTCCAGTATCTGTACTCCGCATTATTTTTAACCCCTTGGTACCTTGTACCTACTGGGCATTCGATCAATAATTGTTAAGTGACAAAGTGGAAAAGGCCGTCATCGTGAAAAATAAGTGCGGGTTTGAAAGGGCCACAGTTGTAAAGAAGAAGATACAGTGTGCCCATCATCTCATCTTAGTTATATCTTCCACATTCATACTTATTTTCAGAAAAGGAAACCTTGAAGAGAAAAATGAGAGTGATGTGCTTTTGCTTTAACAGTGTTAAATATTTACCTGCTACTAACTCAAACACTAAAAAGATGTAAATAAAACTTAACCATGTACTTTAAGTATGCATACTACATGTTGTTAAAGTTAGGCTACATGGAGAATACTTCTTTAAAAATATTGGAAGAAATATTTACCTTTCCTCAAAACATCTAGGGTGAGAGAATAAGATCAAGTATATTAAGAAACTAGGCCAAATAGCCAATGGGGTTTTCCCTTCATCGCCTTTTTTTTCAAGATATATATCAGTTTTGCATTTAGAAATTAATCATTTACATATTATATCAGTATCTTCGCATTCATGTACAAGATGGATATTTTTATCAGTTGTTTATATCAGGGATTTAAAATGCTCAAGCTATGCTTCTAAATGAATAACAGTATAGTTCAAAGTTAACTTTCCCTCGTATATATCTCATAGGGAGAATCTAATACAGACTTTTAAAATCAATTTTGCTGTTTAAAATACACTTTTCTTTGTGTTTCTCCTGAACAGGAGTCATGTTTGATGACGCCCTTTAAGATCTGAGTTTGGATCCTGTGTGTGTTTAAGTTTCGTGGGCCCAAAAGTGATGTCAGAGACAGCAGGCCTCTGGGCTCTCCTTTTTTGAAGGCCCTTTGCAACAGCATGGATGGACCTGGAGAGCATTGTGCTGAGTGTAATAGGCCAGGCAGAGAAAGACAAATACCATATGATTTCCGCCTATGTGGAATCTAGTGAACAAACTGAACTAACAAAGTTAGTTCAAACCCCTAAATGGGGACAGGCCCATAGAGAGCAGGATGACAGCATGGTGGGTGGGGGCAGGCTAGGGGCTGACAGGACTGAGGGAAAAGGACTCATGGACATGGACAGCAATGTGGTGATTGCTGGGGGAAGGGAAGTATAAGGGGACTCAATGGTAATGAAAAAATGCAATAAAGAGTAAATTTAAAAAACTATTCATCAATTTGTGCTTCTCCAAAAAGTAATCTGTATTGAGTATTTCTCACTACAGAAGACCGTAAGACTTCTGGTATAAGGATAAGGACCAAGACCTGAATTTCATGTGCTTGGTGATATAAAATAACAGTGGCAAGTCTTGTCCATCACATAATGGTACAAGGAAGCAACAGAAGGTGTGGACCTGCAGAGAAGAAGTCCAGGAAGGCTGGGATTTGTCGGGAAAGGAACAGAGGGAGCGAGGGGGCCCCTTGAAGGAAAATAGATGCTGGAGCTCATCCTGGAAATAAGAGTTTGGACCAGACTGTCAAGAGAGTCTCTTTTAGAAATGTTTTTATTTTTTAGACACATTTGTAAAGGTGTAGAAATCATACAGTGATTTTAGGTGAATGACTTTATGGGGTACCAGGATGGTGGATATGACATTGTGTCACATAGTGAGATACAGTTCTCTTTCAAGTATTCTGAGTATATTAAGAAGAAAATCAGTTGACACTAGCATGGTGTTAAAACATTGTCTAACTACAAATTTAATAACATTGTTGTGTTTTCACTTCACTTCTATTATAATCTCTTCTATTCTTGCCAAATGCAGTTGATCGTATTATTGTTCAAAATACCTACTGTGCTCACCAGAGGAGGATTGAATTTCCCCTGCCCAATCAACTTTATCCACACTTCTCTGGCCAAGGAAATGGGAGCAGACCTAGTATGTGTCACTTCTGAGCTACAGCTTTAAGAATAAGGATTTCTCATGTCTTCTTTTTCCTCTGCAGCAGAGTAGGCAATGTCCCAGAATAGGAGGTGTCCCATTAGCTTTGGGCATAGAGTAGAGAAAAGGTGGAGCAGACCACAGCTGACCTGAGATGCACCTGCATCATGGGCAAGAAATTAACCCAGTGTGTGGCTCTGGGAGGTGGGGCTCTTCTGTTACCTCTGCACAACCTATTCTCTTCTGACTAACAAAGCAAGATAAACTGTGTTCTGAAGTGGAAGTGGCACACAGTGCTCTTATATTTACATTATAAAAGGAAGCTTGGTTTTAAACTCTTTCAGTGAAAAGAAAGATATGCTAAACAATCACAAAGTGGATTACCAGATTCCTTAAGTTTCGAGAACAGTGCTACACAGTGTACTAAGCTGTTCCAGTTTTAAGTAGGGGCTACTGTGAATGGCTTTGGGTTTAGAAAATAAAATTCTGATACAAAAAAGGAGAAAGAATTTTTAAAAGAATAGGTAGAGGGTAAGGCAAGGTATTTGGGAATTCATTAGTATAAGGGAGGGGTGATGGTGATATCTGCATTTTAAAACATTATATATTTTTAAAGACATTTAAAGAGAAGATTATATGTGTTGCCATGTGTGAATCAGAAAGAAAGAACAGTATTAGAAATCCAAATACTCTCAGAAAGTTTCTTGATAGACAGCATGTGTGAACTAAAATCCAGTTATTTAAATGAAAGAGCCATTGCCTCAATGTACCTCATTTTAGTCCTCAAGTCCTTCCTATCCTCATGGTTTCAGTGCTGACTTAAAAAAAAAAGATATTTTTTCCATTATGTGTGATCTGGGTTTACAACTTCCATAGTTTGTACAGTTACAGCCAGCTTTCATTACTTGAAATTTGTATAAATTCATAAACCAGTACCAATCCAAATCTGTACTGTTTCAGAATAAAATGGCAATGTGGAAACTGTGAGAACACAATACTCTGTCCCCATGATTGCTAGGAATCCTGAGTTTATTAAGACACCCTTCACTGTTTGGTCACTTGTCCTATGTTATAATAAGTGCCTTCTTATTTCACCTAAGAATTTTATTTTTAAAATAAATAGCTCCAAGGATTAGCCAAGTTTATTTTAATTTAAGAGATACATGTGCCCTGGAACCCTCTAAAAATAAAATAAGTAAAAAATTAGGGAAAAAATGGGGAAAAGATTGGATATTGACCTGTTCTATATGCCCAAACCCATAAATGTTAATAGTCTTGTGTTTTAATTATCAGTATGTTGAATTTGTAACAATTTAAATTCTATTGGCATGGCATTTATAGCTGGAAATGCAAAGATTTTTTTCTGAATTCATTTTATAGCATTAAAATTTGATATTGTGCTACATATTATTAAAATACATTAAGCCCTGGCCAAGTGGCTCAGTTCATGTGAACATTTTCCTATACACCAAAGGTCACAGATTCAATTCTTGGTCAGGGCACATACCCAGGTTGAGGGTTTAGTCCCTGGTCAGGGTGACAACCAACAGATGTTCCTCTCTCATGTAGATATTTTAGGTGAGGATTTTAAAAAGTCAAGATTCATAATATAGCACTGATAGATAGTACATGTACACAAGCATACTTTCAAATGTAAAAAAACACACACAAATGTTTCTTTTAGAAAATGCACCGAGAATTGTGTATAGTGTTGAGTAGTGTCAAGGACATTTGGGAGAGACAGTCTGTGAAAATATGTTGCAGAATGTGCAAATATGGAATGAGTTTTAAAAGTCAACCCTAGCTTTAAAGTTCAAATATCCGAGTGCTTGAGAATTAAAGTTTATGGCAAACTGTGGGACAAAGTATTTCTGATACAAAATATGGACTGTAAATATTTACAAAATTTTGTTCGCGTGTTAAAACATTTTTAACTACATGAACAAGTATAAAGGACACATGGACAATAACTAAGGGTGGGGGGCGGAAATGGGAGGGAGGTGGGGAGCATGGGGCGGGGGGGCGGGCAGGGTTGGGAATATAAGAAAGCTGTACTTGAACAAGAATTAAATTAAAAAAATATTTAAAAAAAATAAAAAAATAAAGTATCAAAAATATATATTTTTAACTAATGTTGAATTCCCCCATCACAGGGATTTACTTAAATTTCCTATGGCATAACTGAGGGAAAATCTTCAAGCTGTAAATCATTTCTAAAACATTTATTTGTTTTATAAGTTTTTAAGGATTATGAAAATATTATTTATTTTTCCAGCTTTATTGAGGTATGATTGACTAATAAAAATTGTATATGTTTAGGTTGCATAACATGGTTTGTTTAAGGTGTACCACATGTTGATTTAGTGAAGTACACATTGTGAAATGCTTATCCCAGTCAAGCTAATTAACATACTCAGCACCTCACATAGTTACCTTTGCTAAGTATACAATGCAGTAGTATTAACTAATCGTCATGTCATACTCTAAATCCCCAGAACTCATTCATCTTGTAAGTGAAAGTTTACACTATTAACCAGCTTCTCCCCTTTTCCCACTTTGGGAACTACCACTCTGTTCTCTGGTTCTATGACCTTGACTTTTTGAGACTCTCTCTATACATGAGATCATGCAGTATTTGCCTTTCTGTGTCTGATTTATGTCACTGAGCATAACACCCACCGGGTTCACCCGTGTTGTCACACATTGCAGGATTTCCTCCCTTTCATGTCTGATTAATATTCCACTGCACATATATGTGCATATATATTACATTTTCTATTCCATTCATCTGTGGACAGACAAGTTATTTTCATATCTTGGCTCTTGTGAATAATGCTAGAGTGAACACTTTATTATTTCTGATGAAACTTTAATTGAAAGCTTAAAAATGAGATTGATGTGTGATGTATGGAAACCCACTTATTAAAATGCAAGAGCCATCAATGCTTCTGAAGCATCAGACATGGGAAACTGTTGTTCTTATAACTGTACTGTTTTTGTTACTGGAGAGGCCAGACTGGTTGATGAAAAACTGGTTGACAGTGGAATATCATCTTTTAACACTGAGCTTTCAAAAAGTACTTGATTATGCAGAATTATTGTTACTTTTTAATTATTTGGTCTAGGAAACAGGCTCTCATAATTCTGCTCAGGAAAATCAAAGGATGAAGGGACAAGGCAGAGCAGAATTAAGTCAATATTTTACATTTATTTTATTCATATTCAAGAAACATTGACTAATAAATTTGCTTATTCCTGAAATAAGGTGGCAAAGTTTGGTGTTTGTAAAAATTCGAGAGAGATCAGATTTGAAAAAGAGTTTCAAAGCAGAGTAATGTCCTTGACCTCAGCAGTTAGAGAAGCTCCTTATAGAAACATCAGAGTTATACAAAGGATGTATTGCCCAAAACATCCTCTTCCCTGTTATCAGAGCTATTGTTATTAGGTCTTTATTGATTTATAGTACAAGGTCTGTCTGGAAAAAGGTCCTACCATTGTGTTAATATAATGAGAACAGTTTGCACGACATCAGTGTAACCTGGCAGCCTAGGAGAGTGGACTGGAATACACCTACATGAACAGTGACAACTTCACTGTACTAGTCAATGGGGGCAGTAGATGCTGTTGAGTGAGCATGTGTACTGTGTGGCCATTGCATTCAAAATGACTGAGTGAGTAGTGCAATGAATCCATATCAGGTTTTGTGTTAAGCTTGAACTTTTCCTCTGTGGAAACTATTCTCATGATTCAAAAGCCTCCAGCTATGGGCACCTGGTGATTGGCAGCTTCATCACAACAAGGCACCCACTCATGCATCACATCTCATGCAGTTTTTTGGTGAAACATCAAATCACCCAGGTGACTTAGCCCTCCTACAGCCCAGATTCAGTGCCCTGTGTTTTCTGGCTTTTCCCAAAACTAAAATTACCTTTTAAAGGGAAGAGATTTATACCATTGATGAGATTCAGGAAAATACAATGGGTAGCTGATGGTGATTGTGTGAGGTCCCAAAGTGCCTACTTTGAAGGGGACCGAGGTGTCATTGCCCTATGTACAGTGTTTCTTGTATCTTATATCTTGTTCAATACATGTCTCTTCTTTTCATATTACATGGCTGGATACCTTCTGGATAGCCCTCATATATCTGATATCTTGAGAGCAGTGGACATCTTAGTAAATAATTCTGGCTCAGTTATTACAGCTTTGATCCTTTAAGTGGAAATTAAGGAAGAACATAGAAATACTTTGTGTCTTTTATAATTAAGCCAGGAAACATATTTAGTATTGCTGCTTAATTAAGTCTGAGGATTTTTTTTCATGAAAAAGCATTTTATTAAGGTATGATGGACATTTTTTTTTTCAGTCCTCCCTGAGCCAGGAGGGAGGCGAGCCTGGGAAACCACATGTTAGTGCAGGGAGGGAATTTTCCCTTGACTCATTCTAGGTGCTGGGCTGGCTCTGCAACAAAAGGTAGATAGGAGAAAGGTAATAGGAGAAAGCAAGCAAATGTTTTGTAAACACACACACACATATATATATATATATCTCATTTATACATGAGGTAAATTTAGGGGTGAGTAACCCAAAGAGGTGGGTTCGAATTTAGGCATATATAGCATCTTCAACAAAGACGGTCAAGTTTTAGAGAAGTGACAAGACAAAGAAAAAGGACTTTAGTCTGCAGAGGTGGCAAATTTTAGGAAGGTAGATTTATGGGAGAGGAATGGGAACTATAAAGTCTACTTTGTCACATTTGTTACACAGTTTCCTCAGGTGCCGTTGTCAGGCTGACAGGGTCTAAAGTTGCTCTGTGATTAGCTTGTGTTAATCAGACTTTGATTCATTGTGTTAATCAAAGGAGGGTCAGTCACCTTTGTTATCATTTGTCCTGCTTCTAGAGATAGTCGGAGGCCAGAGAGCTTTTTCTGTGTTTGCTGCTGCTTGCATTCAGCTCAGAATGTAAACCAGGCATATTTTGTACTGCCACCTTCTGGTGGCCTTCATTTGGGGTAACAGGGAAGGGGGGTCACACAGCTAGGGATGTCACTGGGTCTAGTGACTGACCTTCGAGCAGGAATGCGCAAAGTAAATTGGGAAGCGTGGGTAGACAATAGAGAACTGAAAATATTATCATTAAAATACCCAAATAGGAGGGACAAAGTTGGTGGGGGTGGAGGAATACAATGAAGGTAAAACAGGGCAGACCTAGATAAGTTCAAGGAATGAGTGTCTTGGAGACAGCTCAGAAAACACTCTGAGAACAGTCAGCCTTCTCTGTAGCGAATTTTCTCCTTCGCAGATACCTCTTGGCTGGACAGGATGTGCCTTGGAAGTAAGCAGAATTGCCCCAGATATACTGGCAAAGTTTTGCCAAGACTAACAGCTTTGAGTGTTTCTTACAGATTTAGAATTTGTCATCTATATACATCAGACATAGTTACTTTTTAAATATGTATTTAAAATACATGAAAACTAAAGGTCAGGTAGTATGTATAGCCTTAAATTTTACCTGTCGTGTATACAAATAACTTTTTTATGAATGTAGATGAAGGGTACTGATCTTTGTTTCACTAAACCCCTTAGCAGTCATCAGTTGCTTTTCTCACCTGGCTTCTATAAATGTTTAATGTCCCGTAGCACAGCCATTTCATTTCAGGCAAGACACTGTTTTCCTCATTGTGGGAGGGACTGGTAGAATGTGAATTACTGGGAGCTTCAATCTATAGATCAGGTCATCCGCACTGGAAGTCAGCAGAGCCCGTCCTGAATGGAAACAGGAGTAGAGTTAATTATCCTGTGACTTGTAGCAGCAATGTAACCTTGACTGATCTCCCAGTCCAACACACACACACACACACTCACACACACCCTCAAAATGAGCAATATTCAACGAACTAAGGAGCTCATTATGAGTTAGTCTGATTCTTTAAGAAGAGATTTTCTAGCCCTCCTGAATGTGTTCTGAGTAGGGTGTTAAAAGAAGCTAGTGTGTCCCAGGAATACTCATTCTTTTATGTACCAGCTCGGTTGCATGAGGTATTCTGTGTGAGCTGCTGTTTTGAAAAGAGAAGGATAAAGTCTTTCACTACATGTATATCCTTTTGTTACATTTTTCCTCAAGGCACTTGCAGCTCTTAGCATTCTGAAGTTGAGAATGATCCAAACTACATGAGAATAATAATCTACCTGCCCAAGATGCATGATTCAGCAGACCTGGTGTACTAGATATAAAACAAACTCAAAGCATCTGATCCTCTAAGCATGTTTTTAAATCAAAGTCTTTCAGATTCTGCGGAACGCTACTGTTCAGAATTCAGTAGAACATTGCTGCTCAGCACCTTATCCCCAAGAGCCAAGTAGGGTAGCCGCCGATGCAGAGGTTCCGGCAGCATAACCCAGAGACTCGTGAAAGGGAGGCTTATCATTGTTTTCATCTGGTATCTTATTTTTTTAATTTATATGAATGTTTCTTTATATCCTAAAATACAGCCATGTGGAGCTCTTTGTAATCATTGATTTTATCATTTCTCCATTGCTTTTTCCAGACAGCGCCAGTCCAGCACTTCTCGTTTCATCAATGAGGAAGAGCAAATGTTTGTTCCTAAAAACGATGCTATTTTATTCTGCAGCACATCAGTACATGGGCTGATTTCACAATAAAGTATAGACCCAACCCAGAAATGAGCTTCTGGTGTACAAAAATTAAAAAGTAGGGAAATTCTAGTGAAACTTCAGACCTCAGTTCAGTATGAGCCTAAGACATATTACATGCCTCATGGATTTAAATGTTAAAGTTAGGATTCCGGCAAACACTGTACCATCTATAGTGTAGCTAATTGAATAAGACTGGAACATCTAATTGGATTTTTGAACAAGAAAATATACTCAGAACAGAAGGGAAAATATTTCAGAAATCTGTATCTTCACATTTGGCTCTCTCTTACAGAATGGTAGACTCTAATAAAATAACGATTACTTTTCTCAGGCTGGAAATGTGGTAAGTTTTTTCATTCTAGCTAGGGCATTTATCAGCTATTATCCCCAAACACCCTGTCCTCACGCACTTAAGTATAACTGCTCTCTAATGCTTCGTATATAACCTGTAATTATTAGCATTTGCTGCGTTAGGTTGTGCCTGCCGGTATTTGTCTCTAACTGTCCCCAGATGGCATTATCATGCCTGACACACAGAAGTCTCCCCGTCCATGTGAACGTTATAGAAAGGACAGCACTAAGGGAAAAGGGCACTGCAGCCGTGACTCCTCAAGATGTTTCGACAAAGAACCTGTCGGTTTTATTCTTCTGGGTCGATTTTGTGTCATTGGAGAAGGCCTGACTTGTTGAGAAACTTGCAATGGAAATAATAGTTAACAGTAACAGCCACACCATGACTTTGTCTACTACAGCTCACAGTGTTCTTTGCCTGGTTTTATTTCCTCTCTTTTCTATTACTAAGTTGGTGGAGTACATGGGATTTAGGAGGTTTCCTTAAGAAAGCCTAAAATCAATGGGCAGCTTAGCCCCTGTACATCAGTCAGAGAGGACTACCTGGAGTCAGAAGGCTTTGCTACGTGTCTGGACTCAGTAGTGACGCAGAGCATGGCTTTGGGTCATGTACTCTCCCTCTCTGACCCTCAGTTTCCTAATCTTTAGAACAGAAGGAAATGACAAGACTGGATCTGGCTTGCCTTGCAAAATCTTTGAGAAAGTCAAATGCAAATGTATATGAAAAGAATTTTTGCTCTTGATTTAAAAAAGAAAACCTCTTTATAAATCTCGTATCCACAGTCTACCTTATTTAACTATATAAACTGGGTGGAATTGCACATCTAATTGGCAGATGTAGAGTTAAAACCTTCTTAGGCATGCAAGTATTTTAGGATAAAAGAAGAGTTCCTATAAATGTGTTATGTTTGTAAGACCTTCATCAATTTACTTTCATTAAATCTTACACAGTCATAACAGTGCTCTGCATTATCAGAATTTTAATTGAATTTCTTTAGTCCTCTGTTATTTGACATAAAATCAACTTAAACCTTCTTGTGTTTTTCTTAAAGTAATAGATGTTTTCACTTTATTCTCTATATGTAAAAAGTTTAGTCTGGTAAAAAATGTATTCTGCAATGTGAAATTATGAATAATTCATTGAATGTCTATAATGAGCTCCCTCCTCATAAACTATCAGTCACTGCCTATATCTGTAGCTCATTTCCTTGGGAGGTAGAACCATGACATTAAAACTCCAGTAGCACACTCTATGTTAGAATGGTCGATTAATTTTTGAAGTCAAATCCCTAGTCTTTACAGTTTAAGTTAATTTGACTCTTAATTGTCCTAAGCAAATAACACAGTGAAGGCAACATTTATGAGAATATTCCTGAGCAGTTTTTCTCCTCTTGGAAGATATGGTTCTGGCTTTACAGGATTTGGCAATATTATAATATTGAGGAAGTAGTAAGAAATTACTCATACCAGAAATTGTCCAAAATTGAAGCTTGAAAAATAGAGAGTTATGTAAGATGTGGAATTGTAAGCATTAGAGAATTTCTAAGAATGCCATTTTTCAATATAAAACAGAAACTCAAACTCAAAAATGTATGTGGTGTAGAAGCTCAATGTCATTAATATTACAAATTAAATCTTTTAACATTATTATTTAGTTTTAAATCAGACAGAAGTTACACTGTATTTAGGGGTGGTGGTGGCAGCAGTGTTTTCAAATCCCCTGGATCTCTTTTACCCCCCACCACCCCGACAGGAATGACCTTATGAACCTTGACTCAAACAGACTGTGATAAAAAAAATTTTTGAAGACCACCAGGGATATCTGAGCATTGTTGACTATTTAATGCTATTATTTTTAATTTTTCAGATGCAGTAATTATTTTATCTCGTTTATAAGTCCTTACAGAGATACATACTGACATTGTTACAGGTGGAATAGTATGATACCCAGCATTCGCATCAACACAGGAGAGGTAGGAGTTAGTAGGGGCTTAGAGGAAGCAGAATTGGTTGTGGATTTGTAGTTGTCGGAAGTTTAAATCAGGCTATCAGGTTCATATGTTGTTGAAGGGTATATCAGGTCCGTTATACTGGCTGCCTTTTGAATACTGTTTTTTGAATATATTTATAATAAAAGAAAATTGCAATGTTATATCAAAAAAATGCTAGCCTACATCAATGACTAAAAAATTAAAACAAAGTGATAGCCAAGAAGCAAATAAAAGAAATGGAATGGAATGTGAAAATATATACCGTTAAAACAACAAATCTTTTTTAAAAAAGGAGAAAGTAGCAAAGGTCAGATGGGATAAATGTGAAAGAAAAAATGGTGGATTTAAACCAAATCTATTAATAAATTACACTAAATGTAAATGGTCTAGAAACTTCAAAAACAGCAGAAATTTTCCAAGTCCATTTGAAAAAGCAAGACTTAACTATCTGCTGTCTTGAGCAGGGGATGAAAAGATGATTTAAATATAAAAACACACGTGGACTAGAAGTGATGGAAACAGACTGTGCAAACCCTAATCAGGTGAGGCTGGAATGACTTTCACTGTTAGACAAAGAGAGTTGCAGACACTATCACCAGAGGTAGAGGGGCACTTTGTAATAATAAAGGGGCAAATTCAGCCAGATATAAAAGCATGGAAATCTTAAGTGTGTATTTCTCTAATACCAGAGCTATGAAATACATAAACCAAAAATTGGGTCTGCAATTATAACTGGAGAGTTTATCACTATTCTTTATTGATAATTGAGAGAATAAATAGTAACCGATGGAACCAATCGACAAAAATAGTAAGTACACAGAGAGCGTGAATGGTACTGTCAGTCAGCTGGACCTCACTGCCCAGACGTTGGTGGTCATTCCACCCAACAACAGCAGTGTTCTTTTCAAGTGAACACAGAACATGACCAGCATCTATAGTATTCTGAGCTATAAAACAAGTCTCAATGAATGTTAAATAACTGACTTCATAGAAAGTACACTCTCTGACCTCAGTATAACTTAGAAAGCAGTAAAAAAAGTTTCCACACAGATTCCTAATACTTGGAAATTAAACAGCACACTTCCAAATAACCTATAGTGTAAAGAAGAAATCACAAGGAAATTAGAAAATATTTTTAACTCAATGAAAATATACCAAAAGTGTTGGGATGCAATATAAAGCGATGCTTGGGGCCAATGTTTGGCTTAAAATAATTATCCTAGACAATAAGAAAGGTCTAAAATTAATTATCTAAACTTCCAATTATGAAGCTAGAAAGGGAAGAGCAAATAAAATGCAGTGTAAGTAGAAGAAAAGAAATACAGAGTAGAAATCAATAAAATTAAAAAATGGGCCCTGGCTGGTGTGGCTCAGTACATTGAGTGCTGGCCTGTGAGCCAAAGGCTCACAGTCAGGGCACACGCCTGGGTTTCGGGCCAGGCCCCCAGTAGGGGGCAAGTGAGAGGCAACCACACCTTGATGTTTCTGTCCCTCTCCTTCCCTCTCCCTTCCCCTTTCTCTAAAAGTAAATGTGGGTTTTTTTATGGCAATGCAATAGATAAAGTAAATGAAGTCAAAAGCTATTGTTTTAAAGAGATCAGAATTTGATTATGTGATACTAAAAAAGTGAGAGATGACATAACTCACCACTATTCGCATTAAAATACAGGATTTAGATGAAATAGTCAAAATCTGGTGAGATTTTGGAAGGAATAAAGAGATTTAAGGAAGGAATAATGCTAATCCAACTTAAACTGTTTCAGAAAATAGCAGAGAGGGCAAACTTTCCAGCTTATAAGGTATCATCTTAATACCAAAACCATACAAAAACTATGAGAAAGGAAATTTATAGACAAATATTCCAATATCCCTCATATACAAAAATGGGCAAAAGTTGGTTAATTACCAACCATCGTTACCTAAAAGATAAATTGCAAGGATACAAAGTAACGATAATAAGAAAAATACAATTAAATAATACAATAATTAATAACAATACAAGAATAAACTTTCACATACAACTGGAAACCTACTTTTGTCCACTCCTGTAGACAGATATTCTCAAATTCAATCCAGCAACATAAAGCAATGCAAGGATGATTTAACATTTGAAATCAATGGACTTAATTCACTATATTAATAAAGCAAAGGAAAAAAAACATATGGTCAATTCAATAGATGCAGACATTTTATTTTTACAAAATTCAACCCCAATTTGTGATAAAAATTCTGAAAAGGCTGTAGAAAGGTGTGTGACCTTTGGGATTTGGCTTTTTTCTCAGTCTGATTCTCTGGAGATTCATGCTGTTGTATTGAGAGTTCATTCCTTTTTATTGCTGACCAGCATTTCATAGTATGGGACCACCCCTGTGTAACCGGTCCCCCACTGTAGGATAGTGGGGTGGTTTCTGGTTTTCATTTCTAAGAAGTTATTTTCCAAGTATCTTGATTTCATTATCACCTGACTTACTGCAAATGTTCCTGTATATAATTTAAGCATTTTGGAGAATTCTCAAGTCTTACAATATTAAGTTTTTGTATACTGTGTAAAATGCCTGAAGATCTGTTTTCTGAGTCTGTTTATATGGAAAATTTTTTAAGAAGTTATATCTTTTCAAGTACAGCAAGTTTCATTTATGTAGCACCTGGATCTATCTTGGATTAGATTTTATCACAACTCTCTTTAAATGGATGTTTTTTAATTTTTGGATAATGATAAATGCAATCAGTATCCTGTGTAGCTTCTAATTAGAGCCCAGGGTAAATGCATCCAGTTAGAGTCATTTTATCCTGGAAGAGGGTGATTCCTCAGGCACCTAGGGCCAGTGAAGATACACTCCTTAAGTGCACTTTGCAATTTGTTGGGCAAAGATTTGGTTCTGACACATCCTTCATCCCCTTTTAAAGTGGATTGAGATCCTGTGGTCTGATCTTTCAGCTTCAGAGGTTCCAGACAAGTTTCTGGGTGTCGATTCTGAAATACAAATTTGTCAGTATTATTTTTCTTAAATTTTAGTTTGTAAAATTGCAGTCTTGAAGCCCTTGTGAAACTGTTTTATACATTTGTATACAAATTGGTTCTGTGGTTTTAAATCATCAGTTCTGTAGCTAAGATATGTGACTCTCAGCTTGCTCCGCAGTCAGTATCAGAAAGAAGCACGGAAGACACCACTGCTCGGGAAAGTGTTAAATGAATACAGCGGCCACTAAGCGTCTCTTGCTGGGTTGTCCAATTGCCTGTGAACCTAGGCAAATTCAGCACATGGCTTTCTTACCTCTGCCTGTGTTTCCAAAATAATCCGTTCAGCTATCTTTCTTTTTTTCTGTTTGGCAAACAAAAGTGGAGGAAAGGCTAGCTGCCTTCTCTGTCATTTGCCCAAGACCTTCACCCTGATTTGCCCACCAAGCTCCAGGTTCCTTGGTGAGTTACTGAGGAGGTGCCCCCCCAACTACCTTTGCCTTTTAATGAACGGGTTATTAATGCGTAATTATTTTTAATATCAGCAGTATTTAAAACGCCTTCAAAAACACTTTAAGCATGTTGCAATATATCAGTTTTTAAGTACACTTAGGAATGTACACTTAAAGTGTACACTAAAGTGTACACTTAAGTACACTTTAGTCTATAGGAATAAAGACTGCAGAGATAAATCAGAGGCGTTAAGAACATAGAAAGAGTACAGCACAGGTAGGCACTGCTGCCTGGAAAGACTCATCCTTCGTCCAGGGGGCCCTCTTCACTGTAGACCCAGAATCCTACTTCTACTGCTTGTGCCAACCGCTGTCACTCTCCCCAGGGTTACTGCAGAGCCTCCAAACCGTCTCCCTGCCTCAACACCAGCTCTCTGCACCCACGCCAGGTGTTCTGCACCAAACAATCACAGTGAGCCCTTAACACTGGAAGCCACATCACACTGCTCTTCTGTTCCAGACTCTACAGTGGCATCCCCCCGCCACACACATCTCTCTGATTCAGTCTCCCAACCCCATGTTTCTTGCTTACTACGCTGTAGCCTCTGTTGTTGCGTGTACCAGCCAACTTCATCTTGGGCTTCCCCCGCTGTCTGGAAAGCTCTCCCTTCAGGCACCGGCAGGGGGCGCTTTCTTCCTTCTCTGCGCAGTAGTCACCTTAGCCCAGAGCCCTTCCCTATGAGCCCTATAAAACAGCAGAGTACCTACCCCTGCCTGGTTCCTTGCATTACTCACTGTATTTTTCTTTTTACTTCTTATAATACTATGTTTATATTTACATGTTAACATATAAACATGTTTGTGCATTCTCTCTTTTTTGTGTGCCCACCTAGAATGCAAACTCCATGGGAGCAGAGACCTTTCCTGTGACACAGTAGACCATGCCTGGACCCTAGGAGTGATGTAGTAGATATTTGTTGAGTAAATGAATTAATGACTCGGTGCCCCCTTGCTTTATATGACATTACCAAAAGTGGCAGAATAAGCTAAGAGCAAAAAAATCAGATCACTAAACTATTTAATAAGCATAACATGAGTCTGGTAAACAAATTGGTTTTGACAGATAGATTATTATTATTATTTTTATTAGTCTAGCAGTTTCTGAGAATGTTAAACTGTGCCGTTATGATTGTGAAGTTGTCAGTTTTTCTTTGAAATCCTGCTGTGTTGCCTTACAGCTTCAAGTACATTTAATCAGGTGTTTACTAGATCAAAACTCATATTTTTCTGAGGAAATGAACCTTTTATTATTATGTATCATTTATCCTTGATAACTGCTTTTGCCTTAACATCCATTATGTTTATTGTGCAGTTTCACCATTTTTTAATGTTTGTTTATATCTTTTTTTCTCTATAAATATTTCAACTGTCTGCATCCATGGATTCAGGTGTTTCTTCTAAGCAGTATATGTAGGGGTTTTCCCACACTTCTCATCACAGCTTCTTTACATTTATCCACATGTGCACCAGTTTTTTGTTCGTAATTTTTCGTTCTTTTTCTTCCTTATGTTCAATTTCTGAGCTCATATTCATAGATATGTGAATATTTACATATGAAGTCTGTCCAGCAGGTAGCTAGCCATACACTATAAAAATAGAGAAATTTACTGAAGAAGATACAAGAAACATTGTACATAGGACAATGATGCTGTTCAAAGTAGGCACCTTGGGACCTCACACAGTTCTTCTATTCGCCATCAGCTGCCCCATTGTATTTTCCTGAATCTCATCAATGATCTGAAATCTCTTCCCTTTCAAAGGTGATTTGAGTTTTGGAAAAAGCCAGAAGTCACAGGGCACCAAATCTGGGCTGTAAGAGGGCTGAGTCACCTGGGTGATTTTGTGTTATGCTAAAAAATGGCACAAGGTGTCATGTATGAGCAGGCACGTTGTCCGGATAAAGTTACCAGTCACCAGTTGCCCATAGTTGCAGCCTTCTGAATCATGCGAATAGTTTCCACAGAGGAGTGTTCAAGCTTAACACAAAATTTGATCCAGGCTTATTGCTCTACTCACTCAGTTATTTTGAATGTGATGGCCACATGCTCATTCAACGGCATCTACTGCCCCCACTGATTAGTACAGTGAAGTCACCATTGTTCATGCATGTGCATTCCAGTTCTCTCCTTGGCTGCCAGGTTAGATTGATGTCTCTCAGACCATTCTCATTATATTAACAATGGCTAGACTTTTTCTGGACAGATCCCACCTATAAGAACAAAGATACATATTTCTTCCTCCTATTTTCTTTACCCTTTAGAAGCTTTTCCCGCCATAGTAGTAGTAGTAGTAGACTTTTCCCAGGCTTTGTCTGATATTTACCTATTTTTCCATCACTCTTAAATAACAGTAAGAAATCTATTACTTACTGGACATAGGGTTCTAGATTGACACTTCTTTTGTCTCAGTACTTTCAAAACTTTACTCCCTAGTCTTCTGAGCAGTCTGCCCCCAGGCTGCTTATGATCCCTTTCTAAGTAAGTGCCCTTTGCTTTCTGTGGGTGCTTTGAGCCCTTGCCCTGGTGTTTAGTGTCCCCTAATCTCACAGTGATGTACCTTGATGCGAATTTAATTGGTCCTGCTAAGGGCTCATTGTTCTTTGCAAATATGAAGTCTTGTTTTTCACCAATTATGAAAAGTTATCAGCCATTATACCTTCCTGTACTTTCCTCTGGAATTCTCTCTTGTCCTGGACTCCCAGTGAGGTGCATATTGGCCACCATGTTCTGCTGTCTGTGTCTCTTGTTTCCTGTCTTTCTCAGTGCTGGGAAGTTTTCTCAGATCATCCATCCACTGCTCTAATAGTCTTCACTGGGGCTGATCTGCTGGGGAGCACATCTGTTGGAGGGTTTTATTTCTATGACTGTATATCTGTATTTAGGAAGTTCTATTTGACTCTACGTCAACACTATGTCTATAGTGCTTTCTTTTTTCGCATTTTAGATATCTCCTCTAAAGCATTTATCATGCTTGTTGTTTGCTTCTAAGTGATAGTTTCTAGTCTAAACTTTTTTGCAGCTTTGATTCTGCTATTTGTTGTTGTCTGCTGTTGTCATCCGCTGGTGACTGAACACAGTAGGCTATCCTTTATGTGTTCTGTATAATTGTAACATAGTACGTTTTCAGCAGAGGTTTTATGTGTGACAATCCTGGATAGCCTGAGTTAAGAGCTTGTCCTTCAGAGATTTGTTTTGCATTTGATTCTGTTAGATACTGTGGGGTTGTCACCCACCTACAGGCTTAAAAGGACACTGAGAGTGGCCACCCTATGCCCTGTACTTCAGGCGGGGTCCATGGGGTGGTTGCATGTCACTCCACTTTTCTGAACATGATTACAAGTAGATTTAGAAATGTCTGTCTTGTAGCATCACAGGGGAGCCCGTGGAAGACACCTACAGTGAGGCCTCTTTCAAACGTAATTATCTTGGATGACACCACACCCATTGAGTTGCCCTTGTATTGAGCTTTACTGTCTTAGGGTGTATTTTGTTTACTTTTTCTGCTTCAATGTGCCTGGGTTATTCAGTGGACACTGAGGAATCTCAATCTGAGATATTATTTGGCCTGTGGAAATAAATTCTCAGGAGACAGAGGAGAAGAGTGTGCATGCATGTGTGTGTGTGTGTATATTCACAGAACACACACATACAATACAGTGTTTCTACCTAAGTTTACACCAAAACAGACAAGTTTTCTTGTGTCTGGGTGGGTGGATTTTCTTGTATGCCTTTTCATAGGTGTTCTATCCTGTGCTCAGATAGGATCCGGTCTCCTACAAGACCCTGTGCAGACGGGCCCTCACCTGCTTCTCTGGCCTAATCTGCTCCCACCGCATTTCTCACCTCCCTGCATCAGTCCTTGTCGTCTTTTCTGTTCCTCGGGTGTGTCAAGGTTATGTTGCTGTTACCTCTCATGAAATGTCCTTTCACGGTCACCACACAGATCTATCTCCTCCTTGTCATTCAGATCTCACCTCTCTGCAAGACCAGGACATAATGGGGCTCGGCATAAAATGAAAATACAGGCGCCTTCAAGGGGGGTATGGAAATGTTTAGGACAGTGACAGCAGAGCATTAACCCAGCTGTGGGCTTTCCTAAACGTGGGGCTCAGTTCCCCTTAGCTCTCATCCATCACATCACTCTGGTGTTTTTTTCCTTTACAATAATTACCAGTATCTGAAATTACTTATTTGCTTACGTATTCTCTATCTGCAATTGCTAGAATAGGGACTCTGTGCAAACAGAGACTTCTGCATTGTTTGCTACTCTAGCACCTAGAATAGTGTCTTCACTCAGTAAACGTTTTCTTTGTTTAATGAGCAAATAACTTTGTCCATTATTTTCTGTGTTACAGATAGTAATCCACTTTGAGGCCAAATATATTTCAGAGTAACTTAATCTTTGAAGCCAGAAATGCTCAAATAACATGTTTTTAATAGGTGTAAAAGTAAACAATCAGAATTTTAAAAGATCATCTTGGAAGTAAGAAAAATATTTTTCCCATTCAGAGGGTTAAAGATGAATTGTAACACCAAAACCAACAACAAAAAAACCCTACTTTAAATAATTTATATTTAGGTTCTCAAGAACATGTAAAGGCAGATTTTATTTATTTTTTTAAATAGCAATTTTATTTTCTTCTCCTTAGAGTTCAAGTAATACTCAGTACTATCATATGGACTTACACAGGTTTTATCACCTTGAAAATATCAGTGATACTGAAATTTATCATTAACATATTCTCTTGCCTGTAGATTTCATTACACCCTTGAACTAAGGACAACCAGTCCACCATAGTCAGATAACTCAGTGCTAAGCCTCATAGAAGGAAATGCATTTGAACTCATTAACTTATGCCGTTCCCTATATTTACATTATTTTACAACTTTATCTTAAAGTACCTTAAAATATTTTTATGAATATATAAATTTTTAGACTAAAATTACTTTAAATCATTTCTAATTTGCTGTCTGATTAATGTACATTGTTAACTAAGCTTTTGTTAGTTCATAACAATTGAGAAATAGGTTTATAATCCCCCCAATAACAGTGGCTCTGCTACTTATTAAAAATGCGGCAGCCGCCAGCTCTCTTTCTTATTGTGTTTTCTTTTCAACTTTAAGTTGTAAAGCCTACAGCAGTTTTTTTCATTAATGTTGTTCTAGCTGCTTAGCATTTTACAAATGATATGACAGGCAAAGTACAAGGAGTTTTCATCAAGTACTCGGTATTGTAGCTATGACAGTTAATATCGCCTCAGCCCTGGTAAACGCAGAGCTGTGCCTGATCGCACTGTCGGGGTTTTACCCGGGCGACCAGGTACCTACTATTACATGTACTTTTTAAAAAATGAACATCAATTGTTTTGATAGAGTCATTATTACTTCTGCAGGTTGACAGCCTTGAACAGTACAGACTATTCTTCCTGTTCATTACTAAGCTCTTTATGGTTCCTAAATGTGTAGTTTTGTTGAAATAATCCATCAGCGGGTGTTCTGGTTAGTTATATTCAGTGAATACGTGATAGACTGTTTGTGTCCAAGGATCGCAACTGCGCACTCTGCAGCCGGTCGGCACCATGCCTGGCCCTGGCAGGCAGTACGAGTTGATTCTGATCTCCTTTCCTAATGGGTCTCCAAGCAGCTTGAGGATCTTCCTTCACACAGTGCTGATTTTGCACACACTAGTGAATCCTAGATTCTAGTCCAGTCCTTTCCTTATACCAGTGAGGAAACCGAATTCCAGATATTTTAGGTGATTTGCTAAAATTCCCCAAACCAATACATGGCAGAGCTGGGGCAATAAAATAACTCAGATGACTCCCCAATTAAATCTTCTTTGTCCCAGCAGTAGGACGGTTGGTGAATTCCCCTGCTCTGGCCGTCTTTGTGTTGTTCAGCAACCTGACTTTTTCAATAATCTTAAAGAGAATATCACCCATTCTAAATCGTATCTTTGTGCCGAGGGAGATCAGTCCAGCTCAGCCCTCTCCAGACGACTGTCACAACTCCGCTGCCCAGGGCAGCTCCTTCCAGGCCGCCTCTTAGAGGCGGCCCCACCAGACCGTACCCAGCATAAATTGCATTCTGGTGAGCACCAGTCTCAGAAGGGTTTAGCCGCACATTTTTATTCCATTTTAAAAAATGGAATAGATGAAAATTTACCATTTTCATTCATAGCATGTGTGTCCCAATTACCATTCTGCAAAAAATGCCAGAGATCTTAAGATGTGTGACTGCTTTGGGAGGCTTAATGGCAATTTTAGAGTGGCCTTTTTTTTAATGTACTAAGAAGATTGGAACAGGTCCAAATAAATATCCCACAATATATACTGTGTGTGTTTTTTCAGCCAGGATCTGCTTTTTGTGGAACTGCAGGGCATCAGTCTTCGTTCTGCATTTTGTACGTATCAGCTGCTCCACTGCAGATCAAGGGCAAACTCTGACTCTAAGGATTCTGACAGGTTACAAATTATGTTGTTATCAATTTGATTCTCACTGGGCCAATCAGCTGAAAGTTCTGCCAAGGGTTTTTTGTGGGGGTTTTTTTGAGTCATGTAATTCAACCAACACTCCCCTGTCAGACTCCAGTAACGTGAAGGTATTATCCCTCTTTGTCTCCGAGCATGTTCTTGTATAATAGGCCTTACTTTAAAGAACACTCAGTTACTGCATTTCTCTGACATTTCTCCAGCTCTTGAATTGCGATTAGTCGCCCAGACCATTTTGCAGCCTTGCTTTTTCCAATCTTTTTGACCCAGTTGGTAGCTAATCCTCAGTCTTTTTTTGTGCTGTCATAATTGTTCCTTTATTTGGTTTTCTCTGCCAACCGCGGTGGAAATGAAACTTATTTTCACTGTAATATTAGAGGTTACTCTGGGCCCTGTGAAACTATGCCTTAGGGGCGCTAATGTTCACAATTGAAGACTAGCAGTGATTCTCCAGGTGGTTGCACCTTCCCAGGGGAGGGGGTTAAGGGTGGTGGGATTGCATATAGTGTGAGACAGGCAGCACCTTTGTGGCATTAACCCGAGTTATTTTGGGAACCATTTATACAGTATTTTGAGCTTTATTTTGAACTAAAGACTGTAAGAGATGTTTATATTTATACAGAGACTCATGGGAAATGTCCTGAAAGTTTAAGGAAGCCTGAAATGTGTCCTTGAGTCTCTCCTCGGCCGGCCTTTGCGCTAGCCTAGCCTGGGGTGTTCCCGGGCTGCGGAAGGATATGCCCTGTAAGGAGACTGAACACGGGGCTGGGGGCCCTGACCAGGAGAGAAAAGCACTGGCTTTACAATTAGGAAAAGTTAAAAGGCTCTTCTTATACATAACGGGTATGTTGCAAATGTTTTTGAAATATTTTATTTATTTATTTTTAGGGAGGGGTTGGGAAGGGAGAGAGAGGGAGAGAAATCCTCGATGCTGTAGAGAGAGAGGGATCTGTTGCGCCTCTCTCATACCTGCCACTGGGGACCTGGCCCACAACTCAGGCGTGTGCCCTGACTGGGAATCGAACCAGTGACTTTCATTTCGCAGTCAGACACTCAATACACTGAGCCACAGCAGCCAGGGCATATCTTGTAAATTTTGATGAATTGAAAGTAACTTAGAAATACAGCTTTTAGTTTACTATAAGGTGTCTCCTTTAGCTTTCCATTTCTTATTTGGGTTAATTGACCTTCATTTTATATTCATAGCTGCTGTATTAGTAACCCGTTGCAATGTAACAACCCCCAAACTTAGCAGCTTCAAACAATAAACGTTTTTTGGTGCCAGACAATCTGTGGTGAGGCATCCAGAAATAGCTTTGTTGAGTGATTCTGCTCAGTGTCACTTATAGATGGCTGTCCCAGGTGTTTTGCCCCTGTGCTTGTCAGTCAGTCCCTCGTCTCTCTCCCTGTGGACTCTCCATTGGGCTGTTTCAGTGTCCTCCTAACGTGGCGGCTGGCTTCCCGCAGCAACTGCAGAGAGAGACGGGCAGAAGCCCTACCGCTTCCTTCCACAACAGCAGTTCCACAGGCTCACCCACCAGGGAGCTGTACAGGGAGTGGAATCCCTGGGGGACAGCGTGCAGGCTGACTCCCACAGCCCCACCTAAAAGTCACGATTGAAGGAGATTGTAGTCAAAACGATAGCTTTGTATTCACATGGCTGACATGCCCAGGTTGAGTCGTGACTGGTTAGTATGTGTCAGTGTATGGCTAGGTTTATCATAACTGGCATATAACATGTATCTTTTTTTTTACTTTAAAGCACTTTTGTATCTTGGATTATGAATAGAATATCTGATTTGTGTTTACCATTGTCATAGAATTAAAGCTACCAATCCGAGACAACAAAAATCAAAGATTTGGGATGCAGTTGTCTGCATCATGCGTGTGTAACTGCCTTAGCTGCTTGGAGAGAGGTGCGCTGTTGGGTTAGCTTCTGTTTTTGTCGAACCGCCACTCACGTACTTTCCACATATTGCTCTTGTTTATGGAAACAGAAAACCATTTTCTGTTACAGAGCCACAATATAAATGAGAAAATCGTGAGCTGAAATGGGAAAGTAACATTATAATTATAACTCAGGAAATACAACTCAGAATTTTAAAATAAGTTTAGTGTATGCTGAAAATGTTAGCATTTTTTAATGTACTTCAAGATAATTGCATTGCAAACGTAATACAATTTTTACCATTGTTTCCCAGTTGAAGGGCTTAGTAATGTTTACATTCTTTCTTTTAAATCACACCAAGAGATACGTGTTGTTTTCTTGGCATCAAAACCTATACAAATAATAAAATGGTTTTCACTATTCATCTGTTACTATTATTTATCCTAGACAAGTTATCAAATAGCACTTTTAGGTTATTATTTGTGAATGACCNATGCTGAAAATGTTAGCATTTTTTAATGTACTTCAAGATAATTGCATTGCAAACGTAATACAATTTTTACCATTGTTTCCCAGTTGAAGGGCTTAGTAATGTTTACATTCTTTCTTTTAAATCACACCAAGAGATACGTGTTGTTTTCTTGGCATCGAAACCTATACAAATAATAAAATGGTTTTCACTATTCATCTGTTACTATTATTTATCCTAGACAAGTTATCAGATAGCACTTTTAGGTTATTATTTGTGAATGACCACAAGGCACCCTTTTGCACTGATGTCAAGAGTAAACCAAATCATCTTTCTAAACGGAAATTTGTCAATACATATCAAGAGGCCTAATGTCCACACCCTATAATTAGCAATCCCACTTCTAGAAATATGTTACAAAGAAATCATTGGAGCCCTGGCTGAGTGGCTCAGTTGGTTGAAACGTCCCATGCACCAAAAGGTTGCAGGTTTGATCCCCTGTCAGAGCACATACCTCGGTTGTGGGTTGGACCTTGGTTGAGGACATGTGCCGGAGGCAACGGATCTCTCTCCTCCACCCCCTTTCTCTCTGTCTAGAATCAATAAATATATGCTCAGTAGAGGATGAGGCCATTTAAAACATTTTAATACAAATTAATCATTAGAGAGAAGTCAAAGATATATATGTCCGTGGCAGCATTATTATTAAAAATATTGGAATAATATCCAGTGGCAAATAATAAATGATACTATATTATAATTATATTAGTTACCATACAAGCTAACCTACTATAACCAAAAGACATATCTAAACAAAGAAGTTTACTTTGATCTTGGACAGACTGGCCCCTCCAGCCCTTTCCCTGAAGCCAGACAATTCAGTTTCTCCCCATATGTTCCTGGTGCTTTTCAAGCTGCTGGCCCTTCACTGGAGCTCAGGGCAAGTGTTTGTGAGCAAGCGAATCTGTGCTCAGGGCCATTAAGAGGACACCCAGCTCCACAGCAGCTCTCCATCGTGCCCAGACAGAGCCCTGATGATCTTCACGGCCAGATATCGTGGGAACTTCTCTTCCCAGCACTGATGTTCCGGGCTGGGGAGCCCAGGGTGGAGCTGGGAACCCTCTCTCTTCCAAGGCCAAGATACCCTCCAGATTTTTAACCACCACACATGAGCGTGGGACCTGATTTGGGTCTCCACCCTTGTCACGAGCGTGTTTTGCAATATAGTCTCTCCTATAAGTCGGCTGGGCAACTACTCTGCTAGCTGCCCACACAGCAACCCGACACCAAGGAATAGGCAAGAGTCACACGAGGTAACAGCTTTAGGTAAAAAGCTGACAAGAGTCAGCTTTCATTGACTATAGGTGGACTCAAAATAGAACATCAACATACTTGAACATTCTACTCACACTTTAACAACCTAGGAGGAATACAACACACACACAGCAATCAGTGGAGGATTATGAACCCCAGTCCCAGAGTCTCAGCAGACGGGTCCAGGAGACAGCACGGTGGGCAAGGGAAAGCCAGTCTCATAGGTCGGAGGGGGTCGCACAGGTCCAGATCCAGCAGGGCAGAGCCTCCAGCAGCCGATGCCAAGGGAGATCAGTGGGGCAAGGAGCAGCGTTCTGGTGTGTGGAGCTTGTCTGTCTCAGTGGTGGTCCGGAGCCTGCCTCAGTTATACCCTGGAGGGCAGTGTACTTTGACAACTTTGCCCCTCCCGGGTGGCTTGGTGAGTATGTTGGTACCCCTGGTGGCAAGTGGGGAATTTTCACAGGAGCCTGTCTATGGGTGGTCCCGCTCTGCAGACATGGTTGTTGTGATCCTGTGTGCAGACATCTTAAGTGTGCCTCCTTGCAAAATATATCTGGTGTGATTTAGGTAGTTTCCTTCCTGAACCAAAGTGTCATGGCTGACTGGCAGCCATCTTGGTTGACATGAGTGACTCCACTTTGTATATATTAGCCTGTCTTGACCGGACTAGGGCCATGTTACTGGTCCTGCTCTCCACATCCTTCCTACCAGCGTCAGTGTGACTTCTTCCTCATATCCTTAGCCATAGGAATTCTGTTCAGATAATTCCAAAAGGTGGCTATTGTATAATTTAGTTGTAATTTTGATGTGATCATAGGAGCAGGCAAGCACAGTTTTGCCTACTGCGCCACCTTGACCAGGAGTCCCCTTTTCGAGTTTTAGACAATGAGGAAGCCTAAGCCAAGTTCCCCACTCGTTTCCATTCACCCTGCATCATCATCCATTTATTTATCCACAGACCACCGTCCCCTTTACCCTTTCTACCTATTCATTTTATCCTAAAATCTATCATAATATTTCCAAACGATAATGCTTACATTACTAAATACAAATAAGAATAAGTGTATTCATGATTGCGTAACAAGTAGACTTACTCCAGTGAGTAAAGAGGAAGGGAAGGAAGTATACCAAAGGGTTTTAAAAAATAAAACAATTCTGACAGATAAATAAAAGGGGGGGGGACCACATTGTCCTAGGAATCTAGATAATGTTACTTCCTCTTTGGGGAAACACATCGTATCCACAAGGGAGCATTGCGTAGAACTTTGTAGGAGAAAGAAATAGTTTCTGCCTTTGGGGCCCAGGCCCGCACATACACCCATTTTAATAATAGCAACAATAATTACAGTTGCTTTCATAATCATTTCATTATATGCTAAGCATTTTTAAATGAAGAGAGCAAGTCTCGGGTAGGTTAAATGATTTAAGGTCATTGGTGGAAGTTGTAATTGAGCCAGAATTCAGAATTTAGTTATGTTCCTATATGGTTAACCTCTTTCAAAGCGGCCAAATACCCCAGTCCAGCTCCATTTCCTCTGTAGCTCTTCACCAGCTCGAGTTACTCCTGGCATATCGTCAGAGGTTTACCTTGACGTCTGGGTTAATTAAATTTTTACTGTATTGCAGGGCCATAACTTTAATTTCTTTAAAGAAAAACACTTACAGAAAATTTAATTGTGGCCAGCATTTGACTCATATATAAATGGTCTAAGGTAAGTGGGACCAGAAAAGAGCTCAAAGTAGGCCATGTACTGAAATTTCAAATTTGATCAGTACTTTCTCCCAGGGAAAACAGTCTTTGAAGCT
Organism: Sturnira hondurensis; assembly: GCF_014824575.4. Lineage (NCBI taxonomy): Eukaryota > Metazoa > Chordata > Mammalia > Chiroptera > Phyllostomidae > Sturnira > Sturnira hondurensis. The sequence continues at coordinate 3,008,210 of NW_028082566.1, forward strand.
GTTACAAAGGGAGAGGATTTAGATAAAGTATTTAACTCCTTGAGCTATCTCCTACGCTCCACAGGGTGAGGGTGGGACAAAGGATGCTTCACTCACCAAGGCTGAGCCCAGATTTAGTATTCTCTGTGTGAAGTTTTCCCAACTCCTACAATTTTATGAAACCAGATTTTCTCTTTTGTGATCAGAGCAGCCAGACTAATCTAACCGTCCCAGAGGACCCCCGCTTTGGATTTTGTGTTCTCTTTGTACCAGTGTCTGCTTAGAATGTGCGTTTCAGATACATCAGGACCCCCCTTCTCTTGGGGGGCAGACTAGTGAGACATGTCAGCCCTAGGGACTGTTCTGGGGAAACTTCCACCCAAAGCAAACACAGGTTTCCCTCAATTAGAGAGTTCTCTTTATTTTATAATAAAATCATAGCAGGGTCTCCCTCAAGTTAGAGTATGTGCTTTCCCCCCAAGATTTTTCTTGATCTCCTAAAACCATTGCCTTATTTCTAGACATAGGCCCGTGGCAATAGTTACCTTAACCCCACAGAGTACAAGTTCATTAAGGACCCAAGAAAGAGCCCATAGAATAATTCCCAGTTCATATGTTCATGAGACACCCATAATCTGAGATTGTCCACTGCTTATTCACTTGTTCAGGACTGACTGTGGAAGTGGAAGGGCAGGCTTGCTGGAGGGGAGCAAAGAGGGTATAGTGGAACGACTGTAAGACCATAAACAATAAGATTGCAGAAAAGGAATATTCCTCATTAGCAGGCATTAGAGCCAAACTCCTAGACAACTCGACAACCATTAAGGCAAACATGCTCAGCCTCCTTGTTCAGGAGGAGGGTCCAGGGTCCTCCACAAGCCCACGCACCCACTGCATCCACCACCACCAGCCTCTCTGCTCTCTGAGAAAAGAACCAGATTTCCACTGACATCTCTTCGACGGTGTGTTGTGTATGTGCTGGGAAATATAAAAACTCCCATCTCACTTGCCAAATTTTTTTGCTCTCTATCTGATCATTTTAATTGCTTCTTACCTTCTAGTAAATGATTATTGAATGATGGAATGAATTCATGTTTATATTCATCTATTCTAATGCTTATTCTCCTACCTAGAGCACACCAAACATTTATTTGTAGTAATAAGCAAAGGAGTAATTACTTGGAGTTAAGATACATGAAACTATATTCAGTACCTACTGTAGACTATCAAAGTATAATTCCTATAAAGACGGAAGGACACATTACATTGCTCATTCAGTATCTCCTTACCTGAAAGTGCTTGAGAAATAAAAGGGTTTCAGAATTGTGAGGTCTTGTTTCATTGTCACATTGTCCAAGGGTGAAAATGATTTATTCTTTTAACAAATATGTATCCAGCCCCAGCTGTGTGCTGGCCTTGGAGGCCCAGGGCTGTGCTAGGGAGTGAAGGCGGGGAGGGGCTGGGAGAGGCTGGGGGGCAGGGACCTCCCCAAGGCTGAAGCCAGGGCTGTTTTTAGGAGCATGAGCATGGGTGTGACATGACTGCTTTGCTCCAGTGCCAGGAACAGATTAGAAAGAAGGATGGGGTGGATTTCGTGTGTGTGTGTGTGTGTGTGTGTGTGTGTGTGTGTGTAATATAGTTGACATACATTATATAAGTTTCAGGTGTACAACATAGTGATTCGACACCCATAAATAGACTAGATTTTCATGGACCTGCTAAGGTGTATGTTCACCCAAATGGTAGGGAAGCTATCTTTGATTTAGACAAAGTAAACTATCTTTGATTTAGAAGGAACCAGACAGATGAGGACTTTTAATAGACTCAATTCAGTATTACTGGGCTTTGACAATAGGGGGCGCCATGAGCCAAGGAATATGGGGGTGGATCTAGAAGCTGGAAGGCAAGGAAATGGGTTTCACTTTGAGTCTCCAGAAATTATAGACACACACAAAACAGAGGGTTTGAGATACATCGCTGTTTTATAATTTTGTTTCACTGCTGATAATCAGTATGGTGTTTCAGAAGTTCCAGTACAAACCAGGAAGTGAGAAAAAGGACAACCCAGGAAAGGGAAGGGTGGTCAAGTAACTTGTATAAAGGACCCATGGACAAAGCCAAGGTCTGATTGAGTGTCAGAGGTGGGGGTTGGTGGGGCAGGAGAGAGTGGTGGGGAAATGGAGACAACTGTACTTGAACAACAGTAAAAAAAAAAAATACAGCATCCATTCATAATTTTAAAATTTTAACAAACTTGGACTAGAAGGGAATTTCCTTCCCTGTTCTTAATAAGGTGTTTTGAAGATAAATCTACAGAAAACAGCATATTAATAATGAAATGTTGAAGACATTCCCTTTCAGATCAGGAACAAGAGAAGGGTACCATTATCTCCTTTTCTGTTAAGCACTGTACTCTGCCTGGCTAACAGGAAAGGCAAAATAAAGAAGTCAAACCATTTTTTAAAAGGCAGTTGCCATTCAAGTGCTTAATTTGTAAAAGCTGTTACGTTTGCACTTGACAGTACCTTGATATAAAACAACATGAAACTGCCTTACACTTTACAGATCTATGGCCATGCCTTTCCATCTCATCGTTCACGAAATTCTGTCAATAGCTAAGGCAGGACTTCACTTTCCAGTAATTGCGGAGACATTCCGTATGCATTTCCATCCTCTAAGCAGCTTCTGCGGAAATATTTTAACTCCTTACTGGCGTGGCTGTGTCAGATACAGTCCCGTGGCTCCATGTTTTAGAAGGAGACTGCTTACCACTGCCACCTGACTGCGTTAGAGTCACCGGTCTCCTTGTGACACACGCGGGGTGTTGGCATCACGTCCCTCACGCCAGTTAGCTCATTACTGAGACTGTCAGGAGGTCTTTTAACTTCCGACTCATAAAGGCATCGTTTCTGTGCTAGTTATTGTTCTGTGCTTCGGGGCAAGGTGGATACTGAGTCCAAAAAGAATGTACAAGGCCCAGAGGCCCAGATGTGCCAAGATGCTGCTCATCTGAACTCCTGCCGCTGCGAGCAGCATTGTATTATTACACTCATCTCGGAGAGAAGTTTGAGTGATGTGCTCCCTCACCGACATTAAGGCAGAACTCTGACAGGAGATTTCAAGCAGAGTTTTCATCTCGTTTTTTTCATTTTGATTCCATAAAAAGCTCAAGAAGGAGAGGTTTTCATATACTCATGAACTAGTGGGATGATTATGTTGGAGAAGGAAACAAGACGGTCTCAGATGTTACCTCTGCTGTGTATTTCTAAAAGACTTGTCTCATGCAGAGTGGGAACGGCGATGCCTTTTCTTTGATTATGAGAATTCAATGAGTTAATGTACAATAAGGTGTTTCATATGTGGTAAACCTTTATACAAATGTTAGTTTCATCAAGTGAAGATTTACAGCTACTTCTGTTGGGAGCGCAGCTTAAAGACGCCACAGAACTGACCCTGGATGGAAGGCAGCTGGGGCAGGGACTGAAAAGAATCCAAGAACCAGATTATACCATTGTTTGCATCAAGATAGCCTACAGCGATACATCAGCTGCATTCATTCCCGTGCACCTGCAAAGGAAAGCCAGCCAGGGAGGGGTATGTGCGGGCACTCCTAGCAGTGGAAAGAAAATCAAATCAGAGTACTCGTGTGTTTGGAATTCTTCAAGCTTGGGATGATACAGATGGATTTCGCAATGCTTATGGTAAGGAAACACGTCTTTCCTATTCTGCCACAAGCCGTAACTTTTAAAATTAATTAGAAGTTAATGTCTTTAAAATGGCAATATATGTCTTCTCTAATGCTTACAATATAATAGAGCAGGGGTGTCAAACTCGTTTTCACTGGGGGCCACATCGGGCTTGTGGTTGCCTTCAAAGGGCCAAATGTGATTTTAGGACTTTATAACTGTAACTGCTCCTTATCTACGGGCAAGGAGCTCAGCGCTGCTGCCGGGTGGAAACAAGGTCCTGGGCTGGATAAAACAAGGTGGAGGCCTGGGTTTAGCCCAAGGGCCTTGTGTTTGCCACCTGTGTCATAGAGAAACTGGTGTGAGATGTCCAGAGATTAGCTTAATGGGGAATGATCGGAGTATTTTTACTTTTATTTAACACACACTTATTGATCATCAATTATGTGTGAAGTGTGCCAAGTGCTGACCTACGAGTGTGGGGAATAAAGAGGAAGACAGAGGCACTGTGTCCTCACTGGAGAAAGGGCAGGCAATGCAGGGGAGTAAAAGACATCAGGAAGGCCCTGCCTGGTATGGCTCAGTTGGTTGGGCGTCGACCTGCAAAGCCAAGTGCTGGCTCAGTTCTCAGTAAGGGCACATGTCTGGGTTGTTGGTGTGGTTCCTTGCTCAGGGGGCGTGTACGAGAAGCAACCAATCCATGTTTCTCTCCCTTGTTGTCTCTCTCCCTTCCCCTCTCTAATAAATAAATAAAATCCTTAAAAAGAAGTTAGGGAGGAGAACTAACCCTTAAGTGGATGGTGTGACTCCTCACCATCATGGGATCCTGGTCAGAGCACAGTCTCACGAGGGCCGGTCATAATCCTGTTCCACAGAAATAACTTTGGTTCCATTTTAAATTGCATTAGTTTCCTTTACTTGGTGTTATTTTGTTTAAAGCTAGCCATATACCAGTAAATGGTTTAGATACAGCAATATATATAACTGCATTAATTCATTTCTTAAAATGTCTTTTAGCTCCACATTTTTAATGATCTCAAAATTTACCCTTGTCTGTGATTTAATCATCTAATTCTAAAGGTTTTATTTTTACTGGAGAGTAATAGTAATTAATGAAGTAGATAACTTTTTAAACTTGCCTTTGTGTGACAGTCCTCTGCCAGAACATGGGAAACCATTAAAACGGAGGAAAAGGCAGGACAACAGAAAACCCTGAAGTCCCAGATCTTCAGCCTGGTCTGCACACTGCAAGCTCCGGAGCGTTCTTTTCCCAAATCAGTCAACCGCACACATGTTCCAGTCTAACTGCTATGTTACCACCCTTGACAAGTTTATTTCATGTTAGATTACTATATATGAAGTATGCCAGTGAACAGAAGGTAAAGTGTGCAAGCAGGAATGAGTCAATGTCCTCTTTCCGGCTTGCTTTGATGGGCTGCCCACAGGCTGGCATGGCCCCCCGTCCTAGCCCTCTGACAGGCACTGCGCTTCTGTATCTCTCCTCGGAGGGCGGTGCCGGCGTCCTCTCCTGGGGAGCCATCCTGTCGTTCTCTAGGCACCTCTCCCCCACCGTCCTTGGTTCGTGTGCCATCGGCTCGTAAATTCCAATAAGCCGTTATTAAACCTTCGGGGCACCCATTTTGTTCTGAGGGGGTACCTTAACGATCCCAGTCAAAGCAACTGCCATCCGGTGCCAGGAACTGGAAATGAAGGCATGCACTGACAACACTCTCGGTAAGGAGCCGGCAAGCAGAGCGTGAGCAGTGGGCCCTGTGGAGCAGTCAGTGCAACGCACCAGCATAGCAAGTCCTCCCTCCCCTTTCTCCAGAAATCCTTCAGGGGGGCCCGAAGTTTCGACATCTCCGGGCCGCACTGGAAGAACAGTTGTCTTGGGCTACACATTAAATACAGTGTGACATGTAATCACCAAACAACTCAATGTTTGAAGTAAATTTATGATTCTGGGTTGGGCTGCATTCACAGCCATCCCGAGGGGCCATGGATCAGACACCCCTGTGACATTGTAAACGCCTTTGGAAAGTGGGCCACGTTTCTCAATGATTGCAATTAAACAGAATTTGAAGTTTTGTGTTGTAAACACAAGCGCTATTTTCTCCAACCCCCACCCCCGTATGTGAACACGAAGCAGTTACCTAATTTCATCGTGGCAAATGGCGGGGCACTATAAAAATACACGTGCTCCCTGCGGCAGGACCAGTGGCACCACGTAGTTCCTTTGTTGTTGTTTGGGCTTAAGACTCCTTAGCTATCTGAAGAAGCAACACAAAGTAATAGAAACAAACAGCGCTTTACCCATGAACTCCTTTGGTGTGAGTGTTGAGCAGGCAAGGGAGACCTGCCCCACCTTCCATGGGGGCCGCTGATCTCCAGACATGTTTGCATTAAAGGAAGTACCATGGGTTCCATGGCTGGAACAGGGAACCGACTGTTGATTTGGTCTACGTGCCAGGCGTTAGTCTAGTCATTCTGCGGGTGAAGATCAGTTCTCTCCCTCTGCCAAAACGAGACAGCTTTCGCCTGCTTGTATACGAGCTGCAGCGTCGCCCAGTGCGCAACCCTCTGCGCAGCCTCCGCTATTGTCGTCCGTCCGCTGTTCCTGCTCCAGGACGTGGTGCGGTGGCCCCATCCGAGAGCGTGATGTTTTGTAATCCCAACCCACACACTGATGTCAAAGCATTTGTGTTCTTTCTCTGGAGCGTTATGTTCTCCCACCGGCAGTCACTGAGCCAGGAAAACATGAGGTATTTGGCAATAGCTTCTGGAGTATACGTTTTTATTTTTCCGTTGAGATTTCTACTGTTTATATTTTAAAGGTCAGGTGTGATGTCACAGTCTGAGTCATTAACTGTCTACCTATTGCTGCGTGTGTAGCTCTTCAATTCTGGGCCCGCAGTGCTTTTACGCAGATAAACGTGCGTATGTGCCAGATGGTAAGAAGCTGCATCAGAGCCAGCGCAGAGCCTACCCCAAAATATGCCACTTTCCATCATTCCAACAAGAGACTGTGGAAGGAACTTGAGTCATAATGAATGAGAGTAGTAAATAGAATTGTTCAGTGAATTTTAGTGGTATGATTATTTGTAAGTATTCCCTTCCTAGGAGCCTACCTGTCTGTCTTTTTTGCTTGCCCTTCCCTGGTCTCCCTTTCTCCCCTCTTCTCTCTCCTTCCCTCCCCTTCCCTCTCTCCCCCACTCCCCTTCTATCTTATTTTCTCATTTTAGTATCTTCATAACTCAGAAGACTTTTTGATTGTTTGGAAATGCGGTGGAGGATTATTGATTAGGGAATTTCTAATGCTTTTTTCTACTCACAGTTAAATGCCAATATAAAGACTTCTTTCATCACTCAGTGACCATTCATCTCTACAGAAATACTGTTATGGATTAGTGCCGGGATTTTAAAAAAGAGAGGGGATATAAATTAACTGTTCTTTTGGCAAAACTTTAATAAATTGCTGTCTTTGTGCCAAACAATTAATGCTGTATTTAATCTCTGTAACAAGCCTATTAGGGACTCACATTACAGCTGAGAAGTGGCCAAACCAAAATACAAAACCACGCAGCCTCGTGCTAGGCCCTGTGTCCTTGACCCCTGTGTTCTGCTGCCTGGGATGACAGCCCCGTAGAGACAGAGTCCGTTAGAAGCAAGTCACGGGTCATTCCCACACTCAAGGGGAGAAGCACTGTGCAAGATGACGAATGTCAGGAAGCACAGATCACAGAGGGGCTGCTCCAGTGAGCCTGCCAGGGAGATGTGCAGCCAGTGACACAGACACTCGAGAGCCTGAATTAGGGTGGCAGTGATGCAAAGAGAAGGGCAGACTCAGGTTCCAGAATTATGTCTAGGAAATAGGATTTCTTGCCCATACCTTATCTCGTGGAAACCTCAAAATACCTCTCTGAAGTAGGTGCCCAGAAAATCCTTATTTCACAGAGGAGGACACAGGCTTTAAAAAGTTAAATGCCTATATAAGCACACATTCTAGCTCCAAAGCCAGGGTCTCAGCCTAGATTTGGATGCAGGATATCAGTCCCCAGAGTTCAAAGGCTTAGCCATTTTCCTTTCCTTGGACTTAAAAAGTACAGAGGATTTAAACACAAAAAGGTAACAGAATACTGAATAACTCTGATATTTTAATCCATTTCAACTCAGGGAATGGGGGTGTTAACTAACATAGACATTTCTTCAGTGTCACTATGAAAGTAAGGCATGTGTGCATACACTGCATATGCTAAGCACTCAGTGTGCATTATCACGTGGAGCGTTCCCAACAGCCTATGATGATAATGCTTCTCCCTATTTACAGATCAGGAAACAGGACTGCGTCTGTGCCCACTAAACTCTAGTTTCCACAAATGCAACATCTCTGGTGTCTGGCACATGAATTTCATAGTCATGATTTAAACTCCCAACAGCACCACTCTGTCTCCTGGAGAAGACAGTGCCTTCCATTGTAGCCCTAGTATTTCTGAGGCCACAGCAGGACACTCAGATGTGGATGTTCAGCACATAGCTGAATTCTGCCCGTGGAACTTGAGAACTAGGTCAAGGCTAGAATAACCCATCAAGGAGCATCCATGTGGAGAGTAAAAAGCCTTCAAAAGGAATGAGATCAGTAAGAGAGAAGGTGTAAACCCTAAAATAGAACCTCACAGAACACCTGTATTTAGAAGTTGAGGGGAGGAAGAGGCATTTTTAAAAAGCACTAGAGACATACACATCAGAGATAAGATGGAGATGCAGTTGTAAAAGCAAAGGAAAGAGGAGGGTTGTCAGCGAGATCAACCAGCACAGAGCAATCAAAGAGCCTCGGAATTAAGGCAGGGTAAATGAATGGGAGGATTTGGAGGTCACTGATGACTTTTGGATGAGCAGATTCAAGCAAACAGCCGAAGCACCTGTGTGGACGGGAGGCCTGGGCCGTGAAGGAAAGACTGGGTGGTGAGGATGCAGAGGTCACCAGTGTAAACTCCTCTGTGACTTTGGGCAAGCTGGTAGTGGTAACACAAGCGGGCTGACTGTTTGAACAGGAATGGTCTTGCGTGTTGGAGCCAGAAGGGAAGACTCAAGTAGGGAGAAACTGAAAACAGCCTGTTGAGCAGACAAAAGGAGAGCGAGGACAGGACCAGTAATAGGAAGGGCAGTTCTTAGAAAGGGCAAGAGACATGGTACCATTTGAGGTAGGAGAAGAGTCTGAAGAAAGTACAGAGGTTCAGTACAAAAAAGGAGGACCCTTGAGGTTTTTTAAAGGAGGTAAATTCTTAGTACCTAGAAAGCAGAGGGAAAGATTTCAGTAGAGTAAGAAATATTTTAATTCATTAAGTCAACAGCTGACAAATGTTTATTAAATGCCTACCATGAAATAGGCAGAAAATGTCATAGGGAACACAACAAAGGATAAAAATTCAGAAACATAATTTGGTAGCCAGCCGAGAGAAAACAGCGAGAACCTGCAGCGGAACCCACAGCATGGTTCCATCATTTGGCCCAGCTTCTGCAGAGCAGCTGCTGCAAGAAGTTAATGGTGCAGCACCAGGCTGGGACCTGAAATGGGGAGAATGGCAGACAAGCACGGATTCTTTAGACCAGCCAAGACAATACTGGCATAGTCTAAGCTAAGCAATGAGATGAATGAACACAGAGAAGAGTTAGAATACAAAGACTGTGATTTGGTCCCTGGCTGGGAAGGTCAGTTGGCTGAAGTGTCGTCCTGTACACCGAAAGGCCACGGGTTCGATCCACGGTCAGGGCACAAACCTAAATTGCAAGTTCAGTCCCTAGTCAAGGTGCATGTGGGAGGCAATGGAGCAATGTTTCTCACATCAATGTTTCTATCTCAAAAAAATAAAGTAAAATAAAAATATACCCTCAGGTGAGTATAAAAAAATTCTAAAGACTGTGGTTTGGGTGTAGACCAAGTTGACAGAAATGAGGAAATAAAGTGCTTATAATCAGAAAAGTTTGAGACTTTGAAGTCAAATAGTTCCAAGTCAAGCACTTTATAATATTCCTTCTCTGCAGTTTCTGAGGTTAACTAAGGAACTATGTATGAAGCCAAGACATGGACCAGAAGTAAAAATGAGTGAATGAGAGGGGGTGGAGAAGATGACTGACTAGGCCCCTAAGTCAACAGACAGGTGTGTTCGGGTGGAGGTCATAAACATGGCGACAAGAGTAGGTTTGGATGTCAAGGTTGATGGAGGCAGAACAGTCTAAAAATGACAGTGAGGAATAAGAATGGGGGGCTGATTATGTCTTAAGAATTGGAAGTTCAACTACAGAGTCCATCTAAGACCACAGGAGACTTTGCTTCACCGCAGAACTAGGAGGCAAAGGCAACAGGAAGTGACTGAGAGAAGCAAGGGCGCACAGTGGGAAGGGGAAGAGCTGGTTGCCATCAGATTAAGAATGGTTTCTTTGCCCTCTATCCTATCACTCCTTTACAGGTGACCTTTGTAATCCTTAAAATTACCCATAGGACATCATCCCCATTTTACAAAGAGAAAAAAGTCTGGTTCTGAATGTGAATCTTGTCCTGACTGCAAAATCTGAAGTCTTTCCACCAAACACAGACTCTCTATGGTCTTAAACCATTACTGCAGCTCTTAAGGACTAACTGTGTATCATGTCTGACTTACATGGAATGGGTATGAAACAATGGGTATGAAACAATACATTCTTTTTTATTTTTTAATATAATTGACATACATTAGTTTCAGGTATACATGATTCAATATTCACATATATTTTAAAATAACCATCACCATAGTTACAGTTTTTTTTCTTGTGATGAGAAATTTTAAGCTCTCTTAGCAACCTTCAGAGATGCAGTATGGTATTATCTCCAGACTGCACACTGTACATTGCATCCCCGTGACTTATTTCTGGAAGACTGTACTGTTTGGCCCATTTTACCCACCACCCACCCTCGAAACTTCTAGCCTGTTGTGTGTGTATGAACTCGGTTTTTCTTGGTTTTTGTTTCATTTCAGTATTGCACATTTAAGTGACATCACATGGTATTTGTTTTTTTCTATTGCACTTAGTGTAGTGCCTGTGAGGTCCACCCATGTTGTCATAAGTGGCAAGATGTCCTTTTTATGGAATATTCCAGTACATGTGTATATGCTTTCTTTATCCACTCATCTGTCAATAGCCACCAGGTTGCTTCCATGTCTTGGCTATTTTTTTTAATTTTAATTTTATTTAATTCTTGTTCAAGTACAGTTTTCTGTCTTATATTCCCAGCCCTGCCCCCCTCCAGTGCCCCCCACCTTAGTTATTGTCCATGTGTCCTTTATACTTGTTCATGTGAGTCCTTCCCCTTTTCCCCTGTGATTCTCTCCCCTCTCCCCTCTGGACCCTGTCAGCCTGTTCCGTATTTGAGTGTCATTGGTCATATTTTGCTTGTTTGTTTTGTTTAGATCCCTGTTAACAGTGATATTATATGGTATTTGTACCATATGATATTTGATATCAAATATCATGGTATTTGTATGGTATTTGTCTTTCACTGCCTGGCTTATTTTGCTCAGAATAATGCTTTCCAGGTCCATCCATGATGTTGCAAAGGGTAGGAGCTCCTTCTTCCTTTCTGCAGCATAAAATTCTATTGTGTAAATGTACCACAGCTTTTTGATCCAGTCATTTACTGATGGGCATCTAGGTTGCTTCCAGCTCTTGGCTGTCGTCAATTGTGCTGCTATGGACATCGGTGTGCATAGGTTCTTTTGGATTGGTGTTTCAGGATTCTTAGGATATACTCCTAATAGTGGAATTGCTGGATCAAAAGGCACGTTCATTTTTAGTTTTCTTAGAAAATTCCACACTGTTTTCCATAGTGGTTGTACCAGTCTGCAATCCTACCAACAGTGAACTAGGGTTCCCCTTTCCCAACAACCTCTCCAGCACTTGTTTCTTTGTTTATGATAGCCATTCTGACTGGTGTAAAGTGGTATCTCATTGTGGTTTTAACTGCCATGTCTTGGCTATTTTAAATGTGCTGCAGTGGACTTGGGGGTGCGGTATCTTCTTGAGTTAGTGTTTTTGTTTTCTTTGGATAAATACCCAGAAGTGGATTTGCTGGATCACATAGTTCTAGTTTTAATTTTTTGAGGAATGGTCATTCTGTTTTCCATAGTGGCTGAGCCAATTTACATTCCCACCCACAGTGCACAAGGGTTTCATTTTGTCTACATCCTTGTGGACACTTGTTATTCCTTCTTTCATGCAAAGGTCATATATGCAAAGTGGCTCCCAAATGTCAGAGGAGCAGAAAGGCCACATCACAATGCAGACAAGTCCAGCTTGTCCAGTTTTAATAGGGAACTTAGTCAAGAAAACAGTCTTGGGCAGCAGCAGGACAGAAAATGAGTCCCTGTACTGCTCACCCCCCACACCATGTATGTTCTATCCCTCTAAGAAATGTACCTACATATTCCGAAAGGAATGCAGGGAGGGGTGATGGAGCAGGACAAGGGGACCAGATACTGGGGCTCTGACATCAGGGCAGGTCAGACATTGAGGGTGCCTTGCCCCAGATGAAGGGTTAGTGGTGGTTTGTGATTAACCTGAAACCTTTGTGCGTCCAGAGTCAATGCCAGGGAGAAAGGGGTTGGGCAAGGATTCGGGTTTTGTAGATTAGTTTTTAAATGGAGTCAGCTTTTTAAGATGAAGTCAACTCTACCTACCCACCTGTCTTTTCTATGACAGCCATTCCAACAGGTGTGAGGTGGTATCTCAGAGCGGCTTTGACTTGCATTTCTCTGATGATCAGTGATGTTGAGCATCTTTTCATGTGCCTGCTGGCCATCAGTATGTCTTCTTTTGAAAAATGCATAGTCAGACCCTCTGACTATTTTTAATTGGATTTTTGTTATGAGTTGTATGCAGAGAGTATTTCTAGTGCTTCCACTGAATTATATTCACCTTTAAAAATTCTATATGTTTGCATATCTAATACTGTATGTTTAAATCTTAATTTTTCTTAAAAACATCTTGGGCCCTTTTTTTTAGTGGTGTTAAGGAACTTGCAGCTATGTCCAGATGATCACATTGAATTTCTGCAACTATATCCTAGAACACTCAGTTAATATTTACATTGCATTATGTTTCAGGTGTGAAAATGAAACCAAATTCAAAACAGAAGAAGTATTTTGGGCTTACAATTTCTGCCCTACTCCATACTCTTGGACTGCACTTCTGGGCCTTATTTTATACCTTGTTTTCTTCGCACCTGGTAAACAAACCTTCATTGTTATTGTTGTGTTGATTAAATTGTCTCTTAAAGGAGACAAGCTACTCTTTTTAAAATTCCTTCTATAGTGCTTACCTGAAAATTTTAATTTCATATTTCTCAGGAATGGGACCAATGCCTTGGACTGTGAATTCTGAAATATATCCCCTTTGGGCAAGAAGTACAGGAAATGCATGCTCGTCTGGAATAAATTGGATTTTCAATGTTCTGGTTTCACTGACATTTTTACACACTGCAGAGTACCTTACATATTATGGTAAGAGGATTTTTTTCAAGTATATATTTTTATTTCTCCTACTTTATTTTTAGATACGCTGTCATTTGTGATTGAAAGAGTACATCACTATATTTTTGCTGTTATAATATCCCTGCATGGCTTTCTCGTTCCCCCGAGTTCTTGGACATGCATGGGGGGAGGTAAGAGGAGCTGTCCCTTCCAAAGCAGCCTGCTGCTTGTCCCCCAGGGCTTCCCAGCTCTGCCACCCACCCACTTTCCCAGCCCAGACACCCCCCAGCTGTCTCCCCAGCTGGAAATCTTCATGGCACAGCTTTTAGTTTAGCAAAGGGACAGCACAGAAAATGGGGAAAGGTGTAGGCAGGGAGTCTGGGGCGGAGCTTGAGGGCGCCCCATGGCAGGATGGAGTCACGTCCCGGAGCCGAATCCAAGTGGGGCTGAAAGCAGCCCCTGCCAGTGCCGTGCTGCGAGCTGTGCCTTCCACTGCGTCATCCGTGCTCTCAGGGCAGCGCATGTACATTTCAGTGTCACCGGGACCAGCTCTTACCCTGCCCGAACTGTACCCATGTTGGGAGTGTTCAAGAGAAAATGTGTGAAGACCGTAACTCAGAGCAACAATATTGGGAAGTGGCTGAGTTAGAAAACTTTGGGGAGCTACTTCAAGTCCATTTTTACTAAAGTGAAAAGATTTTCTCTTCAGCAGGAGGATTTCTTCACTGTATGAATTTATAAGCTGTGGTTGGATTCTAAATGATAAGCCTCTGTGGTATGTGGAAGGCCTGCCACTCAGACCATTCTCCGACCCCCTCCCGCATCCCTGCTGCATCCCTGACCACATCTGTGAATTTCCGTTTGCAGGATCAGGTTCAACTGTCCGCTCCCCCACCCCTCCCTACCAGGCCATGAATCCCTTGTGCCCAGGCCAGGACAAGGCCTTGTTCACCATTACACTCCCAGTCCCTCCAGTGCCTCCTAGTCACTCGATGAGTGTTGAGCAGATGAATAATACACAGATGGATTTTGTAGGTAAACGACGAATACAAGAAACACTATAAAATCTATTCCTCCTCTCCTAAACATGCTGAACTGCTGTTTAGTTTTATATAATCTGTATCTAAAGGTTTATGACCTTTATAAAACCCTTCTCTCAGTCACCATTTAGAAATATTAGTACAATAAATATTTACTCATATTTGCTGACTGTTGAGAATGCTTAACATTCAAAACTTAAATGCAGACTGGGATCCTGAGAGAGCACTTTGTGGGGCAAGGGGTGGACCAAATGATAAGTCACGGTAAGACTTTCAATCGCAAACCTCCTTTCTTGAATTGATGCTGCCAGAAAAACAGAAGCAAATGTTAACTAGGGCCTAGCCAGGCTTCTTTCAAAACTACGCAGTTAGAAGAAGCTTTTTGCTTTGCACAAAGTCAGGCTTCTGTCAGGTCGACCGACACACTGGTCCATTAGGGCTACTGCTGGCTAATGGCGGAAGGATACTTCAGTTCAGATTGGTTTGTTCCCTGTTTCTGGATCTACATTTTAATTTGTATGTCATAATTTATGTCGGGTATACATTTCTATTCCTGATTTAATGAATACATACCATAATGGTGTATGTCTATGGAAATACCATGCCTTCTTCCCTCTTTAAAAATTTTTCATAAAACCTCACATTTTGAGTCCTTCTGAAACTACACTGCTCAGTCTTCCTTGGCCCCTACTCAGTGATGTTTATTACTAAAAATTGTTTAAATGTTACCAGAAATCACTTTATGTCCTGTGTGACTAAATAGAAGCCTTAGAGAGCATTACAGTCGGACATGATCTGTGATTCCCCATTTTGTATGATTCCATTAAATACGTGTCTTAATCTGAAACTTGATTTCTATAGAACTCTAATAAAATTGATTTCCTTCAGAATAAAGCTGAGGAATATGTGCACTGTTTAACAATCCTTCCAAACTCAGTACAGACAGATCTTTTTTTCATTTTCATTCCAAGAGGGAATAATTACAGTAGTTACATAATGGACTCGTCTGCTACGTGGAGCAGGTCCCAGCCTCCTGGGCACCGCCCGCCTCTGTGGTTCTCACGCATCTCACCAGTGGAGGCCACGCAGGCACTTCTGGCTTTGCCTGCTTTAGATTCCTCAGATTTTACCGTAGGATCTTTTATCTTAAAGGAACTTCCTTGGTGTTATTTGGTTTTTGGAATCTGGGTCACAAGCCAAAAACTACATGGCTGCTAAGAGTCATCCCCACCATCAAGTTGTTTTAGCACTGACAGATGTGATTAGTTGCTTCTAATTATGTGCTCCTAAATTGTGTGCGATGATGTGTATTTCCTCAACATTGCATTTTATAATGTCAAACTAGGTTTGGTCTCTTACAGGGGTTTTGCAGCCTGATTTAATCTAAAACATTTTATCACCTGCACTTACATGTTCCTGTATTATCATTGTGATTGCCACCCTTTCTTTGTCCCTCTCCATTAAAGATTCCATTTCTGTTCTTAACCTCCACAATTTTGATTATCTGTAATTGGAACACAGGATTTCATCTCCTTTCATTTCTTTCTCAAAATTCCCAGTCTCCAAGAACTAGATTGTCAGGGTCACCCTTTTGATGAAAACATTTCCAATTTATTAGTCAGACTAATCTTGTTCTGCTCTCTAATAGCAACTCTTCTTCCCTTGTCATTCAGTAGAATTTAATCACTTTTTTGAGCAAGTAGCACCCAAACTTCTAATAGGTATGCCCCATACATTATTTCTATCCTTTTTTATTTCAGTATAGTCAATATTATACTAGTTATAGTAGTGTCATGTGTGCAGTAGTGATTGAACATGTTTATATGTTACAGTGTGATCACCCTGCTAATTCTAGTAACCATCTGTCACCATACAACATTACAGTATTATTAACTGTATCTCCCTTCACCGTTCTCCCCTCTCTGTCCCTTCTAGTAACGATTCCTTTGGTCTGCTTCTGTCAGTCTCTTTTTCTTGTGTTTGTCTGGTTTTAGAAACCATATGGTACTTGAATTTCTCTGTTTTACTTATTTCACTTAGCATAATACCCTCTGGCTCCAACAGCAAATGGCAAGATTTCATTATTTTTAATTGCTCTTTAATATTTCAGTGTGTGTGTGTATACCACTTCGTCTTTATCCATTCATCAGTGGACACCTAGATTTCTTCCATGTGACTATTCTAAATAAGACTGCAATGAACATAGGAGTGCATGTATCTTTTCAAATTAATGCTTTGGGTTTCTTCAGATAAATACTCAGCAGTAGAACTGCTGAGCCATATGGTATATCTAATTTTTAGTTTCTGAGGCATCTCCATGCTGTTTTCCATAGTGGCCGCACCAGTTTGCAGTCCCATGAACAGTGGATGAAGGTTCCTTTTCTCCACATTCTTGCCAACACACGTTATTTGTTTACTTTTCGATAACAGCCATTCTGACTGGTGTGCGGTGGCATTTCATTGATTTGCATTTCCCTGATGACTACTCACCTTGAGCATCTTCCCATATGTCTGTTGGCTAGCCACCTTTATGTCTTCTTTGAAGTAGTGCCTTCGTATGGCCTCTGTTCAATTATTGATCAGATTGTTTTTTACGATTCATATAAGTGACTTATATTTTTTTGGATAGCAACTTCTTACTGGATATATCATTTGCAAATATATTCTTCCACTCAGTAGGTTGTCTTTTTGTTTTGTTCATGGTTTTTCACTATGCAGAAAACTAGTTTTTAGAAGTCCCATTTGTTTATTTTTGCTTTTGTTTCCCTTCCTCAGAGGTACATATCCAAAATGATATTACTCAGAATACTATCAAATAGTTTACAACTTACGCATTCTCCTAGGAGTTTTATCGTTTCCTACATTAAGCTTAAAATTTTCACCCATTTTGAGTTCACTGTTGTATGTGGTGTAACAGTGGTCCAGATTAATGTTTTTACATGTTATCTGTCCAGTTTTCCCAAAATCACTTGTTGAAGAGACTATCATTACTATATGCTTATGTCATTTGTCATAAATTAGTTCACTATAAAAGAGAGAGTTATTTCCAGGCTGTCTATTCTGTTCCATTGATTCACATGTTTGTTTTTATGTCAGTACCATGCTGTTTTATTATAGCTTTGTAATATAGTTTGAAATCAGGGAATGTTATACCTCTAGCTTTGCTGTTCTTTTTCAAGATTGCTTTGGTTATTTGTGGTCTTTTGTGGTTCCGTATAAATTTTAGGATTATTTGTTCTAGCTCTGAAATAAATGTCATTGGTATTTTGATAGAACTTGCATTGAATCTGTAGATTGCTTTGGGTCATATGGTCATTTTAACAATGTTAATCCTTTGAGTCCATGAGCACAGTATAGCCTTCCATTTATTTGTGTCCTCTTCAATGTCTTACAATTTTTCTATACACAAATAACGAACAGTCAGAATGAAAAATAAGAAAACAGTCCCATTTATAATTACATTAAAAAGAATAAAATACCTAAGAATAAATTCAACCAAGGAGGTCAAAGACTTGTACTCTGAAAACTATAAGATACTGAATAAAGAAACTGAAGAGGTCAAAAATAAATAGAAGGATACACTGTGGTCATGGATAGGCAGAATTAACATCATTAAAATGTTTATCCTACCTAGCCCTGGCTGGTGTAGCTCAGTGGATTGAGCGCGGGCTGGTGAACCAGAGTATCGTGGTTCGATTCCCGGCCAGGGCACATGCCTGGGTTGCGGGCCAGTTCCCAGCAGGGGACCCATGGGAGGCAACCATGCATTGATGTTTCTCTCCCTCTCTCCTTCCCTTCCCCTCTAAAAATGAATAAATAAAATCTTTAAAAAAATGTTTATCCTACCTAAACAATCTTCATATTCAATGCAATCCCTATCAAAATGCCAATGGCATTTTTCCCAGAGCTAGAACAAATAATCCTAAAGTTAATATGGACCACAAGCGGCCCCAAATAGCTAAAGCAATCTTGAGAAAGAAGAACAAAGCTGTAGGCAACATGCTACCTGATATCAAACTATACAACAAGTCTCAAGTAATCAAAATGGCATGGTAGTGATATAAAAATAGACACATAGATCAATGGAACAAAATAGAAAACGTAGGAAAAAAAACCCATGCTTAGAGTCAATTAATCAGTGACAAAGTAGGCAACAATATGCAATGGGATAAAGACAGCTTCTTCAACAAATGGAAATGGGAAAACTGGACAGACATATGTAAGAAAAAGAAACTGGATCGTAGTCTTACAAGAATAAACTCAAATGGATTAAAGATTTAAGTATATGAACCAAAACTATAAAATTCCTAAAATAAAACACAAGCAGTAAACTCGGTGACATTGCTCTTAGCATGATATGCTCTCAGCATATCTTTTGGATCTGCCCCCTCAGGCAAGGTAAAATAAAAAATAAACAACTGGGGCTACATTAAACTAAAAAGCTTTTGTAGTCAAGGAAACCATCAACAAAATGAATAGGCAAAGATACTTGCCAAGGATACATCCTACATGGGGTTAACATCCAAAATATATAAGGAATTCATACCCCACAAAAAAGAAACAATACCTGAAAAACGGAGGACTGGAACAGACATTCCTCCAAAGAGAACATGCAGGTGGCAGAAAGGCACAGGAAAAACTCCATGTCGCGAATCATCAGGGGTTTCAAATTAAAATGACAATGAGCTATCACCTCGTACCTTTCAGAATGGCTGTCATCAATTACACAACAACGTGTCGGTGAGGACGTGGGAAAACAGAACCCTCATACACTGCTGGCAGAACTGTGAAGTGGTACTGCCACTGTGGACAACAGTGTGCAGTTCCTCGAAAAAAATTAAAATAGGACTCCCTTATGACCCCACAATTGGACTTCACTGCAGCATTATTTACTAGAGCCATGACATGTACTATTACTTAGCTATAAAAAATAATGAAATTTTGCCATTTATCACACCATGGATAGACCTAGAGGGTACTATGCTAACTGAAATAAATGCCAGACAGAAAAAGAAAAATGCCATATGATTTCACCTCTTTGTGGAACATAAAAAACAAAATAAATGAACAAAACAGAAAAAGACTCTCAGATTCAGAGAACAAGTTATGTTTGCCAGACTGGAGTGGGGTGGACAGATAGGTAAAAAGAAGTGGAGGGATTAAGAAGTACAAATTGGTAGTTATAAAAAGTCATGGGAATGTAAAGTACAGCACAGAGAAGGTAATCAATAATATTGTAATACTTATGCATGGTGTCACTAGGGTACTGGACTTAATGGGTTGAATACTCCATAAGTTGTATAAATGTCTGATCACTATGTTATATAGTTGAAATTAATATCAACTGAAGTGGAATATTTTTAAAAACTTTTAATTACAACACTAGAAAAAAATTTTAATGAAAGAATAACATTTATGTCAGATGCTATTAAGTGCTACGAACCCCAAAAGTAGACTCTAATAGTCTAAGAGCAGGAACAAGGATGCTATGCAGTGGTACAGATAGAAAGTAGATCTGATGGGATTTCCTAACAGATTGGATATTGGAGGGGAGAGGAAGGAAAAAGTCAAGGTGGACTCCCAGACTTTGGGCACGAGAGACTGGAAGGACAGAGTTGTCATGTACTCCATTCAGTCAGGAAATCAGCAATGTCATTTTATGTCATTGTGGAAATACAAGATAAATGAGAATGAGATTTCTTCCTGAAGAGTATCTCCACTCTAGCAGGCAAGACAGACAAATACATGCACATAATTATGACACTTCGTGGTTATTACTGTAGGGGCCTCAGCAAAGCACTAGGAAAGCACCTAGGAGAGAAGCAGTTCTCTCCAGCCCAGGGAGTGAGGGGAGACTTAATAAAGCACAAGTTATACATGAGCCTGTTCTAGCCTTCTTCTTGAGTTCAGCATTTCATGACTTTAGAAAACTAAATTGCATTATATTCACAAGGTTAGAACAATTAGAGTTACCAGGCTGGAGGTAACTTTTTGGTTCCATTTCAGACCACAGTTATGCATGATTAACCAGAAAGAATAGTCAAAATTAAGTACTCTTTCCAGTCTAGGCATATAGACACACACACAGCAGAGTCTCAAATAACTTCATTGTGTTCAACATGGTTTTGTTAGAACACTGATGAAATGCCATATGAACTTAATTTTCACTTACATCAATTAGCTGATGGTAAAATGGGTTTTGTTACACAGTTAACCATTGAACAACACAATTTGACCTGCACAGTTCCACTTACACAGATTTTTTTTCAATAAATACAGTACTATAAATGTGTTGTCTTTTCCTTATAATTTTCTTAATCTTTTTTGTAGCCCTCTTTTTGTAAGGATACAATAGACAATACATAGAACATACAAGACATGTGGTAATCCACTACGTTAATGGTAAAGCTTCCAGTCAACACTAGGCTATCAGTGAAGTTTGGGGGAGGCTCAGGTGACATGAACAGGGAGCAGGAGCTCCTCACCCCCATGCTGTTCAAGAATCAACCACACGTCGTTTCACCTCAGTCTCAGGGACCTACCCATGACGCTCAGTGAGGACTCACTGTCATTACCTTCCCCTCAGGGGCCTTCTTCCTGTATGCCGGATTCGCTGCTGTAGGACTCCTCTTCATCTACGGCTGCCTTCCTGAGACCAAAGGGAAAAAACTGGAGGAAATCGAATCACTCTTTGACAACAGGCTATGTACCTGTGGCGCTTCAGATTCGGACGAAGGGAGATACATCGAATATATTCGGGTAAAGGGGAGTAACTACCATCTTTCTGACAACGATGCTTCTGATGTGGAGTAATTTTCAACTGCTGGTATCTGTAGTTATTTTTAAAACCTTGGGAGAAAAGAGCAGCATTTGGCGACCTCACTGCCCTGCTTCTTCTAATCTGGTTCTTTCCACAGTCTAGTTTTGAATGACTTCATATTCTAGAATCTTTGATTAGGAGGAAGATAACCACCATGTTGACATTTTTTTCATAAGCAGTAACGTAAATATATATATCTGTATATATTTACAGAGCTTTTAAAATAAGAATCATGGAACAAATTGTGTAATTCCTTCCTGAGATAGTCTAAAATGAATATTGTATCCAGTGACTTCCGTGGTATCCATTTATCCTAAAACCATAGATAACCATTAGTGGCAACTGAGTCGCTGCCACTCTGCATCACATTTGTATGATACATGATTGATTCTAGGATATGGACTAAGGGTTGTTGTCTATCAAAACATGGCCCATTGGCCCTAAATTTTCCTAAGGACAAGTCTCGTATCTGTGATCAGCTGTTAGAAAGTAAATGCCATTTAAGCTTTCAACAAATTAAAAAGTGCCTCCTACAAGGGCACAGCTGTCTTATCTCCTTTGAATTCCACATTTTGGTTTCTCTCTCCAGTTCTGATCTTGAGAGTTCTTCAGAAACTGACTCTGCACAGAATCTTTTGAACATGATGAAAAGCAGGTCTTTTAGGGTATATTTTCATACATATTTTTTGCATCAGTGATAAGTGTACATTTGCACAGATAAGCTAGCAAGTTTTGATAAGTATATTTTATTGCTAGAAAGAGAAAAGATTTTTATGGATCCCTAACTGAGTTAGTCCCTTAGGTAGGCAACTATAAATAAAAATAGCGCTAGGTCTCCACCTGCATTTCAGGGTCAGTTTCTGTTCCTGCCAAAACCACCTGATACTCACCAGGCCTTTGCTCACCAACTTCTTCAGTCCTACTATTTGTGCCTTCATTTGTGTTCTATAAATAGCTGGTAGCAGACCACTCTCCCCTCTTTCATTCAGATATCTCTGGAACAAAAAAGGCAGGAAATCAGTGACCAAAAATCCTGCTGCTGCATTTAATTAAATAGTAGGACTTGTTTTTAACTTACTTTAACTTTTTATTACTGTATCTTGCTGTGTATAATGCACTCCTATATATAATGCACACCCATGTTTTGGGCCCAAACTCTAAGGAAAAAAACTTCTCATTTTAATTTTTTAATTCAATTTTTTATATTTATATTTAGAAACAAAACTGATTATCGTATTCCAGGGTATTATTTTGCATACAGATGTCATTATTGCTTTCTCGAGTTATGCTTTTAACACATAAGCATAGATAAAGCAATTAAAAAGCATTTATACAGATATAGAATTAGGGCTACCCATATAAGGCACGTCCTTATATTTCCCTCAAAAATTTGGGTAAAAAGGTGTGCATTATATGGCAAAATATGGTAATCTTCCTAAAAAAATTGTCTCATTGTTTACTTAACAGTACTTGACTTATGTTCCCTTGAGACCATGAACTGGTTTTCATTTTGCACATCCTTTCTCAATTTACATGAAAAGTTACTCCGCACACTCCCCGCACCAAAAAAAATACATAGATTTGTCATGGGTGTTTCCTCTTACTCATGCTTAGCTTTATTTTTTTTTCCTTCTTATCTAAAAATTGGGATTTTCCTATTGGAACAGATTAATGGTTCTCACATAACACATGTCTCAAGAAATGTTGACTTTCTGCATTTCTGTAATGTCTTTTCAAAGTACTTGTTTTTTTGTGTTCCTTCATCACTGAACTCTAATCTTTGCTCTTATATTAAAGAACTATTTAGTATGTACAAAATTACCTGCTAGTCCCAATGAAATGACCAGTGACTCTTCTGTGGACAGTTAGGAATGAGTAAGTTTGATGCATTTTAACATGGCTCTAAACATCTAATAAGGCACACTTAGGAGTGACAAGGTGGCTCTCTCTAAATTCACTCTGTTTCTGCCAATCCCTAGGGTGTTTGCTAATTCTAAGTGTGGTTTGCTCCCGTCACAATGTCAAAGCCGAGGCAGCTTGTTCTCTAGTCCCCCAGGCTTCGATAAGTGCTCTTACGGCACTTTACTGGACAAACAAATGTTCTCCTCTGATCATCGCAAATTATAAAAGATTTTATTTAACAGTGTGTTTTTTTTCTTTGAATTAGGTGCTTTGACCATTGATTTTAAGGGGATATTAATATTAATTTGCCCCATAAAAGTTGATGTGATTTCATAGAGAAAATTAGTATTATCTTACTATTTCTCATCTGTGTAATACTTCACACCGGTGAAGTAGGAAAGGAGCTATTGTGTGTTAAAATCAAAATATGACAGGAAGGAGGAGTATTCAGAACAAGGAAATACTCAAAGAATTATTCTGATTTATCTAAGCAATTGTCTTAGTTCTCCTGATTATAAATATACACAGCATTAACTCAGCGGGACTGAAGGCACGGTCACTTTATTAAAGGAGAAACTCGACTCATTATTTTGTAGAGCAGAACATGGCCTGTTCTCCCTGACATAAGCAAATGGTGTTTTCAACTTTATATCCCAAAATGCACATAGTAACAGGGAAAATTAGCCACAGTTCTCCTCTATTCTCCTCAACCCTTTCTTTAAAGGACTATATGTTATTTATATAGTGATCAAGATAATATTCCATATCTTTGAAGTACAGAGAGGCACAGTATAAGAATTATTTATAATTTTTTAAAAACAAAGTAACTACTTGAAATGCAACCTTATACAATTAGGTATTATTTTTAGATTCGGTGAATATTTATAGTATATAAAAATTTAATGTTTAAATTTTGAAGGTTTTTAATGTTATGCACCTTTTAAGTTATTAGCTCTTTAGCTACCTTCAACTTAAAAACATTCCATTTGAAATATCAAATCTATATATTTAAGATAATTAATATATGGTGGTACTTAACCTACCATATTAAAATGCATTAAACATCATGCTTTTAACTAAAATTATGGGTTTGATTCTAAACATGCTGCAAATTCAATAAATATATATTAAGTTTTAGAAAAATACAGTGAAGAAAGCCCTATTGAGGCTTATGAGCTGGCTGGCTGACGTATCTGCACTACACTTGAGAATATAACTTTTCATCGTCATCTGAACACGTAAGTCTGAAGGTGATGTCAGATAAGGATTCGGTATCAACATTCTTCTTCAACATAAGCATTCCTGATAATTTTGATTATTACACTTGAGTCAATAATTGTCCAACACATGATGTTTAATGTACATGTAAGAGAACTAAATTCAAACTAGGTTTAAAAGGCTTGAAATTTTGTTCCCAATGATTTGTAGTAGTTAGTTCGCTGATGGAAAATGCTATAAGAATAATGCTATCAAGTGCTTTCCCATAACCTTATTTTACCACTGAACAAAATTTAAGTATATGAATCAATATGTTTTGGAGTTATGCACTCTAAAATGGAAAATCCATGAAAGCAAAGAATTCAGAAATAATTTACTCTAAAATCATTTATGCAGAGGAAGAATGAACAGGAAAAATACAGGCTGACAACCTACCCTTTTTCTTTTTCCTCAGTAAGTAAAACTGAATGTATGTATTATAGTAATCCCTGGATCCTGGGGGAAGATACTGTAGAAAATGCTATCTATATGTTATGTCAGGAAATCTCACAGTGCAATGGCATTCATATAAATACTGTTACAGTAACGGGACTGGAAGGATTGTCTTCATTTTATTATAATCAGTTTTTTTTTTAACCTTCTACTTACAAAATCTCAAATTATATTAAGCATCCAATAACTGACAGTTGTTGTAACAAGTTTTCAATTACGAAATTCCGATCTTTTCACTAACAACAAATACAAGAAGGACATGCCAGGCCAGGAGCAGAGTATAATACAACCTTTAGAGCAAAGTGTATTAAACTGTGGATAAAATTTACAGCTCAAGTGTAAGTGCTGCCTATAAAAAGACTCAAAATTGTTCTGTGGATTAATTTTAACGTCCTGTTTTCTGTCACTTTCTATTAATTTTCTTAGCCTCCTATATAGTACAGTTAAGCTAACTGTTGAGGTGATTCTGGTTGTAGCAGTGATCAGTGGTCAGTGTATTCCATCCTGGGTGGGCAGTATTGCTGCTGTTTTCTAGAAGTAGCAATCATTTAAACATGCCAAGAGGCTAACCGCTACCAACTCTTCTATGTTGTCCCTCAGAGAAGGAAATTTTTGTGTGCCAATTATCATCACAGAGATATTTTATAAGAGTGTTAATCATGTTCAAAAGTACACGAAAGAAATTCATCCTAATTTGCTTGTGAGTGTAAAACAACATAACTCCTACAAATCTTTACTTTGTGTGTATAAAACAGTCTATTGTATTTGAGTGATTTGGTCTATGGAATGTTAAATAAATACCTATCTTCATTTAGCAGTAATATTCAAAATTTTATTTTAGACAGTTAAATTTATGTGTTTGATTTTGTCATATCAATATATATATGAGAAAAAGAAATGCAGCATACAAGTAAAGGTAAAAACCAGTATTTTGTAAGGTTTTAAAATTTTAGCAAATTTTAAGAATATTCAAATGTTATCCCATCTCAATTAAAACATTAAAAAAGATGAGATTTAACTCTAGCCAAAGTAGAAATTTATATTTATCTGTCCAAGCTGGTTCCTAGCAGTTTTTGGATTTTATCTCACTTTATGTTATAATATCTTTTATTTATAATGTTCAAATTTCTATTTGGAAGCTCTAATGTATATCTAGATTAAATCAAGAGTTTTATGCTTTTTAAATGTTTTCAAATGTATATTTTAATTTCTGAGTGCATGTTATACAGTGTTTAATATTCATGTCTTGGCAAATCCAATAGAAATATTTATTCCTACATGTGACATATGGAATATCTCTTAAAAATTATGACTATGTATCATTTCCTTCAAAGTCATTTAATTCTAGCCTATAGCTGTATCAAAAGTATTGTATATTTTATGGAAATTTAGTGATGTGTATGTAAATGTTTTTTAAGTTATTTTATCGAAGTTCAATCTTTACATAAAATTTAAATGTTTTTTTAAAAAAATGTGTCAGTGCCAGAACTGTAAATGAAAATAACTAAATAAAAGTTAAGACAATTCATTACTCATTTATCTTCCCTGCACTTCTGTATTTTCTCTAATTCTCTTCCTTAGATTTTAGGCTCTAGGCTCCACAGTAAAAACATTACGAGGAAGTATTTATGCAATCCCATCATTTTAATCTTACTTTACACTTATTTCAATCGTGTGTAAATACATCTTTAAAGGTATTTCATAATACCTAAAAATTGTCCCAAGGAACTATTGTAAATAGTAACTACAGGATTTTAAAATGAATTATTTAGGAAACCATGAAATATTATTTCTGGTTGTTGTCAGAACCAGATGTAAATATGAACCGTTGTGTCAGATTGACAAAAATTATTCTTGGCTGCTGCTTTGTAAATGAGAACAGATTACCTGCTGGAGGGCCAGGCAGCTGACAGTCCTTTGGGCACTCTACTGCTCTCTGCTGCCATTCCTCCCCAGCCGTAACTTTTATTAGTAAGCATTATATTATTGTTTGATCTGGGTCACTACTCAACTTACCTCCACAGTCAGGGTGTGCCATCCTGAGCCCAGCTGCAGAAAGAGCCCAAGCAGATCCTTTGAGGACATCAGATCCACTGTCATTCAGAGGCTTACGGTGGCGCTGCAACTTAACCGAGGAATCTTGACAATCCCATAAATTATGCATAAAGTGTCCACTCACCTGGACAAGTGAGTAGTGCCGTACATGTCTGAATCAGGGGTCAGAAACGTCTGCATTTAATTGTCCAATCTCGCGTGGTAAACGCCGTCCTTTTGTCAACACTAAAATTTATTTTGGCGACTTGCCCATGATCACACACTAGGAAGTGGCACAAAACTCCTTTCTGCAATGACTGTTCCAACAGTCTTCCTCTTGGTCCTTGTTGGGAATGTCTTGTCAAATCCAGGCAGAAAGATTTAAAAGACAGGGACACTGGAAATCCCGTGTTATTACTGAAGAGTGTGCACAAGTGAATCACATACCTCATTTTAAACTGGACTATAGACACACATCCTGAAAACCTTTGATTTGGGATTCTTTTCCAAATATGAAGCTGTCTACAGTACATTGTTCAAGAGATCAGAGTGAAAGCAGATTGTCTAGGTTTGAATCCCAGCTTTCAACATGCTGCCTGATAACCTAAACAGCCCTGGGTTACTCTGCCTCACTTCCTTGTCTATGAAGTGAAGATGTTGTTACTGTCGTCTGTGTGCTGGGGGTCACACCCATCAATCATGTAAAGCACTTAATGCAATGACATGAAGTGCTGGATGAGTGTGTTGCCTCCTCTTCATATCGTCATCCATAAGCCATCCCCGATGCTGCTAAGGTTATGATGTCCAAAGTACAAGCATTGTGATTATAAATTCCCTTCCTGGGAACAACTGCTACGGACAGGGCCTCTTTGGCCTACGCCACGCAGGCTGTGTGACTGCAGCAGCCACGCGCCCTGCCGTCCAGAACAGTCGGAGCTGCTCCGGATGATGTCCCTCTGTCTTTCTCCGTCTTTCCCATGAATATCGTCCTGACTGGCACTGTTGGTAAAACATTCCCACAGTCTCTAGATGAACAGAATTTAATATACAATTTGTATTCGTGCAATATCTCAGTCGGCAAAAATAATTTTAGAAAATTTCTCAGTCACTTACCCTTTACATTCCTTTCAGCATTTAAAAATAATTTTTTAAATCCCCTCCAAATTTCTGAAAACAGATATTAACCCTTCACTAATTGGTTATGTTGAAATTAAATTCGTATTGATACAGGTGCTATTAATTCAATATAAAACATCGATGGTATCTTTTCCTGTAATATTTGATGTACTTTTCCATTATGCTTACAAAAATTAATTTCAGGTGATTTTACACTACACAGAGTGAATGTTTTACATAAAAGAAAATATTAGCATTCTTTTAGCAAGCAGATATTAAGCTCGCACACACAAAAATAAAAGAACCCTCGTAGACAGAGATAACATTATAACACGGTGGTCACCAGAGGAGAGGCGACTGGGGGAAGGCGGTAAAAAGGGTCAGATATCTGGAGATGGAAGGAGATTTGACTTCCATTGGGTGGTAAACACACAATGCAATACACAGATGATGTGTGTTATACTCTCAAAACCTGTATGATTTTACAAACCAATGTCACCTCAATAAACTTTTTAAAACAGACTTGTTAGAGCGGCAGTTAAAGTGCTCTCACTGGTGGCACAGGCATCACCTGTGAGTTTGTTACGAATGCAAATCTGGAAATGTAATTAATATATAATGCATGTAAGTTTAAGGCACACAACTTTCTGATCCGATACGTGGATTTTAGCTAACACCTCTATCACATCACTTTTCGTTTGTGTGTGTGCGTGTGTGGTGGGAACGTTTAAGATAGGTCTGTGACTTTCAAGGTGAAAATGCAGTACTGTTGCTATAGTCATGAAGGTGTGCATCAGGTATCCAGGACCTATTTATCTATAATAGCTCCATTTGCGCCCATAAACAGCATCTCCCCATTTGTCCCAACCCCTGACTCTGGTAACCACCATTCCACTCTTTTTGCCAGTTCAAATTTTTAGGTCAGGAAACCAACTCTCCAGTATTTCTGAAGCACAGGACACTGTGGGAACCACTGCATTAGGATTCTGAAATCTCCACTTTGGAAAGGAAATTAGCATCATGTTCTTTCAAAAGGTGAGCTCACCTAGTGAATAATATGAGTAGTGAATAACTGATTGAGTAGATTTATATGCAAGCTAGTTAGGAATTCATAATGCTAAGTCATTTCCACCACAGGGGCTTTGCACTTGATGTCATTTGTGCCTTATATGCTTGTCACCCATTCTTTGTGTGTCTAGTGCCTTTTTATCATTCAGTTATCAGCTCAGAATCATCTCCTCCAAGAGCCTGCCTTGACCACACATTTTAATTGCACCCTTCTGGCCCAATACATTGTTATGTAACTTTGTTTTATTTTCTTCCTAGTATTCATCACTACTTGAAAAGTATTTTTACTTTTTGTCTGCTTCTACCACTAGAATATACATCGCACAAGAACAAGGAACTAGCATTGTTTCCTACCAACCCATCAGTACCTTGTAAAGTATGAAGCATGTAGCCCTGGCTGGTGTAGCTCAGTGGATTGAGCCTGGGCCTGAGAACCAGAGGATTGTGGTTCGATTCCCAGTCAGGGCACATGCCTGGGTTGCAGGCCAGTTCCCAGCGGGAGACGCATGAAAGGCAACCACACATTGAGATTTCTTTCCCTCTCTCCTTCCCTTCCCATCTAAAGATAAATAAATAAAATATTTAAAGTACTAAGCATGTAGTATGTGCTCAATAAGTAAATGTTTGAAGAATGAATGGAAGCATGCATCACAGGTGCTCATGTGGACCACAAGGAGCAATGGAAGTGTTTCCTGGGCTGAAAAAAAATGATATCGTGGCACTAGGTAAATATCAACAAGCATGCTTTGTAAATGAACCATAGTATAGCAAAGCTGTTTTAATCCAGCAGCTAATTCCTTATAGTACATGAAGTCATGTGTATTCACAAACACATCAGCATGACAAATTTGTACAGAAGACCATTCTGTGTGGTATGGGTCCAGATAGGACCCACACCCACATACAGGTTCACCCTGGGGAATCAGGCCTGCACTGTAACCTAGGCTGCTTTGAGACTTGCTTTTGCCAAAACTCCACCCTGAATTGCAGAAAATGTTCACTGCCTATCTTTAAAGTAACTTCCTAAAACCCTTGCTAAACCTTCCAAGGACAAGTGTAACCACTTCAACCACTATTCCCTTTGCATTTGCAAATATCCTTCTGTGATGTGATTAGCGGCATCCTCTCCTTTGTTTTCTGTAAAAAGTAACCACCTAAAGCAACCTATGCATAGTAAATGAGGACCATCATGTAATGTGCCCAGAAAAGCAATAAAAGCTTGTCAAAGCAAGGGTCAGAGTGCTCTTTTGAGAGAGTGGCCATGCCATCCCTTTTTCTCCACAGGACTCCATAGTCCATGTGAATTTGTCTCGTCTCATCCATCACGCTGTGGACCCCACAAGCCCGGGTCTGCATCAAATTTGGTTCATTTCTCGTGAGCCATGTTAAAAGAGGGAAAAACCTAACAAGAAATATCATTAAATATTAGGATAGCTAAGTTGGGATTTGCTTGTTTCGTGGTAAATTATTCTATTTCTGCAACTTATTTATAAATTAACTCACACTCACTATATGCCAGATCCTCTATATAGTAAGTCCTCAATTAAGGTTGTCAACAGGTTCTGTGATTTTAAGTGAAAAAGATGTAACAAAACCAATTTTACCATAGGCCAATTGATAGAAAAAGGAGTTAAGTTCCTATAGCATCTAATCAATGTCACAATGAAACATTAAAGGAAACAATGTTATATGAGGACCTCCTGTATTCATCATCTCCTTCTGTCCTCACAGAAACCCTGCATCTGAAGGACCACTGCTCCCCCAGTTTTATGGGTGAGGGTATGCTGTGTCCTGGGAAGGAAAGTAACTTATACTAAGTAGCACAGCTTGTCGTCTGACCTTAAACCCAGGTTAGTTTGCGCCAAAGTCATTTTAAACCACTACACTTCATTGTTTCTTTTCTACAACAAAAAATTTTATACAGAAAGTTTTATTACTGAACTGAATTTATCTACCTGAATGGATAACAAAACAAGGCCCTTACATTTGCTGTCTACAAGAGACTCACTTCAGAGCGAAAGACACCCAAACTGAAAGTAAAGGGATGGGAAAAGATATTTCACAAAAACGGAAACAAACGAACAAAAAGCTGGTGTACTAATACTTATGCCAGATAAAATATACTCTAAAGTAAACACTATAACAAGAAACAAAAAAAGACCCAGCAATTCTACTTCCGGGCATTTATCTGGAGAAACCCAAAATACTAAATCAAAAAGACGTACACACCCATATGATCTCTACAGCATTACTTAACAATAACCAAGACAGGCAAGCACTAAATGTCCACCAATATATGAGTGGATAAACAAGTGGTGCATACATACAATGAAATATGTATGACTCTGCCACAAATAAAATAAAATAAAATCTTGCTATCGGCTAGAATACACATAGGCCTAGAGGGTCTTGTGCTGAGTGAAATCAGACAGAGCAGGACGAAACCCAGATGAATCTAAAAAACAAAATAAATCAATAAGCAGACCAGAAACAGATTCATACACACAGAGGACACTGTGATGGTTGTCAGAGGGGAGGAGGGTTGGGGGGATGTGTGTAAAAGGTAAAGAGATTACAAACTGCTAATTGCAGAATTGTCACGAGGATGTAAAGTACAGCATAGAGAATTCAGTCAATGACACCATAATAACTATGCGTGGTGTCCGCTGGGAACTAGGTTTACCAGGGTGGTCAGTTTGTAAGTTACATGAATGTCTAACCACTGGGTTGTACACCTGAACCTAATACAATATTGTACATCAATTGTAATTGAAAAATAAAAAAATTATTTTTAAAAATATCTAATTCTAAAACGGTAAGATCCAACATCAGAATTGCCGTAAGTCTTTCCCATTCATGCTTATAGGTCTTAATATTTTCAAGTATGCAAACAATCAATGGCCCTGGTTTTATTATATTTCATATATTTTCCGTGGAGACAATGCACTACTACTTTGTGTTACTGAACTAGGTTTTCTTAGTTCTCAACTTCATGTACATGATCACATTTTTAACAGTAGATTCTCTCCATGGACCCCCAAACACGAGTCCCCAGAAAGAATGTAGCAACAACAACGGCAGCAGAAAACAAGGCCTCCGCTCTGGAGAAGCAGTGTCTAGCCCGCCAGTCAAATAATGGTGTGGGCGCGCTCGATGGGTAATCGCATGGTCAATGACTAGAAATCTACATCAACATCAAAACCATGTAAAGCCAGTCATCAGGAGCACAGGCTTGGGAGTCAGATCTTTGACTGGAATCCTATCTCCACTACTGACTGTACTACCTTGAGAAAGTCACTTCCCCAGATTAAACTTCACTTTCCTTATCTACACAGTCGAGATAATCATGCTAATGTTGTTGTGAGGATTAAAAGGGGTAATCTATGTAAGTCACTCTTAATCTTTCCCACAGTTAAGGTCAATCAACAAATATCAACTGTTTATTAGGTACAATTCCAAGGAATGGGTGACTCTCGACCTATAAAACTTCCACATAGCCCAATATACTTTAATAGTTAGGAGTCACAGTCAAGGTGAAGTGAAAGCAATACCAGTTATAAACTCTACAGTCAGAAAGTAACTAAGGTCAACAAAGCAACAAGAACAGGTTCAAAGGGGAGCTGTGAAATGATCCAACCATATTTCTAGAATGAGGCTGCATTAAAAGAGCCAGACACAGTAGTGTGGGTTGTGTTCCAATCCATCAATAGCGCCAACTGAGTTTACTAAGTGCCCACTGTGTGAAAAGAACTATTTTAGGCCATACACATTTTAAGACACAGTGCAAATTAAAGTTCTAGCTCTCGACAGTAAATGTGGCAATGTGAATAATAAAACATGTAAACATGAACTGTTCCAGTCATCTAATGCTGTGTAACAAATCACCTCAAAACTGTTAGTGGCTGNTAGTTAGGAGTCACAGTCAAGGTGAAGTAAAAGCAATACCAGTTATAAACTCTACAGTCAGAAAGTAACTAAGGTCAACAAAGCAACAAGAACAGGTTCAAAGGGGAGCTGTGAAATGATCCAACCATATTTCTAGAATGAGGCTGCATTAAAAGAGCCAGACACAGTAGTGTGGGTTGTGTTCCAATTCATCAATAGCGCCAACTGAGTTTACTAAGTGCGCACTGTGTGAAAAGAACTATTTTAGGCCATACACATTTTAAGACACAGTGCAAATTAAAGTTCTAGCTCTCAACAGTAAATGTGGCAATGTGAATAATAAAACGTAAACATGAACTGTTCCAGTCATCTAATGCTGTGTAACAAATCACCTCAAAACTGTTAGTGGCTGAAAACAATACATTTTGATCATAAATAATGCAGCAGGGCTAGCAGGAACAACTTATTTCTGCACACCTTTGGCTGGGGGTTATTGAAAGCAGGGGACTGATTCACTTACACATCTGGTGCCTGGCCTGAGAAAACCCAAAGGGCTGGGGCTGGGAAAGCTGGGGCTCCTCGGGAGTCTTACTCTAACTCCACCCTGTCTTTCCACGTGGTCTCTCCAGCACGGAGGCTTTACCATAGCCAGACTTCTTAAATGGCAGCTCACGTGTGCCCTGGAAGAGAAACAGAAAAAGGAATAACCGTATCATGTTTTTCATACCAGAGCCTGGAATTCATTCACATGACCTTCACCTCATTCTGTTTGTTAGAAGTCAGTCACTAAGGCTCACCCGTATCAAAGGAAGAACAATTAGGCTCCCCTTAAATGCCTAGCAAAGGCAGGAGAATCGAGGAAATTGCAAACAGACCCTCTGGTTTTTAATTATTCATATTCTTTTTGTATGCAAAATACACTGCCCACTTCCCAGGACAACCCCACCTCTGCAAAAGACTCACCTATTATTATGGCATCAGCCACAGATTCCAAGTCTCGAATCTCATCCAAGTGCATACGAGACTCTTCAGACACTACTTACCAAGCCAAGCACAGCTCCTCAAGTATAGCTCTTCTCAGTACGAAGACCTAGTGAACTAAAGAGACAAGTTATGTTTTCTGCACACATTCAGTGGTAGAAGAGGTATAACACAGACTTTCCACTGAAAGGAGGGGAAAGGGAGGCAAACAGGAGTTACTAATCCTTAACGATTTTGAAATCTAGCCAGGCACATACTGACGGTCCTTTGACTCTGACCCGAGGCCTGGGAATGCAGCACAGCATCTTTGCAGGTCCCCCACCCTGCACTCTGAGTTCATGGTTCCGCCCCTTAGCCATCCTTTTCCACAAAGAAAATCTGCTCACGTTTGAGCTGAGTAGTTTACCAGTCTCCTTCCTACTTCAAAAGTCCAAACGCCTCCTTGTTTTCCTCTTCTTGTATTGATTTTAAAGAAAGAGGAAGGAAGAGAAGGAAAAGGGAAAGGGGGATAGGGAGAGGGGGACAGAGGGAGGGGCGTGGAGCGGAGAGAGAGACAGAGACCAATTTGTGGTCGTTCTGCTTATTTATGCATTCACTGGTTGACTCTTCTACATGTTCTGACCAGAGATCAAACCCCCAGCCTTTGCATACCAGGAGAACACTCTAGCCAAGGGAGCTACCCAGCCAGGGCCCAAAGGCCTCCTTAAATGTTGTACTGCCTCTGCCCCTTTTAGTCCAAGCAGGTATTATCTCTTAAAACCATGTAGGTCTCTTATCAATCACACTGGGGCTCACCCCATTAGACGAAAGCTACATCCACAAAACTCAAAATTGGCTTCCTTGAAAGCCCTGTTGTTGCACAGAGACAATTTGCCATGCATGCTCTTTAAGATCCTTAGAGATGTTTATCTGCGTGAGATACCTCCTAAATCTTGAGGTCTTTGTAGCACCCTGGACATTATCTTTATTTTCACTTTCCTGACAGTGTCCTGGAATTAGTCTTTGTCCCAAAGCCTTTTCATAATTTTAGTATCACTTGCCATCTGAAGAAACTGGAATGAGAAAGTTTTATTTTTTATTCTAGCCAGGTCCCAGCTCTGTTACACAAGGGGGGGACCCCCAAAAACCTTATTTATTAAAAATTGTGCATTTATTCTTACATCTTTAAACTTCTGTCACTTTCAAAGTACGCTCAATTTGACACAATACATCTATCATGTTTTTTTCCAATGCTGTTTTCGAACTCATCAATATTTTGGTGCCTTTCAGTGCCTCTGCTGTTTTTTGCTCCACCTCTTCCACATCTGCGGAACGTTTCCTTTTGAGGACTTTTTTCATTCAGGGGAAACGAAAAAGTCGCCTGGGGCTAGATCTGGTGACTATGGAGGGTGGGACATGCTGTTTTCCCTCAAACACTGCTGAACACTCAGCATGGCATGGGCAGTTGTGTTCGTAAATTACCCTTCATAAAATGGGCAAATGTATTGAGAGCATCTTCAAAAAAAATTCATGAAGCTGAGCATAGCTTCTCACAACGTCAGCTGGTGCACTGCTACAGATGGGTTCCTAGAACACTCACTCGGGGGGAAGCCTGCTTTACAAGGGGCCCACCCTGCAGAAGATAGTTCCAGTTTTTGAAGGGGTCTCTCGTACACAGTTTTCTTTTACTTAACATGCTCATACTGCATTTCACTACAAGCAGCTAGAAGCAGCAGCCAAGAGGCACCATCAACACCCCCCTTTGAAATCTCCTTAATTTTGTAGTTCGACTTTCTCCTTAGTTCCAGTCTCCACATTACTATAGGTGACAGTGTTGCTTAACCTTTTGCCACTACATAATAAATACTCCTAATCTTCCAAATCACAATACATCCTCAATTGCGGATATCCTAAGGCTAATCTCACTAGCCTTTCAATCCTCACTGACAAG
Source organism: Sturnira hondurensis (assembly GCF_014824575.4). Taxonomy (NCBI): domain Eukaryota; kingdom Metazoa; phylum Chordata; class Mammalia; order Chiroptera; family Phyllostomidae; genus Sturnira; species Sturnira hondurensis. The sequence goes on from NW_028082566.1 coordinate 3,043,864, forward strand.
CCACCTTAAGGACCATAAGGTTTCTACTAAGTCACTTCGAGGATTAGACTTCACCTAATAATCTTCTCCAGCTTCAACTCCAAAGCCACATTTCAGGTTTTTGTCATGGAAGTACCTCACTTCCAGGTACCAAAATGTGTTCCAAATATCTACTGGTGGGTAACAATCTCCCAAAACCTATTGCCTTAAAATATCAGTATTTATTTTGCTAATACAGCTATAATCTAGGCAAAAGCTTTATATAAGAAATTAAAGAAAACCTAAACGAATGAAGATATATGACAAATTCATTGACTAAAACTCAAGATTTCAGTTCTCTGTGAGTTTCTGTATAGACTCAAGATAATCTGTATCAAAATCTAACTAGAATATTTTTGGAGAATTTGGCAAGCTGAGGCCAAAATTATACGGAAATATATATAAACCCAAAACAATTGTTTAAAAAAGGCAGTAATATTATCTGATCTCAAAGCTTGCTATAAAAATCAACAATGTTATATTCATATAAAAAGATATATAGCTCAATAAAACAGAACGAAGAGTCAAATCTACACATCACAGTCAACTGAGTTTTTACAAAGTTAGTTCAACTGCAGAAAGAACTTTGTTTTCAACAACTGTTGCTGCAGCAGCTGGGTATCTACCTACATGCAAAAAAAAAACAAAACAAAACTGATACCCTTACAATTTATTTTTTAAATAGCTGGAAATGAATCATAGACCTAAGTGTAAGAACTAAAAATATGAACTCTCTATAGGTAAATGGAAAAGAGAAGTTTTGTGACCATAACCAGTGATTTTCAAAAGGATGTTATATTTTATCATCTTTAAAACATGTGCCCTTCCAAAGGCACCAGTGAGCCAATACACAGACCACTGTGTGGGGCAAGGGATCTCTTCTGTCGTACTCATTTAAGATGGCAAATTTGTTCCCCCAGGATAGAGTAGGCACAATCTGAACACAGTGTGAATTTACACTGACTGATGTACAAATTGCACCCACCAAACACCAGGTAAATATAGGAAACAGCACCTTCCTAACTGAGCCACATAGGTACACACAAATGAACACACACCTTCAAAAACCAAGCAGTTCCCTCAATTCACTGTACGCGTTATCTTCTAAGGTTGTGGTTAGCTATCCTTTCACATATGTAAAAGCAGGTGTGTGTGTGCATATATAAAATCATCCCCAACATGCCTAAGTATTCTCATTTCAAAAACACGGACAATGAGTGTAAGAGGAAAGCTTTAAGTATTCAAGAGAAGCTTGAAGTAACAAAGCACTTTGAAAATGAGGATATGTGATAGCTCTTCAACAACACGCATACAGGGATATACATTGCAGATCACTGGAAACACTGAAAAAGTCAAAGAACTTCCTGTGGCTGAACAACTTCAGGTGCTGCCAAGTCCAGAAGGAGACGGAAGGAAGCAGGGTCAATGAAGAAGTTATTGAGCATATGGGTTACAGACCAAACAGTGACAAAAATCAGAAACTTTCTCATTAAAAAGCACTACCTATATATAAAAAACAAAAAAAAAACACAAATATAAATCAAATCCTTAAGAAATGGTTCCTCATTATTGACTAGCTTGGGGTTTTCAAACAGTGTTAGAGCTGTAGAACTAGAAAAGCAATTGTAGGGTGACAGTTATTTTCCATCAGGACCGGAAGGTATTATTACACTGTCTTTGGTCTTTCATTATTGCTATTAAAAAGTCATCTAAAAGTATGGCTGTCATAGAAAGATAGTCTTTTCCTCTCTCCAGCTGCTTTCAAGGTCTTGTCTTTGGCTTTGAGGCTAACATTTTATTATGAAGGGTCTTGATATTGATTTCATATTATCATACTTGAAAATTTTTGCCCATCTTGAATTTGTATGATTTGAGCATTTCTAGAAACTCCCCACCATTCTCTCTTCTAGTTATACCTCTATCCTGGTCTCTCTCCACTGTTGATACTTCAATTAAAAATATGTTGAAGCTTCTATGCCCCTTATTGTTTAATTTTCTTTCATATTTTCTTTTTCTCTCTTGCATTCTGGATCATTTACTCTTTGACTATTTCATTTCACCAATTCTCTATTCACTTGTGACTAAAATGCTGCTAGATGCACTTGAGTTGCCAGCAGGTGGGAGAAATGAAAAACTGGGAGTAAAGAATTGTGAAACTAGGAAAAGACAATTCATTCATCCGTTTATCACGGTCTCTAACCTGTCAGTGTGGATTTCCCCCGGAAGCAAACACATGGACACACATGCATGTCATTGGTTTGGAGGGTGATCGCAAGAAACACTGCTATGGAATTGGAGGCGGCAGAAAAGGAAAGGGAGGAAGCTACAAAGGGGTGTATTACCAAACAAGTTACCATCATATGTAACTGAAGCTTAGTCCTTCTCAGGAACTCGGGAAGAATAGTTCCTATCTAAGCACAGATTCCTGGGCCCCATTCCCAGAGATTCTGATTCAGGAGTTGTAGAGTGGGCTCTAAGATTTTGCATTTCTAACCAACCCCTGGGAAATGGTGGGTTAATATTACGGGTCAGTGAATCACACTTTGAGTAGATGATGCTTCCATGAGAATTATTCTGTCGGAGAGACAAGGGAACTGGGTATTTATCCATCAAATCTAATCAGTCATTATTTTCAAAGACTGCTCTCCAACAGCATTAATTTCCTGGTCCGTCCTGTCTGCCCACACAGGCAGAGCAGGTATCTATCTACAGCCAAGAGAAACCTCTAAGGAAACGTGTCACCTGTACTGGCAGTGGGCAAATCAGGTTGGCACGCGTTCAACTAGAAAGTGCCAAGGAAATACTGGCAGAGCACTGCCAGCACTGGCTACACTGCTATATATGGTACCATGGGGAAAATAAACATTACCCAAGAAGCTACATGCATAAATTACTTATGGTAAGTGCTATAAAAGCAAATGACATGAGATTATCCCTAAAAATAGTCTCATTTTATTTCAGATGGCAACTTCCTAGAGTAGTTGATGCTGACCAAAATAATGCACTGATCGCAAATTCATAAAACCACCACCAACCAGTATCATATACAACAGCCATTACTGAATGTGCAGTATCTTACTTGAAGTCACTGTGATTGGCAGTTCACATTACAAATGTGTGAGGAATCACCATTAAGTTTTCCATTTTGTTTCATTTGGATAAACCTTAGCAAGGATTTACTTTGTCTTATAAACCTTCAATTTCAAATATGGAAAGAAAGCTATGTTTCAATTAATTTTTTTTCATTAAATACTTTCACCACGAGAAAACCTAAATTAGTATTGTATTGAAGAAGGATGTTGTAATCTATTATACTGTATGAAATGCCTTTTTTATTTTGTAATTCTATACTTACTTTCCTTTAAATATATTTTAAATGTATTTATCCCTTAAAGTAGTACCTCAAGAGTTAGCACCTGTTAGAAAAGTTAGACAACAGTCTACAAAACTACCCTCACTTCAGGGGTCCCAAGAGCACTCTCAGACTTGATAACTGCTGGGAAGACTGAGAACTCACTGAAAGCTACTATACTCACAGCTACAGTTTGTTGCAGGGTAAGGATACAGACTAAAATTGGCATAAGTAACACACAGGACAGAGTCTAGAGAAGTAATAAATGCAGAGCTTCCAGGTGTCCTCTTCGGTGGAGTCACAGGCAGCGTCAATGTTCTGGCATCAGTGCATGACAACGCACAGGGAGTACTGGCAGCCAGGGAAGCTCACCTGAGCCTCGGAGCCCAGAGTCTTCATTCACTGGGGCTCCAGCACAGTTCCTGGTGGAATGCTCACAAGTGTCTAGACTCTCAGGAGTTGAGATGAGACTGCTTGTCTCACAGTCCCATCCTAAATCACACTGTTACTGTCTGGCTTGACCCAAACATTCCCAGGCAAACAAAGACACTTCTATGAGGCAAGACATTGCAAGGACTTAGACTGCCTCCCAAAAGCCAAGGGCGAGGGCCAGACCTCTTTCTGGGCAAGTTTAAATTCTTTCCCACACAGTACCTTACTTACCCTGCTCTCGTGTATGGTCAATGCACTAAGAAGCTCTGATATTCTTCATCTTATGAAGTTAAACTGCCAAATCCACGATGTTAATACTAATATAACTACGTGCAGACCTTCTGAAATGCATGTGCTTTCAACACTGTTAGACTTAGAACAATATTTAGGAAAAGTTAGTTTATTTATTTCAAGCCAACCCACAATTCACAGCTCAAATTTATTCTAATATCACTAGCATAGAATCTTCTTTTTCCATACATTGGTTTTCATTGCTATATTTCATGTTTTGCAAAATAATGCTTAGGATAATTGGTCCATGGTGGAATGCCTTTCGTTTAGTATCGGGATGAAAATCTGGCCTTTTAAAAACTATAAATGTGTGTCAGATAATTATATACCTCTTTTATGAGATGATTACTACACTTCACTATGCTCTGAGGAAGCAAAAATAACTTCCTCAAACCAGCTAAACCCTGAAGATAGCTGCCATTTGAATGCTAGTTGTTGGTGTATCTAAACCGTTATGCATCAGATAACCTCTGAAACACAAACTATTGAGTAACACATATGATGTAAATCTGCATTATCTAATCACCCCATTCATTAAAGGCACAGAAATGCCTAACAATTTTATTTTTGGTTCAGTTAGATATCAAAATGCCCCCCGCTGGGCACTTTGTAATATACCCACACAAAAACAATTTTAGGGTACAAACATTTAAAATCTTGACACGAAAAAAATAAATATTGTGTTGGAAGCAAAGCCTAAATTTTATAAATGACAAATGATGTAATATTTATGGGGAAAAACTTAGCAATATTAAAATCAGTAAACATAAATCATTTTTTTCAAGGTTGAACAGTTCTTTTATAAAAGCATTGAAATATTTTTTTTTCTTGAAGAGAATAACACTGTCCTTAGACTAGAAACACCCACAAAAATGTCATCCAAGCAGAATAGAAAATACACTTTACTTAATGTAAAGATTAATGCCAGAATTTCTTAATGAGGGTAAAATATTTAAGACAGTAGCTAAGAAAATTCTTAGAATGAGATTATAAAATATATTTGGTATTATTTTCTGTCTGAAATCTTGCGAGAAAACATTTTTGTTAAATATGTCACTGCACTAAGTTTTAAAATAAGGATACAAGGAAGGAAATAATTAAACATATTTTAATTCATAAATGGCATATAATACAATGAATACCACCATAATAATGATACAGTAAATTTATACATAATATTTTCTAAAAACTTGATATACTAATGCTACTATAGAAATACCTACATGAACTTATATTAATGTTTTAAAAACAAACCATAAATATATCCTCTGACTATTTTCACCTTGTGGTCAGCTTCACTTTCTCATTCCTTCCTTGTTGACAAAATTCAGAACATTAAGATACATGCTAAATCTCAGGCAGAAATTTTAGAACATTAGTTGTTCCTAAGGATTTCCTGCCCTCCAGTGGTATCTGCTTTAATATCCTCACCACACCTGTCCACACTACAAAGAAAAGACATGCCACTTCTACATTTACACTCTGAAATTATATCACACTGTACAGCAGCATTTAATCTGTCTCTCAGGACAGGTGCGCTCTCTGTCTGTACCCACGCATCACATCTCACACACTGCAGGAGGCAGTCAGCACTGGTTTTGCTTTGTAACACGTGTGCTGAGTTACTCTGATGCTGTGCCCACTGATCTGTGGCATCTTTCACTGAGAACTGGCCAAGACTCTGACTTTGCTTATGAATTCTAGCACTGTCTTCAGTACTCCTATCGTGTGGAGATTCTGCCATCCTTTCTAAATGAAAATTATTAGTTGTGTCTTCCGGTTTGGTGGATCTCCTACTTGAATCTCCAGTCTGATGCAATGTTTGATCTTCATCTTCAGATGGCTAAAAAAATTTTAGTAATTTTATTACAAATGATGCTTAAGTCTAAAAAAATCATTCAGTAACTTAAAAGCATTTACTACTTCATGATATAGAAAATTTCAAAACACAGAAGAGACTTTGGCAAACTGCAAATCAAGCTAGGTGTGTGGTGTTAAAAATCGAGGGGGCTACGAATTTTTAAAACAGCAAGAACAATTATAATTCTTGTAGCAAAAATACAAAAGAGTTTAAAAAGGGGAGGGAACTTTGTCTATTATCAGTACCCATAATCCTAGTCTGCATCATCTCCTTTCACACAGAGCAAATGGTACACAACATGCTCTTGAACCACTTAAAAAGGGTAGAGTATAAGTAATAACTTTGAAAGAAACAGCTAACATGTAAAACTTCTATTATTCACTCACTGACTTAAGCAAGTCAAAAAATATCTATATTATACCTTTTATAGGCCTACTCTCATAAAGAATATAACTTGAGAATTATCAATGGAAAATAAGAGATAACAGAAAAGCTGAACAGCAATAAATATTATAGCTGCTATATAAAATGTCAAATTTTAAGAACTTTTGAAAGTTCCAGATTTCAATTTAATAGGGCGAATGTTTCAACCTCATGAAAAATTTATATTTTGATTACTTAGCTAACCAAAATATTTTTTAATGAAAATGTTATATAAAGGAATTGATTATTATAGCTGGGGGGGGAAAGCCAAGTTAACATAAAAAAAACCCTAAAGTAAGGTATCTATCTCAGTTGATTGGCACCAAAATACAAAAAGTAAGCCCAAGAAACAGCGCTGAGCCCTGGCTGGTGTGGCTCAGTGGTCTGAGCATCAGCCTGAGAACCAAAGGGTTGTGGTTCGATTCCCAGTCAGGGCACATGCCTGGGTTGCAGGCCAGGTCCCCAGTGGTGGGCATGAAAGGCAACCACACACTGATGTTTCTCTCCCTCTCTTTCTCCCTCCCTTTTCCTCTCTAAAAATAAATAAATAAAATCTTTAAAAATATGAAAGTTTATAAAAAAACTTAAAAAATAGCACTGAGACTGGCTGAACACAAATTAAAGAAAACAAGCTCAGTAACTTTATTTATCCAAGAAATGGATACTCATTTGGCTTCTGCAGTGAGAACGAAGCAGCCACAACTGCTGCCCTCGCACAGCACACACTCTCCCGGGTGGAAACGGCATTAACCTGTCAATCCCACCCACATGTGTGGGACTGAAAACTGAGAAATACATCATGAAGAGCAAGTACGAAGCACTTGGGGAGCGTAACTGAGGGGCCTAATGTAGATTAAGGCGCCAAGGAGGGGCTTTTAGAAGAGGTGACATATTTAAGCTAAGACCTACAGGGTGAACAAGAGTCACGTAGAGGAAACAGGATATATAATGCCCTGACACAGAAAAGAGACTCCTAAGCTAAGGAAAGTATGGTGAGGGGGGAAGAAGAGTAGAAGCTGGAAATGTTACCAGGGTCGGAACACACATGGCCTATAGCCACAGTATTTTAGATTCCAAAGTAAAACAGAAATCCACTGAGTGAATAAAAATAACAGGATTTTAACTGAAGTTTTCAAAAGACCATGATGATTGCTAAACGGAGAATAAGTGGGGCAAGCCTGGAAGCAGAAAAATCTCTTAAGAAATAACTGCAGTGGCTCAAGAACAAGATGATGGCACCTTAGACTAGGGAGGCTACTGACACCAGAATTTTTCCCCCACATATTTTTATTGTTGTTCAAAGTAGATAAATACGCATTTTGTTTTGGAGGTAGAATTGATTGGAAAAGTGAAAAGGTGGGGGCATTCCAGTTTAAAGTAAGAAGAAAAGCAGACGTTTGTAAAATGTGCAAAAAGATACATCCAATCAGAAACTGGATGTCTAAATAAGGACCCAGGCTGTAGTCAACATTGAGAACCATCACTGTACAGAGAGGAAAGTCCTCAGGGTGTACAGCATCACCTAGAGTGGGGCTCCGGAGCGTAGGTTAAGAGAAGAAAAGGGTCCTGTAGCAAAGGCCACCACAACATTTAAAGAGGGGTAAGGGTGAAAGAGAAATGGGCAAAAGCATAAAGCATCACTCATTCAGAGAGGTGTGAAGGAAACCGAGATGGTATCCTTTCGTAAGAGCAAATGTTTCAAAACAAGAAAGTAAAACAATCATTTCTACCAGTGTTACTAAGAATTCTCATGAAATAAAAACTGAAAAATGTGCAATGAATTTGGCAACACAGGGGTCATTGGTGCCCGTCCTCTAGCAAGAGCAGTTTGGGCAGCAAGCTAGAAACAAAGGCAGATGGAAGTATTAATGAAGTAGAATTCCATTAATCACGCAGTTTAAGAGAAAAGCAGCATCGCGCCCAGAAAATAGTATCACTCCGATTATTCAGATCAAACTTTACAATAATATTTTATAGTTTTCTTCATATAAGCATTGAGACTTTTTTTTTATGTATTCTTGGTTGTTTTTTGTTTTCAACTATTGCAAGTGGGAAACAAAAGAAACACAACTTTACCATATACACACAATGATTTTGATAAAAATGGCTTTTCTAAATAACAATGAACACGTTCATCGTTCTTATCAATGTGATGCTCATTTATATTTTATTTCTTTTATATTTTCCTTATGTGTTTAATATTTTCACATTTTGTTCCCATTTATTTCCACACTTTATTGGCTCAATTACTTTTTTCAGAATGTTAACTATGAGAAGCACAAAAAATTCAATATCAGTACAGCATATATTAACCAGCCAAAAAAGAGAGAGGGGGCATAACTTACCAATTCTGAACTAGAACTGAAACAACTATCTGTCGGCCTTGGAGAGTAACTGGAAGACTGAGTACTCTGTGACGACCCAAGACCTGAAAATACAGGTTTAATTTATGATCAATGGTATTTATTAATACTCTAGAAAATACACACATAGGTAGAAGACATTCACTGGTCAAATTCAGTTTAGCGAATACACTGATAAGTTAGCTGACACCCCGTGGAGCAGACGCTTCCTGAGAATGGAAAGCAGAGTCCACAGATGGGAATGGTAGAACTGCACCAATAACGTGATCGAAGGGCATCCCCCACAGTAAGTTTAACTCAGCCCACAGGTACCGTAAACTCAGAGTCATTCGTGAGGAGGACAAATGTCTGCTGAATGAAGCCTTAATCATATGTGGAATCTAATGAACAAGCTAAACTAACACGCAAAACAGCGACAGACTCATAGATGGAGAGCAGATGACAGCTACTGGGAGGGAGGTTGACGGGGGGGGGGATTAAGTGAAAAGGAAAAAGGACTTGGAGACGTGATGACAGTGTGGCGATTGCTGGGGGGAGCAGTGTGTAAGGGGACTAAGTGGTAACGGGCAACATACAATAAAGATCAAAAATAAATGAAAACAAAAAGAGAAAATGCGTATCAAAATGTAAGTGCAGTCAACACCTTCTGTAAGGCCCTGTAACAGGTGGCAGCGATATGTGGCCATAATGCTCAAAGTATTCAGAATCTTATAGCAAAGAAAAATATATGTTTTTTAAAAAGATTCCCCAAATGAGGTGCAACGACACAAGTCATAGAAGGTACAAGTGTAAAGGAAAGCCAAGCGTGATAAGCTCAAAGGAAAGAGACACTTGGTGAATAGTCACAGAGGAAGCACAACTACAGAAAGTTGGTTCTGAAAGATGAACGAGAATTTTCCAGGGAGACAAGATAGTGTAAGGAATAGAAGGGGCAAAAGTGTAAGGACATACTTTAATGTTAAAGAAAGTTGCATTTTATATTATCTACCAAAGTCAGTTAGGAGATTAATTCAATAATCTAATTATGAAGTGATGGAGATCTGAAATAAAGCAATGAGGTCAAATTGGAATGGAGAAGAGACAAAAGGTTCAAATAGCCTTAATTTTTATATGTATGTAGCTCTAAAAATTTCTGTTCATCTATTATAACTTGAGTACCAAAATATGAGAAAGATTAGACACACACATACACACACACACTCAATAACAAGAAGAAATGACAAATGATACCACAAAAATTTTAAGGATCATAAGAAGCTACTATAAACAAAAGTACACAAACAAACTGAACAACCCAGAAAAAAAAACAAAAAATTCCTAGAAATATACAGTTTACCATGGCTGAATCAAGAAGAAATAGAAAATCTGATTAGAGCAATTACTAGTAAGGACATTGAAACAGTAATCAAAATGCTCCCAAAGAAGAAATGCCCAGAGCCAAACTGGCTTAACCAGTGAATTTTATTAAACATTTATAAAAGAATTAATACCAATCTTTTTTATAACTCTTAAAAAACAAAGAGGAGAAGAAACCCTTACTAACTCATTTTATAAGGCCAGCATTATTCTGATACCAAACACAGAAAGTAACGATACTAAAAAAGAAAATTAGCCCTGGCTGGTGTGACTCAGTAGATTGAGCGCGGGCCTGTGAACCAGACAATCGCGGTTCGATTCCCAGTCAGGGCACATGCCTGGGTTGCAGGCCATTTTCCAGGGGGGGACACATGAGAGGCAACCATACATTGATTATTTCTCTCCCTCTCTCCTTCCCTTCCCCTCTAAAAATAAATGAATAAAATCTTTTTAAAAATTATAGGCAAATATCTCTGATAGATATACATTAAAAAGTTCTCAGGGAAATACTAGCAATGCAAATTCAACAGCATATTAGAAGAATTATTCACCACGATCGGGGGGAATAGATCCCTGGGTGCAAGAATGGTTTGGCACACACGAATCACTCCTTGTGATTCAGCACGCTAACAGAACAAAAGAACTGTATGGTCATCTCAATAGACAGAGAAGAGGCATTTGACAATATTCAACATCAGTTCCTGATCAAAACTCTTAGCAAATGAGGCAGAGAAAGAACATTTCTCCACATACAGAGGCTCTATATGGCAGGCCCACAGACAGCATCTACTCAGCGGTGAGAGGCTGAAAGCCGTCCTCAGAGTGAGATCAAGACCAAGACAAGCGTTCTTTCCTTTATCTCTCTTTACTCAACACAGTATTAGATGTCCTAGCTTGAGCAATCAGGCTATTCAGAAAAATTAATAAAAGGTATCAGCATTGGAAAGGAAGAAGTAAAATAGTGTGTATTTACAGATGATATAATTTTATAAATAGAAAAAATTTAAGACTCAACCAAAAAACGGTTAGATCTCCCCTGGCTGGTGTGGCTCAGGGGACTGAGTGCCGGCCTGTGAACCAAAGGATGGCTGGTTTGACTCCCAGTCAGGGAATATGACTGGTTGCAGGCTAGGTCCCCAGTATAGGGCACATGAGAGGCAACCACACATTGATGTTTTCCTCCCACTCTTTCTCCCTCCTTTCCCTTCCCTCTAAAAGTAAATAAAATCTTTTTTTAAAAAAAGATATAAATGGAGTGTTCACAGAAAAAGAAATGCAAATAGCCCTTGAACATTTCTTCTTAAAAACACTGGGCTTCACTCAGATAGAATGCAAACTCAAACTTCTATCTATCTATCTGTCTTTATAAGATTCGCAAAAATTACTAAATTTGGCCACAGTCCTTTTGTTGAGGCTATAGAATAAAAGGTACCATTTCTGATGGAACTGCCAAATGGTACAATAAGGAATTTGGGAATAAGGAATTTGGGAATATCTACAAAAAAGTACAGTAAGACTAACTTTACATTGTTGAGAGGTTCTGCAACTTTAAGTGAAACACATAACTAAACGAATTACACCACAGGCTAATTGATAAAGACAAGAGTTACGTTCCTACAGCATCCCAGCTACATTGTATCAAAATGACACTGAATGAAACAATGCTATTCTGGGATCCTGCTGTGTTTCCCCCTTGACTCAACAATCCTGCTCCTAGAAACTACCCTGATAATGCATCTCCACAATTAAGTAACATATGCACAAAGTTGTTCACTGCAGCATTATCTGTGTTCAAATTAAAACTATAAATTATTACACCCCTATTATTACCCTACCAGCCACATTCAAGCAGGTGTTACTTCTGCCAGACCCTATATGTAAAAGACACATCTAATAAGGAAAGCCAAAATTCCTAAAGTAGGTAAAAAACCAAGAAAGGAATTTCACAGATGACACGTGGATAGCAAGTCAACCTAATTAATAATCAGGGAAGTATATATTAAAATTACAATGAGAGCGCCAATAGTGATAAAAAGCTAACTCAGTGTAAATGAGACTATGTAACAGCTAGGACTCTTAACTCTCACTAGCAGAAGTTTAAACTGGCACAATTAACTCAGAAAACAATTTCCCATTACCCAGAACAGGGGAAGATGCGCATCTCATTTGAACTAGCCAATTCTATTCCTACAGTTATATATCCTAGAGGAACTTTTTATACATGTATACCCAGAGAAATGCCAAGAACTGCCAAAGTAGCATTGTTTATTCATAGCAAAATATTCAAAACAGCTTAAATAATCACTGCCAGACGAAGTATAAATAAAGTATGGTACTTTCATATGAGAGAAAGCTGTATAGTAGTGAACAAAGATTAAAATTACTGGAATCACGAGTTTCAAAGTAGATGACCCTCAAAACACAGGGTCCAGCAGAAGTAAGGCCTGCTGGAGTATGGCTGGTAAGATAGTATGGGTATAATAATTTATAGTTTTGATTTGAACATTTCATGTAAAATGTCACATGGTGTGCTTGAGTGTGATATTGCTATGTTACAGAATTACAAGCTTATGATTTTTGTAATAAAAGATTTTATAATAAAAAAGAGGGTATTATTTGTGCTGGACCCTGTATATTACTAGAAAACAAAAAAATTTCAAGTTGCAGAAAAAATAGACTTTGCCTCAATTTGTAGCAAGTTCAAAACCAAGCAATGTGAAAGACTATGTGTGATATCACAAAAATCAAATTCAGGATAATAGTTACCTCTAGAGGGCAGGATAGGTAATGCAACTGAGATCTTCAGAAGTATTGATTATGCATTACTTTCTTTTTGTAAAAAAAAAATGTAATCTTTACTGCATTTTTTCCCATTACCATTTTGTCCCCTTATACAAACCTCCCCCCAGCAAACACCATATTGCAGTCCATGAGTCCTTTTTCCTTTTTATGCATTATTTTTTAAACTACAAAGTGACTATAAAGATATGTTTTATTATTATTTGTTAAACTGTACATATATAACATGTATTTATCATATATATTATATTTTACCAAAAAGTAATTTTAAAGAATCAATTGCCTTACTATTATATTCTAAGTTAACCATGAAATGTATTTGCTGGCAAAAATTAAAAAAAATTTTTAACTGATTTCGATTTAAATAAGTTTTTTTAAATACGAATAAAAGTCACCTACTGTTATGCTGACCAGTTTTCTTTGTAGACGTTGGCATGACTTTCACTGAATGTAAACCCCCTTCTTCCATCAGATTCTAGAAGAAAAACAAAATTTTAACAACTCCCAAGTATACACAACAATATCCACTTACAGCTCCCTTTTAGTTTCACCAATTCACTTCTACAGTACTACTCCTTCATGTTACTTTAAATGAACAAAGATAATCTGTTTTAAAATAGGCTGTGATGAACAATAAATGAAATAAAAATAAAATTGCTTCAGAAACACAAGCAGAAGAATAAACACCTGCTAAAAAATTAATTACTGACAAGCAGAAAGGGCTTCAGGTAGTCACAGTAAATGCACCTGGAAAAGACAAAAACATTAAGCAATTTGGAGATTTATTGTTATTCCCTTTCAAATTTTTTTTATTGTTGTTCAAGTCCAGTTTCCCCCCCTCTACACTCCCCACAGCTCCTCACCCTCACCTCCCACCCTGGATCCTACCGTCTCTGGTTTTGTCCTTTATTCATCATGTTCTTCGTCCCTTTCACATTTCTTAAGTTGAAGAGCAGTTTATCTATTTTCAGTTTTTTTTTATTAACAGCTTTCATAGGTATAAATTTTATATAGAACACACCACTGGTTATGTTTTCTATCCATTTCTATATATTTTGTAACTTATTTTCATCCTTTTTTTTTAAACAAGAGTGTTTCTTAATTTAAAAGTAATAAGGAAGGTTAAGCATAATGTTTTATTGTTGATTTCTAATAAAATGAGGTTTTATTAGAGAATGTGGCTATGAAGCACTGCTTAGATAAATCTCCTAAACTTCATTGCTTACTACATGAATTATGTTTGCAAATGCATCATGAACTTACAGAAACTACACATTCTCTGTTGCTGGGATGTAGAATTTTAGACAGACAGGCAGGATAAAGGAGATGTCTAGCTGCAACCACACCAGTTTCCCTTTCCTCTTGGGCATACGACCATAATAGACTGCATTTCCTACCCTCCCCAGGAGCTGGTCTGGACGCGCGACGTAGGTTCTGGTCACGGACAGAAGTGGTATACACCTCTGCCAGTCCTAGCCCATGAACACACTCTCCACAATCCTCCACTTCCTCTTCCCTTCTGCCTTCTGATATCAGCATGCAGTACTACAAATAGGGAAACCACCAGTTAGAGTCCTTACCAACTGGAGGCCCTAAATAACTTTAAGCAGTAGAACCTCTTCTCTAACCTCACTATTCAATCATTTTTAAAGCCCTGTACATTCAGCTTCTTAAAAAAATTTCAAGCCCCAAACTTGCAGCAAGAACACACAAGCTAAGAAAGCTATTCAGACTCCATGGCTGGCACACACTCCTATGCTTTCTTCAGTTCTGCTGATAGAGGAAAATAGACAAAGAAGGGCACCCCAAAGAGAAGAAACAATTGTTCAAGGAATTTCCCTGTTCGGTAGGGCAGCAAGCCTTCACAATGCCTGCCCAGCAGGATGTCAGAACTGGTATGAGTCAGTAACTCTGTATCTTCACTTTTCTGAACAGAAAAGTGAACTTCCTCCAACACTACACAGTATATTTTCCTTATGTGTATTTTTTGCTATCTTTTTAGTTCAACCTTTATTACTATTTTCTACATGTTTCTTAAAAAATATATACAGATTATTTGTTCTTCTCAATTTATTATTCTTTGAATCTTGATAAGAAAAATCACCCCGTCATACTTAATCTATTAATTGCTACGCAGATTCCATTCCTTACATTTTGTTTACCATTTATGTAGTGGTGTAAGTTCATCTTTTTCCCACCTTGATCAGGTTTCCTAGTGTGACATTCCACTCCATTGAACTCTGAAGTTCTTCTATGTGTCTTCATTTCTCCAGTGAAGAAATTACTATTTAAACCATCAGAGCTGAATGCTTTTCCTCTCCTACCTTAAAATTAAATGTGTCCCAGTTCAAGATGGTGATGTAGGAGGATCCTGAACTCACCTCCTCCCACGGACACATCAAATCTACACCAACATAGGGAACAATTTCCTCTGGAAAAACCCAAAATCTAGCTGAGAGACTCCTTCCTACACATTGAGTGAACAAGAAAAAACCCAAATCAAAATGGGTAGTAGAGGCTGAGACACAATTTCACCATAAACACCACCCCATGCATGGCAACCCACAATCAGGAGAAAACCCACAAATCCAAGTTTCTCCCTGAAAAGCAAACAGTTTGGACCTCACACCTGGTACCCAAATTTTTAAGACATGCACTTGCAAGATGAGCCCTCAAAACATCAAGCTTTGAAAGCCAACAGGGCTTGTGTTCACAAGACCCACAGGCTACAGCAAACTGAGAAATAGTTCTTAAAGGGCCCACCCAGGCTCACTGTAGCTCCCCACCCCCAAGGCCTAAAGCAGAGGCAACCCACTGACTTTCTGTGGGGGAAAAAGGCCTATTATCTTATCTTCACAGCGGTAGTCTGACAGGCAGGCTTCTAATTAAACTTACAACTAAGGGACGATTACAATCTTCCCTAAATATCAGTAAGTATGGCAGCTATTTTTGCACTCTCCCTCTGCCTCATTCCAGGTTGCCAGTATCTCCCAAAAAGGAGCCTTCAGCATATGTCTGGTGCCCCAGTTTTTGTGGCTGCTGACCACGGAACACCGCTTGATCACCTCACTCTGGTAGCCAATGGGACTTACACGGACGGGTCCCACAGAATTATAAGAAACGAAGAGTTCTTAACTGGCTACCTCTCGGGGACCGGCACAGAGACCGCAACAAATCCCCAATCGTTCTGTGAAAGAGGCCTATTAGTATATCTTCATACCTGTGGCCTGAGAGGCAGGCTTCTAATTAAACATACACCCAAGGACCAAATGCAATCCTCTCCAGAGACCAGAGAGGCCAACAGGTACCCTCTTCATGCTCTCCTCTGCCCTCCCTAGGTCTCCAGTATCACCAAAAAAGGAACTCAGGCACACATCTGGCATCCAGCTTTTGTGGCTGTTTCCCAGAAGACACATCTGTTGATGGCCTGGCTCTGGTGGCCAGCGGAGCTTGTATTCATGGGTTCATTGGGATGGTAAACAGTTCTTAACTGGCTATCACATCAGGACTCAATGGAGAGGAGACAGAAGTACCCATGTCAGAGTGCTTTCGTATATTTACAAACAGATTTCTGTATATGCCTGAGGGGACAGTTTCTAATCAGGCTGAGTCTAGGTGCTACCAAGGACACTCCCTGGGACACTGGCGGGTTTGGGCACACCCTAAACCATGAAAAGCCGCTAAAAACAGAGTAGGCTGCCTGGACCATCACAAAGCTTGGAGAGACAACCAAGATGTAGGTCAGGGTTGAAACATAAAGTTTATTTCCTGCCCAGGCTCAATCCTTTTAGGTGAGGTGGCTGTTTTGCCTAATGCATAGAAACCAAGAAAGAAAGTCAAGGATAATGAAGAAATATAAGAACATGTTCCCAACAAAAGAACAAAACAAAGCCTCAGAAAAAGACCTTAAAAAAATAAAGCCACTTATCTGGCAAAAAGTTCAAGATAAAGATGCTCACACAGGTCAGGAGAACAATACATGAACAAAGTGAGATTTTTTTAAAATTTATTTATTTTACAGAGTGAGATTTTTAACAGAGACAGAAAATATAAAAGAGTACCAAACAGAAATCACACAGCTAAAGAATATAACAACTAAACTGAAAAATGCAACAGAAGGTTCAACAGAAGGCTGAAGAAAGGGTCATCAAACTTAACCACAAACTTAAACAAATATCATTGGAAAAATGAGATTTATCCAGTCAGAGGAGCAAAAAGAAAAGAAAAAAAGTGAATATAGCATACAGCACTTACGGACCAATACCAAGTAGCCCAACATTCACATTATGGGAGTCCCAAGAGGAAAAAGAGAAAAAAGGCCAGAAAACTTATGTGAAGAAAATATGCCTGCAAACTTCCCTAACCTAAGAAGGAAAACAGACATCCAGATCCAGGAAGCCTGCAAAGATACACGTAATATAAACCCAAAGAAGTTCACCAAAACACATTATGCTTAAATGATCAAGTGTTAAAGAAAAGAAGATAATCTTAAAAACAGCAAGCGAAAATCAACTTGTTATGTACAAGTGACTCCTCAAAGGACTATAAGCAGATTTTTCACCAGAAACTTTCCAGGCCAGAGGGCAATGATATATTCATGATGCTAAAAGAAGCAACTGCCAAACTTGAACACTCTACCCAGCCAAGCTGTCCATCAGAACAGAAAGAGAGATACAGAGATTCCAAGAGAAGCAAAAACTAAGGGAGTTCAGAACCACTAGACTGACCTCACAAGAAATGTTAAAGGGACTTCCATAAGCCAAAAGAATAGGGCACAAATTAGTAAAAAGAAAATATACAGAAGTATAAATATTACTAGTAAAGGTAAATATATTGTAAAATTTTAAATACTCTAATGTTGTAAAAGTGGTGGGTTAACCATTTATAAAACTAGTATGAAGGTTGAAATACAAAGGTAATGAAAATAACTAAATTTATTAACAGATACAGAAGATAAAAAGATAGAAGCTGCAACATCAAAATATAACATGTGGGCAGAATAAAAATGTAGAGCTTTAAAGTGCATTCACTTAAGTTTTACCAACTTAAAATAGACTGCTATAAATGTTGTTTTTATATAAGCCTCACACTAACCACAAAGCAAAAATCTATAGTAGATACACAAGAGGTAAAAAGAAGTCTAAAGCATACCGCTACAGAAAATCAACAAAATGAAGAGAGAGCAAGAAAAAAGCACCCAAGGAATTACAAAACAACCAGAAAACAAGGAACAAAATGCCAATAAGTCTATACCTATTAATAATTACTTTAAATGTACATGGTCTCAGCTCTCCCATCAAAAGATACAGAGCAGATGGATATATTTGAAAGAAAAAAAAAACAAGACTCATCTAGATGAATCTTTCTTTTCCACTAGTGACTTAGAGACCCAGTCCCTCCCATCTTGTGGCTCCAAATATCCCTTAGGGCTTCCCTGCCCTCTAGCCACTAAAAGCCTAACGTTGGAAAAGGAATCCTCACTTCTTACAACTTTTGAAAAGCTGCATCTCACTTCTGGTAACATTCCAGTAAGTAGATCTAGCTATAAGGCTGCACTTGGATAGAAGACTAGGAAATATGTTCCTTGGATGGGCAGCCATTCACAGTGACGGCTTTACTCTATGAAATACGGTACATGAATTTCAGTAAACAGTTGACCTTATCTGCAACCTCCTCCCGGGTTTTCAGTCTCGGTGAATGGTGCCATCCCATCACAACCCATTTGTTTCCCCAAATCACAGATCCAAGTCTTCAATTTTTTTCCCTTCTCCCTTAAACTAATCATCAATTCCTATCAAATTTACATCTTTAAAATATTTTTATGGCTCTTCCCCCATTTCCATCCTTTCTGCCACTGGTCAAGTTCGAGCCCTCATTATTTTTGCCCCTGCTTTGAGTCTTGCCACTTCTCAAATCTCATCTCACTGTTGACAAGATACGACTTCTTAATACCCCAGTGTCATCTTACTCCTCTACTAAAATTCTTTCAGGGGCCTTTTTTCTGTTTAGTGATAGGAAATTAAACTATTATGTGTCATACAAGGTCTTTTATGACCTGGCCCTTTATATTGTCCAAACTTATTTGCCATCCCCCTCCCCCTTGAAATCTGTACTACAGTACTAACAATAACAGTAACTAAAACTAAACAAATCACTTGCAGTTTCTAACTCTCTAACATCTCAGTTTCTATATTAACGGTGTTCCTTTTTCATTGGATGAAAACATTTTGTGCATTTGGTAAGATAATTAATACCCACACAAAAAGTTTTCTCTTCTATTACATCTTCCTCCAACTACCCATGAAATTTACAAGTGTCTTTTACTAGGCTCCTACTTGCTTTTGTACAAACTCCAATTGGAGCACTTCATCAAAATGCATTTAATTTTTTTCTCTTTCTGAAGCTACTATAACTTCTCAAAAATAGGTTCCATATCCTTTCATCTCTGCACCTTTCAGAGTCTAGTGCTTAACAGAATATAAGCTTCATGAGAACTACAACTTTGTTTTCACACCTCTGTATCCAGTGACTAGAACATAGAAAACACTCAATAAATATCTATTAAATGAATTCATAATGGACTCAATTCATATTTACTGAAGATTAAAATAGAAAACAATTAGTAAAGTTAAAAATTCAGAGTCAGATAAGAGGAGTTTGAATCCTGGCTCAAGTGTGTAACCTTGAATTAGTTATTTAATCTCTCTGAGCTCCAGTCTCTTTTGCTGTGAATGCTTTACAGGATCAGGCCTTTTGTAGATTAACATACATAAAACTCCCAGCACAATGCCTGGACTTATAACAATCACACACCCTAATTACAAGCAAGGCTTACAACTTCCATACACAATATTTATAGAGGTTTCAGTATTCCTCAATATATTGCCATGTTCCCCTGTAGCACACTGAAACTTAAAGCATTTCCATCTTGTAAGAAATTTTCCAGGATATCAAAATAATTTTAAGTGTACCTATAGTGGTCTGTCTCAAATAAAGCATATTACAGTTTCTGAAAATGTGTTAATTTCATTTCTAGATCTAAGCTATAATTTCCTTAGAGTATAAAAATTTTTTAAAAGAGCCTACAAAGAAGGTTTTTGATAAAAAGCTAACCTTAAATCAAAATAAACTGCAAATATTACAATATAAAATGATAATATAATGGAATTAAATAGAAAGACAATGTAAGATGTACATTACCTTGCCAAGTTCAAAGTCCCATGATTTCTGAGAATGCAATTCTTCCAAAGGGATATTACTCCTACGAGTCATAAATAAGACAACATTAAAGTTTGCTTTATTCCCTCTAAAAATTATTGTTCTAAATTACAGCTCCCAAAATTAGATGCAAATCAGAATTATAAGAGAAACCTTAAAAAAAACAGAGTCAAAGCTATACCCGAAGGAGCCTATTTATTATGTGTGGACCCAACTTGCTCTTTTGTATTCTAAAATCACTGCAAGTGACATGGGTTTAGCCAGGTTTGGGGACCACATTATAAATCATTTTTATAAAGTGCACTGTATTCATTTATTTTTTAACCTCAGCAGAGGACATGCTTATTGATATTTTTAGAGAGGAAGGGGAAAGGAGGGAGGAAGAAAGGAAGATAAGCATCAATGTGAGAGAGAAACATCAATTGATTGCCTCTCCTACCTGTCCCAATCAGGAACCGAACCTGCAACCCAGGCTTGTGCCCTGATCAGATTAAATCCTCAACACTTTGATTCATGGAACGCCGCTCCAACCAATTCAACCAACTGAGCCACGTAGTCCAGGGCATAAGGTACATTTTAAAACTCAAAACCTAATATGTTGTTTTCCATTCATAAATCTTTGGATACTTGGAGATTTGCAAAAGAACTCATTTGTTGATTTTATTAAATAAGCTGTGAACCTATGTTTTAATTAATTCCTTATGCCAATCCCATCCATAAGAAAATATTTCAGGAGTAAAAATCTATTTTAGTTCATGATTTTCAATTGGCAACATTTGACTAAATCACCATTATTACCAAGAAAGTTAGGACTACTCTGAAACTACAAGTTTTCTTTAATTACCTATAACTACAGTGTAATAAACTACTGATATGCTTCTTTATGCCACTAACATTTGAAATCTATTACTTCCTTGTTCTGATTGCTAATAACCAAGCCACCTTCCCATGGAGGGCTGTCAAAATTTAGAAAATATGCTTACTTACTAGACTTTCAGTCAAGATGGTGGCATGGGCAGACACAGCTCACCTCTTCATAAAACCACATCAAAATTACAAGTAAAATATAGAACCATCACTCGGAATTGTCAGATACTGAGTTGAACAGAAGTCTGACAACTATGAAATTAAAGAAACCACATCCATCCAGACTGGTAGCAGGAGCACAGACTCAGAATGGGCTGGTCCCTCACACATGTGTGAAGGATAAAAATTTGGGTGGGATATCTCCAAAGTGAGGAGCCCCAGGCCCACACCAGAAACCCCAGCCCAGGATTCCACTGCCAGGAAGGTAAGTCCTCACAAATTCTGACGGCAAAAACCAGCATGGACAGAGTCAATGGAAAAAAATTCTGCAGCCCCAAGCAGTTCCTCTTAAAGAACCTACACATGGACTCACCTACTCAGACCCACACCCTCTGAGTTCCAGCACTGGGGTAGCAGCTTAAAAGGCACCAGTGACACAGAGGGAGAAACTGAAGTGTCTGGCATCGAGGCAAGGAGAGGCCATTGTTCTTTTGCTAAAACCTTACCCCACAGAGCCAGCAGGCTGGTGCTGTATCTGAGACTCCATCAACCAGGCTAACACTGTTTGTCTGGCCTTGGCTAATCAGGCTAACACTTTTTGTCTGGCCTTGGAGATCCCCAGGAACTCTGCCCCACCCAACTTACAGGCCCACCCAAGCTGCTTTTCCAAAAGAATGGCCACTCTTGCTTGGCTCATGCTTCAAAACTTCCTAAATCCATCAAACAAGCAACAGCTGGTCTCAGTGAGCCACAGGCCTGGCTCTAGCGGCAGCCACCCTAGATTCACAGCTTGACTTTACCTGGGAATCTCCAAGCCCAGCACAAGTAGCAGCCACCTCAGATGGCTTTATAGCTCAGGCAGGGAAGCCCTTGGGCAAAACACAGGTAGGGGCTGACCTTGGCCTGCACCACCTAGGAAACCCCAGGGCTAGTGCACCCAGTGGACAGCTCCTGACTACTTCGGAGCACCTTCACCCTGCCCCTGCACAGCTGATCCTCCATGGAAGGCAGAGGTTGGTGGTAAATGGTCACAGCCAATTCTTGCAGCCAACTAGCCTGGGTAAATCCCTCCCATTAATCTGCCAACAGCAACCAAGGCTCAACTACAAGAGGAGGTTGTACTCAGCCCACACAAATGTCACACCTTGAGTACCCAGCTTGGGTGATGAGGGAGGCTGTGCCACTGGACCCTATAGGGCAGCTACTACATTAGAACACACTACTAAGACACAGAGTCAAAGCAGCCCTACCTAAAACATATAAAACAACGCAGGGAGGCCGCCAAAATGAGAAGACAAAGAAACATGGCCCAAATGAAAGAAGAGATCAAAACTCCAGAAAAAAGACCTAAGTGAAATAGAGATAAACAATCTATCAGATGCGGAGTTCAAAACACTGGTAATAAGGATGCTCAAGGAACTTAATGAGAACTTCAAAAGCATAAAAAGATCTAGTCAGAAATGAAGGATACACTAATTCAAATAAAGAACAGTTTACAGGGAAACAAAAGTAGAATGGATGAAGCCAAGAATCAAATGAATGACATGGACCATAAGGAAGCAAAAAACAACCAATTAGAACAAGAAGAAAAAGGAATCCAAAAAAAATGAGGATACTATAAGCAGCCTCTTGGACAACTTCAAGAGGTCCAACATTCACAACATACAGATGCCAGAAGGTGAAGGGAAAGAGCAAGAAAGTGGAAATCTATTTGAAAAAATAATGAAAGAAAACTTCCTTAATTTGGCTAAGGAAATAGACATGCAAGTCCAGGAAACACAGAGAGTCTCAAGCAAGATGGATACAAAGGGGTCCACTACAAGAAACATCATAATTAAAATGCTAAAGGTTAAAGATAAAGAGAGAATCTTAAAAGCAGCAAGAGAAGAGCAGTTAGTCACCTATAAGAGAATTCCTATAATACCGTCAGCTGATTTTTCAAAAGAAACTTTGCAGGCTTGACTGGATTGGCAAGACATATCCCAAGTTATGAAAAGCAGGGACTTACAGCCAGGACTGCTCTACCCAGCAAAGATATCATTTAGAATCAAAGGGCAGATAAAGAACTTCCAAGACAAGAAAAAAAATAAAAGGAGTTCATTATCACAACAAATGTTAAAGCAGCTTATTTAACAAAAAGATCAAAACAATGAACAATAAAATTGCAAAAAATATGTATCTATCAACAATTGAATCTAAAAAACAAACAGCGAACAAGAAGAATTGAGACAGAATCATGGATACAGAGAGCATTTTGATGGTTGCCAGATGGGTAGGACGTGTAGGGGAATGGGTGATGAGGTGAGGATCCCCTCTTTGTACTTAAGAAGTACAAATAAGTAGTTACAGAATAGTCATGAGGATGTAAAGTAAAGTACAGGAAATAGAGTACTCAAAGAACTTGTATGCATAACCTATGGACACGAACAATGTTGGGGGGATTGCCTAGGGGAGTGGAGGGTGCTGGGTGGAGGGGGTAAAAAATCAGGACAACTGTAATAGCATAATCAATAAAATAAAAAATATGCTTATTATACCAGTAAGCATTCCTATACATGTAATCCTTCCATTTCTTACTGCAAATTAATAAATTAATATTCTGGAGAGTATTTAAGTATCTTGAACTATGTGTTCAAGTCAGTTTTCTCAAATCTAATTAACATCAAAATTCAGATGAAAAGATCCTATTGTGCTGGCAAATATGAGAACTATATTCTCAAGCAGGGTGACATAATTAAGAATCTAACAACTGGTAATCCTTTGAGGGCAGCCTGCCCAGCCTCAGACAACAATATGCCTAGCCTGCTTAGCATCAGTTCAACCTTCAACATGCTTTACACTAAATTCTGATGTGCACTCCTTGGATTTACCTAAAAACTTACATTGTGTTCACCGGATATTTCTGGATTTCTATCCGTGTCGTCTTTTCTTGGTAGTCCCTTTCAAATTTTCCTTTAAAAATAAAAACATGCATTGAACTAAAACTTAAGGATAAACTATTTCTGTTTTTTAATTAGAAGCTATTAGTATGACTGAAATAGAGGGAAATGCCTGTCTCCAATGTCATATAATAGAATGTCATTCTATTTTTAATTTCATATCCCTCCAAATACACACACATACACACAAAACTGAAAACAGAAAAACCCAATAGACTACAATATTTCCACATTTAACACCAACCTTTTTTTTCATGGCTGGCCAGATAGCAAACCTTCTCAAAAGACATGCTAGGATTATTCCCCTCATTATTGTTGTCCTCATTCCGATGATTCTTGTTTGGCTGACATTTTTGCAGATAACTTATTTTATTAAAGCTGGAACTACTAAAATTCAACTCTGGATCTGTAAAAATACTTCTAATGCATCTATCAGAGAGATGGTTTCCATCAGAACTGGTGAACACACAAATATCTCTCTCATAACCACACTTGTCAAATGGTTTTTTTATGGTCTGTTGATCTATGCTTAATAAATTGTTCACATTTTCATTAATAAAAGAATTAAAATTCTCTGACAGAAAGCTAGGGGTTGGCTGGTTCACAACTTCAAAAAGTTTTGAAATGTCTTTTCTATTTTCCTCCCAAGTATGTTGTATGGATTCTTTTTCAGTAATGAAGTCTGACTGTCTTCTCTTATCCATGCTTCCACCATCTTCACCTGTAACAACAGCAGGTCCTCCAGTGATGGAATTCCTGTTTCCTGGACTTTGGGGTAAATAGAATCATATTTAGCAAGAAAAGCATTTTCATTTACAAACTCTCAAATTCTGAGAAAACATAGTAGCTACTGACATTTGCCTAGATTTTGTTTTTATTTTTCAAACTTAAATAAATAATATCACTTTGGGTGGAAATTTGTCTATTGCACTTGTAATGCCTTAGTGAGTATAAAATAAACTACACATAGTTTAGTATCTCAATGTGAAAAATTATTATGTGGTTCAATTTACTGTTATATCAACAAAACACGACCAAACTGTAGTATATCTTCTGTAATAATGTCTAGCAAATAACCTAGAAAACACCATGTCACTGATGCTCCATTTAACCAGAGAAAGATGTTTTATTTAAGACTATGCCGAGAAAAATTATCCCCAGTGTTAAAATATTAAATCAAATAGTTATGAGGACAATATAATAGACACTTCTCAACCTAACAAAAATATAAAAAAAGAACTCTGATGTCCCCAAGGAAGAACAATAAAAATACAAATGCATATATAAGTAATAAAACCAACATATAAGATGAATTAGATGAAATGGTTAAACTAGATAATGTAAGTTCCCTTCTATTGCAGAAATCATAACTCTAGGTTATGTCCAACCTATATAAAAAAATCAAAGGTATCATAGAAAATAATTAGAAATCAAGATTTTCTGGACTCTGTTGCCATTGTCTACCTACAATCATTTAGGGTTAGGTTGTTTCAGAGATTACAGGTACAAAAAAAAACTTAGAAAAGACACATAGACTGCTACAACTTACTGATTTCTAATTCTATTTTTTAAATTACTTCTTAAATATTTAATGAACAGTCACACCTGCTGTGTTCCACAGAGTACATCACATGCTGGTGACAGAGAGATAAAAGAATTCAGTTTGGTATTAAAGAGAAGAGATGTTTTGCCCATGAAGAGCACAGACTGTGGTCCCACATTGGTTTGCAATATGGATCTCATTAGTGTTTATGGCAGAATAATGCTATTCTGTTATGTACAGACATGTACATGTACAGACATGTATGAAAAGAAATAAGCCCACACCAGAGGGATGGAATAATAAGAAAAAATGCAAAGTTTGCAGCATGTTTGAGAAACAAAAAGAAGAGAAATAAAGTTAGAATAGAAACAGTGAAAGGAAACTTGTGGCCTGTCTTAAAAGATACAAAAGGGCAAGATTATGCAGAACTTTATTTGGGGAAAACAGTAAGAAACATGGAGAAGTTGTGAGTACAAAAGTAAAAATAACTTGCAAAATATCAGCCTGATTGCTGGGTGAATATGGATTTCAGAACTTCCATCTGCTCAAAATGAAGTAAGAGTGACCAGATTTATCCTGCTTCTTGACACAGTTAAAAAAAGAAGAAAGAAAAAATATATTAAACAATGGTTTTCAGATATGAGCCACCAGGTAGAACAGCATAATGATGCCTGAAAGAGAGAGAACAAATGAAGTGAACCCTATGATTTCTCCTAGTTCACTGCCTGGAGAGAGAATTCAAGCCACACAACAGAGAGGGAATACCCAGTCAGAGGCTAGACTCCCTTTGTTGAGGACATAGAACTTGAGATTTGTGCAGAGAGACACCAGATGATAGAGCTCAGAGGGCAGAGTACCCTGAAGGCGAGTGTTACAGAGAAAGAGCTCCCCAGATCTCCAGAGAATTCTCAAATCTCCAGGTAAATACCGATCGGCACATGCATTTGAGGTAATTACCCAAGGCTGAAAAAAGAAACACCTAAGGTGAGAAGTTCAAACAATTCTAGGCACTCACACAGTGATGGGAAACATTTTGTGTTCCCACCAGCAAGAGCAGAAAACCTTATAATTCAAAAAGAAATCAGAGAGTACTCAGAAGGGTGCTGTCTTAGCAGGAGACAACATTAGCCATCAACTGAAGACATATCTCATTCCATTTAGCAAAATTTAAGAAAAGCTTCAATAAGATCACACCATTTCCAACTAAATCAACTGTATCCCAGAACAAAGCTTAGTACAATTTACAGGAATACAAAAATTACCTGAAACCAAAAAGATAAAATTCACAATGTACAGAATCCAAACAAAATTACCGAGAAGGCAATAAAACAAAGTTATACAATCCATGATGAGGAGAAAAATCCATTATTAGAAACAGATCAAGAACTGAGAGAAGTGATAGAATTTGTAGACCAGTACAATAAAAGTTATAATGACATTCTCTATATTCAAGGAGAGAGAGCAAAGAATGAATGTGTTAAACAGATACATGGAAGACATAAAGAAGAGTTAAATCTGTCTTCTAGACATGAAAAGTACACTGAATAGGTTTACTAGATTAAACACCAAAGAAGATACAATTAATGAAGATATAGCAATATAATCTATGCAAAATAAAATGAGAAAAAATTGAAAATAAATAAAGCATCAGTAAATTGTGATACAACTTCAAGTAAACTAATTTACATGAGACAAGTCCCCAAGGAGAGAAATCAGACAAAAAATATTTGAAAAATTAATAGCTGAATTTTTTCCAAATTTGATAAAAACAGTAAGTCCACAGATCCAAAGATTCTCAACACAGCATAAACAGTAAAATGAAAATGACATCACAGTCATAGAATAGAAATCCATGGTAGAAAATCCATGACAGAAAAATCTTTTAAAAAAAGATATATATTATATATACAGATATTAAGAAAAGAATGACAGTGCCCTGGCCAGTGTGGATTTGTTGGCTGGAGAGTCATCCTATGCACCAAAAGGCTGTGGGTTCTATTCCAAGTCAGGGCATGCACCTAGGTTGTGGGTTCAGTCTCTAGTCAGGGGAAGTGTGTAAGGCAATCAATCAATGTTTCTCTTACACTCTTTTTCCCTTCCTCTCCCTCTAAAGCAATGAAAAAATGTCCTCAGGTGAGGATAAAATAATTTTAAAAAATAAGAATGACAGCCATCTTCTAAGTGGAAACAATGAAAGTGACAAGACATCTTTTGAAAGGAAGACCACAATAAAGATTTACAAATATACAAAAGATGAAAGAATTACCAGAAGAACCATACTATAACAAGTGTTTAAAGAAAATCTTTCAAGCAAAAGAAAAGTGTCACCAGACAGTTTTCTAGATGGAAATCTAGATCTACACAAAATACCATCAAAAATGAAAAATGTATGCTTATGTACAAAAAAACATGTTTAATAATGCTTTTAATTCTGTGTAAAGCAAAAAGAATGTATTATTGGTAAAAAGCAAAAAGAATGTATTACTATGTTTTCCAGTCAAGATGGTAAAACAGATAAATTCTGTGCCCACCTCTTCTCATGATCACATCAAATTACAACTAAATTATAGAATACCCATCACTGAGAACCCCTGAAAACCAGCTGGGCAGAATCCCTATAACTAAGGATAAATAGAAAAATAGAAAAAGGCATCCCCTGGCCAGGTGGCTTCATTGGTTGGAGTACTGTCCCATGCACCAAAGGTTGTAGGTTCAATCCCCAGTGAGGGGGTATATGGGAGGCAACCGGTTGATGTTTCTCTTACTCTCTCTCTCTCTAAAATAAAAAAAATAAAAAAAATAACACATTCTCAGGTGAGAATTTTTTTTTTTAATTAAAGAAAAAGCCATGTCAAAACTGGTAGTAGGGGCAGAGATGCACAACAGGCAAGACAAACATCCATGGTGTGGCAACTAAGAATCGGGAGAAACATGTCAGCTGCAGAGATCCCCAAGGGGTCCCAGCCCCACATGTCGTTCCCCAGCCCAGAGACAAGTGCCAGAAAAAGAAGTCCCCATATATCTCGCTGTGCAAATGAATGGGGAGTGCCTCTGAGAAAAACAAAGGCTGCAGGAGACCAAAGCATGCTGCTCTTAGAGAGTCAGCACACAAATTCACTCACTCAAAACTCACTCTAAGCTCCAGCACAGGGGCAGCAGGTCAAAAAGCACCAGGGACATATGAGGAGACACTAAATTGCCTGTTAAATTGACCATCTTCAGGGTGGGGGCTAGAGAGGCAAAAGTTGGGGCAACTCTCTCCAAGTGATGAAAGCTTTGGCAAATGCCACTGCTCCCTTAGTGAGCTCTCCACTCACCCGGCCAGCCCAGCACAAGGGTAAGCCGAATCTGTGCTCTCTGTCACCCTGCCACCAGTCTCCCTGCCCCTGTGATTCCTTGAGACCCCACCCGCCACACTCTCCAGGTCCAAACCTCTACCAGTGGGTCCTCCACACAAACAGCCTGTCTCAGAATGCACTGCAGACTTTCCCCAAAATCTCTCCAGTTACACAAACCAAACGGGGTGCTCTGTAGTTCTTCCTAGGTGGCCCCAACAAGGCATAAGTGATGACACATCTCAACTTACATTGTTAACTCCCCTCAGGTGGCCCCAAACAAAGTCAGTGGCCAGTCTAAGTCTGAAAGTTTCATCTAAGCCTAACACTAGTGGCAGCCAGCCTCGGTTCACACTACAGCCTCTCCCAACTGCCTCCAAGCCCGGCATAAGCAGCAACCAACTACAAATCAGCCAATAAGTCCTACCAAGCAGCCCCAAGTGTGGCACAAGCAGCTGACCTTGGCCTATACCTGACCACTTCCCACTATACTCCAGACCCAGCATACCCAGTGGAGGGCTCAGGCCACATCAGAGCACCACTCAAATAGCTCCACAAATGACACACTCAAAGAGGAAATCCAGTTGGCACCCCAGCCCCACTAAAGCAATTCACACTCTATGGAATCATCCCCCTTACAACACTTAGCCCACTGGAATCACAGCCTGTCCCCACAGCCAGTCAGCTTCTAGGTAAAGCCTACCCACTGACTTTCAATAGTAATTATGGCCCAACAAGAATAGGGGGGCACTCAGCCCACACAGGGGACAGCCCTAAAGCACCAAGTTCAAGTGACCAGGGAGACTGCACCACCAGGCCCTACAAAACACTTTCTACATAAGGCCTCTCTGTCAAAACCAAAAGACACAAAAAATCTACCCTAAATGCCTGCAAACAAAACACAGGGAGTCACCTATAATGAGACAATGCAATAAATCCCAAATAAAAGAACAGAACTAAACTCCTGGGAAAGAACTAAATAAAAGTGAGGCAAAATAATCTACCAGATACAGAGTTCAAAAAAACTGGTTATAAGGATGATGCTCAATGAACTTAGGGAGAGGATAGATGAACTCAATGAGAACTTACACAAAGAGATACAGGAACTATAAAACAGAACCAGTCAGAAATGAAGGTACAATAGCTGTAATGAAGAATGCAGAAGATGAAATCAACAGCAGATCACATGGATCAGGGGATCACCTCAGCAATTTGGAAGACAAGGCAGTGGAAAACACCCAATCGAAATGGCATAAACACAGAGAGAATTTTTTTTTAAAACCCATGAAGACAGTTTAAGGGCCCTTGGGAACAACATCAAATATAACAACATTCACATCACAAGGATACCAGAAGGGAAGAGAGAAGAGAAAAGCACTGAAAAACTATTTGAACAAATGACTGAAAACTTCCCTACATGGTGAAGTAAACAGACATACATGTCCAGAAAATGTGGAGTTCCCAAACTGATGAATGCAATGAAGTTCACATCATAATTAAATGCATATAATTAAAATGCAAAGGTTACAAACAAAGAGAAAGTCCTAAAAGAAACAAGAGAAAAGAAGTTAACTTTGTTCAACGGAGCTCCTATAAAACTCTCAGCTGATGTTTGCAGTAGAAAATTTGCAGGCCAGAAAAAAAAGGCACAAAATATTCAAACTGCAAGGCAAAAGCCTACAACTATTATTATTCTACTCAGCACGGCTGTCATTTAGAATGAAAGGAGAGATAAACAATTTTGCAGACAAGAAAAAGCTAAAGAAGTTCATTGCCACTAAAACAATATTACCAGAACTATTAAAGGGACTTCTTTAAGTAGTCAAAACATGAATAAGAAAATAAAGAAAAGAAAAAAATCTAAGGCAAATGCTTAGTAAAAGCAGTTAATCAACCAACTATAAAGCTAATACAAAGCTAATACAAAGACAAAAACTGTGTAATTTCAACAATAAAGGGAAACCCATAAACATATTCAAAAGAAGTAAAAAAATAGCCCTGGCTGGTGTAGTTCAGTGGATTGAGCACAGGCCTGCGAACCACACAATCACGGTTCAATTCCCAGTCAGGGCACATGCCTGGGTTGCAGGCTGGTTCCCTGCAGGCCAGCTCCCAACAGGGGACGCACGAAAGGCAACCACCATACATTGATGTTTCTCTCCCTCTCTCCTTCCCCTCTAAAGATAAATAAATTAAATTTTAAAAAAAGAAGTAAAAAAATAAAGATGGAGGGAGGGAGTAAAAATTGTAGTGGATTTACAGTGTGATAAAACTTATATAACAATCAACTTTAAACAGAATTCCATAAATATAATTTGGTATATGTGAGGCACATCGTAACCACAAAGGAAAAACATATAAGAAATAAAAATATATAAAGAAAAAGGAATTGAAACATAACACTATAGAATGTCATCAACATAAAAGAGAAGAGATTAAGAGAATAAGGAAGAGAGAACTACAAACACAATCAGAAAACAGTTAATAAAATAGCAATAATTGCATATCTATTAAAAATTACTTTAATTTTATGGACTAGTGCTCCAAACAAAAGACATAGGCTGAATGGACTTAAAAAATAAAACCTGTACACATGCTGCTTGGAAGACGCCTACTTCAGATTCAAAGACACACACAAGCTGAAAGTAAAGAGATGGAAAAAGATATTTCATGCAAACGGATTTTGTTAAAAAGCCAAGATAGCAATATTTTTCAGAAAATAGATGTTAAAACAAAAGCTATAAAAAGAACCAAAGAAAGGTATTTCATAATGACAAAGGAACTGATACAACAAAAGAACGTAACTCTTGTAGACATCTACGCACCCAAAGTAGGAGTACCTAAATATGTAAAGCAAATATTGATGAACATACAGAAGAGATCAACAGTAATACAATAGTACTAGGGGACTTTGACAGCCCACTGACATCAATGGATAGATTATCCAGACAGAAAGTCCAGAAGGAAGCAGTGGTCTTAAATGACATAGTAGACCCGATCAGCAATTTTCCACTACCGGGTCAAAGTGCACCAGTGTGCTGCAAGAATTTCTAAAACATGCCGTACCTGATGATTTAGTTAGGGGCACTGACCCCTTTTCCCTTAGATTGTCAAGTAAAAAAATGACAACAGCCAATACAGCAACAACCGTTCAGTATGAGTGAATCAAAATTATATCTATTTTTTGTCAGATCAGCAAAAAATATATTTTTTGATGTGCTGCAGAATCTTAGTAATTATTTTATGTGTGCCATGAGTTAAAAAAAGGTTGAAAATCACTAAGCCAGATGGACTTAATTGATGTTTTTTGAAGATTTCTCCCAAAAGCAGCAGAAATACATTTTTCTCAAGTGTCCATGGAGCATTCTCCAGGACAGATCACATGTTAGGTCACAAGAAGGAAAACTAAAGACAAACAGAAATAAAGGTAAAAGCAGAATTCAATGAACTAAAAATAGAAAAATAAGAACTGTGTCCTTTAGCCAACAATCAATAGGTGCATCTCTACCATAAAAATGCCAGCCTAGGAGCTAATCCAATAAGTAAGAAAAATCCTTCTATTACAGAGTGCCCTTGGTCAGGCTGTGGAAAGTGAGCAGTAAATATGAAGAGCAGGGGAGGCTGAAGCAAAAGTCAGACCTGCCTCATGGACGGCCCTTACTGCTAACACAAATTTCAGAATGAATGCTTCTTTAGCATATGAGCTCTAGCATGCAAAACAACCATATAGCATGGAAGGTATCAAAAATACTGCAATAAAAACTCAATGAGTACCCCCCCCCAAAAAGTGAAACTGAGAGACGATTCAGTTAGAAGATAAAGTTGGTAAGTCTCTAATCAGAATGAATCGTGAGAAAGGGAAAAAAATACAACTGACCATATTAATAATGAGAAAAAAAGACATCACTTTAACAGATGTTAAAGATTTTAGTGTTTAAAAACAAGATTTTCTGAACAAATTTAAGTCAATAAATTCTACAACATAGAAAAAAGGATTCATTCATTGTATAACACAAACTACCAAAGCTCACTAAAGAAAAAATAAATAGTATTACTAGCCTATATCTGGTAAAAAAAAAATGGTAGAAAAAATAAAAAATAACTGGAGAACATTATGCTAAGTGAAATAAGCCAGGCAGTGAAAGACAAATACCATATGATCTCACATCTATAAGTGGAACCTAGTCAACAAAACAAATAAGCAAGCAAAACCAAACCAGAGACATTGAAATTAAAAACAATCTGACAGTAACCAGAGGGGAGGTGGGAGGGGGGTACTGGGAAAAGAAGGGGAAGGGTCATCAAGGAACATGTATAAAGGACCCATGGACAAAGCCAAAGGGTAGTAGGATTGAGGGTGGGGCCAGACGAAGTGGTGGTGAGAAAATGAAGACAACTGTACTTGTACAACAATAAAAAAAATAAGTTATACCTAAAAAAGAAAAGAAAAGAACCTTAGCACCAAAAGAACTCCATACAGAAAGCAGATCAATATTTATTTACCTTGGGATGAGGGTAAAATGTGAATTGACCAGAGAAACAGATTGCAAAGATGCCCAAAGAAGTTTCATCATCTGGGGATGATGAATAGTATTGCATGTTCATTATAGTTGACATGTCAAAACTTAATCAAAGTGCACATTTTAGATAAATGCAGTTTGTTGTATGTTGATTATACATTAACAAAGTCATTTTAAAACTGGATTGAAGGACAAGGAGGAAACAAAAACAACTGTTGCGTGGCTGTTACAATTCTCCAGGCAAGAGGTGGTGGTAGCTTAAACTGAGATGGAACCATGGAGATAGACACATGAAGATAATCTTAAACTTTGTTAGAATACACAATTGGCAATACTTTGTTGGTGAAACGGATACTGGGGGTTGAAGGAAGGAGGTAGAAGTCAAGAACAACTTGTATTTGGGTTTAAGCAACTGAGTGAATAGTGGTGCCATTTACCAAAATAAGGAAGACTGGAATAGAATTACAGAGTCAAGGTTTTTCACAATTACAAAGACTGACTCAAACTGGTTTTGCAAGCTTTAACAGATTTAAAACAATAAACCAGGGTTTACATACAGACATCAAGAAAATAAAAGTGGGTCACTGATCAACTGCCATAAAGGAAAAAGTTATTAATATGGTTGGGATACAGAAAAAGAAACTAGTAATTCATAGATATTATTAAATGGGCAAAACACCACTGCCCAAAATATTTTTAAATAAATATATAAAAGGTATGTGTGCCCATTAGAAAATGATTACTTAAAACTATTTTAATTAAATTCTGTGCTTTACTTCTAGTGGGGGTTTTTTCTATTAGTATTACTTAGGTCTGCTTGCATTTTTAATTAAAAGTATTTGTGCACATTAAAATCAAAATTTAAATTAAAAATTACTAACTGAAAGAAAGAAGATATAGGTTCTTTATTTCCTTCCATAGCTTTGCTCACCTGTTTAGTCTTTCAAATAATGTTCCAAATTGTGCTGTTTCAAATGATGTTCTGAAAACATCTTGACTTTCATTTAATTTGGAAACCAAGGAATTAGAACTATTAACATTACTGAGCTGAAAAACAGAAAGGAAAAACCAGCCAAAACGGTAAATGTTCACATGCACAATTAAAATTGTTTACTATAAAATGCTGTTTAAGTGGACATCTATATTGAAAAAGAAATGTATTTTTTCTTAAAGTAACTGTGTCCTTATTAAAAACAAAATAAACACTGTTCTAACAACAAAAGCAGTATCGGTATCTGAAGAACAGTTGGTACTATAGTGAACTAACCATTTTCTTAGAGATTAAAAAAATATATATATATTAAAAAGAAAAATACCCAGAATACCAGGGTCTTGAGGAAATAAAAGAAGCTAAACTTCTCTAACAAAAAATAATAGTTTCTCCCAAAGAAACAGCTGTACTTATCTAAGTTCTTCCACTACGGAGTAATTTTACAGACTGCTACTTTAATTTTTCTGAGTATCAATATCATCAAGTACAAGCCCTGGCTGGTGTAGCTCAGTGGATTGAGCACAGGCCTGCGAACCAGAGGATCGCGGTTCGATTCCCAGCCAGGGCACATGCCTGGGTTGTAGGCTGGTTCCCTGCAGGCCAACTCCCAGTAGGGGATGCACAAAAGGCAACCATACATTGATGTTTCTCTCCCTCTCTCCTTCCCCTCTAAAGATACATAAATAAAATTAAAAAAATATATATCATCAAGTACAACAAAGTACGTGAAAACTGTTGTGAAAAGCAGATGAGATAATCCATTTGTTCATGTGCAAGGTACTTAGTATTCTGGCAATAATAATTTCTATCTGCAGTATATTTTATTTATAAACTGCAAAACAAGAGTTCCAAAGACAATCAATGGTAGATACAGGGGGGAAAAAAGAGGAGACAAAAAAAGTTACTCAAAGTTTTGTTTTAAACAAGAAGATCTAAAGTTAGGGAGAACCAGAAATAAAGTCTCATAATTTACTATAGTCTCAGAGATGCAAGGACAGAAGCACAGAGGCAAAATCATCTCCCGAAGTAAGAAACGCACAATCAAATGAAAACAGAATATTATGTATTGGCTTAATGCTACTTCTCGAGAGACAGAGTGAGCCCCAGATCACTTCTTCTTCTAACCTGTTTTTTTCAACTCATTTTCTTTGGTATTTCATTATTTAATTTTAAATCTTTTCACTTTTCTTGAAATCTCTCCAAGTAGGCCATTACTTCCACTATGCTCTGCATTAGACATTAGCCCCCCTTTTCTCTCTTCTGCCATATTAAGTATAACATTATTACCCCTCTGGAAATAATCAGTAACCTGCAATCTATAAGTAGATTATTTGAGTAGAGATTACAAGGAGTTTCATTCTCCATTCTATAAACTATTTAATAGAGCAAAGATGAGTTATAAGCTGATCTAGGATGTAAGTTTACTCTTATATTGTTCAAAGTGAATGGGTAATTACTTTTTCATTGCATCATCCAAAATTATTGGGTCTTTAAATAAGGCTAGTACGTATCACTGGAATATAATAATTCATTTTCTCTTCTCTGAAAACAGAAAACATACTTTAATAAATACTATTATAAAGGTGAATCCTATCATTATATATAGATATAATATACCATAACTACAATGTGTTTAATTATAAATTTATAAATTATAAATGTTTAAATAATAAATACAAAAGTATGGCCCGCCAAAATAGTGTGATCTAAAAATGAAAGAGTTCAAAACTAAATATTCCTGTTGACAAAACAGTGTTTATATAATCACTTCCTCACTACCATTATACATTTCCATAGTAGCCATTAATAATTTTATTTTTTAACTCTACATTAAATTAGTAAAAGATCATGTCTTGTTATTTTTATGGCAAATATATATCAGTATTTTAAAATGTGGATGCTTTTATAATATTTACTTTGGAGTACATAGCAATTAAAAAACACTTTAGCACTACACATCTCTATCTATATTAAATATATCTGTACACTTTTAATTAATGTGCATTTAACCAGTTCTCATTTGTCAAATCATAAAAAGAAGTAAGCCATCACAACTCGTATTTTAATAGACTACTATGACCTACTGAAATTATTTGTTGCCATTCACAGGACTCTTTTTATTTTATGCCTACTTGGCTACCATGACATCACCAACAGGTCATTTACTGTTATTACAACCATCAACTATTACAAGATACACTTGGCTATTTTCAGTTTCATTGCCAATAATTTTATAAAAGGATGATTTGAAAGGTTTTTAAAGACCATTCCAGTTTGGGGACTTATAATTTTCTACTATGCAGAGAATTAAGCTTTTGTCCTAAGAGGAATTATTCATTACACTTAATTTATCTCCTAACTTGGCTACATCTATAGCAATTCACAACTAATATTTATTTTTTTTAATTGACAGGACTCACTAAGACAAGAGAAGTTATCAACTAAGCATGTACTTAACAGCTCCTTTCGACCTGCCTTTTCATCTTTGGTCCTCTCCTCTCCTCCCTAAGCTCCATTTCTGCTCATCATCTCTTAACCACAGGAAATCTGCATTCCATCAACCCACAGATGCGGTGAAGAGATGTCAAAGATATTTTAGTAATACTGCCATTATGTTCTTGATGAAGTTTATCTTTGGCAATTCAAAGGAAACAAAGGATAACAATGTGGTACTGGACCTTAGAATTTCAGGCTTTAATCACAATCTGTGCATTTTCTAATTGATTAAAATATTACTTGCTAAAAAGTAATTATTTGCAATAAATGCTTCAAAAGTAAATCATCTTGGAATGAATGTAAATTTTGAAAATCAAAATTCAACATAAAATAAAACAATTTGGTCACCACACCAGAAGAGATAAATTGACAATGATCACTGGTCCTGTGGGAGCCCGCCAGGCCGCAGGGGACCAAGGACAGAGTCCCCCACTGTGAAAATGGTGGAGGGACTTGGTTTCTGGTCCCTGGAGCCGGCGGGTATCTTGACATCTTCCGGACCTTCTCCTTCTCAGCCTTGAAGGAAAGAACAAGATCTTGGCATATGCGTCATGTTCCAAGAAAGTGATAGTCATGAGGACACTGCTATCTTTGGGCTAATGTTCTCAGGATATGAGAACATCTTGCCCTCTTGATAGCCTTCGGGAGTGTACAAACTTTTGTAAAACAGCATTGTTCTCAGGCCACTGCAGTTCTGCATATAAGCCAGCAGTTCCTTGAATAAAGTTGCCATTTGCCAGCAGAGCTTATGGTCCTCTCCATTCTTTTAAGTCCCTCGCCTCACCTCGCGACCACCCTTGCTGCTGCGGGCAGCGGCATGGTCCCAAAGCAAGAATCCCCAAATGAGTTATCCCTCGAAATTTGTCAGCAACAAGTAGAATCAAATGTAAGGCACATACGGGCTTAGTCTACACTGCCATTACTCTAAAGGATTTCTCACTAGCAATCAGCTGAAATATTTTTATGGTATATGCTCCCTACATTAAAAACTCCTAAAAGAATAATTTTAAAAACTAAAAAAAATTTAAAGGATAGCTAGTTTACCCTGATATTCAAATAATTGTATTTAACAATTGTTAAACAATTGTTAAAATAACTTATAATTTTTTTTTAAATTCTCACCTGTACAGGGCCCAGTTCTTCATTGCTGCCTACTCTTTGATTGTGAGTACTAATAGTAAAAATAAAAGGTAAAGATTAAAAGCAAAGATTGCAATAAAATTGACTATCTCTTTATATATATTAAAATTCATACTGTTCAATATGAATAAACAAAAACATATGACACTCTAATTAATAATCATTCTAGGGACCTACTGTTTTATAAAACTCAATAATAGTATTGAGTTTTGAGTTTTATACTCAATAATAGTATTGAGTATTGAGTTTTATACTATTATACTATTACTAGAGAGACATTTTTATGAAAAGTCAAGCTATGCACACAAAACAGTATAAGCATTAGTCATCTGACAAAGGTCTTAAGAGTTTAATAATACAGCAATACAAAATCTGGAGGTAAAATAATAAGCCCTTTGTACATTTTCCAAATGAATAAAACAGTGTCAGTAATGATCAGTTTTAAATACCTAATAATATATAAACTAGATAAAACCTACTTGTTTTCTATATCATCAATGCAGAGTTTTGATGGTACAAGAGGAGGCGACATCGAAAGTTCTAAATCATGTTTTCTTAGGGACATTTTTATGTCTCTATTCATATTCACGTGGATTGGTTTTCTCACAGTTTCTATAACAAAAAATATTTAGAAATAAGAATGGATAATAAAATCTTTTCAAAGCATGGCTTGATATACCATGTTCATTAAATAAATGTATATCTTAGAAATTTACTAAAACAAATTATGTTCTATATATGCTTTTAAAAAGTCATTATAGCACTACCACAGGTAAATCAAATAAACTTTTTCTTCATCTTACATTATTTCTCATAAAAGTGGCTCCATAATTGTATTCTTTTTTTCTTCCTCCAAGACTTCCCTGACCCCCAGACTATGATACAATGTTAAATACTGCAATAGCACTACATATGTTCTCTTATTATAGCACTTATAGTTTATTGTATTTCATTAACTCTACTTCACTACTACTAGATTTTTAAACCTGACTGAGGCAGAAGCCTTGCCTCTCCTTATAAAAATTACCACTATTTCATCTGTTCAGTACTTTTAACTACTCTCCTATTCTGAGAAATGCTTTTTACACATGGACAGTCTAGAGAGTTCTAGACTAGACTTTCTATCTTTTTATACAACCCTACCTCTCTGGAAAAATAATTAGTTTATGGGTAGCCATCTGACCCAAGATGAATCAGTAATAATATCAAGTCCTAATACCCTCTGGTATTAGGTAATTGTTCCAGAGCTGGGACCCAACACCAATGAGGCAAGATGACACCATTCCAGTGAAAGGTAAAAATTCAGCAGCAGAGAAACAATCCTCAGTATTTCCCTGGTGGCAAAACTAAAGCACGAGCAATAGCAGGATTCTGAAGGCCACATTTCAAGCCCAAGTGATGAAGACACTCTGAGAGAATAATGCCGGAATCTTAAGTGAAAATCTTCGTAACATTGACGTCCCCACTTTAAGGGGTCCCTGAGGCCCAGCTGCACCACTGCTCTTCCTTTCAGTCATGTGTGTTAACCCATGCAGGCTGCTGTAACAGAATGCCACAGACTGGGGGAATTATAAACAACAAAAATGTATCAGTCAGAAGGCCCCACAGTCCAAGATGAAGGTGCTGTCAGATTCGCTGTCTGATGAGGCCCGCTCCCAATTCCTAAACAGCCATCTTCTTCCTGTGTCCTCAGATGGAGAAAGGTGCAGGAGAGCCCTGTGGGGTCTCTTTCAAGAGGGCACTAATTCCACTCATGAGGGCTCCACCCTCATAACTTAATCATGTCCTAAAGACCCCATTTCTTAATATCTTAACACTGCAGGTTCGGATTCCAACATGAACTTGGGGGGAGGAGGGGAGATACAAACATTCAGTCCACAACATTAAAAAAATATATATTTTTAAAACTTCTGTTATTTGCAGTCCTGAGTCCTGACTAACAAAGTTTTGTTCCTTCCCTAGGGAAGGAAAACCATCTTTTCCCTCTACCTCTCTAAATTCTCAGCTAGGGCTCCTGTAGCAAAAGACAGATCAACAAAAAAAATTTTATTTAATATAAAGTTTTATGTGAAAATTTTATATGGAAAAGAAAACCCAAAGGGATGGTTAAACCTGAGTGTTTCATGCTATGTTTGAAGAAGTGTGGAAAGTCATGGCAAAAAGTGAGAGCACTAAAAGGAAATGAGGTAGCAAACTGGGGAAAGCAGCAAGACCTGTTCATCTAGACTCTTCCTAGCACCCCTCTGTCTTGGAGATAAAGATCCTCCATATTTAGGGAAGCACCTTTCACATGGAAATCCTTCCTGCACATCCTGCTTCTCAAATTCCTTCAGCTTAAAACATGGAATATGCCAAGGGTCCACAAATTTGAGTAGCATGTCCTGACCCATCACTTTCTGTTCAATTCCCAGCATCCAATATAAAACTTATGGTAGGCATTCAATAAACATATGTTGAATATACGAATGAAAAGAAAGTGGGGTGCATATATTATTTTTGATCAGTGTTCTGAGGTTCTTAGGATATATTCCAAGAAGTAGGACTGCTGGGTCAAAAGGCAGATTCATTTTTTTGTTTTTTTGAGGTATCTCCATCCTGTTTTCCACAGTGGCTGCACCAGTCTGCATTCCCACCAACAGTGCACTAGGGTTCCCTTTTCTCCACAACTGCTCTGCTCTGCTCTGCTCTTTTCTCCACGCCAGCACTTGTTGATTTGTTTATGATGGCCATTCTCACCAGTGCGAAGTGGTATCTCACTAAGGTTTTAATTTGCATTTATCTGATGATTTGTGATGCTAAACATTTTCATATGTCTATAGGTCATCTGCATGTCATCTTTGGAGAAGTGCCTATTCAAGTCCTTTGCCCATTTTTTAATTGGACTGTTTTCTTCCTGTTGTTAAAGTGCGTAAGTTCTTTATAACTTTTGGAAATTAACCTCTTATCAGATGTATCATTGGCAAATATGTTCTTCCATGGAGTGGGTTCCCTTTTCATCTTGTTCATGGTTTTTTCTGCTGTGCAAAAGCTTTTCAGTTTGATACAGTCCCATTTATTTATTTTTTCCTTTATTTCTCTGGTGCTAGGAGATATATCAGCAAAGGTATTGCTCTGAGAGATGTCTGAGATTTTACTGCCTGTGCTTTCTTCTAGGCTATTTATTGTTTCCCAACTTATATTCAAGTCTTTTTTCTACTTTGAGTTTATCCTTGAGTATGGTGGATCAGTGGATGAAAAACTGTGGTAGTACATTTATACAATGGAATTCTATGTGGCTGTAAAAAAGGAGGAACTCTTACCCTTTTCAACAGCATGGGTGGACCTTAGAGAATATTATGCTAAGTGAAATGAGCCAGTCAGAGAAAGACAAGTACCATATGATCTCACTCATAATGTAGAATCTGTTGAACAAAATAAACTGATGAACAAAATAAAACCAAATGTATGGACGCATGGAGCAGACTGATAGATCTCAGAGCAGAGGTGAGGAGGGGAGACTGGAAGAGAGCAGCTAAAGAACGTATACATATACATGCAAAGCCCATGAGCACAGGCACCAATGCGGGTGAAGGTGGAAGTTGTGGGGCTGGGTGGAGGGCACTGGGAATAGAGGACATCTGTAATAGTGTCAACAATAAAAAAATTTTTTTAAAGAAAATAAAGTGGGAGAGAGAGAAAAATATTTAAAAAATAAATACATCACTGGTCAGTGACATCCAAAAGAAACCGGAACCTTATCCTAAATAAGACATTGAAAATCAACTCAAAATAAATTAAAGACTTGAAGACCTGAGACCATAAAACTCGTAGAAGAAAACCGAAG
The DNA here is from genome assembly GCF_014824575.4 of Sturnira hondurensis. Classification (NCBI taxonomy): domain Eukaryota; kingdom Metazoa; phylum Chordata; class Mammalia; order Chiroptera; family Phyllostomidae; genus Sturnira; species Sturnira hondurensis. The sequence continues at coordinate 3,085,790 of NW_028082566.1, forward strand.
AGGTTAGTCTCCTTGACATCAGCTCCTTGGCAATAACATGTTCAAAAGAACATGACACCTAAAGCAAAGGCAACAAAAGCAAAAATAAACAAATAGAACTACATCAAAAAAAAAAAAGCTTCTGTGCAGAAAAGGAAACCACCAACAAAATAAAAAGACAACTTATGAAATGGGAAAAAATATTTTCCAATCATGTATTTGAGAACTAATATAACTCGCTAGTAATATAAAAAGTATTCTGATTACATTTTACTTACTTGAATAATCAAAGTGCAAAGTTCCCTGGTGGTCTAGTGGTTAGGATTCGGCGCTCTCAAAGGGCAGGCCAAAATGAACTTCATTTTGAAATGAGACTACTACAGTTAACTTCCCATGGATGTATAAGAAACTATTCAAGTTGTGAGATAGGAAACTAATTACTGAGGCAAAACTCTTCTCAGCTCCTCCTTTCAAACAAATTCTCTGGATGGCATAAAGAGTAAAGAAACTTATTCCCTGCCCTTTAGCTAAACTTTGGTAACCACCTGTTTAGGCAGAATAATAACTGAACCAATTGAACAAGAATAACCATACCTTGTAAAGTTAATTTTGTATAACATACAACCTAAAAATAAAAGTAAATGGATTACTCAACAAAAGATTTTAAACAAAAATTAACAAGGCTTCTAATTTAAGAGCACAATCAAGTTTTAAAATTAGTTTACTTTCCACATCCTTTGGGCTCTAAAATTACAAACTTATTAGAAAACTCAAGGCTATGATAGTATCAGAGTCCAACAAAATGCTACAGGAAAGAACTTACCAGGTATTTTCTTCTGGCAAGAGATCTGATTTACCACGTATAGGTTAAGGAGGTCTAAACTGACAGTAGAATTTTTGACAGGAGACAAAACTCCCAGTGATTTCATTTTTGATCTTAACCTTTTCTTCTCAAAATATTCCTAAAATAATTAAAAATTAAAAAGTTATTGCAGCAACAACCATGAGGTTTCAGGCAGAATCATAAATAACAAAAGGCAATAATGCTATTAAATAATTTAGTTGATATTTTTATAATTTTGTGACATTCCTGTTATATCTTTACATATAAATTAAATTCAATAATTATGGCTTTAATTTGCCTAAAGACTCTAAATTTTACAACTGGCTGTAATCTTCTGTTAAATGTAATGCCTTTACAACAGAATTTTATAAAGCCATCCCCAGGTATCATAAAAATGGTATGAATGTAGAAAATTAAAAAAAAAAAACTTGGTAGAGCAAATCCAAAAGGCTAGAAACTTATTTTTCTTCAAGGTATGCTATCCTACAGATACAAAAAGCATTAAATATATGCACAGCTAAGGACTATTAAAAGTCAACTGAGTTTACGGCTCAGTTGAAAGGTCAGGGGTTCAATGTCAGGACACATGCCTAAACTGCAAGTTCGGTACCTGGATGGGGAATGTATGAGAGAGAACTGATTGCGGTTTCTCTCTCACGTTGATGTTTCTCCCCCTCTCTCTACCTCCCTTATCCTCCTTCTGAAATCATTACATATGCCCTCCCTAGGATAAGGATTTAATTTAAAAAATCAACTGAAATTAAAAGAAGAAAAGAAAAAGAAGCCAGCTAAGAACTAATCTCCAGCCAAAGCCAATTTCATTTCATTTGTTATTTCTCCATGAATTCCAGATTTTTTAGACCTTACACATAATTATCATCTTTCATCCAATATTTATGTTTTTCTTGGTTGGCTGAACTATAATCATTCTTCCTTACCTTCATTATTTTTCTCTCAGATTACATCCTTAATTTACCAAGTTCAAAGGTATTTATTTGTTTAAAATTCATTTACTGGGCAACTACTATATATTAAACACTAAAAAACAAATTGTGAAAATACTCTCTCCTTCATTAAATAGCACACAGTACAATGCCATAAACAAGGATTACGTATGTGAGATATCAAAAGCAAGAAAATCCCAAGATGGCAAAAAAATTTAATGGAAAAGGAAGTATCAATTTTCCAAGAAGTTAAGGCTCTTTCACATTAGCTTTTCAAAAATATTGTTAATTATAATAGACCTTTCAGCTTGTAAAAAAACTTTTACGAATTGTAAGAGACTTTCCAGCTATCAGGCAGGAAAGTAAATGTCATGTTATTATGAAAAATTAACCATAGATCAAAAGTATGTGTATATATTTCATTCGAGTGATTTGTAACCCCAACTGGAACTTAAATGTCTTTATTTTTTTAAAGATTTTATTTATTTTTAGAGGGAGCGGAAAGAAGGAAGAAAGAGAGGAAAAGAAACATAGATCAGTTGCCTTTCCTAGGCACCCTGCGCAGGATCTTATCTGCAACATAGGCACATGCCCTGACCAGGAGTCCCCCCAACCAACTGGCCACTTGGGTCAGGGCTGAATTTAAATGATCACACTATATAGCTCAGTAACGACAGGACCTTCAGGATGTAAATATTTCCCCCCCTGAAAAAATGACTATGGCTCTAATAATTGATGTGTCTTGAAATTACTATGCTAATTCCAAATACAATAGGAGATGGTACAGGATCCTCAAAGGATACATAAACTATGGGCAGGTGGGGTGAGAGTACACAGAGGAGGGCTAGAGGAGGCGAAGGTTTCTTAGGAAATTATTTCCAAGATAGACGGATGTATGGGAGCTAACCAGAGGACGGGAACTCGTATAAGATTCCAGGAATAAGGAAAAACAGTACAAGGGCTATCTAATCCAGAGAACACTTTCTAAGAGGCTGGACCCTCATACCTACCCATCATGACAGCCTCTAATGTTTGCATTCCTAGAAAGAACAAGATACATGACTCATTTATTTACCTAACAAGGTTAGGCTTAATTTTTATATCAACTTTCATTTGGTAGTGACAAGTAGAAAATATTTAGAAAATAATTAGAAATATTACAGAAAATAAAGCTCTGCTGGTGTAGCTCAGTGGATTAACCAGAGGATCGCAGTTCGATTCCCAGTCAGGGCACATGCTTGGGTTGCAGGCCAGTTCCTGGCAGGGGACACACAATATTGTGTGTTCCGGGCAGAGGCAACCATACATTGATATTTCTCTCCCTTTCTCCTTCCCTTCCCCTCTAAAGATAAATAAATAGAATCTTAAAAAAAAGAAATATTACAGAAAATAAATAATAAAAATTTAACATGACAATAGCTATCTGACAATAGCATCTGTGAAACAAACAAAATGTAGAGAATGTGCCACAGGAAACGAGGGAAAATCTTGTTTCTAGATGGAGGGAACAGGCAGTCCCCCAACTGCAGACTGTCCACTTTGTGAAATGCTAAGTGAAGTTTCTTTGTATCATTAAAAAAGGGGGGAAATGAAAAATCTGTGCAGGAGATGATGGCATAGTAAAGCAAGTTGGACTGAAAAGTATCCTTGAAATGGAACAGCATAAAATTCAATTTTGACATTACCAAGGGCTATCCAGTGAAGTAGACTGAGAAGCGAAAGGGAGGTAAGAGTGAAGGAGTATAGCAAGAAAGGGAAAGAATCCAGACAGGACTTTGTTTTAATAGGATAGAACTGAAATACCAATAGGAAGCCTCTAGTTGACAGGGAGTGGTAGAAGACACAAGAAAGGGAAGAAGTAACTGAGATCCCTGAAAAAGCAGAAATAAATGGAATTCAGATCACAAATCACTTCCTTTGACGAAAGGAAACTACCTCTCACAGGAGGGAAAGAAAAGATGGGTGAAAATAAAAGATGGTTTAGAGAATTGGTGGTAGAAACTGAGATAATTCTCATCTAACAATGATGAGAATTATCAAAAATAAGTTTCTAGCCTTTTGGATTTGTTCTATCTCATTTCCTCTGAAATATGAGATAAGCTCATCTAATGAGTATGAAGGGGATGCAAGGGTGTCCAACCTATGGTCCACTGGCCACATGTGGCCCAGGATGGCTGTGAATGCGGCCTAACACAAAATCATAAATTTACTTAAAACATTATGAGATTGTTTTTGTGATTATATGTGGCAATGTATTTAATGTGTAGCCCAAGACAACTCCTCTTCTTCAGTGTGGCCCAGAGACGCCAAAAGGTTGGACATCCATGGAACAGGGTAGGGGAAGAGGTTTGGAGAGGTAAAGGAAGATATGAAATTTTCAAAGAACAGGAAAGTGCCCTGACTAGAGAACAATGCTTGGGGGAAGGGCCACTTCTTTTTCCCTTTCTTATCCAAAGAGAGTGAAATTATTTTTTAAAAATATAATCTGGGGACAGATTACATTTATAGTATATGTATCATTGAGTGAACAATGTTATTGCTAGATACAGTTTTAGGCACAGGGGATACATAGTGAACCAAAGTAGTAAGATCCCTCTTCTCTTTGATATATTTTAATGGCGGAGGGAGGAGAACAGATTTTTTAAATTATAAATACCAGATTATGAAAAGAATGATAAATGAAAGAGAGCACGAGAAAGTCATTAGAGGGTGAGAAACTATTTGGATGTAGCGATTAGAGAAAGCCAATCTAAGAGGAGATATTTTAGCTGAGATGCAATACAATCATGTAAATAACTCCAGAGAAAATACTACAGGCAAAAAAAAGAAAAGTAACAGAAAGAGTTAAGTATGACTGAAATACAATGAACAATAGGGCAAGTGTTAAGAAATAAGGTCAGAGACGCAGGCAAGCTGCAGATTCTTCAGGTCCTTGTAGGCTATGTTTAATAGATTTATTCTCTAAAAGCAACTGAGGCTTTTAAGCCAGGGACAAATAATTGTGATTTGTGCTTTTAAAAAATCATACCAACCTCTGTGTGAAGAATGGGCTAAAAGGAATAAAAGGCAGAAAAGAGCTGGTAACTTCAATTACATTAAAATTAAGAGCTTTCCTTCAAAGATAGCATGAAGTAAAAATAAAAGCCATAGAGTATACATATGACTGACAAAGAAGTCCTAAATAGATAAAGTTAGTCACAACAAGAAGACAAACAAACCAAATAAAAATAAAGAAAATACTTGGAAAAGCACAAAAGAGAAAACCTGAATGAAAACACAGTCAGCCTCTTTTGTAATCAAGAAAATACTAATTAAATTTATGGGGAATCATTTCACTGAGTTACCAACTATCCTGCTTTCATGGTATGCACTTCCTTGGTTTTCTCTAAATTTTACCACAGCTGGTTTAACTATTCTACTGCTAAAGAACATTGGAGTGATCCCCTTATGTGCCCCCTTCCCTTCCTTTTCCTTCCTTTCTTTCTTCTTTTCTCTCTCTCCCTCCCCACCTCCCTCTTTCCCTCTCTCCCTACCTGTTTGCTGCTGAACAACAAAAACCCAAACGAGTTCGTACATGTCTCAAAGTGCACATGTGGAAAAGTTTCTCTCGGACACATACTGCTCAGTTGTAAGGTATATACATACTCAATTTCATAACATTATAAATGCAATTTTTTAAAAACCTTTTTAAAATTAGGGTTTAGGTTATAAGACCATTATATTTCTCTGTGCAATAACTGATGATTATTTGAAGCAGGGTGCTAATAGGTAGTGAGAACTGATCAGACCTGAAACGTATTTTGGAACTAGAATGACAAGAATCAGCAACAATCCTTCAGTCTCCACCTGAGCACAACAGGTGGAGACCAATCAAGCTGTCTACAAAGAGAGAAGACCAGAGGAAGATGAGTCTTCCAATTTCACTTAGATGAATTTATAAACCTGGGGGGAAACTTCAAAAGGTCACTTTACTCATAAAACTAACACCACAAATAAAAATAAATTTTCTTTACCCTTTGCTTTCTCTTCTCCTGCTTCATCAGAACCCTGGTCCTGAAAAGAGAAGGATAAAAAAACATAACAATTATAGAAATGGTCTCTAAAACAACTGTCACTTCAGCTGAATTGAAGACTTGAAATTACAAGTAAAAGTGTAGTGATAATTATACTATTTTCTAAAAAGAAAACTATAATGTTCTTAAAGTTTTTATAGTATATAATCTCCCACATAATTTTCTTAGACAATGCAAGAATAAAACAGATTCTAGACCTATGATAAATAATTACACATAAAATAAGTCTTAAGTATAAAATCGAGATAAGCAAAGAGAAATCAATGATTGGAAAGGATATATCACTGAAATATTCTCATCTGATAGCAATACTTGTGGTCAAGACTGCTGTTTTCTTACCTTCCTTTGTATTTAATATTATAATACAATCAACAGGAAACAGATGATCAAATTCTATATATAAGATCTAAGAAAATGCTGTTTATCATTAGAGCAACTTCTGTTACATTACTATATCAGCTCTTTGTACTTAAAATCTTGTACCTTCCTTCTTTAAAAATAGCTAGTCATTATGGATGTCCTTCATACCTAAGAACTTTGTGCCAAACACTGCACTGAATCACAATGACAGTGCAGTATTTATTGATGATAAAATATTTGCTCTATTAATAACAGCAGAATGCTATGAAACATTCATGAAAATATAAGCAGATCTGTACAAAAGATTTTTTGACTATACATGAAACTTAAATCTCAAATTCAAGATCTGGGCAAGAACTTTAAGTAAAATGACAAAATATATCTTAGCTATATGAGATTATATAATAAAATAACACTAATAATAATTGCTAATACCATATGTCTTGTACCATTCTGGATACACCAGATATTTCACACAGACGAGCTAATTTAATCTTCACTGCAACTCTAAAGGTAGGTTCCACTTTCTACTGATAAAGAAACCAAGACACAGGTTAAGCAACTTGCCCACAGTCACACTATTAAGTGGTAGAGCCCAGATTCAAACCCAAGAACTCTAATTTTAAAGCTTTTAACTACTGTAGTACACTACTTTCTAAGTATGTGAACTGTGAATATAATAAGCTATTCATTTTTCCAAATGCCTTTAATAAGCTACATGAATATGACAGTTACTGAGTACCTCTAGACTCTGCCACTTACTGAACTTGTTCATTAATGTATCCCCTAATATGTCTTAATTTAGCATTTTGAGTTCATTGAGCAAATAATCTGGTATATTCAGCTCCATGTAACATTTTAAGTATACTATTGGCATTTACTTTAGGGAAAAAAGGAAATAAATTACTTTTCATTGACTCATCAAATGCTAAGTCTAGAGTTGACCTAGGAATTTATTCTTCATCATTTTAAAACTTATAAAACCGAGGCATAGAGAACAGAGTGACTTTTCAAAGTTCAGAAATATAAGAAGTATGACAAGGCCAGCAATAATATTAAATAACCGAGATTATAAAAACTAATAAATATTAATTCTATAAGCAGTTTCCACATTATAAACCTTAGTAGGATAAGAAACATGTCAAAGTCTAAACACAGTTTTTGTGCGTGTAGAAATCAAGTAACTTTATTCCAGGCTGATTTTCCATTGTCCAAGACATTTTTATGGCTCTTACTAAATTCTATACACTACATGCCCCCATTACTATGTGCCTAAAAAGTTAATTAGGTATCCAAAACCAACACCTAGATCAGTCTACAACTCACTAGACCACAGTGAAAGTGAAAAGGATCCTGATTTCTAAGTCAAAGGTTCTTAAACAGAACATTTTAAATTATTATTAAGGCAACCAATGCTACTAGGCTAAACTATATGTCTAAATGCTTTACTGAATAGTCACTCTCCAATACCTGTACTAAAAAAAAAAGGCTGCATCAGTTAAGTTTATTAGTTACAAGAAATTGGACGCATCTTTGCCTAATTTAAATAGAAAATAAATTTATTAAAAGGAAACCGGGTGGCCAACAGGCTTGCCAAGAAAGCTGAGGAAGCAGATTTGGTGACTGACCAAAAAAGAAGTCGTCGTCTAGGGAGCTGCGGGGTTCCTGTCAAAATCCTGCCATAATTTGTCTCTAAAGTCACCACTGCTGGCACTGGTGAGCACTAACGTCGCTGACTGCATCCTCTCCATCCTGGGCAGTGCGCACCTCCCCTGGCATCACTGGCATGAGTGTCCCTGAAACTTCAACCCTGCTGTAGCTCCTCCAACTGCCTGAAACTACAAAAGCTGCTTTGCAGTCCCTGTTTCCTTAAGTCACTAACTTCTGTGTGTGTGTAATATTTTATTCAGTCATTCATTTACAACAAAAACTCTGGGAATCCCAAATTAACATCCTTGCCCATGAGTTTCTTATAGGCACTAGAAAAAGTTTCAGCTTTCTGTTCCACATTGTTCTGCGGGGCTTTATCCAAATGAACCTTTATGAGCTGCTTCCATTCAGTTTCACATGGATTCTCTTGCTCACAGTTTCACTTGGGAAAGCCAACTCTTCCAGGACCACACTGTGCACAGCTGTTAACAGTGCAGCCCCGGGACGCCTTTGCTTATTTTTTTGGATGGCTTTTCCCTCTTTGAACAATAAAGACAGTGTGCTTCCCACTGAACTTTTTTCTCCAATTTGCATAATAGCCAGACTTGGATTTTTAGTAAGATTCTAAAATCATGGAGGAAACAAACAAATCACCACCTCTTAGTCTTTACCTCAAAAGGTTTATCTGCATACTATAAAAGCTGCTGTCTGAGATACAGCCTATGATTCTAGCAGGCACTAGGGGCTCACTATATTCCTCTCTTGAGGCCAGGGAAGCTGGCGTATCTCTCTTGCCTTTTCATTCCAGCCCACTCCAAGATGCCAGCTTCTCCTGGGAAGGAGCTGGTCACCACATCTGTGCTGCAGCTACACAGGTCACTGGATCCCCTGGCTTAATAGCCAAAGGGACTCCCTTTTATGAAAACAACAGAACTGTAATAAACAAAGAAACAATTTGTAATAGGCTATCTCCCCAAGACTTAGCACAGAGAAATCGGGCAAAATTACCCATATCCCAGTACTTCCCAAAGAGAGGTTTACCTGCTTACCTTAAGAGTTGTGGCCTGCTGGCAAGGCTTCTAACATAGGAAGGATCCAAAGGCGGGCTGTGGTTTTCCCTAGAGACCAGGGAAGCAGGCAGACACTTCTCAGGGCTTATCCCACCAACCCACTCCAAAATAATACCAAGTTGCTAGTACGTCCCTAGAGCATGTATACTTATCTATGCCACAGCTTTTGTGACAACCAGCAGAAGGACAGGTCCCCAAATCACCTGACTCCAACAACCAAAGGGGCTTGCATTCATGGGTCCCAAAGGAATGTGACAAAGAAAGAAATAGTTCTTAATGGGCACAGGAACACCATCCAGAGAGTACACACTAAGTCCAGCAAAGAAGGGTCTAGCAAAAGGAAAAAAAAGAAAAAAAGCTCATCTCCCAGTTTCTCCCTGGAAGGGTCTTAACTACATACATACCCCAGCTGCTGCCTGAGGGTCAGGCTCCTGATCAGCTAGCATCTAGGTGCTGACATTAGGGCACTGATGGAGCTCCCCACATCCTCAACTACTGGGAGACACTAAGAACAAAGAAGGAAGAGGCTAGGACAATCACAAAATCTGAGAGACAACTAGGAATATGAGACCATTCTGTCAAAAGTCAGAGGTAGCTGTTTAATGTGCAGAAACCAAAACAAAGGGTCAAGGAAAATGAAGAAACAAAGACAAAAAAAGCATAAAATGCATAAAGAATTTCAACAAAGATATAAAAAATGTAAAATAGTACCAAACAGAAATCACAGAGATGAATAATACAATAAGTGCACTGAAAAATTCAATGAAGAAGTTCAACAACAACTAGATTAAGAGGAAGAAAAGATCAGTGAACTCAAAGACAGGGAAGTGGGATTCATCCTATCAGAGGAGCAAAAAGAAAAGAGGATGAATAATAAAGATAGCTTAATGTACTTATGGAAAACATCAAACAGACCAATATACACATCATAAGGGTCCCCAAAAAAGGAGAGATAAAGGGGCATAAAGCTATTTAAAGTAATAATGGCCCCCAAATTTCCTAATCTGAGAAAAGTAATAGACATCCAGATCCAAGAAGACCATAAAGGACCAAATAATAGAAATCCAAAGATTCAAACACTAAGACACATCATAATTAAATGTTCAAAGTTAAAAACAAGGACTTTTTAAAAATTCAAGAGAAAAACAACCTATTACATGCCAGGGAACCCATGACCATGAGCAGATTTTCCAACAGACTCTTTACCAGCCAGGAAAAAAGTGGTGTAACATTCAAAGTCCTGAAAGAAAATAACCTGCCTACCAAAAATACTCTTACCTGGCAAAGCTGTCCTTCCAAATTGAGAGAGATCATTTTCCCATCAAACAAAAGGATGAGGAGCTTGTCACCAGTAGGCCAGCCTTACCATAAATGTTGAAGAGAACTCCTCAGAGTGAAATAACAGGGTACTAATTAGTAACAGGAAGACATGTGAAAGTATAGAACTCACAGGTAAATGTAAATACATAGTTAAAGTCAAAATACTCTAATTTAACCTTCATAATTCCATTTTGAAGGTTAAGAGACAAGATTATTAAAAACAATATAACGATAATAAATGGACACCCAATGAAAATGATGTAAATGGTGACATCAAAATATAAAAGGTGGGAGTGAGAGAACTCTGAAATATGTTTCAAGTAAGCTATTATCAGCCTCAAATAGACTTATAATGTTTATGTAAGAGTCATGGTAAGCACAAAGTCAAAGCCAATGGTAGATAAATAAAAGAGAAAGAGAAAGTAATCAAAGCATAGGGAAAATCATCAAATCACAAAGGAAGAGAGCAAGAGAAGGAGGAACAGAGAAACTACAAAACAACCCCCCAAAAGAAAAAACTAAAATGACAAACAGCAAGTCCATACTGATCAATAATTACTTTAAATGTAAATGGTTTCAATTCTCCAAACAAAAGACACAAAGTGGCCAAATGGATAAAGAAAAATATGGTCCAACAATTTGTTGCCTACAAGAAACTCACTTGAGGTTTAAGGACATGTATAGACAAAGTGAAGAGATAGAGATATTCCATGCAAATGCACAACAAAATAAGTTGAGATAACTATACTTGTATCAGATAAAAATCTACTTTAAGCCAAAGGCTGTAATAAGAGACTAAGTCATTAGATAATGATAAAGGGGTCAATTCACCAAGAGGATATAATAATTATAAATATTTATGCACCCAACAATGGAGCCCCTAAATGTATAAAGCAAATATAAACAGAGCTGAAGGGTGATACGGACAGCATTGCAAGAAGTGCAAGAGACTTTAACATCCCTCTTCCTAATTGATTAGAGTGATACTATGACTTATAGTAATATATATTTGGTCTTTATCCCCAATCCTGGCACAAAGCTCCTAAAACTCTTGGAATTTTCTAAATGAGAGCAGAAAAGGTATCTTTGGTTATGTTAATGAATTGACTTTGGGAACAAAGCCTGACACCAGGGCTGGTTGTCAACAGAAAGACCCATGTGATTAGAGGTTTGCAACTTTCATTCCCACCCACACCCCTCATAGGGGAGAGGAACTGGTGGTTAAACTAGTTGCTAATGGCCAACAATTTAATCCAACATGCCTAGCAGATGGAGCCTCTGCAAACCCAAACTGGTGATCATACGGAGATTTGGGAGAGTGGCACACCTGGAGAGTCTATGGAAGTTCCATGCCCTTTCCCCGTACTGTGGCCTATGCATCTCTTCTAACTGGCTGTTTTTAAGCTATTCCCTTTTAAAATGAGCCTGAAGTCTAGTAAGTAAAATGTTTCTCTCAGTTCTGTAAGTTCCTTTGTAAATTAACTGAAAGCAAGGAGGGGTCATGGAATATCCAATCTAGAGCTGGCAAGTCAGAAGCACAGGTGACAACCTGGACTTGCAATTGGTGACTAAAGTTGGGGTGGTGGTTGGGACAGTCTTGTAGGACTAAGCCATTAACCTGTGGGATGCAACACTATCTTAAGGTAGAGTCTCAAAATTGAATTGAATTGTAGGATACCATGCTGGTGTTAAAGAACTGCTTGACAAGGGAAAAAATAACAGATACATCAAAATGGGAATCACTGAACTTAAAACTACACATTAGATCAGATGAGATTATTAGACATTTACAGAACATTGCAAACAACAGCAAAATACACATTCTCAAGCACACACAGAACATTCTTGAAGTTAGATCATATATTAATACACAAAACAAGTCTTTATAATAAATTTAGGAAAACTGAAATCACATCAAGCATCTTTTCCAAGTACAATGGTATGAAACTAGAAATCAATTACGAGAAGAAAACTAGAAAATACGCATTCATGTGGAAACTAAACAGTATGCCCCTGAACAAGCAATTGGTCAAAAAAATTAAAACAGAAATTTAAAGAAAAATCTCAAGGGAAAGGAAAATAGAAACACAATATATAAAAACTCATGAGATGCAGCAAAAGCAATACTAAGATGGAAGACTAAGCAATAAATGACTACACTAACAAAAAAATCTTCAAATAAACAATCTAACTTAATACTGAAAGAACCAGAAAAATAACACTGTAAGCCCCAAGTTATCAGAAGCAAGACTATAACATATATCAGAGTGAAAACAAATAGAAACAAAAAGACAATAAAACTATGATTTGCCTTTTTGAAAAGGGTAAATAAAATTGACAAACTGTTATGTAGACTTGCCAGTAGAAAAAGACAGATGATGCAAATGAGAAATTAAAGGAGACACGTCAACTGATACCATATCAATTAAACGGAATCATAAGAAACCACTCTGAACAATTACAGATCCCAAACTGGACAACGTAAAACAAATGGATAATTTCTTGAAACATGATACCTACCCGAAACTGAATCCTGAAGAAACAGAAAATCTGAACAGACCAATTACTAGTCCAGGGCCAGACAGCCTCACTGGTGAATTCTACCAAACATCTAAAATATAACCAATAGCAACCCCCCTCAAATTCTTCAAAAAGAGAAGAGGAGACAACACTTCCAAACTCATTTTACTAGGCCAGCATTACCAAAATACCAAAACCAGATGATACAACAAGAAAAGAAAATTACCTGTCAATATGCCTCTTTAACACAAGTGCAAAGTCTTTAACAAAGTATTAGCAAACCAAATTCAACAATACATTAAAGGATCATACACCATGATCAAGTGATTTATTCTAGGAATACAAGAACAGTATAACATCAACAAATGAATCCATGTAGTAAACAAAATGGAGGAAAAAATTATACAATCATTTCAGTAGCCATAGAAAAGGCATTTTGCAAAATTCAACATCATTCCATGATTAAAGCTCTCCAAAAAGTAAATATACAGAGAATGGACTTCAACTTAATAAAGACCATAAAGACCATAGACAAGCCCACAAATAATATCACTCTCAACAGTGAAATGCTGAAATCACTACCTCTAATGTCAGGAACAAGGATGCTCACTCTCACCACTTTCATTCAATATAGTAAGGAAATCCTAGGCAGTGCAATCAGGCAAGAAAAACAACTAAAAGTGTCCAAAAGAGAAAAGAATAAGTAAAATCATTTTTAATTGCACATAACATGGCATTATATATAGAAGGTTCTAAAGACACTATGGAAAAAGTTAGAAAAAATAAATTCAGTAAAGTTGCTGGATACAAAATCAATAGAAAATATCAGAAAGAGAAATTAAGAAATAATCCAATTTACAATTGTAGCAAAAACCGTAAGACACTGATAAAATTGAAGAAGAGACAAATAAATGGAAAGATATTCCATAATCACAAATTGGAATAATCAATATTGTTACAATGTCCACACTACTCAAAGCTATCTTCACTTTCTTTTTTTTTTTTTTAAGATTTTATTTATTTATTTTTAGAGGGGAAGGAGAGAGGGAGAGAAACATCAATGTATGGTTGCCTTTTGTGCATCCCCTGCTGGTAGTTAGCCTGCAAGGAACCGTTTGCAACCCAGGCATGTGCCCTGACTGGGAATCGAACTGCGATCGTCTGGTTTGCAGGCCCGCGCTCAATCCACTGAGCTACGCCAGCCAGGGCTATCTTCACTTTCAATACAATCCCTATCAGAATTCCAATGGCATTTTCCACAGAAACAGATAAAACAATCCAAAAATCTCTGTAGAACCACAGAAGACCGACGATGAATAGCCAAGGCAACCTTGAGAAAGAAGAACAAAACTAGAGACATTATATTTCTTAATTTCAACCAAAACTACAAAGCTACAGAAAGCAAAAATTATGGTATTGCCATAAAAACAGACACACAGACCAATGAATCATAATAGAGCCCAGAAATAAGACCTCACATACACAGTCAATTAATTTATGATGAAGGGACCAGAATACAGAATGCAAACAGAGAATCTCTTCAATAAATGATGTTGCTAAACACTAGACAGCCACATGAAAAAGAATAAAAGTGGAACCCTATATTACATCACACACAAAAATCAACTCAACATAGTATAAAGACCTGAATGTAAGACCTTAGGTAATAAAATTCCTAGAAGAAAATAAAGGGCTGGGTAGGCACCTTGTCATTGGTCTTAGCAATATTTTTTTTTAATGAAACACCAAAAGCAAAGGTAATGAAAGCAAAAACAAACAAGTGGAAGTACATCAAACTAAAAAGCTTCCTTGTAACAAAGAAAACCATCAACAAAATAGAGACAGTACTTCCAAATCTTGTATCTGATAAGGGGTTAATTTTTACAATATGTTAAAGAGCTCATGCTACTTTTTATTGCTATGTACTGAAAAGAATACAAGTTTACAATTCTGGGAAGTAGGAACATGCCGTATTTTTTGGACTATAAGATACACTTTCCTCCCAAATTTGGGGGGGAAATGAGGATGTGTCTTATAGTCCAAATGCAGCTTACCTGGTTTGTGGGGGATAGGGGAGCAAGGTCACAGGTTATTAAATATTTTACCACATTTTTTGCCTCAAATTTTTTTTCCCATTTTCCTCCTCTAAAGCCTATGTGTGTCTTATGGTCTGGTGCATCTTATAGTCCTAAAAATACAGTAGATATGTTACGTTATTATTGTTAAGAAAGAAAGAGTAAAGTAAAATAGAGAGGTATAAAGAGGTTAAGGGAGGGAAGGAAAAGAGAGGAGGGAAAGAGGGAAAAGAGACAGAGGCACAGAAAAATGGAAAGAATTAAAACCATGCTGACTAGAGAAAAGAATCAGGGCATTCTGCCTCTTGCCATTCTTTCTTTCTTTTCTTTTATTCTTTTTAATCCTCATTTGAAGGTATGTTTATTGATTTTTGAAAGAGAAAGGAAGCGAAAGAGAAATAGTGATCACTTGCCTCCCAAACATGCTGACTGGGAAGTAAAGCTGCAACCAAGTACAGGCCATGAATTGGGCCAGGAATCAAAACCACAATAAATTCCCATCATCTGAGTGACCTGGCCAGGATTCTATTCTTTCTAATAAGGGAAGATTTAAAGGAAAATGCTAAAGAAATATTTTCTTTACCAAACAGCAGACACAACCACAGTAAGTTAAAAATATCAAAAACAACACTAGCAACACTAAAGTACAACTTACATATTGTACTTTACATGGAGTACACAAGAGTTATTACTAAAACCACATTAGGGATTAAATACTATGGTTGTCATACACCTTACATCGTTAGTCTTGAAGCAGTCTTTTTGTTTATTTTGTTGTTTAGTTTGCTGCCTTTTTTTTTTTTTAGTGGCATGGTGTCACCTAAAATAAAATGCTTCCAGATTGTTAAGAACTTATAATAATATCTTAAGATGTGATTAAAATTGAAAAATGCAAATAACATTAATAGATCAATAATTAACAATAAAAACAATTATTTTGTGGCTTGTGTTAGATTGAAATTGATGTCAACCTTAAAACATTATAACCTAACATTTTAGCTAGCAGACTTATTAAGATTCAGGACAGTAACTAGCCTAGAAAAAGCCACTTACATTGGCTTTCCACAAAACTAAAGGTCTACCTGATGTGTTAGGAATAGTAATGACATACGTTAGAATGTTATGGCTTTTAAATAAATTCTTCTAATACAAGAAAAAAGTTTTTAAAGATGTATGAATTACAAAAGGTGAGTACTAAGAAAAAACACTCAAATAAATAAGGAAGAAATCTATCTAATATTCAGAATACAGAGTCTAATTCAAGCAAGTTCTGAGAGATTTGATTCTCATAGTATTTTCACACACATACACACAACACTGTTTTATAGTTACAGGCTGCAATGCTAAAACATGAGCAGCCATCTCCTGAGTCCCACAGTGGAAGTTTTTACAATGTGAATAAAATACATATACTTTCAGGATGCTCACAATTAGATCTTAAAAACTTTATTTTTGATAATTGTTAACTCACTAAAAGTTTCAAATGCTGAAGGTTGTTTCATTCCATTTATGGGACACTGTTAATAAATTCCAACTTGTTTTGAACAAACTGTCATCAAAATTGAGAGATCCTACTTACGAAAATGTTCAATAATAATGTAGAGCACACAGACTTATAAAGTAACTCGTCAAAGATTGAAATGTTTTGAAATCTAATGAAAGGCAATGAGAGAAAACTCATAATGACAGGCCCAAGTATTCTTTTCATATTCAAAATTAGTACTGTCTCAAAAACACTGTAATTCAGTAACATTAATTGTGCATATATAAAATTGTTTACAAGTTTGACAACTTCAGCTTCTGTTTGGTAAAATATCAAGCATCTTTGGATGCAAGTCTGATACATGTGTAAACCACAACCAATTAATTCCAAATGTATCTTGGCTACAAAGGTTACATAACTTATTAACAACCCTGTTTTGCCCACGATGTTGTGATTCACCAAATTTGAATTCATATTATCATCGCAGAAAGAATTTTACCTTCAATGTTCTGCTGTTACATGTGTCAAATTATTGCCTGCAGCAATAAACTCTTTAAAATACTAAATCTGAAAGCATTAAATGGTGATGCTTTTTCTACAGACTTGTGTCTTCAAGTTGTCATAATGTCAATGACGTAAGATGGGAGATGCTAAATGTTGGCAAACATCTTGACACCAATTATATGTTTACCATCAACTTCACTGAAAAACAAAATATCAATACTTAATTTATCATTAAGTATTAATTTCCCATCACTTGAGCTCTCTGCTGCCAAAAAGGTTACAAACACATTACCAAACAATAAAGAAAGAAAACAGCTACTGACAAAACCACTGTAGCAACAACATTCCTACTACTCTATGTTGCTCTCTGACAGGCTGACCAGCCCCATTTCCTGCAAACATTTTACTTACACCTGACCTAAAATTTCCCAGGTTTCCTACTGACCTGGTTATACAAATCTCCCTGACTTCAGACTGCCACGGTACAAGCAGGCACAACAAGTGGCCAGCAGGTAGAGCAGCACTAAATACTTCCCCCACCAACCCAGCGAGTTAGTTGTCCCTCACTGCTCATGTCCCAGAACACTTTATTTTATCAGCAAGTGCCCGTCATGCTGTCTTTAAAAGGAGCTATCACTTACTTTCAGTCTGGAAAGTTCTAGGCCTGAGGTACCATTGGATGTCTTTACATGTAACCACGTGTTAAAATGAGAATTCTCCTCACTGCACGCATGGCTCATGTACTGATTCAGACCATGGTAAAGGTTAAAACAAACATGGCTGTTCATTTAATCTACATGGGCTCATTTAAATAGCACTATTAATAATAGATATTTAGTTAAAAAAAATTCCAAGATAAATGCTAAACCGGGCATACTGCTAGGACCACAAGCATAAAATGAGTATCACAGGCAAAATGAGATGATGTTCACTGTACATTGAAGTGTTAACCTCATTTAACAGATGAAAATAGATGCCGAGAGACCGAGGCTAATCTACTGTACAGGGAATTTACTGTAAAGCTAATTATGCTTAAGTGTCAGGCCCTCCCCTTATTCCATACGCCCCTCCCAAATCCCATACCTAATTTTGCCATCACAATTTTGCATTTTTTTCCATGTACAGAACGCCTCACAACCTGGAACTACCCATGTACAGGGAGGTTCAATAACCTAAATTCAGATAGCCTGGGATACTTAAAAAAATGAGTTTGGTCCCAGTCAGTGTGGCTCAGTTGGTTGGAGCATCACCCCACAACCAAAAAGTTGCGGGTTCGATTCCCAGTCAGAGGACATACCTAAGTGGCAAGCGTGATCCGCAATATGGGAGTATATGGTCCAAGCCTAATGATGCCCTGTCTGGGTGCATATGGGAATCTCTTTTTCTCTCTCCCTTTGTCTCTCTCTAAAGGCAATAAAGAAAAAATGGTCCTTGCATGAGGATAAAAATAAAAATGAATGTGGACTGGTGTTGATTTAATTTGGAGAATATATCGTTTTACCATAAAATAGAAAAATAACATTAAGATTTTCCTCCGACAGAATCCTAACTACTGTTATTACATTGAAACCTTTCCTCACTATATTCTAACCTACATACCACTAATACCACAAGCATCATAAAAATACCACTGTAATTGTGTTGCTTTCAAATTTGAGTAACTCCTCAATATATTTCAACTTCTCAGTGTGGCTTTCAACCTCACCATCAAGCAGACACACACATTTTAACATATTTAAATATAATCTTATCTCCAACTACATAGGTAGTATTTATTTTCTTTGTTTTTCCCCATTTGAACTTTATTTTATCCTTGTTTCTGATTTTCCAAATCCTCTGCTAAAACTATCCTATGTTCTACTATTGTTCATAATATCTATTTTCTAAATCAGGTATTTGAACTCCCAATCTTCAACATTTCAAACTTGTTTACATGTCATATCCCCATTTACCCACCCAAGAAAATATAATCTCTCAGAAAAAAACTAAATTTCAATTATTTTTGTACCCTCACATGGCACACTAATGAGGAGACAGTATTCAACTATTCTACACAGGCAAACATTTCTAGGCCTATATTTACAGATGCAAACTTCTCTCTCTCCTACATTTACAAGGATTCTATCTGTATTTCTTAAAACACTGGTTGAATTCTTCAGTCCAACTTATAAAAATATACTTCCACTAATTTTTTAAACACTCTTCTTATATTGCATGTATAGTACTCTATCTGTAGACCTATAGTGGGCCTCACTCTGAATAGCATAATGGGGCCCAAAGACTGGTTACATCTTTGTAATCACCTTGCTCTCCTCTCTTCCCGCTACTTGATGCTGGAAATGGCTATGAATTTGGTGAAACAAGACACTTGTCAATAAACACAGAAATAAGAGAATCTTTTCTGAATTAAAAAAAAAATACAAGGTATCAGCGACAATCTGCTAAAGGCAGAAAACAAAAATTAAGAGTTCTAGACCAATGGTCCTGGCTGGTGTAGCTCAGTGGATTGACCTCGGGCCTACAAACCAGACGACTGCGGTTCGATTCCCAGTCAGGGCACATGCCTGGGTTGCAGGCCTGTTCCTGGCAGGGGACACACCAGAGGCAACCATACATTGATAGTTCTCTCCCTCTCTTCTTCCCTTTCCCTCTAAAGACAAATAAATAAAATCTTTTTAAAAAAAGGAGTTCTAGACCAATGATTCCCAGACAAGTAAAATAATTTTTTAATTGGTAAGACTGACAAATGATTTATATTTAATTCTGTCAAGAAAGAACTAAAAATGGGAAGGGCATTATAAAATCAAAAAAGGATATACTTTTAGAAAAAAGAAAAAAGAAGACCATTACATTGAAAAACCTTACATTATCACTGATTAGCAAATTTCAGGGACCATAAATAGATTGGAAACAATTATCATAGATAGGGCAATTTGTTTTAGCTGAGATCAAATTTCTTTACCTTAAATTAGATTTTGTCTGAAATGAAATTTATATCTTGCAAAAGCGTTTATAAACCATACACTAAAATCAATCCAAGTAAGTAATTTAAAGAGGAAAATAAAGGAAGCTTGCTTACTCCCTAGCTTCATGCCCTTTCTCTCACAAAATATAAAATAAAGATACATTTTATGTATGACTGGTGTAGTCCCTAAACTGAAAAGCAGGAAGTTTGTTTTACGCCAAGAAAAGTTGTAAAGACTTTGCAATTGTAAAGATCCTCCTTTCAAACAATTCTGAAATTAAACTAACTACATATCAAGTTCCTGTAATATACAACAATGACACAGACACCAGCCTGCAGAGTCCACAGTGTTATTGATGAGATACAAGACAAATTCACACAGACTACTGAGTCCTGTGGAGGAAAAGGGACAGCATGGCTACTCCCTCAAGGGGGAAGTGCCTCAGAGCAGCCTGGCCACTCTCTTAAGGGGAGAGCAAGCTAACCCTTGCCTTGACAGGGTTTTATGGGGTTTCAATTTGAACAGGAATACAGGTAACATTCATTAATCATTGTCAGGCAGTAAGGATCAAACAACAGATAACAAAGAACTCTAAGGGCCTATTCTGAGTCAGGGTCTGTTAGCTAAAGAGCTACAAAACTTTGGGAAACAAACTCATTCTCATAATTGAGAATTCCGTAATTCTCAACTCATAATTGAGAGCATTCTTAGCAAAGCAGGTTTCACAGGATTTTATATATTCTTTCTCAGGCCTAATCACCTGGGGAGCTGCCCTTTCCACAACAGGTCTACACCGCCCTCTGTCATTGTTTCAGGCTTAAGTCAGGCAGGGGAAGTAAGGCAGCCAAGAGATTAGGAGACTTCTCACAGACAGAATGAGGATTCAGGCTTTGTTAAAGCTGAGGGGAGAGGGTCCATCACCCCCTTTCTCCACAGGCCCCCAAGTTCTTCCCTAGGGCCTCCATGTGATCATGCCTGTCTTAGATCATTCTCCCCCTGGGGAATCTTACCTGTCATTGGCTAATTGATCAAGCATCGGGGGCCAGTTATGGAAAACGGAGCAGAAGCTCTGTATCCTTAGTGGCTTATGGTCCAAAGGTCGCTCATTCAACCTTAGCCATGGAGGTGTTACAGCTCCTGAAACCAGGCAGGGCAGTTCCCAACACAACAAGAATACTCTGCCTCAACTTAGTGTATACCACCAGTGGCAAACACAAACCCTATGGGCCAAATTCAGCCCTCCACTTTGTTTTATCCAGCCCAGCACCTTGTTTCTACCTGACAGCACCGCCAAGCTCTCACTTAACTGTTAAGGAGCAGTTACATTTATCAGTCCTAAAACTACATCCAGCCCTTTAAAGGCAACCATGAGGCTGATGAGGCCCCCAGTGAAAATGAGTTTGACACCCCTGTACACTGTCTACAATCAGGTTGCCATGACCAAAATGTAAATTTGCTACAGCCTGCTTCATTCATTCCCTTGACAAAAATATCTATGGCCCCTTAATGCACACCTACCTATTGCCTGCCAAATAATCTTTGCAGGTCCTTTAAGACCTCTACTCCCATACATCTCTTCTAAGCTTTGCTAAAAATTAAGTCTCCAACTGGTTTGATTATTGATCTTACCTCCTTTTCAACTATTAAGAATCTGTTTCACTACTTCTCTGTGGTGCTTATTCTGGGCAACAGTGTTATCCTTTAAGGACTACTGTAATTTCCTGGTTTTTAGTCCTCTAAATATTCACAGTCCTTTTTTTGCACCACTTTACAATATTCACATTTCTTTTTTTGTAAAGTCTATTTTATTGAATATGCTATTACAGTTGTCCCATTTTTTTCTCCCCTGTATTACCCTATACCCTACAACCCTCCTCAATCATTCCCCCACCTTAATTCACAACCATGGGTCATACATATAAGATCTTTGCCTCCTCTATTTCCTACACTATTCTTAACCTCCCCATGTTTATTCAGTACCTCCCATTTATGTTTCTTATTCCCTGTACCTTTTTCCCCCTTCTCCCCATTCCCTCTCCCCACCAATAACCCTCCATGTGACTTCCATTTCTGTGAACCTGTTCCTGTTTTAGTTGTTTACTTAGTTTGTTTTCGGGTTTTTTAGGTTCAATGAATAATAGTTGTGAGTTTGTTGTCATTTTACTCTCCAAACTTTTGAACATCTTCTTTTTCTTAGATAAGTCCCTTTAACATTTCATATAATAAGGGCTTGTTGATGATGAACTCCTTTAACTTGACCTTACCTGACCACTTTATCTGCCCTCCCATTCTAAATGACAGCTTTGCTGGACAGAGTGATCTTGGATGTAGGTCCCTGCCTTTCATGACTTTGAATACTTCTTTCCTGCCCTCTCTTGCCTGCAAGGTTTCTTTTAAGAAATCAGTTCACAGTCTTATGGAAATTCCTCTGTAGGTAACTGTCTTCTTTTCTCTTGCTGCTTTTAAGATTTTCTCCTTATCTTTAATCTCGGGTAATGTAATTATGATGTGTCTTGATGTGTGTCCTTAGGTATAACATCTTTGGGACTCTCTGAGCTTCCTAAGCTTTCTGGAAATCTTTTCCATTTGCCAGATTTGGGTAGTTTTTCATTGTGTTTTCAAATAAGTTTTCAATCTGTTGCTCTTCCTCTTCTTCTTCTGGTACCCGTATGATTCGGATGTTGGAATGTTTAAAATTGTCCCAGAGTTTCCTAAGCCTCATTTTTAAAAATTCTTCTTGCTTTAGTCTGTTCTGGTTGAATATTTATTTCTTCCTTCTGGTACAAATCATTGATTTGTGGTTACCTGTACATTTTCCTTTATTTCACTTTTCAGAGCCTTCACTTTTTCCTCTATTTGTGACCATATACAACCATTTCTGTGAGCATCTTGATAACCAGTATTTTGAACTCTGCAACTGATAGGTTGTCTATCTCCCCATCAATTAGTTCTTTTTTCTGGAGCTTTGATCTGTTCTTTCATTTGGGCCTTTTTTTTTTCTCTTGAGCGCATCTATTATGTTGTAAGGGGCACAACCTTAGGTATTCACCAGGGTGGGGCAGCCCACATTGGTGTGTTGTGGTGCTGTATTTAAAGGAGTGTTCTAAGGGAACAATGTCACTTGCTCAGCTCTCTGCTGGCTTTCAGTCACTTCATCCACTACCCACAAGCAAATTGGACCCTTCTAGTGCTGATTCCTGAGTGGGTCGTTTGTGTATGTTCTAAGACATTGTGGGTCTCTCCAGTGAACTCTCCTGTGAGGCCAGCAGTTTCTCCTGCAGGCACAACTCCAACAGATTTTTACAGCCAGAGGTTTTGAGGCTTTCTTTCCTTCGCTGGAACCGTGGGTTGCACAGTTGTTCCTCCCAGTTTACCCACATGCAAATGTTGGACTGCCCGGTCTGCCAGCCGCCATATTGCTATGTGTCCTCTCTGCCCCAGCTTCCAGTCTCTACCCCTCCTCCCAGTCTGAGTGAATGTTTCTTCTTTAACTCTTTGGTTGTTGGACTTCTATACAGTTCCATTTTCTGGCAGTTCTGGCTATTTTTTGTTTTTAAATTTGTTGTTGTCCTTCTTTTGGTTGTGCTAGGAGGCAAAGTATATCTACCTTCACCTTCATCTTGGCTACAAGTCATCCAAAATATTCGTATTTCTGTATACCATGGTCTAGTGGTTGAGCACATTGTTCTCAAATCCTAACTCTGCCACTGATTAAACAGTTGACCTTGAACAAGTCACTTAACTTTACGGTGCTTCAGTTTTCCCATCAGTAAAATGGGGATACCTTTTGTGCAGACCTCATAGGGTTCTTATTAAAAGTAAATGTGCTAATATACAAAAAGCACTTACAATAGTGATTGTTATATATACAAGTGCTATTTAGCTATTTAGTCTCCCAGTCACTCAGTTAATTCTAACATTACCATTCTACCATAAATCCTTTTTGTGGACCAAAATGGTACTATTTTCTTTCCTAATTCCCCCATATAGCTTAATAATGCCTTAAAAAGGTAAAGTAAAAATGTATTTGTTGAATTAATTAATGTTGAATGCTTTGAGGGAGTAGTTGTTCTGAGGGAGCTTTGTAAATGTTCTCTGATTACTTTACTTTTTCTATATTAGGAACTATTATATTCCTAACTTGTCTAATTATTAAATTCCTAACAGCTCTTAAAATTTTCAACTGCAAAACAACCCTAACAGCAGAGGGAAATAAACAAGTACTCCAGAATGATCTGGAATAAGAATTCAAACTGCTGTTCTACAGTAGCTCTAATCAGCTGCTAGTGATTACTAAGCACTGTCTCGGATTCTGAGGCCATAGTCAACTAATTTTGCCTACCCTTGTCTACTGTGATAGTAGTTAAGAGGAGATACTAATTTTTTCATTACCAACTTGGAGGGTTTGACCCTAAGGAGCCTATATACTTGCCAAGAGTTTATTTAAAATTATACATTTTAATCTTAAAGTTTCACAAGAGTTTTGCATTTTTACTCTTTAATTTATCTATGGTTTTTTAAGTTCAAAAAATATTTTTCCCCTGATCGCTGAGTAAAACTGACACTCCAGAAAGAATGTGTCCTGTTTCTTCTGTGGTTTCTGAATTACCCTAGTACCTAATACCTCCAGGTGCAGCACCACCTCACTTAGAGAAACACAATCTTAGACATGTTTTCTGCAGTTCACTGTTCCCTGAAAAGCCAGGATTTGGAGATATATCACAGAATAATCACAATACCTACAGTTCAACAGTACTTAAACATTTATAAAATGGTTTCATATCATTATTTAATATTCGCATTTTAAGTTAAATTCAAAAACATCAAATTATCATTCACCAACTAACTCTTATGAAGCCCATAAGTGAATTTTCACTTATCTCCAAGTTGGAAGGATGATGCTAGAACACTTGCCAAGAATAATTCAGATAAATTCCTAAAATACAATGCTAACATATTCAACAAGATAAACGCTCTTGCTAAAATTATCAGACACAGCTACGGTACTTAGAGAA
Source organism: Sturnira hondurensis (assembly GCF_014824575.4). Lineage (NCBI taxonomy): Eukaryota > Metazoa > Chordata > Mammalia > Chiroptera > Phyllostomidae > Sturnira > Sturnira hondurensis. Next base: position 3,110,593 of record NW_028082566.1, read on the forward strand.
CACAAAAGCTATCTGTCTTTCCCTCTTATAAAATCCCTTAGGATGGAAATGTTATATTCTAATCATATTACCACTGTCCTGGGTCTACTTGTGAAAAATAAAAAATAAAAAGGAACTTGACCGATGAAATTACAGGCCAACATGAGTCCCATAATGATTAGGTTATATAAATCTTAACTGTCAACCTATCATGCTTTATGGGATTAATCCTAAATACAAAATAAATTATAAAGTTTCTCTCAAGTTAGTAAGTAAAAACTATTCCCCTTACCTCCTTTTAAAAAACAAACTAATTTGGATTCATGCCCCTAACAATACTTTTAAGGGCAGCAGAGAATGGACGCTTCCGTAATACTTTCGAAATCCATGCAAAGACTACACAAGGCCTCAAACAAAACCTCTCCCGAGAGAGGGTCGGACACTGGAAGAAGGCACTAGAGGGATCAGGGCTCAGAGGCCTCATTAGTGGGAAAGGACGTGGTAGGAGCGGAGGGAGAGCAGGGACCCTCACCCATGGCGGACCACACTCTGAAGCCTGTAGAAAGGCATTGAGGACAAGCTGAGTTGCTCTCCATTTATGAAGAGGCACGGGAATAGGGTTCCCCAACTTGGATAATGATTAAAAGACCCAGTCCTACCCAGTTCTCTCCAGCTAAGGCTCTGTCCTACCCCCGGGGCCTAGGAAAGTTCATCGATACAGGAATAAATATCCACGGGCAAGAACCCCAGTCTCAAGACCAGCAGCATAACTCACCGGGAACCACCAACCCAATTCATCTTCCCAAAACCTCTGCGTGAGGAGACAAGGAGGTCGCGACGGCTGGCGCACACACGCCTCGGTTCTGCGCGGGGCCGCAATTTCTAGGCTCAAACGGGCTCCGTCCGGTTCTCTGGCCCTTTGGCCCAACCACCCAAGCAGCCTCTGCGGCCGCAGAAAGTTGTAACCAGGCCTCCAGACAGCCTCTGCGCCGAAGCAGGAGCTTCCCGGGCCTCCCGACAGCCTCTGCGGCCCCAGTAGACTCCTCCTCGTTCTCCCACCAGCCTCTGCGGCCCCAGTAGACTCCTCGTTCTCCCGACTGCCTCTGCCACCCAGGTAGGCTACTCCTGGCCTCTGCGGTTTCTGCAGAGACCCTGTCTTGATGGCAGCAGGTGACACTGTGGGAAGTAGTCAGCCCACCTTAAGGAGAAGGAAGACACAATTTTGACTGCCCAGGCAAGGACCCCTAAGTAAATGAAATACCAAGTCAGTGGCCGCAGGATTAGTGTTAAAAACCACCATAATTTTATTTAGCTCTTTGTTGGGCTCAGCCTTTTCCAGATCAAAGACCAGACTTGGTGAAGCAAAAGGAGGTGAGGACAAAGTCATAAATCCCTAATCCTAAAGATAATGCTTCCATGCCCATCTATCACTCTATACAAATTCTTTTTTAAAAATTACTTTATTGTTGTTCAGTTACAGTTGTCTGCATTTACCCCCCCTCTATACAAATTCTTTAAGGATCTTTCACATGCAGTTTAATAGCCAGTAAACTGCTTATTGGAAACATTGCACTATAGTAATTTGCTGTTTTGTGCATTTTGTGTTTCTGAGAGAGCCTGATCAAAACTTGATTTAGCTGTAAAAGCCTAAAGGCTTTTAAACTCCTTTCTTACCAAAAAGTCAAAATCAAAAATTAGATTATACTACTCATTTCTGTGGTGTTTGTATGTTCTAACAAAATATCTTAAAAGCTGTTCTCTAATGCTTTGCTTAGAAACTAGAAATCTTCTTTCCCAAATAAATGCACAAAATACTTTTTTCCCCTTATTGTCATGATTTTTTACTTGATTTAAACCTGGAGAATATCATTTCAAATATATACATTTTCTGTTAAGTCATTGAGAAATAGACCCTATAATAGAATTATTTCCCAGGGTAGACATCTTGTTTAGTGATATAAATTATGATTTTTAGAACAAAAATTCAATAAAGTACATTTGTCATTGGCCAGGTAAATACAGCATTTCAGAATTAATCAGTCTTAGGCATGGAATAGCTGTTCATTTTTCAGTAATTAAACCATACAGTCAAGGCAGAACAATGGTCAATAATATTAGCCTTTCCTGTTTTCAACATTTTAAAACAGTTGCAAACTGATTAAATTAACTAGAAGGAGAAAACAATTTGCTAAATGATTAACTTTTTGTGTGTGTGGCTATATTGTATGTGAAGGAACATAAAAGAGAGGTCCACCAATTTGCTGAAAATAGTCAAGAACCAGGAGCTGGATAAAACTATCTATCTTCCTAACTAGAATCACAGCTTTCCTTCTAGTCACAGGGAGGCAGTGGAGGTGGTAAATGACCCTAAGGAAAGATTAATCTATGAGACACTTCTCCATTCAAGATATTTACTGGTTTTTCCATCACAGAAAATACACTTCCTTATAAACCAGTTTTAGATAGTTAATTTGTAACAGCTTAAATATTGACCTAAGGTCTCATCTTCAATGTTTATGCCTCACTAAATACGGCTCGCATAACTAGGGGACTGGGTGAAAAAGGTGAAGAGATTAAGAAGTACAAATTGGCAGTCATGAAATAGTCACGGGAATGTAAAGTACAGCATAGGGAATATAGTCAATAATACTGTGATAGCTATGTATGCTCCCAGGTGGGTACTGGAAATACCAGGAGGAACATCTTGTTAAGTATATGATTGTCTCACTACTATGCTACACACCTGAAACTAATACAAAATGGTACTGAAAGTAAATTATAATTGAAAAATAAAATTTAAATTGAAAAAATAAAAGGAGATGTTTTAGTTGGAAAAAAACAAAGGTTGGGATAACTAATAGGTAATGAATCAAACCTGTGCTATTTTAGGGACGAGAATACAGCATGAATGAAATACTATTTGGTTGGCCAAAAAGTCCATATGTTTTTTTCTATAAAATAAAAGACTCTTTTTTAAGTTTTCACAAATAACTATTGACTTGGATATTTTGAGGATGTCGGTTATCTCTCACATGGTATAACATTGATTGTCCTCAATTAATGTCTCAGCTTGATCACTATCAACCTCAGCTGATCTGCCCAACCGGACCAAAATCCAGCGAGAAATCTCTAACGCCATTCTAGAGCCATCCTATAGTAAAAACAAATGAACTTTTTGGCCAACCCAGTACTTAGCATTTGTTGAGAAGGAAATCCATCCAAATTCTTAAACTGTAATGTATTTTACATATACATATATGTAAATATATGTAGTCTAATGTTTATAAGTCTATTTAATCCTGCTCTTGCATGGATATTGATAGTGTCCACTTTGACACTGACATTGAGCCTCACACTTGAGAAAGAGTAATTTGATTATTATATCTCACTTACAAAATATTTTTCTACAATTATTTATCTCCTCTTAAGAAAGTTTTACTACTTTCCCACATAAACACATGTAAAGTTGAGAAACTTGAGTAAAAATTAGGCTAAATTATGTTTACTAGATTAAGTAATTTTTTTACCTCCTTTTGCTGACATAATTTGGAATTCAGACTAAATGTACATTTTCTTTGCTTTAATTTCATGCTGTTAGGAGAAAAAAATGAAAGAAGTACCTTGACATACTTAGTTTCTTACTTAATGGCATTTATTTCCAACTGGAAATACCTATCATGTTTCTGTTGTGTCAGATTCTTTCTTTGACTTCCCTGAAGGCTTGATCCTAGTTTCAGATACTAAGTTCAACTCTGACTCTGGGTGAACAATGGGAGTGGAACTTAAATGGTTACAGCTCGGTCTGTAATTCAGTGGCTCAACATCCCGTCAAATTTCACATTGACTTTTCCCCCAGTTCTAGTAACTGGCCTTCCTTGTTCCACAATTCTGGTAACCAAATTCCTGTTTTGATTATTTTCCTCATACCTAATTGTTCATTCTAACAAGTTTTTTCACTCTAAGCATTAAAATCTTTTTCTGTCCTCACTATCAGTTGGTAAACTGACCTACCTACAGCAACATGGGGATGTGTTTGGATGTTTAATGTTGTTTGCCCCTAAATTTCCCACTGCCCTGTACCTCCCCTGGTATTACCATCTTATGCCAGTGATGCAAGCCACTTGCCTCGACTGCCAGCTGCTTTCTGACCCATGTTCTGCCTGGCTGAACATCCTCTCATCACCCCTAGTTAAGTTTATCCTAGCCTTCCACTTATCTTACACAGTCAGGAAATAAAATATAAAGAATTAAAATTTATAGATATAACATAGACTTATTTTAAGACATGAAACTAGGAGACTAGGAACATAAGATTTTGAAATAAACTACTATGGTACCATGAGCTCTACATATAGACTTAGAAAGTCTTAATGGAATGACAGATTGTCTGCTAATGTGGCCAGCTAACAAAGAGACTTGCATGGATTTGCCACTCATGTATTCGTAAACCTGCTGAATTGAATGCAAACCAAAAGAGGTCTGTGATGACCTCTATTGTAGTTTAATGCATATCTATCTTTCCAGGCTTCTAACTGACTAGATGTGTGCATGTATGTTGTGGGGGGAGGGAAGCAAAATATGGTTTTGCATATTCAAAAATATACTTATCCTTATCCAAAATAAAATGACCTTTATATTTTTTAAGTATGCAGAATTTTGCCTAACTATTTAGCTGTTTAAGTCCTCTATTAGGAATATAGAGAGTTTTTTAACACTCATGATTTTTATGAAATAATTAAAATGTAAATGGGAGGTAGCCAATAGATTATATCTAAGCCTAAACAAAAGCTTGCCAAAGAGCAAGAACTCTTGAAAAATGAAGTAAGGTCCTGGAGAAGTTATTTCCACTAATTCTGGTTGGATTCCCAAATGGTTAACATTTGATTTTATAGAGTCACATACCTCCAAAGTAACAAGGGACACAAGGAGGTGGCAGAAGTAAAACATTGCTCTCATTTATTTAGTAGTCACCTTGTAAATAAATACCAGTGCATCAGAACTCCATTGCTAAAAATAGCAGGTATGGGGCGGGAGAACTTTTATTGTTAGGACAAGAAAACATAGTAATTGAAGGTGTAGCAAAGAGTTACTTTCTATAATACAGACTTCTATTTATTTACAAAAACAAAAACAAAACATACCCTCAATGACAACTTGTCTGATAGGTTCTGGGGCTTCATATAAAATCACAGACAGAAAAAAAGATAAATAGACGGGGGACAGACCACAAAACAGATTCAAGTATTTTCTCCATTGCCCTTCCCACTTGTCACTTTCTTCTCTCGCCCTTTCAGAGTCATTCCACAGCCTTTTCATATTCATTTCATGGTGATCCTCTTGTCCCTTAATTCCCTCGTTCCTTTTAACTCGTCTGTTTTATAGCGTTTGGAAATCTCCCTTTCTTTTTGCTCTTCCCCTTGTGGCATCTACTAAAACCTTAGAGAAGTGATGTATGTTCTGAAACTTCATGGGTTGCTAAGTGACGCTGAGCATGCTCAGTAGCTACAGCAGTTTTTGTCGCAAGAGCTGCCTTGATTCGACCTCTCCAAAAATAGACATTTAACTCTCTGAATTCCAGTTTAAGGATGTAATTCGTTTTGCCCTCTCCACATTTTCGAGGTTCAAAGGGAAGCAGTGAGGATTCCAAGGTCCCACCGCCCTCACAGCCAATGAGGGGCCTGAGAGGGAGGAGCTTGGCGAGACTTGGTGCAGCTTGAGCTTCTGAGCGAATCATCCCCAGTAGATGCAGCGGAGTGGGAGCTCTGCTGCATCTGTCACAGCAGAACAAAATTAAAAACAGAAACACGGAAGAGGAGAAACGCTGCAGAGTATGGAATGCTGTAGGACTTTCTGAAATATTTGCCGGGGATCCCCGTGGAAGATGATCTTTTAAACAATTCTTTTTGAAGTCAGTTTGGGTCACTGGGAAAATGATACATATGCTAAATGCAGCAGCTGATCGAGTGAAATGGACCAGATCGAATGCTGCTAAAAGGGCTGCCTGCCTGGTGGCTGCGGCATATGCTCTGAAAACCTTCTATCCCATCGTTAGCAAGCATTTAAAGCAAACTGGCCACAGGAAGAAAAAAGAAGCTTACCCAGCTGCAGACCACAGAGAAGTTCTGCATTGCACCGAGATTACTTGTAAAAAACCTTCGCCTGGAGTGAATGCAGATTTTTTCAAACAGCTACTAGAACTTCGGAAAATCCTCTTTCCAAAACTTGTGACCACTGAAACCGGGTGGCTCTGCCTCCACTCGGTGGCTCTAATCTCAAGAACATTTTTGTCTATCTATGTTGCTGGTCTGGATGGAAAAATCGTAAAAAGCATTGTGGAAAAGAAACCTCGAGCCTTCATCATCAAATTAATCAAGTGGCTTATGATTGCCATCCCTGCCACTTTTGTCAACAGTGCAATAAGGTACCTGGAGTGCAAATTGGCTTTGGCCTTCAGAACTCGCCTAGTAGACCATGCCTATGAAACCTATTTTACAAATCTGACTTACTATAAAGTGATCAACATGGATGGGAGGCTGGCAAACCCTGACCAGTCTCTTACTGAAGATATTATGATGTTTTCCCAATCTGTGGCTCACTTGTATTCCAATCTGACCAAACCTATTTTAGATGTAATTCTGACCTCCTATACGCTCATCCAGACTGCTAGATCCAGAGGTGCGAGCCCAATTGGGCCCACCCTGATAGCTGGGCTTGTGGTGTATGCCACTGCTAAAGTGTTGAAAGCCTGCTCTCCCAAATTCGGTAAATTGGTGGCTGAAGAAGCACATAGAAAAGGTTATTTACGGTATGTTCACTCCAGAATTATAGCCAATGTTGAAGAGATTGCCTTTTACAGAGGACATAAGGTAAGAGAAATTAAGGTGATGGGTGAAATGTGAGACTTCAAGCTGCCACTTCAGTGCTAGATACCATCTGTTGTACTATTGATAGACCCACTTCTTTAGCGTTTTAGATTCCTGTGACATCGAAACCTTTATTAAAATATATGCTTCATTACCCTGTTTAATGACAAGTTGTTTAAAAAATTATAGAGTGCAAACCTATCTAAAGTTTCATGAGGATAAAATGTTTGGTGCTGTAAAAAACAAGTCTACTTATTCCCAGTTACCCACACATGCTCAGAATTATCTCTAAAGCCTTTTCTTAAAACTTAAATTCTAACTTGGTAGGTAGTTCTACAGAATTAGAAGAAAATATATGTTTGGAAACTAAGTGAACACATTTCTATTGAGATGGAAAATCTAGGATGGTATTTGTTGTTGTTGTTGTTGTTTGTTCAAGAGGATGAAAGCATGCTTTCATATGAAAGACAAGTTTGACAGTTTTGCATGTCTGGTCAGTGCCCTAAGTTCTACAAAGTGCAGTAGATTGTGTCTCACAAATGGGGTTTCCATTCCTCTTAGTTAATGTTCAGCACCACATTCTGACACACATAAAGGGAGACAGTGAAATGAAATTCTGTCTAGCATTGATAGAAAACCTAAAATTAGAAATGAGGAGGAGAAAAGGAGTTCCAGAATGTTCATTTAAATAGTAAAGATGTTCAACATTCAGCAGATCCTTAAAATAGTTAGCCTAATTACTTAACATTGCAGTGCATGAAAGTAACTTTATAATATTAAATATGACAGTAATTTTAAGGTGATGCATCTGAATCTTAATGCAAATGACTTGGCAAATGAAATATTAGGCCATTCAAAAGTTGAAAATGGTATTTTAATTACCAAGCAGAAGTATTTAATTTTTGAAGCATCATAAATTATAAAAAAAAATTATAGCAGTACCAATCTGAATAAGAAACTTAAAAGCAAATTTAGGACTTCGACTCCTACTTTAAAATTGGCCTCATATGTTATATTAATCATATTGATGTGTCAGTCTTCTTGAATCACTGAACTCAGTGGTGTAAATTATATCATGCTGTAGGTTTCTTGAATTTAAGACAAAATCCATTAAATTGAGTTAGTTCAAGTCTGAAGTCTAATTATACATATATGTATCATGTGTTTATTTTCTGATTTTTTTGTACAATCAAAAAGGATAAGATTCTAACATTACATATTCATATCTTATAGCATGTCATTTAACTTCAACATCTTATGCATATAATTTTAAAATCATGGTTATAAATCATGTATATTTCTGTACTAAACATTATATTTACTGAGTGTCATGGTTGTTTTAATATTATAGGTATGATAAAGCTAAGTAATAATGACTAAATTCTGATGTTAATCTGTATTTATTGGTTGTTAGCATCATGGATAATATAATATTAACTAAACAAGTTAATATGTAACTTATCCTTAAAGAAAGTTCTCAAGCATGCAATATTTATCTTGATACCTCATGCTAAGTTAAGTCTTAACTGTTCTTCTCTCCGTAGGTAGAAATGAAGCAACTACGGAAAAGTTACAAAGCTTTAGCGGATCAGATGAACCTCATTTTATCAAAGCGTTTGTGGTACATCATGATAGAGCAGTTCTTGATGAAGTATGTCTGGAGCAGCAGTGGACTCATTATGGTGGCTGTACCGATTATCACTGCAACTGGCTTTGCAGACGGTGGTAATGGCATTCATGCTTAACCTCAAATATATAGTTAACATGATTTCTCTCAAAGGTATCGCTGCTGGTTTTGTATGAACAAAACTGTGTATGTAGGCATTGTTCTGTAGTAATTAACAGTCAGAAACAATAGAGGGCTTTTTGACATCCAATAATAAGACCGGCAATATATATTTTTTTAAGTTCATTTGAACTTGTGTTAATGTGGCTCCAATTGTTCATTTGAGCCACATTAACAAATGGCTCAAAAGATCTTCCCAGTCCTTAAACATTTCAGAGATCTCTGATGCCATGTTTCTAGGAGCTGAACTTGAGCAATTTTAATTATACTGCCTGATAGAAAATAATTCTGTAGTCTAGCATTTAAACTCAAAATAAAGTTGCTTCAAAACAAGGTATAATACAAGTTTTACCCATTGCCAACTTCAGTTCTGCACATCCAGTGCATTTAATCTATAAATAGTGGATAACTGGATCTACCCTGATTTTATGAAAAGTTAGGTGACCAGGGATGTGGTTTCACAGAGTGCTTCATGCCATGGTACAAGCGTCTTCTTTCTTGTAGGTGATATAGGTAACCTCCTATGTAGCATGATTTGGTGGTATTGTGGGGGAAGGGGTTTTCAAGTTGCCAGTTTCTGATTCTATCCAACACCACCTCAACGGTTTTTACCAATATTTTCATCCTTTGAAATAGTGAAAAATGTAAGTGCAAAAAGGACAACATTAAAATGTTGTGTAATACTTGACTGAGATGGAAGTTTGGATCTTAATTGGCAGGGACAGACGGGGAATTTAGTAGCGAAGCGGCGTTTTCTGCTCTTTCTGCAAGATAATACATTCCCCTCCTCTTTGAAAACCACTTGATGGAATTGGCCTAAGTGTTGAAAGAGCTAGACAGACAAAAGCTGGGGCTTTGTAGTGAGACAGAACTTTTCGCAACTCCTGGCTTTCCCTCTAGCTGTCTGTATATCTTTTAGTTGTTCCTTAAACTTTCCAAACCTCAGTTTCTTCATCTATAAAATGAGAATGAGAAAGGCTACTTCAGGGGGTTGTCGTAAGGGCTTAATTGGGTAATGTTCATAAAGCACAAAGCAGGCTCTGGATGTTCTTGATATGTGGTTACATTTATTTCGTAGAAAGCAAAAGGTAACACTAAAAATAATGTAACAATTCACACTATTTGGCAGTCATTTTTGCTGTAGAATTAAGGTTAAATAGTTATTTGTTTGAAGGCATCTAATAGAAACAAGTAAAAAATTACCATAGCTTTCCTTTTATTTTTCTTTTTTATTATTATTCTATTACAGTTGTCCTAATTTTTCCCCCTTTCCTCTCTTCTGCCCATCAAACCCTCCACTCCCACAGTCAGTCTCCACATTGTTGTCCATATGCTTCTAGATTTTAACAGTACTTCAATATATTAACCAATTCTTGTAAAGACACTTACAAAATTTAGCCATTCTTATGCTGAAATTGTTCATTTTGGTATTTAGGATTTGTCAAGCCCTTGTGAAATGTACTACACATGTACAAAACGTACCGTACAGTTCAACAATAGACACTGTGTTTACACCACTGGGTAACTGGATTTCATCTCATTTTAGGTTTTCAAATTTTTTCTTTAAAAATATTTTTTAAAACTTATATTGAAAAAGGCATTGTTAGTAATAGTAGTTTTAGACTTAATCCTTTCATAATAAAATGAATTGGTTTTTCAAGAATATTAAAGAAAAAAGACAAAAACCTATGGGTTTAAGATTAGTTTTATTAAGAAATTTGGCAAAATTATCAGGTATTCATAGTGAATCTAAGTCTATAGATATTTTTGAAGTTTTATATATAAACTGTATTAGCAGCAACCCCAATTATAAGATTATGATATAGTTCTGTTAGTCCTTGGAAGCACTGGTCTTATTAGAAAGCCCTAGAGTAAACATACAACAGAGAAAATACAGCTATTAATGGTGACAAATTAACCCCACAGAGAGCAGTAAGATGTAAACAGTGTATGCAAAGAATTTAACAACCTTACTTCTGTACATGATGTAATAAGATATTTAAAAACATCCTACAAATCCTGAAAATACTATATTAAATTAAAGAAACAGTATTAGAATTTTAGATGGGCATAATTACATTGATGCAAGAGAAACCATGTGATTCTTTTTTATTGTATTTTTTCTGTTACTACTTATCTCCCTTATACCCTTCTCCTCTGCCCATCCCTAATAAGCACACTGTTGTCCATTTCCATGAGTCCTTTTGCCTTTTTGCTGGATACCTCTACCACCAAGCCCGCTCCCCTCCCCCGCACTCCACACCCTGCACAAAGCTGTCAGCCTGTTCTCTCTCTATGAGTCTCTCTCTATTTTGCTTGTTAGTTCTTTTGTTCATTAGATTACACATATGAGTGAAATCATATGGTATTTGTCTTTTTCTAACTGGTTTATTCCACTTAACATAATGTTCTCCAGGTCCACCTATGCTGTCACAAAAGGTAAAATTCTCCCTCTTTTTTTTTTAAATATCCGCGTAGTATTTGATTGTGTATATGTACTGTAGTTGTTTTATCTACTCGTCTTGATGGACACTGGGCTGCTTCCAGATCCTCATGATTGTGAATAATGCTGCAGTGAACATAAGGGCGTTTATGTTATTTCGAATTAGTGTTTCAGGTTCCTTTGGATATATTCTAGAGGTGGGATTCCAGAAGTGGTATCACTGGGTTGAAAGGGAGATCTATTTTTCAATTTTTTGAGGTATCTCCATACTGCTTTCTATAGTGACTGCACAAATCTGTATTCCCACCAACAGTGCAAAAGGGTCCCCTTTTCTCCACATCCTCACCAGCACTTGTTGTTTGTTGTTTTATTGATGATAGCCATTCTGACAGGTGTGAGGTGATAACTCGTTGCGGTTTTAATTTGCATTTCTCTAATTAGTGACATTGAGCATCTTTTCATGTATCTATTGGCCATGTGTATGTCCTCTTCATAAAAATGTCTATTCAGGTCCTTTGCCCATTTTTTAATTGGATTGTTTGGGGGTTTTGGCGTGGAGTTTTATAAGTTCATCATAAATTTTGGATATTAACCCCTTATCAGATGTGTCAGCAAATATGTTCTCCTATTCAGTAGGTTGCCTTTTTATTTTGTTGGTGGTTTTCTTTGCTGTGCTGAAACTTTTTAGTTTGGTGTAGTCCCATTTGTTTATTTTACCTTTTATTTCCCTTGCCTGAGGAGATAAAGCAGAAAAAATATTGCTATAAGCAGTATCTGGGATTTTACCGCCTATGTTTGTCTTCTAGGATTTTTATGATTTCAGGTCTAACATTTAAGTCTCTAATCCATTTTTAATGTATTCATGTGTGTGGTGTAAAAACATAGCTTAGTTTCATTTTTCTGCTCCTATCTGTGTAGTTTCCCCAACACCATTTATTGAATGAACTGTTTTTATTCCATTGTATGTGCTTGCTTCCTCTGTCAAATATTAATTGACTCTAAAACTGTGTGTTTATTTCTGGGCTCTCTTTTCTGTTCCATTGATCTATGTGTCTGTTTTTATGCCAGTACCATGCTGTTTTGATGACTTTGGCCTTATAACATAGTTTGATATTAGGTAGCATGATTCCTCCAACTTTCTTCTTTCTCCAGATTGCTGTTGCTATTCAGGGCTTTTTGTGGTTCTATTTAAAATTTTTTTAAAGATTTTATTTACTTATCTTTAGAGAGGAAAGGAAGGAGAAAAGGAGAGAAATACCAATGTATGGTTGCCTCTCATGTGTCCCCTGCTGGGAACTGGCCTGCAACCCAGGCATGTGCTCTGACTGGGAATTGAACCATGATCGTGTGGTTTACAGGCCTGCGCTGAGGGCCTGAGCTACACTGAGCTACACCAGCCAGGGCTCTCTATTTAAATTTTTGAAATATTTGTCCTAGTTCTATGAAATATATCATTGGTATCTTGATAGGAATTGTGTTGAATCTATAGATTGCTTTGGGTAATATGGACATTTTAATGATGTTAATTATTTCTATCCATGGACACAGTATGTGCTTCCACTGATTTGTGTCTTCTGCAATTACTTTCTTCAGTGTGTTGTAATTTTCTGAGTACAAGTCTTTTCATATCCTTGATTAGATTGAAGCCTAGGTACAAAGTGATTCTTAAAGCTTCTTTTCAAAAGAAAATTTTATAGAAAGAAAAGCATTATAGTAATTTCATAGAAGAAGAAAATAAGTTTATAATGACAACATTATTATGAGGGTGTGCTTCAATATCATCTGCAATTTCTTTTTTTTAATTTATTTTAATTGTTGTCCAAGTATAGTTTTCTCTCTTTTACTTCCATCCCAGCTCGCCTACCCCTCCATCTCCACCTCCCTCCCATTTCCACCTGTAATTTCTAAGGGTCCTACATGTATGCTTATAATGTTTACATGTACGCATTCACTAGGTGAATTTGACCTAAAATGACAACACATATAAATTTCAATGTACACAAAATTATTTATTTGTTTTTAGATGACTATATATTTTTGAGGGTTTAGGTCTTAGAATTGCATGACATATAGTCTAGACTTCAATCTTAATTTACTCTTATGCCTGGAGTGGCCCCTTATGGTAGATGAATTAAGTATATGACACTGTCTATACTTAAGATAGAAAAAAATGGGTGAACAAAAGAGGAATGTCAAAGAGAAAAGGGATACGCCCTGGCTGGTGTAGCTCAGTGGATTGAGCGCGGGCCTGCGAACCAGAAGATCGCGGTTCGATTCCCAGTCAGGGCACATGCTTGGGTTGCAGGCCAGTTTCCGGCAGGAGCCAGTTCCCTGCAGGGGATGCATGAGAAGCAACCATACATTGATGTTTCCTTCCTCTCTCCTTCCCTTCCCCTCTAAAGATAAATAAGTAAAAAAATATATATTAAAAAAAGAGAGAAAAGGGATAAAAACTAGGATGCAAGAAAGAAAAAAATAGAATAAAGATAGAAGCAGGTCACTTTAAATTTTGATTCTACTATTTAATACTATTTATCATTAAGAAAGTTATATAAACTTTATTTGCCTCAAATTTCCTGTCTTAACTATAAAGAAAATAATATATATCTTAAAGAACAGTTACAAAATTATATATGTTACATACATGTGCTTTGAGACAGTTCTTGGCAAGTAATAAGAACTTAAGTGGAAGCAGTTGTTAATGTTTATTTATATTCTTACCGTATGGGTTCCGGAGTCAGAATCTGACTCTTTTGTTTATTAGACTGTTGTCTGAGGACAAATAGTTTAACCTTTTGTGCTTCCATTTCCTCATTTTTTTAAATGGGGAAAATTACAGCAGAGTAGCTACACATATTAAAGAAAATTGCATGCATAAAACTTGCAACAATGCCAGCCTCTAGGAAGCGCTCAGTAGATGTTTGCCGGTGGGATCGTTGTCGTTCAAGGAACAAGGCAGTAGGAAGTGATCGGGGAGTCTGAGGTGCACATGCAGGTAGGAGAAGGAGCCTGCATGATTTTGGTGGGAAGGAACAAAGAAAAATAGTTCCACAGCATACTTGTTATACCGTCTGCCTACAGCTTTAAGTGAAATGTTATGGTAAGGACAGGATTACATTTATGTTTATGTTCACATCACAGAATTTCATATGGAATTGTGCCATTTTCACATCAGAAGAGAAGGTGATCATCAAGTCTGGGACCCCCAGATTGGTCTAAGGTCACACAGAAGGCTGGTGGAAGCACTAAGCCTAGGGCATTATGCAGTTCCTAGAGCATTGCTTTTTTTCCCCTCTCGCCACATTGCCTCATGTTAACCACTTAGAACTAATTCTGTAAGGGACTTGCTTCACTTAGTTTGAGACCAATTATTCATGGGACCAAATGGTTGAAAGGGCATTGAAATAGTTAATTATATATATAGTTTCTATTATATATTTTTAGAGAAAATTGCCCCTTTGTTCACTTTGTAGTAAAGGAAAAACTGAAATTTTGTGAAGAAAATAGTTACCTGACTATTTATATTAAAAATCTCATTTTTAATATTATAGGCCACTTTCCTTCTTTTCATATCAAAAGCAATTCTGAGCAAGGCCAGAGAAGGCTTCCTGTAGGTCCCCCCCACCAATCACTATCCCAACCCCCTTAACGGGCAGGGAAGATGGCATCCTGACCCCTAGCACAGCCAGAGGTGTCTACATAGTGTACATCAGGGTTCACACTTTGTATTGTGCAGTTCTGTGGGTTTTGGAAAATGTATAATAATATAGCTTCAGTTTTTTAAATCCATTCTTGCCTTTTCAGTGAAATAACAAGATATGACCCTGTTTTAATACAGGGTCCGGCAGACGCAGTGCTTGCTTAAGTGTGGTTGGTAGGATAAAAATAAGGATGTAATAATTTAGTTTTCATTTGAACATCTCACCTAAAATGTCACACAGCATGCTTGAGCATGATATTGTTAAGTTACACAATTATGTGCTTATGATTTTGTAATAAAAAGGAGTGTTATTTGTGCTGGACCCTGTATACACTTATCAGCAGAGCTGAATAGTGTAGGTAAAATGAGAAAATACAGTAGTAAATATTAAATCCTCTAAGGGGAACTATTGACAAAACATTTACAGTATTTGGTAGGAAAATAAAATGTGTCGCAGCACAAAATAGATGAGTGCTTTAGGTCATGAACTTATATGGCTGGCTGTCATGTGCATGATACAATACCACTGGCACTGTGTGCTCAGCGTCTGCCAGAGAACAGCCAGCACAATGGAAGTCAAATGAAATTGGTCCAGAACCAGTCATAATTTTATTACTAAAAGCATGAAGAAACCTGGTAAACACTAATCTGCCAAAGCAATGTGGAAGGTACCAGGCCACATCAAAGTCAAGTCCACCTATGCTAGGGCTTTCTCCTCTTAACAGAGGCTAAGAGTGAAAGCTACTATTCAGACCCCTTTTCACACAATCTGTAAAACCTTATAATTATTTTTAATCATCAGCCAGGTTCTCTATGAGCCAATACTAGTCTTAGAGCTTTAACTGATAACCTCAATTTACTATTTTGGTAGCTTACTGAGAATCCTTTGGTAATTATTTTTTGTGACTTACCTAAATTTTTCAGACATTTAAAAGTGTTTGAGAGTATCTACACTCTTTTCCCAGTATACTTATCCAATCATATCTTTCATTTCTCATTTATACCAGCACTCAAAGCCTTTCTTCTTCCATTCTTCAAGGAAACTAACTTCATGAGAAATAATGATAGTTCACTAGAGTAGTATTTAATGGGAGAGACCATATTGGATTACCATAACAGGTGCCAATGAACTCATGGTGATTCTCATATTCAAACAAAATCAATGCCTAACAACAACCTATGCTGCCTTTTGACCAAGATATTTCTCATTCTCTTGGCATTCCTTGAAATTTCCCTTCTCTGTGCCATTGCTTATGCTATACCTGTGATGTGTTAAAGTTGTATGTGGTCTTCAAGGTCTCCCTCACAGTCCATTCCTCCATGAAGCATTTCCTGTTTCTTGCAGCAAGAAATGATTTTTACCTCCTTCAAACACTTCACATTAACTGTCATGATAGGCTTCCCAGCTTAGTTATTTGGGAATTTGGTTTCTCTCTCTTACCAAACTGTAAGCTCCCTCAGGAAACAGTTTTAAATAACATTTACCCGTGCATACCCTATAGCACCTTACCCAATTCCTTGCACAACTAGGTGTTCAGCAAACGTCTGCTGAGTGAATTTTGCTCCTGCACCGATCCCTTTCAAACTCAGCTGAGATATCTCTGAGCAGGAAAAGGTGAACATGCCTGGCAGTCCTACTGGGGCGCAAGTTAAATAATTGTTGAGAAAAAAAAACCCTTCACATTGAAATAAATCAAAGGGATATAAATATTAAAGTGGCTATGGACATGTTATCATTCTAATTTCTACATCAATTCACAGTATTTAATTTAGAACTTTTAAGATAATCTATAGAAGGACCAGATAGAGGATCAAGTTAATGGAAATATTAAAATAATGACCTGGAGAGAATAATTTTGAAGAATAAGAGTAAATCGAGTAGATGTGCAAAAATGACAATAATAACTACAGAAAATAAGAACAGCTAACTATTATTTCCTGCATTATAGATGAGAAAGTAGGCATAGAAAGGATAAAGTAGCTTGCTCTACTTGCCTCAGTACTTGCCAGTAAGTAGTAGAGCCTGAATTCAAACCTAGTCCAACTCCTGACACTTAACCATAATTTTGCATTGATGGTAACTTGGGATGTTCATCTATGAATTCATTTAATACACAGTAAGGAGTATTATGTGCTAGACAGACACTCTTCTGAGTATTAGGAATAAAGAATAAAACGCACAGTTTTGACCCTTAAGGAACTTACAGCCTATTAAAAAACCTAGACAAGAGTTCCCACTGAAACCTGTATTAAAGAATTAACTCTTGAAGAAAGAGCTAGGTGGAAAAGGAATGTAAGTATGTTAAAGTAAGAAGAAAACGTATGTACAGATATCAGAGGGTAAACAGAGTATTGCATGTTTGGGGAACTGCTGTACTGTAAGGTAAAGGTTTCTGAAGATGGTAGACAGAGGCTAATTTGCATTTCTATTAAAGGAACCACACTGGAAATATTTGCGTATATTACAGTCAATTGACTTTTATTGACCAAATAAGTGGTATATTATTGCCCAGCTACAATAAGGGCAGGAATTATATTTGGAAAGAATTGAAAGAATACTAAATGAAAATAGTCTTAATACCTATAGGTTTAATTGTTCTAACTCTTTTTCTAGAAGAAGAAATAAACAAAGGGAGCTTTAAATAAAATCTGGTACAATTACTGTAATTTTAATAATTAAATGTCTAGGAGATTGCTAATACTATTGAAAAATTTACATAAGGCTATTGTAGCCACAATTTCATCTATATACAAAAAAACATTTAGTTACTTGAAAAAAGGAACTAAATCTATAAATAGATTTGTGTTTGTTTTTATATGTAGAGGATGGCCCAAAACAAGCTATGGTTAGTGAACGGACAGAAGCTTTTACCACTGCTCGAAATTTATTGGTCTCTGGAGCTGATGCTATTGAAAGGATTATGTCTTCATACAAAGAGGTACTCGCATTTCTTGTCAGTTTGATTAAAGTAAGATACGTGAATATCAAGCAAACTGTAAGTTATTAGATATTCAGATATACTTAGTATTTTGGAAACATATCTTTTCTCCATCAAAAATTGTGAAGAGTATAATCAAGATAAAGGACAGCAGTTTCCAAATGTATACCCAAGTGTTATTACCCTTTAATTTTTGCATTACCGATTCTTAGTTTATTTTAGACACTCTTTGCCCCCTCCACCTTGAAGCTTGGTCTGCTAATCCATTGCCTCCTGCCTCTCTTTAATCGATCTCTACATTTGCTTTTGGATTTTTTTCTGTACAAATATATTGATCAGGTTTTAAAAAATCAGTATTTTGTTAATCCTTAGTTCTGTTTTTCTTGGGAACTCAAGAGATTTTTCTAGATAGCATTTAAGATACCGTTTTTTAAATAGTTAAAACACTGACATATAGAAATGGAATACTAGTCTAATTACACCACAGAGACATGTGGTAGAGGCTTTTAACAATAACACCTACTTATTTACTGCTTAAGTTTTGCAACACAAAATTCTTATCTAAATATCAGCATTGTTGTATTATTTCACAAATTATTGTTTAAGAAACATTTGTTAGTGACATGCCTTGCTTACTGGTATCAACTTTATAGTCAACATTTCCGCAAGGGAATGAATGACCTTTGTGCTTTCCTTTTCCCTGAGAAAGACGGTCTTGACAGGAGATGAGTCACATTTTACAGCACCTTGATAGCAAGGTGTTCTTTTAATAGGAAAAAAAACTGGAGATCCAGTCTAAATTGGACAATTGGCAGAATAGAAGCAAGATACCACTGAACTAAAGCAGAGATTTATCTCATTTTATAATCTTTCCTAGAAAAAGTCATACTTAATGATTTTCTTTGGACATATATATTATGCTTGGCTTAAAAAGAAGCTGAATTGTGGGATTTGGACTGAAAATTATTTGAAGTTTTCACCAAGCTCACCCCCAATATTGGTACCCTCTAGAAGAGGTATTTTTTCTTGCCAAGCTTAGGAATTTTGATAATTGATTTGACTCATAAACATTAATTTTATAATAAGAAAAAATATTTTTCTTCCATTTTAAAAAGATACAAAATAAAGAATTATTATTTCATTGAATTAACTTAAGCTTTTCACAAAACTTCTAATTTTCTGGAAATGAAATTTCTCATATAAATAAGGGTTAAATCAGAAATTTGACTGAAAGGGTTTTAAGTGTCACTAATACGCATATTCTGAAGTCTTTACCTTTCATTTTTGAACCTTGATTTGAATGAATAATTTTTCATGTATTTTATAATTCCAATCAAACTCACATTGACACTTGTTATTTTGCTGTTTTGGCAAGCTTTTTACTGTTATTTGTTTTAGTTACCACATGTCTTATCTATTTCTCATGAATAATAAAATAGTACCTATGAGGTTAAATAAAAGGCTTAGATGATGGCACATTCATTTAAAGTCTGTTTTGGGTATGTTTATTTTGTTTCTTTGTGTTGGTTTTAGGTCACGGAATTAGCAGGCTATACTGCTCGAGTATACAATATGTTTTGGGTCTTTGATGAAGTAAAAAGAGGCATTTATAAGAGAACTGCTACCATACAAGAGTCTGAAAATCAGGACAAGAATGGAGCTACCATAGAATTACCCATCAGTGACACATTGGAAATAAAAGGTTTTGAACTCAGATGTTTTTATACTTGTTTGTACATTTAAGTATTTACCCACAGAACCAAAGCTCTTTAGATGGTAGCTTTTAATTGTTAAGAGGGACCAACATTTAGGAGACAGCTATTCCTAAAGTTAGTGTTGGGATTTCAGGGGTGCTGGCTACCATTACTGTAACTGGAGCTAATGTCCTGTTGTTCTTCCTCATTCTGTGTTTTACAACTTAAGTTTGCTTATATTTTTAAAATTTGTATTATTCTGTGTCTTCCTTTTTCACAGCATGCGTTTCTTCCGTTGGAAAGGCTAATTTAGAGAAATAGGTAGTTATAAAGAGTATGGCTCTGATAGTTTGTCTTTGCTCTCTTGATTTTGACATAAGATTACTGCAAAATGTTTCTGAGAGAGATTTCACAAATAGAAGTGTCAAAATGTTCCAATTACATTAAATTTGCTTTAAATATATATTTACATCTATTTCTATGATTTGTTACTGTGAATTATCGTTATAATAAATTTATCTATTTTGCTACATTATACTTTATTTATTTTGCAGTGGCATATGATAGTTTTTGTAACTTAAACTGACCCTTAACTTACAGGAAAAGTTATTGATGTGGATCATGGAATTATTTGTGAAAATGTCCCCATAATTACACCAACGGGAGAAGTGGTGGCTTCCAGGCTGAACTTCAAAGTAAGATGATAATTCAAGAATCCTCTGATTGTGTCCATGACACTAATACAAAACAACTCAGAATTCATATACCTTAAGTTAAATACTTGGAGGAGCATATGGAAAGGAGGGGAGATCAAGAAAGGTATGCACAGTGGCTCAATTACAGAAGCAGTTATTTCCTCAGAAAGCAGAGAAAAAGAAAAATTTGATTTCTACTGCTTTGTTGCCAGGTTAAATATCGATATTACAGTTCACTGAGAGCCCACCCACACTAGGTAACTTTTGGGAGAAATAGGACATTTTCTCAGAATTAACATTTGAAAATAAAATTTAATTTTGTTCCTTACAGGTAATACTCAAAAACTACAAGCCTGTATTATAATATGTTTACAAAAATATGACGATAAAGGTCATTAGCAAGTTTACTTCTGTTAATATATAGTCTCTACATTTAATTTATATTTTAAATAATCACATCTTCTATTAGGGAAAAGTAAGATTCATGGATTGGATTTAGTTTTTAGCTCTGTTGAGAATGAGCTGTTATTTAACGTATTTTTGTCTTGATTACAAAAATGTAAAGACAGTTGGTTATTAAAGCTGAGGTCCTGGTTCAAAGCACTATAAAATTCAAACATACATTTTGGAATTCAAGTTCACATAATTTGCTGATAAGCATTAGTGATTCTACTGAAGGCATATGAGCTCTAGTTCAAACACAGGCATGTTTGGACTTGCTGAGAGAATTACAAACATCACAATACATCTTCTAATGATTTTATTACGGACCTTGTAATCAAGGTTTAATTAGAGATGTATTTACAAACGAGTAAGAGCCCTGGAAAAGGATGAGAAATACTGAACAGGGAGAATTCTGTGCTAATACATACAAGAGAAGTTGCATTTTAACTACAATTTGATGAGGCTTTATTTATCCCTAGAGTTCTTTAATTATTTGGACTTGAACATGGGTACCAATTAGGTGCTAAAGGTATACCCTAATCTTAAATAGATCTGAAATGAAACATTTGAGAGGCATACATGAAATGTTTATTTATTAATAGTTTTACAATTTGTAACTTCTGACTTTCTGTATAGAGGGTTTGGGGGGGGTCAGGTTAGGTTTCATAATATCCGTTCTTATTGTCCCACTTATTGGAAGGAGTGACAATCTTGAATTCTGCCGTCCACTAACTGCATTACTGTGGGTGCATCACACCCTTTCTATAATCAGAGTCCAGTTTACTTTTACATAATGTTTAAATAATCTAATGAAAGTGTCCTGTACATTTTGACGTTTTACAAAGGTACTTTTAAAATAATTGTTTATTTTTGACTCAGACAGGAGTTTTGTTTAAAGCCTCAGGTCCCTAAAATAAAATGGAAAGTCCTGTCTCCTCTGCATGGATTGACAAACTGATTTTTAGAAGAAAAGATTCTCATCCTTTTGTTGGCTTTTCTGAATTAAAAAAAAACATTCAGAGGAGAAAATTTAATGAATGTGGAAATTCTTTTTACTTCAAACTCGCTGCTTACTAAATATCAGAAAACATGCTAAAACTTTGAATGTAGACAAGTCTATTATGATTCAAAATGTGTTAAATTTCTTGGAGTTCCTAACCGAGAGTGAATGACCTTGTTAAAATATTTTGTGAATGTGCTTTTTGCCATGGTACATGCCTTTAAAAAATCACTTGGGAAGTATTTATGCTCCTACAAAATTGATTTCCTAAATTCTCTCTCTAGTCAAAGGGCACAGCAAATCACAAATTAATTCTTTCTGGGCTCTTCCTAGGACGTTCCTTGAACTTGGGTCTATCAAAATAGCATTTTAGTTTGGCTACAATTAAACAGAAAAAAGGGTCTGTTGTCAAGATTTTATAGACTGAAGCTTGACCTGTCTCCTGCCCCTGTGGTGGCTGCTGTCTTTGCTGCCTCGAGCGTCTTTCCCCAGATGGAACAGGTGGTTTCTTGTCACCCAGGCTCAACCAAAATGTTACCTCCTAAAAGAGTGTTTTTCTGATTACCCAATCAAAAGAAGCCCCTCACCAACCTCACAATGCCACCATCTTCCCCTAAAAGTTTTCCTCTTTTGCTGTCATAATAGCATTTATTGCTACTTACATTTTTGTTCATGTGTTTATTGTCATCTTTCCGATTGGAATGTAAGCTCCCTGAGAACAAGGACTTTGTCTTGACCAACTCTGTATCCACTGTGCCTAGAAGTATGTCCGGCACATGACAGACATTCAATCAATGTTTGCTAAGGAGAGTCTAATTATTTAGACAGGATATGAATCTGAACCATTTTTGCTTTGCATATACTTATCATATGCATTCCTAGTTCCTTTATCTAACCTCCATCCCAACACTTTTTTTCCCTTCCCATTCTCCTTCTGCCCCTCATTCCACTAACTTCTTTCAACAAAAAGACTTTAGCTTATGTTATACAAGCAAATGAGACAGACATGGAACTGGTTAGCCCCTTACACTGACATAATGCAAGTAACATAATGCTCTTTCATTTTTGAGTTTGTAATATGATGTATTCCACATCACTGATTCTTAGATATTTGTATCCATACTATACAAAGACATGTCTGTGGACATACTGTAATTTCTTTCTTTCATACTCTATTTATTTTTAAATAACTGATTATAAAATATCATTTGTTCTTAGTAGGTTAAATTTTTAGTGGTGTTTCTTTTCCTTGTTCTTCACAATACTCTTTAAATACCACAGTAAGACAATCTCCAATCATACTGAGTAGAATGGCAACTCATGATATTTAACTGCTTAAATTTAAATGGTAGATAAGATGATAGATTCTATAGGTGAGAATCCAACTATCCAACTAGTAATGAGTAAATATCTTTTATTTTATTATTATAACTATATATGTACTATATATGCATACATAAACAGGGCCCAACACAAATACCCCTTTTTATTATAAAATCTTTTTTAATATATCTTATCGATTATGCCATTACAGTTGTCCCATTCCCCCCTTCACTCCCCTCCACCTTGTACTCCCCTCCCCCACCCATTCCCCCCTTTTGTTCATGTCCATGTGTCACAAGTTCTTTAGATTCTACATTTCCCCTACTATTCTTGCCCTCCCTCCCCGCCTATTTTCTACCTACCGTCTATGCTACTTATTCTCTGTACCTTTTTCCCCCCTTCTCCTCCTCCCACTCCCCTGTTGCTAACCCTCAATGTGATCTCCATTTCTATGGTTCTGCTCCTGATCTAGCTGTCTGCTTAATTTGCTTTTGTTTTAGGTGTGGTTGTTAATAACTGTGAGTTTGCTGTCCTTTCACTGTTCATATTTTTTATATTCTTTTTCTTAGATAAGTCCCTTTAACATGTCATGTAATAAGGGCTTGGTGATGATGAACTCCTTGAATTTGACTTTATCTGAGAAGCACTTTATCTGCCCTTCCATTCTAAACGAAAACTTTGCTGGATAGAGCAATCTTGGCTGTAGGTCTTTGGATTTCATGACTTGGAATACTTCTTTCCAGCCCCTTCTTGCCTGCAAGGTCTCTTTTGAGAAATCCGCTGACAGTCTGATGGGAACTCCTTTGTAGGTTATTGTCTCTTTATCTCTTGCTTCTTCTAAGATTCTCTCCTTCATTTTGGTCTTGGGTAATGTAATTATGATGTGCCTTGGTGTGTTCCTTCTTGGGTCCAACTCCTTTGGGACTCTCTGAACTTCCTGGATTTCCTGGAAGTCTATTTGCTTTGCCAGATTGGGGAAGTTCTCCTTTATTATTTGTTCAAATACGTTTTCCACTTGTGGCTGTTTCTTCCCCCCTTCTAGTACCCCTATAATTGGAATGTTGGAACGTTTAAAGATGTCCTGGAGGTTCCTAAGCCTCTCCTCAATTTTTTGAATTCTTGTTTCTTTCTTCTTTTCTGTTTGGTTGTTTCTTCCTTCCTTCTGCTCCACTCCCTTGATCTGAGTCCCAGTTTCCTTTCCATCACTATTGGTTTCCTCTGCATTTCCCTTCATTTCAATCAGTTTAGCCTTCATACATTCCTCTAATCTGTGATTAAAATCAACCAATTCTGTGAGCATCCTGATCAGCAGTATTTTGAACTGTGCATCTGATAGGTTGGCTATTTCTTGGTCACTTAGAATTATAGGCTCTGGGGCTTTGAGCTGTTCTTGAGTCATAATGTTTGGTCTGTTTGCACCTGTTATGTTTGAGGGGCGGAGCCTTAGGTGTTCACCAGGGCCAGGAGACCCAGTCGCTGGGTTGTGACGCGGTCTGGCTGAGTGGTTTGTTGTTGGACTTCCATACAGTTCAATTTTCACTGTTATGGCTGCGTTTTTGTTACCAAAACTTTGCTGTCTTTAAATTTAGTTATGGGAGGGGGCACAGTGTTTCCACCTACACCTCCATCTTGGCTGGAAGTCTATTATAAAATCTTTTATTACAAAATCATAAGCATGTAGTTCTGTAACATAACAATATCACATTCAAGCATCCATACGATATTTCAGGTGAAACGTTCAAATTAAAACTATAAGTTATTACACCCATATTATTATCCTACCCACCATACTCAGGCAGGCGTTACTTCTGCCAGACCTTGTATATTTATTTTAATGCTTCCTAGGCATAAGACTAAATGACAGTCCTCTTGGTTTTCTGTCTCTTGGTTTACTAAACATATTTGATTTGTGAATAAAGCAGAATTGGAATAAATTTATTTCCCCAATTATGGGCTTGTATGATTTTTATATTTCAGACTACTGAAGTACAAAATTAAACAGCCCAGCTGGCTCCTAGACAAACTATGTTGGAATTAGGTAATAATTCCAACTGAAGTTAATCAAATATTAATGTAAATAAAATGAAATATAATATATTTTAATTTAAATTTTGTTTTCTGTTTTCCACATGGTTGTGTTTCTACATATGTCGATAGAATCTGATTACAAGACCTCCAGTACAACTTTGGAAAGCCCAGTGTTCATTTCAAGCACATTCATTTTCTTTAAGATTGAATTAATTTATGATACTTCTAGCTTCAGAGCATTGTGAAAGCCAAATTTGATGCTGTTAATCCTGATGTATTTTTCTTGATTCCTTGCCCACCCTAGGTTATCGTGTGTTTGAAAGGTTTAAAAAAAATCACTTTTAAATGCTGCCAAGTGAAATTATTTATAAATATTGCAGTTTGTAATTTTATTTCTTACTTTAGGTACAAGAAGGAATGCATCTTTTGATAACTGGTCCCAATGGTTGTGGGAAAAGTTCTCTCTTCAGGATTCTAAGTGGGCTCTGGCCTGTGTACGAAGGTGTCCTCTATAAACCGCCTCCCCAACACATGTTCTACATTCCACAAAGGTAGGCAAAATTGTTTATATCACAAGAAAAAAATTTCTTTTGCACTTTAATTATCTTGATTCCTTAGGTTCTTCAGTTTGTGCTCTTTAAGCATGTTTTCATTGAGAGAAGCTATTAAAGGAAATTATCTATTAGTGTGAATGTTAAAGAACAAGAGTATTAAAAATAACTATAGCTAGTGCAATTTGTTAAATACATAATACAAAAAGAAATAAATTGCCACATTAAAACACAAAAGGGTCTGCCTGATTTACCTCAGTGTGGGCTGTGAACCAAAGGGTCGCAGTTTCGATTCCCAGTCAGGGCACATGCCTGGGTTGTGGGCCAAGTCCCCAGTGGAGGCCATGTGAGAGGCAACCACACATTGATGTTTCTTTCCTTCTTTTTCCCCCTCACCTCCCCCTCTCTAAAAATAAATAAATAAAATCTTTAAAAAAACATAAAAGGGAGTAAGTAAAAGGGTAGAAGTGTTTGTATGCAGTTGAAGTTAAGTTATTATTATAAAACAGACTGTCATGTTCTATATAAGCCTCATGGGAACCAGAAATCAAAAACATTTGGTTGATTCACAATAGATCAAGGGAAGGGAATCAGAGCACACCACTACAGAAAATCACAGTTCACCAAGCAAGGTTGCAAAGAAGAAGAAAGGAACAAAACAGCTAAAAAACATAATGAGATGGCATTAGTAATTCCTCAACTGCAATAATTACTGTAGATGTAAGTGGGCTGAATTCTTCAAACAACAGGCATAGGGTGGCTGGATGGATAATTTAAGAAAGCAAGAACCCACTAGATGCTGCCTATAAGATGCTCACTTCAGTTTAAGGACAGACATAGAATGAAAATGAAGGGATGCAAAAGGATATTCTATGCTAATGGAAATCGAAGCAAAGTAGGAACAGCTATATTTATATCATTAAAAATAGACTTTAAGCCAAAAATTGTAACAAGAGAAAAACAAAGCCATTATATAATGATAATGGGGTCAATACATCAAGAGTGCATAGCAACTGTAATGTATATGGAACCAATATTAAAACATCTAAATATATGAAGCAAATACTAACAGATCTGAAGGGAGATAGACAAGAATATAATAATAGTTGGGGTCTTCAATAGCCCACTTTCAATAGCAGATACATCATCTCAGCAGAAAGTCACAAGGGAACATTGAATCTGAGCCACACTTGAGACAGATGGACTAACAGACATTTCATCCAACAGAATACACATTTTTCACAAGTATGCATGAAATATTTTCTAGGAAGATCATATGATAGGATACAAAAACAAGTCTTAACAAATTAAGGCTTGAAATGATACCAAGTATTTTTCCCATCATAACAGTATGAAACTACAAATCAGTAACAGGACAAAAGCTGAAAATTTTACTGATATGGGGAAATTTAACGACACACAAAATTTAATTGAACAGATTAATACAAGTAAGAAGATTGCAACCAATAGGTCAAAGAATTAATCAAGAGTGAAATAAAAAAATGTCTTGAAACAAGTGAAAATGCAAACACAACATACCAAATCTACAGGAAGCTGCAATAGCAGTTCTGAGAGGACCCTATAAAGCAATAAATACCTACATTAAGAAAAAAAAGTGGTATCTTAAATCTAACTCTACATCTCAAAGAACTAAAAAAAGAAGAATAGATGAAGTCCAAAGTTAGCAGGAAGAAGAAAATAAAAAATATTAGAGTAGAAATAGACTAGATAGAATCCAGAAAAAGAAAATATTAAGAAAATTAAGAGTGATTCTTTGAAAAAGATAAACAATATTGACAAATGTTTAGCTAGAGTAACAAAGAGCAAAAGAAAAAAGATTCAAATAAAATCAGAAATGAAAGAGAAAACATTACAACTTATAACACAGAAATACATAGTATCATGAGAAACTGCTATGAACATTTATATGCCAACAAATTGATAACCTAGAAGAACCAGAGACATGCCTAGAATTATATAGCTTACCAAGAGAGTCATGAAGAAATGGAAAATTTGAACAGATTAATAACAAGTAAGAAGATTGAATCAATAATCAAGAATCCAAAAAAAAAAAAGAAAAGGCCAGTCTAGTTGGTTTCACTGGTGAATTCTGACAAACACTTCAAGAATTAATGACCATCTTCTCAAACTCTTCCAAAAAATAGAAGAGGAGGGACATTCCCAAACTCATTTTATAAGGCCAGCATTACCATGATACCAAAACCAGATAAGAAAAGTACAGACCAATATCTCTGATGAATAAGATGCAAAAATTGTCAACAAAATATTAGGAAACCAAATGTAATTGCTCATTAAAAGATTCATACCATGATCAAGTGGGATTAATCACTGGGATCCTAGGATGGTTTAATGTATGCAAATCAATAAATGTGATGAATCACAGTAGTAGAATTAAGATTAATATTGTATGATCATCTCAATATATGAACAGAAAGCATTTGATAAAATACAACATGCTTTCATGATAAACTCTCAACAAAGTGGGTATAGAGGGAGCAAACCTGGACATGATAAAAGTCACTTGCTGCAAACCTACAGCTAGTATAATATTCAACAGTGAAAGGTTGAAAGCTTTTCCTCTAAGATAAGGGTGCCCACTCTCATACTCTTATTCAACTTAGCACTGAAAGTTTTCACTGGAGCAATAGGGCAGGATAAAGAAATAAAAGACATCTGTGTCAAAAGGAAAGAAGCAGAATTGTCTTTGCAGATGATGTGATCTTACAGACAAATTTCTTAAAGACTCCATCAATAGCATTTAGAAAAAATTAACAAATTTAGTAAGTTGTAGGATATGAAATCAACATGCAGAAATCAATTGTGTTTCTATACACTAACAACAAACTATCTGGAAAAGAAAGAAGACAATCTCATTTACATTAGGATGCAAGACAATAAAATTCTTAGTAATAAATTTAACTAAGGAGGTGAAAGATCTATACACTGAAACTGTAAGACTTCAATGAAAGAACCCAATAAATTAAAAAGTATCTTCTGTCCATAGACTGGAAGGATATTGTTAAAATGTGAGTACTTCCCAGAGCTATCTATAGAATCAGTGCAATTCCAATGTTGTTGTTGACAGAAATATAAAAACAACATTAAAATTTGTGTGAAACTACAAATCACATGGAGTAGTGAAAGAAATCCTGAGAAAGAAGAACAAAGCCAGAGGCATCACATGTCCTGATTTCAAACTTATACTACAAAGCTGTAGTCATCAAAACAGTATGATATTGGAATAAAAATAAACATAGACTAATGGAACAGAATCAAAGGCCCAGAAAATAAACACTTATTAATTAATATTTTAAAAGGAATCCAAGACTGCTCAATGAAGAAAAGATAGTCTCTTCAATAAAAGGTGTTCGGAAACCTGGACAAGAACATACAGAAAAAAAATGAAATTGGACCCCTAGCTTATACCATTAATGTAAATGAACTCAAAATTGATTCAAGATATGAATATGAGAACTGAAACCATAAACTCTTAGAATAAACATGGAAAATAAGCTTCTTGACATTGGTCTTGGCAATGATTTTTTGGATACAATACCAAAAGAACAAGCAACAGAAGCAAAAATCAGTAAAAACTGTACTTGTATAAGAATTAAATAAAAAAATAAAAGATAAAAATTTTTAAAAATCAGTAAGTGGGGTTGTGTCAAACAGAAAAGCTTTTGCACAGCTAAAGAGGCAATCAAAAAAATGAAACAGCAACCCACAGAGTGGAAGAAAATGTTTGCAAATCTTAGTCTGATAGGAGTTTAATATACAAAAAAATATAAAAAGCCGTAAAACTCAATAGAAAAAAATAAAACAGTTCAATTTAAAACTGGGCAGTATTTCATCATTTCTTATGGCTGAGCAGTATCCCATTGTGTATATGTACCACAGCTTCTTTATCCAATCATCTGTCAAGGACACTTGCATTGTTTCCATGTCTTGGCCACCATGAAGAATTCTGAAATGAACATAGGGGTGCCTATATCTTTGCAAATAAATGATGCACCTTGAGAAGATTATGCTAAGCAAAATAAGTCAGAACGAAAAAGTTAAGAACCATAAAATTTCACTCATATGTGAGATATAAAATTGAAAGCAACAAATGAACAAATAAGAAAAACAAACAAACAAAAAATCCTAGACACAGACCATACTCGGGTGGTTACCAAAGGAAAGGGAGATGGAATGGGGTAGTAAAGGGTAAAGGGAGCCAAGTATTTGGGAAGGGGAGATGCTTTGATCTTGGACAATGGGAACACAATGCAATACACAGATCATGAATCACAGTTATGTACACTGGAAACCTCATTAACCAATGTCACCCTGATAAATTTAATAATAAAAAATGTAAAAGCCTGAGTTTGATTATTTTTTTCCTGCAGATATGTCATCTTAATGTTCTGACTTACAGTCTCGCTTTCAGATTTGCAAAGGATAAATACACAAATGCCTATTTAAATGTTCCTTTGGCATATTTAATTAAAGTATAATAATATTTTCCACTGCAAAAATAAAGATAATCAAATTAAATTAAAATATGAAAATGGGCAGAGGAACTAAGGGACTTTTTTTCCCAAAGAAGATACACAGATGGCCATCAGGTACATGAAAATGTGCTTGACATCACTAACCACCAGCAAAACACAAGCCAAAACTGCGATGACCTGTTCTCTCACACCTATTAGAATGACTGTCAGCAACAAAGACAAGGGATATCAAGTGTTGGCAAGGATATGGAAAAAGGGACACCCTTGTGGACTTTTGATGGGAATGTAAATTAGTGTAGCACTGCAGAAAACAGTATGGAGGTTCCTCCAAAACTTAAAAATAGAATTACCATAAGACCTAGCGATCCAACTTCTGGGTATTTATCCAGAGAGAATGAAAACAGGACCTTTAAGAGAGATCCGTGCACCCATGTTTATTGCAGTATTATTCACAGCAGCCAAGAGATGGAAAAAACCTCTTGGTTTTTTCAACAGGTAAATGGAAAGAAAGGATGTAACATACATATATATATGTGTGTGTGTATATATATGGGAATATTCTTCAGCCACAAAAAAGAAGGAAATCCTGCCATTTGTGACAACATGATTATAACCTGAGAGCATGGTGGTAGGTGAAATAAGTCAGACAAGGACAAATACTGTGTGATATCACTTATATGTGGTGTCTAAAAAGCTAAACTTAGAGAAACAGAGACTAAAATGGTGATTGCGATTGTCTGGAGAGCGGGAAAAGGGGAGAGGTACCAACTTCCAGTTAGAAGACGAGTAAGTTCTGGGAATGCAATGCACATCATTGTGATTATTGTTGACAATAACATAGTATATATTTATAAGTTATTCAGAGAGCGTAACTTCAAGGGTCTTACCACAAAAAAAAAATGGTAATCACGTGAGGTACTAGAGGTGTCAGGCCTTAAACTTGCACAGTGTTGTATGTCGGTTTTATCTTAGCAAAACAAAAAATACCACTGAACTGTACACTTAACAATGGTTAAGATGTATCATGTTATGTGTCCTTAGGTTAAAGGTCAGAGCAGCAGTTGGGACAGGGCAGTGCATCGGTCCCACTTTGCCCTCGGATAAACCTAACTGTGTTGTTTTGCGGCAGACATAAATCACTGCAAATCTTTTTGGGAGTTATGAAATTTGCTTTTGCCTAAGCAAAAGGTCAGCTGCAATTTAGTAAAGGAGAAAAATGAGAATGAAAAGTACTTTTGAAGGCTAAAAATGTTTCTTAATAGTTACTATTAAGAGTAACTTTATCTTGATTTAAAAACTTTAGTTTAAATCAAGTTTAAAAACTTGATCGAAAAAGCTTTAGAAATATGACAATGTATATTTGGGTTTAAAACCCTAATGTTGAAGAAAAGCATAGAATTTAAATGTATATGTAAGATGGAGGCACAGGTAGAAATGCTTTGCTTCCTCACACAGCCAAAAGAAGGATAAATTAAGTCTCTAAAGTGGTATTTATTTCTTACATTCTAAAAGCTGCTGATTTTTTTCAAGCGAATTTGAAAATAATCTTAAAAGTTTTTATGATTTAAAAGGAAGCTGCTAAAACCGGCATTTCAAAATATTTCTCAGTAGCTAATTGTAAACATTTCTTCGTAGGATATTCTTATTAATTAACATTATCTGGTACTTCATTGAATTAATTTATAGAAATAGAATATTGCTTTTAAATACTAGGTTGGCAGAATAAACTGTAAATTGAACATAAAATTTAGTCTTATGTACCTACAGAATAAACTTCATAAGTCACAAACAGACCTTTATAATAATTTCCCTGATTTTACTTCTGTGATTGAAAGACTTTCTTGCAGAGAATAGATCTATGTATGCAGCAATTGAATGTGCATTAATTGTTATTTTCATTGGAAAAGGGGAGTGTTAGAGTGTGTTTCCATACTGTCATGCAGTGTACAGAAGAAAAAAGTAAACTACTGAGGGAAAATATTCTAATCAGGCATATTAGGACACTTACATTTTTTAAACCAAGTCTCTAGAGAATGCTGCTATGGCTCAGTTTAAAAACTGGGAAACATGAACTACTAAGAAATTATGAAATCATTCTAGCAATGTTAATAATGAGACCCGGATAAAAGAAATCTGGGCCTTCATTCAAGAATACAAATAACAAGTTGTGCTAGATAAATTTGTTTCAGAATAGCTTTTTTCTCTCATCTCATCTTTATTAATGATTAGATATGAATTGTCATAAAATTCATGGAATATTTCATAAGTTTGAACAAGGAAATATTTCATCTAAAATATAGATTTAGCCACTCTAAATCATGGTAAAATTCTTAATCTTGTCAGATAGCACTTTAAAAAATATTTTGGCAATTTCAGGCTGTTTGAGACTGAATTCCCTGAGCAACATGACTAAACCCCTTAAACTGATTATAAAAACTCATTGTTACTTATTGATCATCAGGAAAAGTCTTCTGCTTAAATACAGATCCTGAATTTCTTTTATCAACTCTTGGTGCAGTTTCTCTATGTTCCCAACTAAAAGTAGATTTATGATCTCCTACTCCAACCTACTAATTCACTAATTTATGACCCATTAGTCACTTAGTAATTCCCTAGTATGTCTCTTGTCTTTAGCTATTAAAACCTCAAAAGCCCAATTCTTAATTGAGTTGTTTAGTTCTAACTAAATATTCTAGTTAAAGAATAATTAACAAAATATTCTTATGCGCTAACACTAACCAAATGAAAAGTAAAACTCTTGGTAGAGGTTGGGGGAACAGAACATAAAGGAGAGAAAGAGAAGGAATGAGGGAGAAAAGAGGAGGAAGTGATGGAGGGAGACTGGAAGGGAAAGAGGGAAGAAAGGCACAAGATAAAAGGTGTTGACTCAACAAAACGTAGCAAAATCTTGGGTTCCCTTATACTACTTTAAAAAAAGTCCTGCAGAGGATCATCTGAGGAGATACGTTACGTGTCTCTCCTCAGCAACGGCCTGCAGTTGGGCACCAACCCACCGTGTGAGTGTGTTCCCAAAGCCCTGCTCTCACTGTCTGGGAACAGATATCTTGGGAACAGAATTTTCTCCATGACCTTACTACTCAAATACATGCACTCGGATCAACAAATCTGAAATAGATTCAGACTTCCCACAATTTTATATGAAAAGGAAACTCGTACAAATTTCCTTCATCTTTGACTTGAAGTCTGAAAAGAAAAAGGGTTAGAAAAGTGAAAGGATTGAGTATGGATCAAATTAAATTTGACCAAATGTTTTTTAAAAGAAAAAGGAAAGAGGAGGAATGGAGTGGGTAGGATATTATACTTCATATCTTGGGAAAATTATTGAATTTTGTTCTTTGTCAATATGCTACTCTTTAATTTAATTTAATTTAATTTAATTTAATTTAAACTAGTATTTACTAAAGCCCTGCTAGAAGATACTACAGAGGATAGACAATGAGCAAGACACAGTTACTCACAGTATGGTGCACATGTTGAATTTGGCTTTAAACAAAAACATGTGAGTAACTTCACTATAAGATCGAATAAGTGCATCAAAAAAAAGGCAATAAATGTTATAGATGTTCAAAGTGAGGAAAAGCATGAAAGAACAGTATGTCATTTAACCTGGGTTTTGAAAGCTAGGATTTTAATGGTTGTCATGAATTAGATGTTTCTCCAATGTGTGAATAGATCAGAAATGCCACAGATTCAAGTAAGCACAAGTTATTAATTTTTGTTTTTTGGACATTTGTAAGCAGGGCTGTCCTGTGCAGCCTCCCTCTAATATACTAAGCTGAGAAAACCAAATATTTATTAGGTATATCTCCATTAATATTATGCCATTGGTACATTACTGAAACTAATAGTGTCCATCCCCTAGGTCTTTAAGCATTGCTAAAGTTTTCTTTGAATTACTTTTCATTTTTTATTTTATTTTTATTAATTGCGAGAGAGATAAAAGATGGAGTGGAGGGAGAAGGAGACAGAGAATGAGAGAGAAATTTGTTGTTCCACTTATTTATAAGTTCATTGGTTGATACTTGTATGTGCCCTGACCAGGGATCAAACCCACAACCTTGGCATATTGGGACAATGCTCTAACCAGGTGAGCTACTCTGATGGGCTCTGAATTACCCTTTTACATTCTCTAGTGTTTTGGGAGTCTGCCATCCTCTCCTTCTACCTAAGAAGCTCCTCTCCTCTTTAGGGTAAATGACAGTCTTATATGGTAAATTTTAGTCTGCCAGTGTATCTTGATAAACAACAAAAAATGACAAGAACTTGCTTCTCTAACAGTCAGGTTTTGTTCTCTTTTGTCAGAAGATATTCTGAAATTATAAACAACATTTTATTTACCAGCTCAGTGTTTGTTTACTAATTACTTCATTCACAGGGTAGTATATTCAAATACCATGTTATTTAATTTTTGGACAAAATATAAATATTGCTTCATAAAATAGTTATGAATCATACTTTAATATTTAATGCATCATAATCCTAAATTTGATTATAGATAGGAAGGAAAGCATGACTAATTAGTTTACACAGCAAATTAAATATAGATAACTTTACTTCTCTCTATCTTTTAATATATGAACAGTACATATTAATTATACTCAGCATAAGTCATGCTAATAGAATATTTTAAATAATTAAATTCTAGTTCAAAGGGATTAGAGACTTTAATACTTAGTGTTATCCAGCAGTTCAGAGCCAGGGTTAGACTTGGCTTTGAGTCGATAACCCTGGCTCTGAAGAGACTTGTCTATAGAAAATAGACAAAAATGTCTATTTTCTTCAACTGGTTTTCTTAGTAATAAGAGCTTATGACATGAAAGCTTAGTTTTTAGAAGTGCCAGCATTTAATTCATGTTTTCTTTGATGGCATTTTTGCTCATGCCTTTAGTGACATAGTCTGTATTTTTTAAATAAACTGACTTGATCATTGATTTTTATTTTGAAAATCTATGACCTCTTGAGATAATTGATAGATCCTAGGGCATCTTGAGCAGAGGCTGAGCATTTCTGGCCTATTACTTACAATGTGTCAAGCAATTACTGTGTGCTCGTCACTATTTTAAACATATTTTTAAATGACTATTTATTTTTAGAGAGAGAGGAAGCGAGAGAGAAAAACATCGACATATGAGAGAAACATCAATTGGTTGCCTCTTGCATGCATGCCCCAGCGGGGGACCTGGCCTGCAACCCAGGCACGTCCCCTGACTGGGAACCAAACCAGCAACCCTTTGGTCTACAGACCAGTGGTCAATCCACTAAGCCACACCAGCCGGGGCTAAGCTTATTGTGTTTCTAATTTTTGTGTATGATAACCCATAGGTTGGTGTTAGTAACCCTAGTTTACAGATGAGAAAACAGAGAGGCTGAAATCACCCAGCTGATAAATGTTGGAGCTAGCAATGTAACTTAGGCATGTCGGACTCTAAAGTCACTTTGTCTTAGTTACTGCCTATAGCAGTGGACATGTCTCTGAAAAATTACTATTCTCTGGCCTGACCTTTCAGATGAATGTCACCAGCTGGGGTGGTTGGCTTGATATGCTTAAATTGTACTAATATCAAGCTATTGTTTGGAAGCAGAGTCCTTTTACTGCTCAGTGTAGAAGGCAATCCACACCGATTTCAGCATAATGTTTATCATATCACAGAATTGTATACTATACATTTTGGTACATCCTGTGCAGTAATTGTTACAGTTTAGTTCTTTAAAATCTCTTAAAAGGATCTATAAATACAAACATAATTTCCTATAGCTTTGTGTTGCTTTTTTCATATGTAACTCTTCTATGGGCTTAATTTAAAAATAGTAATGGAAAGAATCTTGCACTGCATTTAAAAGATTTCCTCATTATTAGGGTATACCACACAGAATTCTAATTTTTCAAGGTAGGTAAGTCAAATGTCAGAAATTTCATACAGTAATTTTAATATAATGATATTCTTAACAAAGTTGACTTTTAAATAATTTGTAGTTGGATTAGCTTGCCAATACTTAGCTTATTCCATTAATGCGGGAAATGAACACAGTTCCTGCTCTTAGGGTGTGCACACCTCTGCTTCGGCACCTAGAAAGATCTTATCCCAGAGAAATGACTTCAGTGATAAGTAACCGTCTCCTTTTCAGTTGAATATTTCTTCCTTTTGCTACAGATTTATTTAAAGAATATGAGGAATGACTTATGAATTGAGGACTGAAATCTTGTTTTTACTGTTCGTAAAAAATTTTGATGACATGATTGGTTCAGCATGTACCAATGATGTATGAATTATTAATAGCTAGATTTTATGGCTTTCAGATTTCTAACTTCTCGTTACTATGGCAACACAGCAGTTCCTGGCTGTACCTTATTCTTAAACTTAACACATGTCTTAAATATAGTTAAACTGCAGTGAAACTTTTATCGGTATCGTTCACAGTTAAAACCTAGATGACTATGAAATATTTAGCATTCCAGGTAATCATTCCAGAGACTTCAAGCACAAAGACCGAGTTAACATTTCTGCATGCTTCTTGTTCTTTTTATCTTTATCCCTGTTAAACAGAAAGATCAAGAATAATATACAAATGTACCAATATAAACCCTAATAAGTGTCAATATATTTTACCAAAACAATCATAAACTGTCAATACTTAAACAGACAAAAAATGGAGAGTATAATACAAGTTATAAAAGTACCCAAGACATTTGTAATAACTTTAAAAAGCCATAATCACTGGAAGTGGGTTTGATCTTAAATAGTTTTACTTTAAGTTTACCATTATGATTAACAGTTTTAGTTATAGATGCATTTGAAGGAATTTTAGATTACAAAGAAAAACAACTATGACCATTGTTTAATGATAATTATTTAAATTACAGTGTGACACTTGTAAGTTTATTTCAATATTTTTCCCACAACAAATGGAAGTGATTCTGAATTTTACTTAAAGTAAATTAAAAGAAGCTAGTGTTTCTCTTTTGACAGCTACTAATTATAAGCATTCTGGTTTTTTGTTGTTGCTTGTACTATGCATGTTGCGTGGTTCTCCTGATGAGCCAGAACAAGTAAGCTAGTAACTTTCTGATATGGTCATTGATCTACTCGAAATATTTTGAAGATAATTTAAATATATCTAGAAAGGAAAGTTTAGTAAGGGTACTTTAAGTGCTTATCAATTATGTATAACTTTGGTAGAACTAGAAAAACTTGAGCTAGCTTAAAATGTTAAATTCCAAGCCTTAGAGTTAGAAAAAGGATCACATGCAAATAAATCATATAAACATTGGATGTAGGGTTCCCCATTTCCTTGTACTTTCAAATAAATTCTTGATATAGCCTTTCTAGAGGATTCTGTGGTAACTTCAACTTCATAATATTTTTAAATAATATATATATATTATATATATAATATATATAATATTATATAATATATATATAATCATTGTTCAAATACAGTTGACCCCATTTTTCTTCACCACTTCTCTCCCCACCCCACCTACCACCCTCTATCCCTACACACTTTGGCTTAGTCCATGGGTTCTTTATCCATGTTCCTTAATGATCCTTTCCCTACTTTCTTCCATTATCTCCTTCTCCCTTCCCCTCTGGTTACTGTCAGTTTATTCTTTATTTCCATGTCTCTGGTTATATTTTGCTTATTTGTTTGTTTTGTTGATAAGGTTTCACTTATAGGTGAGAACATATGGTATTTGTCTTTTACTGCCTGGCTTACATCACTTAGCATAATTCCATAATTCCATAAACTCCAGTTCCATCCATGCTGTCATGAAGAGTAGGAGCTCCTTTCTTTCCATTGTGTAAATGTATCACAGATTTTTGATCCACTTACTTACCGATGGGCACCTAGGTTGCTTCCAACACCTAGCTATTGTAAATTGTGCTGTTATGAACATTGGGGTGCATAGGTTCTTTTGAATTGGTGTTTCAGGATTCTTAGGGTATAATCCCAGCAGTGGAATTACTGGGTCAAAAGGCAGTTTCATTTTTAGTTTTCTGAGGAAATTCCATACTGTTTTCCACAGTGGCTCCACCAGTCTGCATTCCTACCAACAGTGCACTAGGATTCCCTTTTCTCCACATCCTTTCCAGCACTTGTTTCTTGCTTTGTTAATGATGGCCATTCTGACTGGTGTGAAGTGGTATCTCATTGTAGTTTTAATTTGCATCTCTCTGATGGCTAGTGATGCTGAGCATCTTTTGAAATGTCTATGGGCCCTTTGTATGTTCTCCATGGAGAAGTGTCTGTTCATGTCCTTTGCCCATTTTTTAATTGGATTGTTTGTCTCCCTCAAGTGGAGTCATGTGAGTTCTTTATATATTTTGGAGATCAAACCCTTGTTCGAGATTTCATTGGCAAAAATATATTTTCCTATACAGTTGGTTCCCTTTTCATTTTGCTGATGTTTTCTTTAGCTGTGCAGAAGCTTTTTATTTTGATGAAGTTCCATTTGTATATTCTTTCCTTTATGTCCCTTGCTCTAGGAGACACATCGGTGAAAATATTGCTATGTGGAATATCTGAGATTTTTCTTCCTATGTTCTCCTCCAGGACTTTTATGGTGTTGTGACTTATATTTAAGTCTTTTATCCATCTTGAGTTATTCTGGGGTATGGTGTAAGTTGGTGGTTGAGTTTCACTTTTTTGCCTGTAGCTGTCCAGATCTCCCAATGCCATTTGTTGAAGAGGCTATTTATACTCCATGTTATGCTTCTTCTTCCTTTGTCGAATATTAATTGACCATAGAAACTTGGCTTTATTTCTGGGGGCTCTCTTCTGTTCCATTTATCTACATATCTGTTCTTATGCCCGTACCAGGCTGTTTTGATTACTGTGGCCATATAATATAGTTTGATGTCAGGCATGGTGAACTCCCCTACTTTGTTCTTCTTTCTCAAAATTGCTGGAGCTATTCAGGGTCATTTATGGTTCCATATACATGTTTGAAATGTTTTTTCTATACCTGTGAAAAATGTCATTGGTATTTTAATAGGGATTGCATTGAATCTATAAATTGCTTTGAGAAGTATGAACATTTTGATGATGTTAACTTTTCCAATTCATGAACAGGGTATATGCTTCTATTTATTTGTGCCTTCCTTAATTTCTTTCTTCAGTGTTGTGTAGTTTTCTGAATACAGGTCTTTTACCTCCTCGGTTAGGTTTATTCCTAGGTCCTTTATTTTCTTATTGATATAGCAAGTGGGATTTTTTCCCAGTTTCTGATTCTGATATTTCATTGCTGGTGTACAAAAATGCCTTTGATTTCTGAATATTGACTTTGTATCCTGCTGGTTTGCTAAATTCATTTATTAGGTCAAGTAGTTTTTGCTGAAGTCTGTAGGGTTTTCTATGTATACTGTCATGTCTCTGCAGACAATGACAGTTTTACTTCCTCCTTTCCAATTTGGATGCCTTTTATTTCTTCTTCTTGTCTGATCACTGTGGCTACAACTTCCAATACTATGTTGGACGGAAGTGGTGAAAGTGGACAACCTTGTCTTGCTCCTGATCTTAGTGGAAAGGCTTTTAGTTTTTTCCATTGAGTATGATGTTGGCGGTAGGTCTCTCATGAATGGCCTTTATTATGTTGAGGAATGCTTCCTCTATTCCCACTTTGCTGAGAGTTGTTATCATAAATGGGTGCTGTACCTTATCAAATGCTTTTTCCACATCTATTGATATGATCATGTGATTTTTGTCTTTTGTTTATGTGATGTATTACATTTACTGATTTGCGAATATTGTACCTTCCTTACATCCCTGGGATGAATCCCACTTCATCATGGTGCATGATCTTTTTAATGTATTGCTGGATGCAGTTTGCCAATATTTTGTTGAGGATGTTTGCATCTGTGTTCATCAGCGATATTGGCCTGTAGTTTTCTTTCTTTGTTGTGTCTTTATCTGGTTTTGTTATTAGGATGATGCTGGCCTCATAAAAAGAGTTTAGTAGTCTTCCCTCTTCTTGGATTTCTTGGAATAGTCTGTGAAGGACAGGGGTTAGCTCTTAACAGTTTTGTGAGGTTCTCCTGTGAAACTATCCAGTCCGGGACTTTTGTGTGATGGGAGTTTTTTGATTACTGCTTCAGTTTCACCAGCTGCTATCAGTTCATTTAGACGTTCTGCTGCTTCTTGATTCAGTTTTGAAAGATTATATTTTTCTAGAAATTTGTCCATTTCACCCAGATTTTCAAATTTCTTGGCATATAGTTGTTCATAGTAATTTATTACAATCTTTTGTATTTCTGCGGTATCAGTTGTGATTTCTCGTCTTTCATTTCTGATTGTGTTTATTTTGGTCTTCTCTCTTTACTTCTTGATGAGCCTGCTTAAAGGCTTATCGATTTTGTTTATCATTTCAAAGAATCAGCTCCTGGATTTATTGATCCTTTGAATTGTTCTTTTAGTCTCTATGTCAATTAATTCTGCTCTAATCTTGGTTATTTCCTTCCTTCTACTTGCTCTGGGCTTTGTTTGTTGTTGTTTCTCCAGTTCTTGTAGATGTAGGATTAGGTTGTTTATTTGAAATGTCTCTGTCTTTTTTAGGTAGGCTTGTATCGCTATGAACTTCCCTCTCAGCACTGCCTTCACTGTGTCCCTTAGATTTTGGATTATTGAGTGTTCATTTTCATTTGTTTCCAGAAACTTTTTAGTGTACTAACTAAAAAACTACTCATTGGCCCTGGTGGCCAATTTTTATTTTATACTACTATTATTATTACCAAATATTAATTTAAGATATTGTCACATTATATAAATGCTTAAGATTATGTAAATAAACAATTGTGTGTCTTCATTGTATTTTAAAAATATATATGGTTAGATTGGAGAGGGAAGGATAAAGAAGAGGGTAGGAAGGGAAGATATGGGGATATTGTAGAAGAAATGTAACCAAAAATTGTGTCGCCACTTTGGAAAACAGTTGGACAATTCTGCAAAAAGTTAGGCCAGTTACCACATGCCCTAGCAATTTCATTCCTCATTGTATGTCCACTGTTTATACTAGCCAAATAGTGGAAACAATTGAAATATACCTCAATGAATGAACAAATTAATAAAATGTGGCAACGCATAC
The DNA here is from genome assembly GCF_014824575.4 of Sturnira hondurensis. Taxonomy (NCBI): domain Eukaryota; kingdom Metazoa; phylum Chordata; class Mammalia; order Chiroptera; family Phyllostomidae; genus Sturnira; species Sturnira hondurensis. The sequence goes on from NW_028082566.1 coordinate 3,151,653, forward strand.
AATGGAATATCATTCAGCCATAAAAGGAATGGAATAATGTTATATGATGCATTATGGGTTAAACCTGAAAAAATGGTAACAGAAAAAAGACCTTCACAAAAGACCACATATTATATAATACTATATATATTAAATGTCCAGAGTAAGCAATTCATGGAGATAAAAAGTATATTAGTAGTTGCCAGGGGCTGGGAAGAGGAAAGAATGCTGGAGCAGGGGGGCAGGGTCTGCTGTTAACTATGGAGTTTCTTTTGGAATTAAAAAATATTCTAACATTAGATAATGGTGAAGGTTGCATGAGTTTGTGAGTACACTAAAAGTTACTTAATTGTACAGTTTAAAGGGGTAAAATTTGTGATGTGTGGATTATATTTCAATTATATATATATGTACATTCATATGAAGATTTTTTCATTGGTCTTTATAAATAGGAATCTGTGTTTATATTTTTTAAATAAAATATAAGTATTTTTATTTTCATATATTAGTTAAGTTATAAAAATAGCTTTGTGCTATCTATTCTTCAACTAAATCATGTGCATATTATAGGAAATAGGTAGCAATTGGCCTACAAAACACATTTTGTAATATTTAAAGTCTTCAACTCTCTCTCTCTCTCTCTCTCTCTCACACACACACACACACACTTTTTTTAAGTTCAGTAATCACTCTTAACTACTTTGGGCTATATTTGCAAAAAGCAAGAATAGTCTCTAACATTACCATAATACAAAGATCAAATTCATGAAAATTAACATTGCCATAATATTATAATCTAAACACACTTTTGTTGGTTTGCAAACTGGCCCCCTGCAGAGAGGGCAAGGAGAGATGGAAAGAAGAGGCAAACCACTCCAGATTGGTAGGTAGCTGTTTTGATAAGCAAGGACACATACATACACTTACTGTCTCGGGCAGCTGTAAGATAAGTAAACCTCTGCTCCTGCCCAACAGAATCCTAAGAGTTTATGCTGAGGTCTTAACTGGGTTTCGTTATGTATACCATCAAGATGGGCTCAACAACACATCGTTCTCCCAAGGCCAGGTCCTTGAGAGAGCTCCAGCTGGGACCCATGGGCAGAGCAGAGCAGAGCACCCAAGGGCAGCAGAGGGAGTGAGGAGCCTCTGATTGGCTCACTCTAGCTCATGAGCCAACCAGTGATCATTTCCTCTGGATGTTCTCCTCCAACAGCTTCACGTATTCAAATTCTGCCAATTCTCATAGCACAATTCTTCATAATAACTTGTTTTTCTTGAATCGGCATCATACGTTTCATTTTGAGTTGCCATGTCACTCCAGTTTCTTCTAGTCTAAAAGGCTTCCTCAGCCTTCCTTTGTGTTTTACAACATGGACATTTGTAACAGTACAGGACTGCTATTGTTGTTTTTATTTTTATTTTTTAAGGACTTCCTTCATGTTCAGTTTTTCTAATGGTTTCCTCATGATGTGATTCAGATTACACAGTTTTTGTGTGGATACTATCTGTATTAGTTTCCAAGATCTGCCATAACCAAAAACTTGGTGTACTGTATTTTCTTTAGTAAATATAAGCAAATAAGTACATATTTTCTTATTTTTCTTTTATTTTACATAAAAGTAGTACACTGCAGTCAGCCATCTGTACCCACAGCTTCCACATCTACAGATTCAACCAACCATGGATCAAAAAGATTTTTTTAAATGTTATGCTGTAAAAAAAAGTTATGTTGTTATGATGTTGCTTATGAATACTATGTTGTTATGCTCACATTGGTACTGAACATGTACATGTTTTCCTTGTAATTATTTTCTAAACATAGTTTAAACAACACAGTATAACAACTATTTATATAGTATTTGTGTTGTAATATTAAGAATTTCAAGTAATCTGGAGATGATTTAAGGTATACGGGAGGATGTTTGTAGGTTATATGCAAATACTATGCTACTATATAAAGGGCTTACTCATCTCAGGATTTTGGTACCCACAGGGAACCAGTCCCCTGAAGATATCGGGGATGACCGTATAGGTCAGTTGTTCTCAGGTGGGGGTAGTTCTGGCCCCCAGGGAACGGTATCTGGAGATTGTTTCTTGTCATTACTGTAGTGATGCTACCAGCATCTAATGGGTAGAGAGCAGGTGTGCTTCTAGACATCCTACGGTACACAGGATGTCCTGCCACAACAAAGAGTCATGCAGTTCAGTATACCCACATTGCCACCGTAGAGGAACCCTGCTGTACATCCATTTTTGTGGGTTTTTCAACTTAACAGTATCTTATGGATATCACTCCATATCGATATAGAGATTTCCGCATCCTCTTTTATAACTACATGGGGTAGGTATTATAGCTTACTGAATTTATCCACTTTGAGCATTTAGGTTGTTTCCAATATTTTGCAATTACAAATAATACTGCAGTGGATAACCTTATGAACTTTTTGTTGTTGTCACCGTTAGTGTTTTTGGAAATCTATCTTTAAATTCTTAGAAGGGTGTCAAACACCAAGTGATGTATTCGTTTGCCTAATCCCCTCCTAAGGGTTGTAAGATCTTACACTTTCCCCATTGTGCGAAAGCACCTATTTCTCCATGGGCTGGAATGAAATGCCAGGTTTTGACCCTCCGCCAGTCAAGCATGAAGCTCAGGGTAGTTTTAATTTGTATTTCTCTTATTATGAATGGGATTTTTAAAAAAGTTTTGTTTGTTCACATTGCTGGGTCAAAAATCCTAAATTTTTCAGTAAATCTTTACATGAACACAACAGTATGTTACCCTGCCATACCTGAGAGGAAACTACTCATCATTAGGAAGAAAATGTAACCCTAGAAATGTGGTGTTGAAAGTCCGCTGTGGAGTTTTCAGTCCGCCAGGATGTCACACTGACTAAACTAAAATGACTTTATACTACCGTTTTTGTGTGCCTGGTGTTTTGCAGGCCATACATGTCACTTGGAAGTCTTCGGGATCAAGTCATCTATCCTGACTCAGTGGATGACATGCACCATAAAGGCTACACAGACCATGACCTGGAATGTATCCTACACAGTGTCCACCTCTATCACATAGTTCAGAGAGAAGGAGGTAAGCTCCATCATTCCTTTTTAAATGCATTTAACTTAGGTTTTTTAAAAATAAATGGGTAAATTCTCCGTGGTTTAATTTGAATACATGCTGTTATTGGAACATAAGCACACAAGGAAAGATGGAGTGTACAGCTTTTACTGCTTTTCCATTACTGACGTGTTCTTTTCCGCTTGTGTTCTATTTCATGCAGCTCGCTGGACCTTTTATTAAGTCTGCTGCTGGCATTTTAATACAGTTATTTTTTGTATTTGAATGTACAAGTGTCCCTGAGGCCATCGTTGATCTAGATATGTATAAAGTTTATGACAGAAATATTTTCCTATTAAGTTCTCAGCTTACATTAAACAATAATTTGAGAGGTAATTGTCACAGAACTTCTTCTTTGTTTTTAGACCCACAGTCTTACCAATCCATTTTTTCTCTCTTAAGCAGCATATAGAGAATTAGATAAAATATGGAAACTTCTGTACTGTGGTTTTTCAGCATAAGATATTTTTGAAAGAATAGGAATAATAGTTGCATATATGAGCTTAAAAAGAATTGCTGTAGGAGAGTCATCTTTTCAAATAACTTGATAATATATAATTTGATAGCCTAGAAAAACTACAGAAAAAACAAGCTTGAATTCTACGTTTCATTTTGCATGGATTTTATGTTCTATTCCTAATGCTTTTACATTATCAGAAGAAGCAATGTAGTGTAGTAACTAAGCATATGAGCTTTGAAGTCAAAGTTCTGTGATTAAAACTCAATTAGTACTGTTCTCTGTATCTTCAACTGTAAAATGAGGACAAATGTCTATGTTATAAGGATTCTGAGAAAATTAAATAAAACTGTGTAGAACGTTTAGAACAGTGACACATAGTCCGTGCACAAGGATTAGCAGCTAATGGTACTTTGACTAGTTGTGGTATTGATACTGTGGTATTTTGCCTTTGGTGATATTTGATATTTTACATAGAATTTCCACACATATTAATTTATTTGATCCTTACAAAAAGCAAATGCAGACAAGGGCAGTGTTTCTATACTTGCTTTCATGGGGTTTGTAACACCATTATTATAATGGTGGAAAGTGGGTTGTCTTTCTGTTTCACGTGGCCAGCTCCTTCCTCGTTTTAAAATCGCGCCACAATGCATGCTTCTTGTTAGTCTTGGGTACGTTATTTTGGATAAGTCTGATATCCAGTAATCCAAGTGCAAATGTTTGATAAACATGGGATATTTTATTTTTTAGAAGTCAGCAAGAAGTTCTAGAACTGTTTATAAGAATGTTTCAACCTTAGTAGTGTAGTAGGAATTACTATGGTTATTGAGTGCTTCCTATGCAGAATATAACATGAAGCCATTTCCATTGTCAACTTATTTAATATTTATAACTTCCCAATGATGTGGGTTTTCCTAACCTTCGTACACCGGTGAAATTCAGAAGTTTGATACATTCCCTAGGGGCCTATAGCAAATGGTGAGACAGGGATTCAAACACAGACCTTACCTGAAAGTCAGTGTTCTGTACTATGCTGTGACACTGTGCTGTGTTATCCCCCGGAATCCTAGACACTAGTAAGAATTGCTTTACCCTTACAAATCAGAAAATTCCAAGCAAACACACTTTACTTGCCTAATATTTAAAATATGCAAAACATATTTATGTATTTTAATTTTTCAAGTACAGTTTTCTGCCTTTTATTCCCATCCCAGCCCACCCTCCCCCTAGCCACCTCCTTCCCATTTCCACCCCCCTTGTTTTTGTCCAGGTGTCCTTTATACTTGTTCCTACAAGCCCTTCCCCTTTTCCCCTAAAATTCCCTCTCCTCTCCCCTCTGGTCACTGTCAGCCTGTTCTCTATTTCAGTGTCTTTGGTTATATTTTAGGCAATATGTTTTTAAGTGAAGCAAGAAAGCACTTCCATTTGCAAGGTCATTACTTACTTCAGAAGAAGCCTACTAGAGCTCTGTTTAGACTACCTAATATTTTGCTTAGAGAAATGCTTTGCTAAAAAATGGAGTTAAAAGCTTTGTTTCATTCCATCAGAGAAGTTACAAAATAGGAAGTGCAAGTGTTAACAAATGGGCATGAACCAAAGCAGTTTGTGCATCTCTAGGATGCAGGAAAGACGTTCTCTTATCAGCTGTCTGAGTCTCCTTCAGTCAGCACATCAGAGGTGATAATATGACTTAGGGTTCCGATTTAGGTGTTCTGAGATTAAGCAGTGCTGCCTACTAAAACTTTTGGGTTTAGTAAACCAAAGGACATGATTGATTTAATATATAAAAGCTAAAATTTCCTTTGACCTATATACTTTTCTCTTGTCGTCTCAATTGGAAGGAGGGATTTCTTATAAGCCCAGACTATTTCTCTACCATGTAGAAATCTGAACCTATTTTTCAAATCCTCATTTATGTTTCATAAATGCCATATAATTTCATCCTAAAGAAAAATGTTATTTCAACAGTTCTCACTAGATGCAAGAACTTCAAATCAGATGGCATTTTGAGATTTGTTTCCTAATATAAAATAATAAGAATATATTTTTAAATAGATAGAAATTTCCTGGAAGGAAAATGACATGCGCAATTCTGCAGTTTGGTTTTTCATATAAAATATATTCTAGATACATTTCTATATTAGTAGATATAGATCTGTCCTATTTTTAAAAAATAGAGCATTGGTTTTAGCATAAATACCCACAGAGAGTCAGTAATTAAGAGTGATAAGAAATGGCATAAAGAAACTGTAAAAGCATGAAGATATATCTGCATATGAATCCCAACTCTGATACCTAGCTGTGTAAAATTAGACATGTCAATTTTCCATGAGTTTCGGTGTATCCATCTATAAAATGTGACTAATAATATCTACAACATGTGGTTGCAGAATATATAATGAGGAAACTCATACCACTTAAATGGCACAGGGGAGCCGTTTAGGTTAGTTCCTGTTTTACCCTTTGAAGACTTGCGATAGGCCTCTGCAAGTCTGTTGGCCTTTCCCCCAGAGCCTGCAAAATAAATGTAACTATGTCAACTCTTCAGAGAGATTCTGAAGCAAATTGTGTGTTAATACTTAGGATTCTTAGAAGATGACTTGTCAGTCAAAGGTATTACCCTTAAAAAATAGCGTATCGAAAACAAAATGCTTATACACGAGGCTCTCTAGCTTATTCAAGCGTGCATTCTGTAAAATACCCGGCTCCTTGTGTAAATCACTCAAACTTGCCAAGGTCACTTGTCCAAACTGTAAACACTGTAACAATGAAATGCTTTATAAAATATATATCTTTATATTTTTAAGGTTGGGATGCTGTTGTGGACTGGAAAGATGTCCTATCAGGAGGGGAGAAGCAAAGAATGGGCATGGCTCGCATGTTTTACCACAGGTAAGTGTGCTGTTCTCAGGAATCTACAATCTCACTGTTCTGACCCAAAACCCTTTGACAAGGTTCCGTGTTCTCATCTTTAGTTCAAAAATATCTTACTGAAAAATGAACACTTAGCCTTTTACAGTTTAACAGTGTTAAGTTGTTTTTTTAATGGGACAGAAATTTCCAAGTCTTTTTTCTATTTCTTTTGCCTAATAAGTTTAGTAAGGCTCCCCTCCTCAAAAATCAGAGATACAGCCCATGGAAAAGGGTGCCAGCTAGCATAGGTCTTAATGGACTCAGATAAAGAGGGGTTCAGAGAATACTCTCTCTTGATAAAACTTTGTTCTTTGCAACAAGCTTCAGGTTCATGACCTTTGGAGTTGAAAGACAGCAGGCACAGGACATTAGAAAGAAAAAGTAACACTGTTCTGATTTATTCCCCTGGTCTCTCCCAGTCTTCTCTGAAAAAAAATCCATCTCTCTCTCGCTCTCCACGCTCCCCACTTTTTTATCTTAGGTTCTGGCAATGAGAACCTGAGTTGTGTGCAGAGCAGGAAGTTTTCAGAAAAGTATTACCCACTTTTAGTACTTATGTCTTAGTCAAAAGGACCGAGGATGACATACATGAATGCGTGAATGGACCATAAACTGGGGCAGATACAATGCTCCTGAAGGAGGTGCAGTGGAAGCATTAATACCTTTGTAGGGAACTTTGAAAAGCTGTTAAAAGAGTAAAATATCTCAGCTAAGCCTCATTAAACACTTAGCACCTAGTTGGCCCTCATTTGGTAGCTAGTTGGTTACCAATTATTAAAAAAAGGAAAAACTTTTTGTTGTGGAGAAACATCAAAACCTCGAGAAACAAGAGGAAATTTTAAGATGAACCCCATTTTCCCATCATACTGATTCAATAAGGCTTACGTTCTGCCACATTTAATTTATCTATCTTTTTGAGCATTCTAAAGTGAATCCCAAACATTGTGACATTTTTTCCGCTTATACTTTGGCATCAATCTCTGAAATCTTAGAACATTTTCTTATATAATATTGTACCATAATTGTACCTAATAAAGTTGATGTTGATCATTTAAAGTTATCAAATACCTGGTTTATATTCCAAGTTCATCATTGAAAATAAGCACATAGCATTTAAACAAGTGCATTAAAATATAATTATACATTCATTTCATAAAAGTAGGAAATTCAGATAAATAAAAAAAGAAAAATCTGCTATTAACTATAGCATTTAAAATCTTGGAATAGTTTCTTCTCAGTCTTGGTGCACAAAAGTTGATCATCATCTTGATTTTTTAATGTAACTATGTTTATAAAGTATACTAAAATTTATATCTCTCTTTTATGTGTATTATTATGTAATAGCTACCCAGGGTTTTTTTAAAGTTATTAATGTAAGTTTTTATGTACCTAATGCACAGACCTCAAGTGTATACAATTCAATGACTCCTGCTAAATGTATAATACATTATGTAGCCAGTACCTCAGTTAAGATAGAGAACTTCTCTATCACCCTAGAAAGTCCCTCATTCCCATTTCCAGTCAGATCACCCATAGATAACTTATGTTTTGATATCTATCATCACAAGTTAATTCTTTCTGCTCTACAACTTCATATAAATTAAATCAGGCAGTATGTATTAACTTTGTGTCTAGCTGGAATTTTTGATGGAAAAAATTATTGTGTTAATAGCATGGCATTTGCAATAATATACATGGTTAGTTTAAGAATATAGTAGCAAAAAAATATGAACCAAAATTTGCTAACTTAGAATTTTCAGTGAAGTGTATTTTGTAATGCCCCTTTCTCAGATAGTGTGATAAGAATCAGGTGTAAACTTTATGGTTTGACATTTATAACCAGCTGTTACCCGCTATCATCACCCTGAATCTTTCTGAGCCCTGTCCATAAATATTCAGTAATATGATCACCAGCATAGTTGGTGAAATGCAATATGATGGAATGTAAATGTGATCACAAATTTCTCACTGCATCAGTTTGTTAATAAAATAAACTGTGTAATAAAGAGCAGGAGACCTTAATGAAAGATGCCAACCCAAAGAGATTTCAAGTACCCATAACTTGAAATAAATAGTTGATACTTGTGTATCTAAAATATTTTGGATATAATGTAAGACTGAAGAAAGATACAAATACACCCGTGGAAAGAAAATTTAGTGCTCATGAAGATGATGAAGTTGTTGAAAAGCAGAATCTATTGAGAAAAATAAAATTAAATGGAAATATTAAACCCAGTGAAAGCAAAGTATAATGAGAAACTGCCTCCTCTCATCCTTAAAGGACTAATAAAAAGATTTGAATTGCAATATGAAAGACTTGAGCTTGGTAAAATGGACAACTTTGGCAGGAAGTATTACATATCACAGTTGTATACTCTTTTTGAGAGGATTTTTAATGTTAAAAAAATGATCAGTATAGTCTTGTCTTAACAGGGATAGACAACAGCTTCTAGAACGTTCACTCATCTGATGATACTCCAAAAGAAAGAGGAAGGAAAATCTGACAAACCATATCATCTAAAGTTGTATTTAGTTTTATCAGTCCCAGATGCCAGCCATTGCCTACTATATTTAAGTACACATGCACACACCCGCCGTGCCAAGGAAACAGAAGTGTACAAGTTGTCTTACATCTGCTAGACTAGGGGTTGCTATGACAACAGAGTATGAGATACATACTTCTTTCTCATTCTAAAATGGCCTCTCTTCTCTGTTTAGCTCAAAGCATTCTGAAAAATTAGACACAATACAATATGTAACCTAATTACTAGAGAGATTTACAAAAATTTTTTTATCCAAACCTATCTTTTTCAAGTTTATTAATTCTTTTAAAAATTAATCTTTTAATTATAATTGATATATAGTATTATAGTAGTTGCAGGTTTACAACACAGTGATTTAACACTCATATACCGTACAAAGTGATCAGAACAGCAAGCCTAATAACCATCTGTCAACACACATAGTTATTACGACGTTATCAACTTTACTCCTCATGCTCTCCATTACGTCCTCATGACTTATTTTATAACTGGAAGCCAACACTCTCTCTTATACTTCTTTTTCTGTTTCCTCTTCTCCACTTAAAAATAAATTATCCATAAAACAGTGATCAACTCTGAGATAAAGAAGTAACGCTTAATATAAAACCGGAACAGTAACCAAAAGCCAAGCAGCAAAACTGTACCTGTCGATGTCATAAGGAACCTGCAGTGACCTTTTAGTTCTTTGCTTGGAGGGCAGCTATTAAAGTCAAATAGGGTGTTAAAGTTAACTTGACTCCAGGACCCATTAGCCTTTACTACTCCCCACCTCCCTCCCCCACACTAGTCCCAAACAGGTTACAGGATCTTATTAAAAGGCAAATCCATCATAGAAAAGCTATTTACAATGCTAAGTAATTGTCTATGCAGAATGAGAAATTACCAGCAGTTTCAATATGTATCTTTTCATTGCCATTTATTTTTAAAAAAAAACAGATTATCTTTATGGACAAAAATGTCCTAGTAAATACTTGAAACTGCTTTCCAGCCCTGAAGTAAGTAATAAATAACAGCTCATAAATTGACCTTCGGTCCTATTACCAAAGCTAAGATATATTGCTGAGTACCGAATACATATCTACAGCCCAGACCTTGAAAGAAGACAGGTAAAGGAAAAAGAACTATAAAAATAAGGGGTAAAATGGAAGGAAGAATCTAAACAGAAGGAAAGGGTGATGAGTGACAGGTACCTCTGATAGTAGTGGAAAGTCACTTGCAGAGTAAAAACTGACCTAGAAAATCAAAACTGTTGAGTACAATCAGAAAAATATTTGCTGGTGTTTCCCCCTAAGAATCAGATTGTGAGGCATGGTCACAGTATTACCATGTTAAATACCTTCCTAAACTTGTCAGAGTAAGCATACTTTTGCAGAATCTTGCAGCAGTGAGTTCCATTAATAGTGATTAGGTACTCACATTGTTGATAAAATTATCTTCTTAGTAAATCTTTTTCTAACAACGCTGTGGCTTGTTTGATAATTAGCTACTGTAATGTATTTTTCTTGTAATTACTCAGGACCTTGTCACCAAGAACGAACTTGCCTTCTGCAGGAAGTACCCTCGGTGACCGGCCGTATCTTTCCTATGCCTCGTGTTTATGATTCTGCATAACAAAAAAGCTTATGGTATTGTGGGCAGGCTTCAGAGAATCTACTGAAAGTTTAAGAAAAATACCATATTCTAGTCCCAAAAGGGTGGGATAACTGCTCTTTCGTTTTATCATTTACCACCTTTAATAATGTCACAGACTTTTTTTGCTCCTTTAAAGTTAACTTTGCAATTCATATTGTTCAGATAAAGACGTATCCTTTGAATAGGAAATTCATTAATTTATTTGTGTTTGTTTTTTAAAGACCAAGATATGCATTACTGGATGAATGTACCAGTGCTGTCAGCATCGATGTCGAGGGGAAGATATTTCAGGCTGCGAAGGCGGCCGGAATTTCCTTACTTTCTATAACACACAGGCCTTCTCTTTGGTAAGTCTTTTCCATGCAAATCTGTGATAGATGGTTTTCCTTATGCTTCTTAAAGAATAACTTTTCTAAACTTTTGACTGTGGAGCCTAGTGCCTTTTACTATTTTCTACCTGTATTTTGTTAAGTCGACACTGGTAGTTCACATACCCTGAACTTAGCATTCATGTGCTATTTGAAAACGATCACCACATTCCAGTAACCCCTAAAAGAAGTAAAAAAACTTGATGACGTTCTTTTACTGAAACTATTCGTAATTCTATGGCATGTACTAGGAAAGAATATACAAAGGTGAGCCAAAGTGGGTTTACAGTTGTAAGTACATGAAACACAGAGTTTATCCTTTTGAGTTAATAAACCTATTGAATAATCATAATCTGCATATCTGTTTCTTTTTTAAAATTTATTGTTGTTCTATTACAGTTGTCCCAAGATTTTTGCCCTCTGCCCCACTCTGCCAACCCACCCCCACACTCACAGTCAATCCCCACACTGTTGACCATTTCCGTACAAACAGTTATAAACCTGCTTTTGTCCACCCCTGTATTTACATGATATTACATATATTACATCATCCTTTTAGTTTGTTTTTCAAAATTCAGGAAAAATTTCAAAATAAATATTGTCTCAAATGGAATAAGTTGAAGGAAACACAGGAGAAAAAAAAAGCTTTTTTTGTTTATTTTAAGAAAAAGTAAGTGAAAATATTTTATAAATAATATCTCATAAAAACCTAATGGAATGTCCCATTTTTAAAAAATAATGCCATTTTGCCCTGACCAGTGTGGCTCAGTTGGTTGGGTGAAATCTAAAGGTCAAATCTAAAGGTCACCAGTTCAATTCCCAGTCAGGGCACATACTTGAGTTGCAGGTTCTGTCCCCAGTCGGGACACGGATGAGAGGCAACTGATTAATGTTTCTCTCTCACATCCATGTTTCTCTCCCTCTCTGTCTCCTCCCTTCCCTCTTTCTAAAAACAAATAAATTAAACCTTTAAAAATAATTTAATTAAAAAAATAATGCCCTGTCTAAAATCCTTCTACTTACCCATTGATTTCATCATCATAATTATTACTAATAGAGATTCAGCACCTATTCTGTTCCAGGCTCATTTTCTTTAAGCCTCGTAACAACCGTAAAGAGTATAGTAGTCTAGTTATGGCAACTGTAAAGAATCAGGAATGCCAGAGAAACAAATCAGAAAACCTCTTGAACCCTCTCTGATATGAATTCATTGTTTACTGACACGCTTCCCAATTGATCTCCTGTTGGGGTAACATGGAGTCACCTCTTAGTGTTGGGGTTTTCCGACGTCCGTCAGTGGTTCATTTTGCTATGCTGTCACTTAGTTCCTTATTTAAGTAGTCTAAAGAGTCATTAAAAGCAGTCGGTCATTTTTTCTCATTAAAGGAACAAATAGATTGTTGTTGTTTTTAGGACTTTATATTTTAGATTCACAGCAAAACTGAGAGGAAGGTACAGGAGTATCCCGTGAACTCTCTGCCCCTACACGTGCGCAGTCTGCCCTCTAATCCCCCCAACCAAAGTGGGACACTTGGATGCAAGGTTAGCAAGGCCCAAGAAAAGTTACAGTGACGTAAACAAAATTCTATTTTTATTGTTATTTCTGTTTTTCATATGACATTCTATTACTTTTGTTTTGGTTCTCATATACTAATAGCAGCATTTTCACATTTTCCCCCTTGACATAGAAATACATTGTTTCAATTGAATTTTCATGAGGTCCCACCTGTTGGGAGGTCAAATGTTTAAAAACTAAAAAACCTAAACACAGTAGATGATCAAAAGCATATAAAAAGATCGTTAATCCCTGTCATGTGTTATCAAACACTTGAACTTCAAACCTTGAGCTTGAAAGTGATTTTAGTCTTTTAGACATAGTTTAACCTGGCTTACTTTTCTCATCTTACAGCATGTTAAAACCATCCAACCAAAATGGGATGAAACTCAAATGTCTATCAATTGATGAATAGGTAAAATATGCAATATCATACAATGGAATGTTATTCAACCACAAAAACTAATGAGATATTTTACATGTTACTGCTGTATGAATTTTGAAATCATTTTGTCAAATACAGGAAGCCAGCCATAAAAAAGGCACATATTATTTATGAAATGTCCAGAATAGGCAAATCCATAAAGTGAAAGGAGGTGGGTGATTGGCAGGGACTGAGCAGAAGGGCAAATGAGGAAGGTCTGCTAATGGCTATGGGATTTATTTTGAGGGTGAAGAAAAGATTCTGGTATTGGGTAGTGGTAATAGGTGCATGAGCTTGTGAATATACTAAGAATCACTAACTTTACACTTTAAGAGGATAACTTTATGGTATATTAATCATGTCATTTAAAAAACATAAAAACTACCAAAATAAGCCCACTGATCCTAGTAAATAATGAACTAATGGTAAATAATGATGAGAGCTTAGAGGGGAATGAGAAAAGAGAAAAGCTATAGGGGAAAGTCAGAAGGACTCAGGAGACCTGAGAACATGGGCCATGTCAGCACAGTGATAAGTTCAACAGCTCAGCCAGCCTTGCTGTCCCCACTCATCCCCACAAATCCCAGGGGCCGGTGGCCTTAGCCTACCTTTAGGAGAAGATAAATTGTCTGCTGCCTCATTAAAAAAAAAATCACCTCTATACCTCTCTGAAGTTCCTAATTATGAACTCAAGCCATGAGAAAAGAAATTATGTGGAAGCACAGAAGTATTTTTTAAAGATTTCTATCAAAGAGTTCCTTTTTAAGAATGTTCTAAAGTTTTAATAATTGAAAAAATGTTTACTTATGTAGAACAAGTCATTCCTAAAGGATGGTGTATTAACGAATTGGTATTGTATTTTCTTTATTTTTTTCAGTTTTTTTCATCACAAGCTTTAGAATATTTACTTTTCCCCCTCAGCTTCCTTTCTTATTCCCATCCTAAGTACTCCTTGATTTTTATTCGGGAGCCATACTGTATTATGAAGATAAATTAAACAGATGCAACAGCATGTTGCAATTCACATACATTCATAACATGAAATTAAATTTAATGTAAGCAGTAGAATTTCCTAGAGATGAATGACTTTCATAGTAAAAGAAAATCACAAAATTTAACCTTTCGAAGGATTTTTGAAAATCAAGTGTAAAATGGACATCTTCCTTAAAACCTGCTTTTGGAAATCAGTGAGAATGGTAAACCTATAACTGAAATGGCTTTTCACAATTACTGCTAATGTTATTTTACTTTGATTATGCAGGAAATACCACACTCATTTATTACAGTTTGATGGTGAAGGAGGTTGGCGCTTTGAACAATTGGACACTGCAATCCGTTTAACACTGAGTGAAGAAAAACAAAAGCTAGAATCTCAGCTCGCTGGAGTCCCCGAAATGCAGCAGAGACTCCATGAACTGTGTAAGATTCTGGGTGAGGACTCAGTGCTGAAAACAGCAAAAAATGAAGACGGAGCGTCCTAATTTGCTTCAACACGCTTTGAGAGTGGACTTTTAGGCAAAGGCTCAGAGACACTCTGTTGTAGTGCATGCGTTGTGTTAAGCTAAGCACAAAGAAAAGAGCAGCAACAAATATTTTCTAAGATTTTAGCATCAAGAAAATATATAGTCTGACTTTTCAGAAGAAAATAAACAAATGCATTATGTAAGATTAGTCACTATGGCTTGTACTAATAATTCCCAGTGGAAGCCTAATTCACCTGTAAAACAGGATGTTCTGGGTGAATTCATGAACAATGCCAGTTTACTGTGTGTATGTGATGTGTCTGAAGTTCGTAACAAATATGGGAGAGATCTTCAGAACAGAACAACTTAAGGGCAGCATTTGGGTTGAAATCAGGTACATAAAATGAGAAGTTTGAGTCACATTTTAGTCTGTGGTTATTAGGTTTAATAGCTAGAATTTAGGTTCATCATTGCTGGTAGTCAACTAAGCCTGTGTACAAAATAGCTGACAGTTTGATAAATAATTTCAATATGAAAAAATTATCTGAATCCAGTGGTTGAAAGGAGGAGGAGGCATGGCTGTCTATGCATAAAATGCCATATTTTTAATTTTAAGTTTTGACTGTCTTAGTGTGAGTGCATACCA
This sequence comes from Sturnira hondurensis, assembly GCF_014824575.4. Classification (NCBI taxonomy): domain Eukaryota; kingdom Metazoa; phylum Chordata; class Mammalia; order Chiroptera; family Phyllostomidae; genus Sturnira; species Sturnira hondurensis. The sequence continues at coordinate 3,166,754 of NW_028082566.1, forward strand.
AATTGAATGTTTTGATGAAACTCTTATGTATTTGTTAATAAATTCTTTCATTTTAAAAGGAAAATTGCCATTGCAGAAAAGCAATATCCGAGCAATGTTTGTTTCAGCCTGTTACTTTACTTGGCAGCATTATTTATTGCAACTTCTGCCCAGAAATACTTTGCTTCTTTTTGTGCACAAAGGAGAGTCTATCACATTTTTCCAAATAGCAACATTATAATAGAATGTAGGGATTCTCTAAATCCCAGTAGTAATAGCAGGTAGTGGAATAGTACTTTATAGTTTATAATTCCCACATCATTTCATTTTCATCCTTGTGGCAACCTGTTGAGACAGATAGTATTTTTCCTAGTTTGCTTTGGAAAAATTGACACGTAGACTTGCCTTCATTATGCAGTTTATTTAGGGACAGATCCAGGGATGAAATGTAGTTCTCCCGAACCCCTTGTTCAGTGCTGTTTCCACTACACGTTCCCCTTAAAATCTGACTGGGCATAATATCAACAAAAGTTAGGTGAGCTGTTGAAAAAAATAAATCTGGTAATGTTAGTGTTATTTGGTCACTGTTTACAAGAAACAGAAATGAATTACCAAGTGAAAAAGTCATTGATTGGTCTGTGGTTTAAAAAAAGCCAAGAAAGTTAGCAAATCTTCCAGCAACTATGCACTCATAATATTAATTTACCTCCACAGATGACATTCAGAAGGGGAATTAATTGCGTTGTAGGTAAATTTAGTATTTATTGAACATAATGAGAAAGAATCTGTATAGAATAGTCATGTGAAATAAATCTTATCTATTCATGTGCCCTGGAGTTTGAAACACAAAAGCCAGGACAGGCGTGCGTTTTCATCTCTTACTGTCTGTGACACCATGCTGATAGGCTAGGAAAAGGGTAGGGATGATTAGTTGTTAGTGGTTTAGAATTGCATTTGCATATTTAGACACAAACATAATAGTTGCTAAGTCAGTGATCCTCAGACTTTTCAGGGGATAGAGTACTTGGAACTCATTCGTGATGATTGTAGGTGAACATCATGAAATGTTCAATTTTGTTATGCTCACTGGAACATTTAAGCTATATTGATAAATATAACTGAAGGAATGCAATATAAAATCCTAATTAGCATAACTGTCTAAGATTTTCATTTAGTATCCTTAGCTACTCGTTTATTCATTGTCAGTTACTACCACTTTCTTTAGAAAAGCGAGTCAGGTATCAAAGGTTTAATTAATGCATGGAACCAAAACTTAAACCTAATGAAAATTGTCCATTAATGATAACTTCTACGTTGGCAGTTACCCGTTTTATACTGCTGTTGGGAAAAATCTGAGGCAAGTATCTTAACTTTTAAAAGTATAAAAGGAAAATAAAAAATTATTATTTGAAACGTGCATGATTTTCATGCCTTAATTTTCATGATTTGAAAAATAAAGCATTTAGGACCTAATACATTGTTTTCAAAATCTGAAAAAAATACCAAAACAAATATTAGATGTGTAATTAACCCTTATTTACATATTCTACCAATGACCTGAAGTAAATAAGACTCATTATTTATAATGTACAGGAGCGAAGGATGTTTGAAATTTCATATGAAGAACTACACATACTGCAATGGAAATGTTAAAATTGTAAGAGGAACATGGTTTCCATGAAATTTTTGTGCCTATTTGTTTTCTTCCAGGACCAGTCCTCTAACTGGGTGGGGAAAATGTCTGTCGTTTGAGTTTCTGTGTATGTACTATATACCATTTCCCATATTTTGCTATTCTTATGTTTCATAAAAACATGAACAAGATTGAGAAACTAAGTAGCCATCTTTGAGCCTAAAAAGGAACAGATGAGGAAAGGAAAAAGAAAGGATTTTTCCAACTACTTTTAAACCATGTTATCTATTTGCCCAAACTTTTGACTTCTGTTTTGTTTGTCTGTCAAAGAAAGCTACAAGCTTATGGAGCTTGATTTTTGTGTGTGTGAATTTTTTGGTTAACTTTTAAACTTGGAAAGTAAGTTGTATTCTGTTAAAGTTTGCATTGCATTTCTACGGCATGTAGCGTTGTGCCTGCCAAGCCTGAGTTTAAAATAATGTATGTTCTTGTAAATAAGATATTGTGGAAGCATCCCTTTCCAGTAATCTCAAAGAGAACCATAGATCTTGAAATTCAACCCATGTTTACATTTGTTTACAATGGAAATAATTTTCCCTTGACAGGAATTTGGTGTGTGTGTCAAATTTTGTTCTGCCAGTGAAGGTAGAAGTGGACATGTTAGTTTTTATTTGTGAGTTTGGTTCCAAATATAATTTCATATTTGGCAATAGGCTTAGCCTACTTAAATCTCTTTGGAATAGCTTTTTGATTCCATAAGCCTAGAAAAAGTTTTTACACATTGGTAACGGAATCCAGAGAATGTTACACCCCTCTGATATGTGCATGAAATGGTCGTAGTTATTAAACCACTGACTGAAAAGGAGGCCTTGGATACTTTGTGGGCAAAAAACTGTCCTCATTTAGACGTGGAAAGTACTTTCACATGAATCAGGGTATTTACAGTTCTGCTGATACACATGTCAAATATGTTCTAGAGTGGACTTGTACTGTTTACCACATGAAAATTTTCCGGTGGATGTATAAAATATTTTTATTAAAAGCAAATTTCTTCTTCATTGCTGGTGCCTTTCCTGATGAGCAAGTACAAATATGACTTTACAACTTTTCATCCGAAATTTTCAAAACCAGTTATCTATACTTATAACCAGGGCTTGCATTAATAACAGCAAATGAGACAAATGGTAAAAAACCATTACGTAGCTAAACTAGAATGCATCTATGTGTGAATATATCATAATATAGTCTCCATCTACTGTGAAGTTACTTGAGCTCAACATTCCTTGTGAATGTCTTAATCAGAAAGAAGAATTCTAGTGCTTGAAAATGCCCTATTTCTGTATTTTAAATGACTCTGCTGGGCATCTTTCTACATACACATCAGTTACAAGTTGAATGGTGCACAACTTTGTGTAGTACTATGCATAATAGTTACTGAGGAGTTGCTTAAATATTTATTTTCTTTATTAATTCAACACACACTTATTTATTAAGTACCCACCTATGCCAGTGATTGTGCTGGGTTCTAGGAATAAATAAAATATGGTTCCTGTCCCATCAGGTTCACAGTGCATTGAAAATTAGGAAAATGAGTGTGCTCGGTCCGAGAAAAAGTCAATAGGTACTATCCATTATTCACCAAGGAGGCACAAAGCATTGCATATACAATGAGAGGCAAGTCAAGACAGTAAGGGGAAGTAATTGAATTCATCCAACCTCATACAGCCACGAAGCTATAGAGCTGAAATTTGAACCTAGTAATATTTGATTACAAAGCCTCTGCAACTCCCCATCAACTTCCTTTTAATTAGTTTAGGTCTGTTTCATTATTACTGTTTTTAACTATAAAGTTTAAGTATACTTTTAACTAGTCCAAAGTTTCTGGTTAACCAAACAGGTGAATATTTTTATCTAAAAAGAAAATTTATTTAGACATTACACAAATTATATTTTACACTCTTTTTATTATAAATGATGAATGTGGTCCTATAGGAGGAAAACAAAAGGCAAATGTTCACATGTTTTGAGGAAAAGATGTCCAAACTGGTTCAGTACATTTTTATCGACACATTCAAAATACCAGCTACTGTGCTAGGGGCACAGAAGTGAACGAGTCAGACCTGGCCTCAGCCCTCACAAAACGTTTAGTACATCAGTACCAAACAACTGTGCTGCTGTTAGAACCTGCGATCCCATCCAAGTGTCATATGTGTTTTATAGCATCTTCTCCGTTCTTGGATTTCTTGCCCAAGACCACTCTGTTGCCACATTTAAGGAATAAGCATTTTCTGGGAGCAGATTCTCTTGACTACATACACACTTACGGACTTCGTGATTCTCATGCCCTCCAACTTGATCTAAGTTATAAGTTCCCATAAAATTGGGCTGCAGGACGCTACCATCCTTCAGCAGTAGGTGCTCCCGCACATTAGCATGTTGTGCTGAAACCTGAGAAACATCAGCTTCTCAAGTTCAGATTGTGTAAAATGAGCCAGTTTTGTAAAATGAGAAGTATCTCTCTTGTGTTAACCCAAAATGCAGAAAACTATAGTAGGAAAGTTCTAAAAAGAAAAAAAAACGGCAGCATAAATACTGCATAAATGTAAATATACACATTTTCCAAAAAACACATTTAAAATGATAAACTCTATCTTACTACTTGCGACCCATTATAGGAGATGAGGTGATTAACTATTCAGCCTGTGTGTTTTATGAGATTTAATACCTATAAAATAGACTATGCAGTAACAAAGCAATGAAATAAACACTAAATAACATTTGCTTAGCAATGTCATTTAATTATAGTTAATCCATTTAAAATAGTCAAGCTTATACAGCAAAATTTAATATTCATATGTTGGATATATTAAACTTAATTAAAATGTATTGGGTCTAGATAGTATGTAAATGCATAAAACTAGAAAAGTTTGCTCTAGAAAAATATTTCAGGACTTACATTGGGATAAGGCAAGAAAGGTCCTATAATCAGATGACCCTTTATTGGGAAGATAATATAATGGGACCTATTGCAACATGCAGAGAGTGATAATCCAAGAGTGATAAAGACTCATGAAGCAAGTGCCAAAGTCCTCTTGGTTAGGCTAGCCTGTTGCTCAATGTGGGTCAAGTTTCCAGGATCCAAATAGGTGGGGTCTAGAGAAATGAGGTTAACATAGATCCAAGCAAATACATATTTTTCTGCAACCTAACACACATTCATATGGACACACACACAACTTCTTAGAAGTTTAATACAAAAATAGCATAATAGTTGAGAAGTGTTAAGGACATTCACGTTGTCATGAAACAGACCTCCGGGATATTTCCACTTTACAGAGCTGAAACTCCATGCCCGTGAAACAACTCCCCTTGATCCCCACTCTTTAGTCCCTCGGTAACCACCACTTTACTTCCTGTTGCCATGAATTTCACCACACCAGCTACCTCATCTAAGTGGACTCACACAGAATTGGTTTGGTGTGTGTGTCTGTCTTTCCTCTTTTCGCCTCTCTGCGTAGTTCTCAACATTCTTGAAGTCACTCAGAACAGGCCCAGTAATCCATAGATCCTCCACCTTCGTTTCCATCAATCCCTCATGACCATAACAAAATCTTTTCTCAAATGAGTCATAAGTAAAATTTTACTTTCCTTCAGGTTTGTATAAAATTCAATACCAACAGAAAATCCTACCCTAACAACCACTGGAATCCTTCCCGACCGTAAGAACGAGGGGATTGTTTCAAAGCGGAGAGCAAGTTCCGACTCCAGCCCATAGCAGAGCCGGTGAGAACGGCCAGCTCTTCTCGCTTAGCCACGAGCCCGAGGAGGCGGCTGTGTCCAGCAGTGAATAAAACTCCGGCTCTGGGCAGACTCCTGGGTTGGGTCCCGCCTCTGACACCTGCCTGGTGAGCATGTTACTTAATCTCTCCATGCCCTGGGTTTCTCATTTTTTAAGTGGAGACAATAATAGTCCTGACCTCATAGAGCGTTGTGAGAATTGAATGTATTCGTATTTATAAAGTGCTTAGGAGAGAGCTTGGCATGTGTTATAGTTTTTATTATCATGTAAGCATGTGTTGGTATGTGTTACTTAAATAAAATCTAATCACCACCCCATAAAAATGGGTGTCTGTGATTAGGACATGGAAGAGTGACAAATAATTTCAGGGGAGAAGTGGTCCTTTTGGACTGAGAGACCACAAGTATAAGTAGCCAAAAGAGAACTAGCCCAGTGTCTGATGTATAGATAGTAGTTACTCAATGTGTGTTTGTGAAATAAATGCCTGAATGACTGAATGAATAAATAAATGAGGTGATATCCGAAGAAAGAGAGAGAAATGCATGTCAAAGATAAAACTGCTTTCTTAGCAGTTTTGCCAAGTGTCCAGATGCTAATTGGCATCTCACTGAATTGGATGGTGTGGCTGTCTTTGCAGTGGGTCCCAGTGGTTACTGAAGCCTGCAGTTATGTGTGAACTGATATGTCAATAAAGCTGAAACACTAAGCTTCCTCTCAATTTACTTCCTCCGGTCCCAGATCTGCCAATGCCCATCCACAATAATAGTGTGCCCACTTCGTGCTTATTTTCCCCCCATATGATGGAAAAGGAAAAAGGACATGAGGAAAAGAGAAGATTTGTAGAAAAAGGACAGTGAAGTACCCTGACCAGTGTAGGTCAGTTGGTTGGGCAGCATCTGGAAAGACAAAAAGTCACCAGTTTGATTCCCTGTCGGGGCACATGCCTGGGTTGTGAGTCCGGTCCCTGGTCACGGGGTGTGGGAGAGGCAACTGATCACATTTCTCTACCTTTCTTCCTTCTTTTCTCTCTCTCTAAGAATAAATATTTTTTTTTAAAAAAAAAGACAGTGAAGAGAAAGCTAGTGAAAGGGAAAAAGAAATGGTAACACGTGGTTGTTTGTGCAGCGACAATGGAGAATACGGCAAAGAGAAGAGGAGGAGGGTAATTCTGGAGACTTATGACCTTCACCTTACTGCTTTCCCTCATCTCCTCTCTTACTTTCTCAGGCGAATTTCCATATTCCCAGGGAATTCTAAAACAGGTGCTTATTAGAGCTCATCTTTCTTTATGATGAAGATAGAAAATGGAGATAGACTCATCGCAATCTCTTATTGACATACTTTCAGTTATCATATTACCCCCAAACTATACTGGTCACACCCAGCTGGCAAATCTCCAATCATGTGTGATCCTAATCACCAGTCCTCTTCATGCCTGGACAAGAGCAGCTGCGTGCAAGTGGAGCAGGTCACTCTTCAGGGTAAAATGTTCACTAGACATTCGTGATGGACTTCAAAAGACTTCCCTGTACCACTCTCTCTCCCACTCTCCACGGGCACTTTCTCAAATTTCCACTCCTCTCTGAACAGGTCCATCCCTTCCTCCTTTTCTCGCAGCTGGCCTTTGGCTGGCCCTTCACCTCCTGCTACCGAATCCTATTCCTCACAAATTCTCTTTTGTCCCTTCTCACACAGGATTGCATCTTTGTTTTCTAAATCAGTTGTTTCTAGGACTCATTCTTGCCACCTCCTCACTCCTCACACTCCATATCTAATTTACCACTAAATCCTGTGTATTTTCCCTCCTAAACAATAGCTCTCGGGTAAGGCTCCTTTCTGTCTTCACCACACTAGCAGGGTTCACGGAGAAATCATTTTCCTCCACCTGGACTGTTGCCATTGCTGCCTAACTGATCCTGCTGTGTTCATTCACTGAGATGCCACCAATCTGTTCTCAAAAGTTTCTAAATGTGTTTTCAGTGTGGCATTACACGTACACTAAAAACTATACAAAACATAAATATAAAGTCCAATACATGATCACAAGTTCACCACCTGTTTAACCACCACACAAGTTAATGAATAGGGCGTTGCAGATACTGCAAGAGCCCACTAATGCCCCCTTCTAGTCATGAGTTCCATTTCTTTCACTCCTAGTATAACCACTGTCCTGACTCCTTACACCAAATATTAGTTTTGTCTGCATGTAACATTATGCAAATATGATCAAACTGCGTGTGTCTTTGTGCCCTGGCTGGTGTAGCTCACTGGATTGAGCACAGGCCTGTGAACCAAGAGGTTGCCAGTTTGATTCTCAATCTAGGGCACATGCCAGGATTGTGGGCCAGGCCCCAGGAAGGGGCTTGTGAGATGCAACCACACACTGATGTTTTCTCTCCCTCTCTTTTTCCTTCCCTTTCCCCCTCTTTAAAAATAAAGAAATAAAATCTTTTTTAAAAACTGCATATACCTTTCTGGGTTGAACTTCTTTCATTTAACATTATGTGTGTGAAGTTCATCCATGTTGTAGTGTGTAATCATAGTTTATTCATTCCCATTGTTACATAGTAACCCATTGTATACTTATATCACAATGTATCATTTCATTCTATTCTTGATGAACTTTTGTTTCCAGTTTGCAGCTTATAAACTTTTTATGTATATCTCATGCTACATATTTCTCTTCAAGCCCATCCATGCTAGAGGCAATAGCTAGAAACCTTTTCCTAATGCAAATCTAATCTTGTTATTCTTCTGTCAATGACTTTCAATAGCTCTTAAGAAAAACTAAATTCCTTTATTTGTCCTACAAAGGCCTACATAATCTGGATTCTCTCTCTCCAGAGCCTTTTCTTGAACCATGACTTCTTTGCTCCAGATCCTCTGTACTTTTCCTGAAATGATAATCATTCCTTTCTATCAGATGGTCTTTCACAATTTGTTCCACTTGCCTACAGAGCTACCCTTCAGCCTCTTCATACTTTATTCTTTCTTCAGGTCTTGACTCTGTCTTCAATCCCACAGGGAAGCTTTTTCTTACCATGTAGAGGTTCAATTTTCATAACATTGTATATGTCCTTCATATCATTTATCACGGTTGTAATTTTGCCTTTCTTTGAGTAACATTTATTTCCAACCCCTGACTCTACTGCACTATAGATTATCAGTTACAATAAAGCAAGGACTATGGAGTTTGCTTCTGTTTGCTTGCTTGTTTGTTTGTCTGTCACTAGATTTTATCCTGGCCTTCTGCCAGGCCCACAGTAAGAATGCAAGAAGTAGATGTTCAATGAATCAATCAGTCAGTCAATGAAACAATCAAATTACCACTCTTCACTGTGTATAAACCTGTAAGATTTATGGTCAAGTATCAGAGAACTGGTGTTAGAGTCACTAGGTCATTTTCTGACGAAATTATTAAAACAACACTCTCTTCTTCACTTTTCTAACTCTAGCATTTGTCGCCATGTTCATTAGCCTTACTTAAAATGAGGAATTAGCTTGTTCCATGTATATAAAAATGTTTAGTTCTGACAATTGTAAGTAGCATTTTATGGGCAGATTATAAGTGTCTGTTCTTAAAATAGAATGTAAGCAGGAGATTTTATTTGAACGCTTTCATATTAATGGGATGTTGATCATGGAGTTTCCAGATGTTTCGTTTTCTGCAGCTCTGGGTGCAGAGAGAACTCTCACTGCCACCAGCGTTTCTGTGGTGCAACTGCAGCGTTTCTGTGGTCTCTCTGATGGCTAGTGATGCTGAGCATCTTTTCATATGTCTATGGGCCCTCTGTATGTCCTCCTTGTGGAAGTGTCTGTTCATGACCTTTGCCCATTTTTTAACTGAATTGTCTTCCTGGTGTTGAGTCATATGAGTTCTTTATACATTTTGGAGATCAAACCCTTGTCCAAGGTATCATTGGCAAATATGTTTTCCCCTATGGTTGGTTCCCTTTTCATTTTGATGATGTTTTCTTTAGCTGTGCAGAAACTTTTTAATTTAATGTAATCCCATTTGTTTATTTTTCATTGTAGGGTGTTAAAATTCCCTACAATGAGTATAATGCTGACAACATCTTTTTTGAAGTCCTCCAAGATTTTCTTTCCATATTTAGGTGCTTCTGTGCTGGGTGCATGTATAGGTACAAGGGTTATGTCTTCCTGATAGATTACTCCCTTAACTATTAGGTAGTATCTTTCTTTGCCTCTTTTTGTAGTATTTGTTATGAAATCTGTTTTGTCTGATATATATATTGCTAACCTAGCTTTTTTTCATATACGTTTGCTTGGAATATTTTTTTCCAACCCTTCGCTTTCAGTCTGTGTAGATATTTTGTTCTGAGGTGGGTCTCTTGTAGACAGCATATATATGGGTCATGTTTTCTTATCCATTCAACTACCTTATATTTTTTATTGGAACATTTAATCCATTTACATTTAAGGTTATTATTGATAGATACTTATTCATTGCCACTTTTCCCTTTACCTGCATCTCTCTCTCTCTCTCTCTCTCTCTCTCTCTTTCTTCATCTTCTTAAAGCAGTTCCTTAATCATCTCTTGCCATGCTGGTCTGGTGGAGATGTACACTTTTAGCCCTTTTTTGTTTGGGAGACTCCTTATTTAACCTTCCATTTTAAATGAGAGCCTCACTGGCAAAAGTAGTCCTGGTTGCAGGGCCTTGCTTGTCATTACTTGAAATATTTCTTGCCACTCCCTTCTAGCCTATAGTGTTTCTGTTGAGAAATCATCTGATAGCCTAATAGGAGCTCCCTTGTATGTTCCTGGCTGTTTCTCTCTTGCTGCCTTTTAGATTGTCTTGTCTTCATTAAATTATGATATTTTAATTATGATGTGTCTTGGAGTGGGCCTCTTTGAGTTCATGTGATTGAGACCCTCTGTGCTTCATGGACTTGTGTGACTTTTAACCTCGTCAAGTTAGGGAAGTTTTCTGCCATTGCTTTTCCAAACAGGTTTTCTGCCCCATGCTCCTCTTCTTCTCCTTCTGGTATCCCTGTGATATGAATACTATTATGTTTCATGTTGTCCTGAAACTCCTTTAATCCCTCTTTATTCTTTTTCAGTCTGTTTTTTTTTTTTGTTTTGTTTTATTGCGCTGCCTGGGAGTTTTTCTTACCTTTTCCTCCAGTTTGTTGATTTGATCTTCTGCTTCATCTGTTTTTAATTCCTCTAATGTATTCTTCATTTCAGATAGTATATTCTTCATTTCCTCTTGGCTCTGATTGATAGTTTCTCTGTCCTTTCTCCTACTGGTGTAATTCCCAGTAACTTCCCTGCAGTTTCCTTGAAGTTCCTTGTGGTTCCTTGTGAGCTCTTTGAGCATCTATATAACCATTATTCTGAACTCAGTGTTTGATAGTTTGCTTGCCTCACTTTCATTTAGCACTCTTTCTGGGAATTCCCCCCTTTCCTTTAGCTTGGGTGTCGTTTCTTTGTCTCCCCATTTTAGGAGACTCTTCTTGTTTGTTTCTGCATATTATATTGATCTTCTTTGACTCTTGTCTACATGATGTCAACTTCTGTGGTAGGAGACCTGTGTGACTGATTGGTGCAGTCTCCTTGATCTCCTGAGCTGGATGCTCTTGGAATGCCCTTTATGTTGCTTACGTGGGCTCTCTGGTTGTAATTGGCTTTTCGATGTTGTCAGGTTTTTCTTTGGTGGGTCCTTCCCTCCAGCTGGCTGACTGAGATTCACACTGCCCACCACATCTTGCATGCTATTGTACAGGTGCTGCCAGAACACAACCAAACAAACCAGGAAACAAACCCACATTTGCAAAAATAATGCAACCCACAACCACACTATCGAGAGCAAATGAGCAAATATTAATAAAGGCGTAAAGAGAGTGGAGCTTTATAAGAAAGGAAGAATGGATATGAGATGACTAACTGAAGAAAAGTGGTTTTGAGAGGATTGGAGGAGGAGAAATAATAAGAGTAGGGAATAGAAACAAGATGAAGAAAGAAATAAAAGAAATTTTACATCATAAATAAAAATGCAAGGGAAGAAGGGAGAATGAAGTAAGAAAAGGGAAGAGTTTTACAAATATGAAAAAAATATATTGAAAATAATAGGAACCAAATTGGAGGAAAAGATCCACCATAGCAATATCAACAACAAATGAGAAAAAAATAATAGGAACAAGAAGGGAAAAAGAAACAAAGAAAATTTATGAGATGTCTAGAGCAATGAAAAGTGATTTTGAGAGGACAGAGGAAGAAGGAATACTAAGAGTGAGGAATGAAAATCAAGCTAAAAAAGGGAAAATTTTCTATTTAAAATGAAAAAAATGAAAGGGCAGGAGGAAGGCAAAATGAAGTAGGAGAGGGGAACAGTAAAATATGAGATTTAAAATACAAAAAGAATGAAGGTCTAGAAATAAAATTGAAGAAATGCAACAACAACCATCATATCAACAACCAATGAACAAACATTGATAGAGGTGAGGAGAGAATAAGGGTATTTTAAGAATGGGAAAAAATATGAGATGACTAATGACAAGAAAAAAATGGTTTTGAGAAGCTGGAGAGGAAAGAAATAGAAAGAGTGTGGAATAGAAACAAGTCATAACAAGAGAAAAAATAAAATTAAAACAAAAATAAAGAGAAAGGAAGGTGGTAAAATGCAGTAAGAGAAAGGAGAAACAAAAAAGAAGATTTGAAATAAACCAAAATATAAAAACTAGGGAAAGTATAGGCGCAGAATTGAACAACAAGCAATGAATGTTAAAAAGCAGTCCAGGAGATGAAGTAACACAAATCATGAAAAAGACCACGATGGAATTCATCTCAGTAGAATCTAGTGTTTACCACCATCTTCTCTTTCTGGATTTGCTCTTGGTAATGTCAGATGGTATCCTAGTAGACCCTAAGTAGCCTGTTCAAAACTACAAGTGACCCACAGTCTGTGGCTGTCACCTTCAGATTTGGCTAGTCCCTGATATTCTATCCTGCCAACTTTCCAACAGCCCGGGGCCCAGGAGTGGTCATTGAATGACCCAAGAGGACTGCCAGTACCTTCTCCATCTGCTTCCAGAGGGGCCCTCTGGTGGGATGGAGAGGGTGGGAACTCTTGGTCACCCTTGGGGGAAACTATTCAGTCTTCAGGAAAGATGGTGGGAGTGTTTCCCCATCCCCTCACCACATGTCTTGGTCTGTCCCATGGTTTCTGGTGAATTAGCTGTTTCCTGCGGGGGGCCAATCTGTGTAAAGGGGGCCGCTCTTTCCTGATTGTCAGGGACAGCAGCTCTGTCTAGGCTGGGGGTGGGGGTTGGGCTCACTTCTGTGTGAGGGGACCCGCCTAGCTGTAGCAAGTCTCAGGTCTTCAGCTCCTGGTGATCAATTCCCCAGACTGGGGGGTTCGCTGGAGACTTGACTGATCTCTCCACTCTGTATAGTCCCCTGCTCACCAGCCATGCCAAGTTGGGTCCCACTGTCCCTTTGACATGATTCTACCCCCTTGAGTTCTTTCTTTGCAGAGCCCCTGTACATGTGTACACCCATAGGAGCACCAGGTCCCTGCTGAGTCTCAAGTCTCACTTCAGCTCCTCTTTTAAAAGAGTTTCTGTGCGGGCCCCATGTTGCAGCACAGAACCCTGGGGGGCCTGCTCTCTACCCACTCTCCCTCCCCAAAATTACTATTTATCTCTTGGTCAGGTCTGGCCACCACCTGTCAGAGCTTCCAACTGTATTAGATAGAGTTTCTCTCTGGATCTCTCTACATGGTGGGAAGAGTCATTTAGTATCACTTAGAATGATACCATAAGGTGAGGCAGTGGTAGGGTGCACTCATAGCTCCCTCCATTGATTCTCAGCCTCAGGTGGGCCTGCTCCCTGCCACATTGTTTCTGCAGCCAGCACCTCCCCAGCCTTCTCTCTCCACCCCTGAGGCTCATGGCCCCTGAACCCATCCACAGCCGCCCCCAATCTGTGCAGCCAGAAATGCTGGGTTGGGCACTGGTGGCAGCAGTCGCTCTGTTGGGAGAGCCTGGGCCACCCCCTCCCAAGTGCCCGGCAGGCAGGCAGGCTCTTTCCCACTCAAGCACACTCCCCACACTCTTGTCCATGTACACACTCACTCACACACGATTTCACTCACTCTCTGCTGGGTTTCCAGGTAATTGCTCTGTGGTTTAGCTGCAAGACCTGTCTGGACCTGGGAGCAAGTACACAGAGCTTCCAGCTACTCTGAAGCCATCTTGGGTCCCTCAATTGATACTTTTAATAGTATAGAAAGTTTACTTAAGACTGTATTTCAATGATGGCATCATAGTTTTTTTTTTTTTAGTTTCTAGTTAAGTAGGAATATTTCTTTGCATATTTTGTATGTATTTTAGAATGAATGCATGTTCAATGTTGAAAGATTGCTTTCATTTTGAAGTTACTCAGAATTAAAGTACAGAGTAACTTCAATTTGCTAAATATTAAAGCAAAAATAAAAATCTACCTGAAATATTTTTAGAGATTACATATTTTAAATTGAATATGTAGATTTATTTTAGACTTTAAATATTTGAAATAGATAAAAAAGGAAAACTGGCTTCGTTGCTAAAGGAGGTTTATTTGCCTTAATGTGTGTCTTCTTTTTCTCAGAAAATGGTTTGAAAGTGAGAAACTTGCAAAAAGAAATGAAATTTGTTTATTATGTATTTATACTTATAATATATAAATGAATATTCATATATTTATAAATTTTTATTTATTCCATACTTATTTATAAGTAGTATAGAATTGTAGAGGCATGGATTTAAAAAATATAACAATTACTTATTCATATTTGTTTAAATATCTAGTTCCCTCATCTTTAAAACTGTGTTGTATTGGGTGTTTTTTTTCTTTTTTTAAATGTATTTTTTATTTTGAGTATTGTATTTTTCACCTTCCCATTCTATTTTTGGCTAATTTTTACATTTTCCTTCTTTTTTTTTAAATAATTTTTTTATTTAATTCTTGTTCAAGTACAGTTTTCTGTCTTATATTTCCAGCCCTGCCCCGCCCCATGCTCCCTGCCTCCCTCCCATTTCCGCCCCCCACCCTTAGTTATTGTCCATGTGGCCTTTATACTTGTTCATGTGAGTCCATCCCCTTTTCCCCTATGATTCTCTCCCCTCTCCCCTCTGGACCTGTCAGCCTGTTCCCTATTTCAGTGTCTTTGGTCATATTTTGCTTGCTTGTTTGTTTTGTTTAGATCCCTGTTAACGGTGATATCATATGAAAGACAAATACCATATGTATTGGGTGTTTTTTAAAGTCTCCTCAACGTTCTATGAGTATTTGATTCCCCTAGGTTATTTGATTTTTATCCTCTGATTTTCCAATGTGGTCAGTGCAAGTGGAATTGTATCTTATTATGTAGCCCTCTAGTGGCTAAAATTTAAAACAGGCACAATATTAAGGAAAAAGAATTATAGTTGTTTAAGAGCAAAGAACACCCATTTAGAGAAGGAAAAGGTGCCAGAAAGATAGAAAGTAAGTGAACTAGAAAGAGAGAGGAAAATTAAATGAGAGTCAGGGTTAGGCTGTATGAAATAAAGCAGATAAGAAAGACGTAAGAGGTCAATATTTTCTTAGCAGACATTGTACTAGCAACTTCTCCTGTATTTTTTCATTTAATCTTCATAAAAATCCTATAAGGAGGGTACAATCACTATTTTACAGACAAAAAAATTGAGGCTCAGAGGATGAAATAACATGGCCATATCATACAATTTGAAATGTGTATTACATGGTCTGGAATTTTATTCCAAAGTCTGTACCCTCCAATATCAAGTGAAGTTGGAAACATTAAAGCGTAATCAGGTCAGCTCTAATTGGTGTGACTCAGTTCACTGGGCATCGACCCGCACAGCAAAAAGGTCTCTGGTTTGATTCCCAGCTGGGGCACAGGCCTGGGTTGCAGTTGGGGCATGTTTGAGAGGCAACTGATCAATGTTTCTCTCTCACATGGGTGTTTCTCTCCCTCTCTTTCTCCCTCCCTTCTCCTTTCTCTAAAAAATATAAATAAATAAATAAAAACAAAAAGAATGCCCTGGCTGGCATAGCTCAGTGGCTTGAACGCGGGCCTGCGAACCACACGATCACGGTTCGATTCCCAGTCAAGAGCACATGCCTGGGTTGCAGGCCAGTTCCCAGCAGGGGACGCATGAGAGGCAACCATACATTGATACTTCTCTCCTTCTCTCCTTCCCTTCCCCTCTAAAAAAGATAAATAAATAAAATCTTTTAAAAAGGATTAGTTAAATCAGCAATCTGCAACCTCTTTCATCTCATGGCACATATAAACTAATTACTAAAATTCTGCAGCACACCAAAAATACGTATTTTTCTGATCCAACAAAAGAAATATATATATATATAATTTTGATCCATTCATACTGGACAGCTATTCTTGTGTTGGCTGTTGTAATTTTTTTTTTTAGTTGACAACCTAAGGAAAAAGAGGTCAGTGCCCCTGGTGCCAGGAATTGCATGCAATAGCCAGGAATTGCATGTTTTAAAATTTCTTGCAGCGCACCAATATGCCTGCCGCCGCACACTAGTTGAAAACTGCTGAGTTCGATGAAAGTTTTCCATTTTTCCTTATAGGGGTTCAATTTCCTGTTGGCTCAGTAACTGGACGAGCAGGGGTATGATGGATGGATGTGGCAGGGCCACCACCCTACCACACACCTGTTTACCTACTTACGGTTCTTGTGGAACTGGAAGTAAGGGGTGGAGTTCAGTGATGACACCCAGGTTCATAGTTCCAACAATGATGCATTAGCTCAGCTGGGTGGAGAGGGGGAAAAACCAGCTATAGCAAGATAATTGGGGTTGAAGAAGTACTTTCTATATTTCAGTTCTGAAAGACAGTATTCACATGCAGCAATTCCTCAGGGCCCTGGGTTAAGAGACAACAGCCTTCTCTCACTTTTGTCATCATCGCCATCATCTTCTTTTGCTGCTGCTGCTGCTGCTTCTTCCTCTTCTTCCTCTTCTTCTGCCTATTTTAGGACTTGCAATGCTATAACTATAGCCAAAGGCTAGGGATAGGCTGTGTTTGGTAAAACACGCTACTGGTTCCAGGCAATATAGAGACACTGTGAATAGTTGTAACAATATGTCTCCGGCAATGAACCAAGACATGTCCCAGGGAGTGTCTGTGAAATTCCAAACACTGCTTGTCAATTGGTACAAAACTAAAGAGCACTGGTTTTTTTCAGTTAATTTTGTAATGCTTGAAAGAACTCCTAGTAAATATAAAGAAGAATATTTCCTATAAGGTAGCCCTCACTATAATAAAACCTCTACATGAATATCTGAATTGAAAACTTGAATAGCTTAATTTTGAAAAAATGCTACTAGGCATGAGAGAAATTCTTGGAGTTCTTTGCATAGAGTATGCCCTCAATAGACTATTTGTTGATCTTTGAAGGCCCATCAATTAGTTGTTCTGCCTCCTCATGCTATTTGTGTATTTCTCTCATCTCTTTATAAGAACATAATTTCTTTTAAGGAAATTCTTTCGCTTGTCAGTAGTTTTATTTTTAATGGTAAAAGTAATCATACTTATAGCAAGTTGGAAAGTCACCATCTAACCCTGACGGGTGTGGCTCAGTTGGTTGAGCATCACCCCTCAAGGCTGAAAGACATTCGTTGGTTTGACGGTCAGGACCCATGTCTGGGTTGCAGGTTCGGTCCCTGGTCAGGGTTTGTTCAAGAGGCAATTGATTGGTGTTTCTCTCCCTTTCTTTCTCTCTGCTTTCTTCCTTCTCTAGAAATAAATAAATAAAATCTTCTTTAAAAAGTCAAGGCCTATGAGGAAGGCGTTCATAATCTCTGCTCCCTTCAATCCTATCCCGTGATCTCTCCCATGCGAACAGATTGCTGGGTAACCTCCATACCTTTCTCTATTTTCATATCAATATGTATAGGATGTATTTCCTTTTTATTGCTTACTCAATATATAATTCTATAACTTTTGTGGACAAGGAAGAGGGGTTGTCTTTAGTTTAGGTTAAGGTAGCTGTGAGCTCTTGTCTAACTCATTTCTACCCATTTTGGGGTGCCTCCATTTCAGTTCCCAATAATATCAGTTTAAAGAGGTCACTAGGACATTCTGAGAGTCTGTGTGTGTGTATGGGTATCTTCCCAGCCTAGGACAGGTACGTACATACACGTTCATACACATATTCATGCAACTATGCACATCCATTAGTATAAATGTCACTTACGCCTCTCTATGCCTCTGCTGTCACCTCCTTTATTCTGCTTTATATCCATCAGAAAATAGACGCATGGCTACAGAGCTATGACAGACAACCTAATACATGCCTACCAAGTTCTTCCAGTTAGAAGAAACAAGCTGTAAGTACAATGGGGTGGCATGGTTTTTACAAAATATTAATCAGAAATGATAATAATCCTAAGCCCTGAAGAATAGTATGTTATCATAAAAACTGAGGAAGAAGAATAGCAAGTTCTAGAAATAACAGAATCAGGGTTGTGGGTTCTAATCTCAGCTCTACTGTGACTCACCTGAATGACTCTGGACATGTCGTGGAACATTCTGTGTTTTTATTTCTTCACAGGCTAAACAGGATAACAATGCTCACCCTACCTCATAGGGAAGATGTTTGGACTATCTAATTAGTGATTGTACAGTGTTATTAAAACACACTATGTAATTATGGGACCTGAGTATCATCCTATGTAATTCAATGAGAATTTTATTATTACCCTTTTAATCATAGCTGAAAGTTTTATATAAGGCTTCCCATTTCCTCTACTTTTTTTCTTGTAAAAAAAACTTGCAATATGATCTCTGTGCTAAATATGATGGTTTTCTTTTAGCTATCTGTTGAGATAGAATTGCTGAAACCAATAAATACTACCTCTGTGTGGACACAGAAGGTACTGTGAAACACTAAGGACTGTGACAGGAGGTCACCTTTTACCTAAGAATTCAATAAATTAGCTCCTTCACTCGACCAGTAACGCCTTTTGTAAAGGAATTATCATACACAATTTCGGGTTCAACACCAAAGTTTGCAATGAGCTGGTGTTTCTTTATACACACAAACTGTGATGGATGAAGCCAACTTTTTTACGATGGAAATGTGGGGCTTGAGGCTGTGAACATCACTTAAGACAACAGAGATTGGAAACTGAAGCTCCAACTCCAGCGGTTAGTGTCTGTGTGTATTTCGGCAAGTACTTCCTCAACGTTGCTCCTCTTCCTTTCATTTTAGATCACAGAAGACAAACTAGATAAAATAAAGGTTCTGAGAACTCAAAATGTAAGACAGCATTTGCAGAGAGTCCTTTTCTAATTTGTAAAGTGTTATGTAAATGCTACACTATTATTAATGTTGTTGTTATTGTCTGGTCTGATGCATCTCAAAAAGTTCTGCAAGGGTGTTATTTTCTATTTCCTTGTCCATCTCCCAGAGGTCAAACTGATCCTTTCAAAATTGTGTCAGATAATAGAATGTTTTGCCTGAGTGATAAGTCTGAGTGTATCACAGTAGGCAGTGCTCCTGCACAGGACACATCTCAGAATATGGGACTGATGAGGCCAGAGAATAAAAATTGTTGCAAAAGTCCCTAAATTAAATACATTCCATGGACTCAGGATGGGGAGCAAATGTATCAACTTCTAGATAGCTTTGCTGTAATTTTTAATAACTGAAGCAATTCCATTTGCTTTCCCTATTTTATAATCCAGTTAATATTCATTGATACTAGGAGTTTTGCTGTTTCCCAGCTTCACTGAGATATAATTGGCATAAAATATTATATAAGTTTAAGGTATACAATATGTTGAGTTGGTACATTTACGTATTGCGAAATGATAACCACCATTGAATTAACACCTCCATCCTATCACATAATTACCATTTCTTTTTTATAGTGATAACACTTACAATCCATTCTCTTGGCAACCTTCAAGAATATATAACACTGTTACTAGCTATAATCACCATCCTGTACATTTGATCCCCAGAATTTGTAAATCTTATAACTAGAAGTTTCCACCCTCTGACCAGTATCTCCCCATTCCCACCACCCCAACCCCTGGTAACTACCACTCTACCTCAGTTTTCTACAAGTTGGGCTAATTTTAGGTTCTGTATATGTGATATTACATAGTATTTGTCTTTGACTGACTTATTTTACTTAGCATAATGCCCTCAAGTTTATCCAAGTTGTTGCATTTAGCAAGATTTTCTTCTTTCTCATGGTGTGTGTGTGTGTGTCTCACCTTTTCTATCCATTCATCTGTCATGGACACCTAGGATGTCTTCACATCTTGGCTAGAAATACCATGGCTGAAGCATATGGCAGTTCTATGTTTAATATTTTAAGGAACCTCCGATGGCTGCACCAATACACATTCTTGCCAACAGAGCACAAGGTCTCCTTTTCTCCACACCCCCGTCTGCACTTGTTATCCACAGAGCCTGGTCTTCAGGTAAGGAGGCAGAGAAGTGTCTATGGGTCCACCTTACCTGTCAGAGCAGAAAACTGGGGGGTCAGAATTAGGGTTGCAGCCCCATGGTAACACTGAGCTTTCTGGGGTGGGATTAAAGGAACATGAAGGCAAATGGGGTCTGAAAGCTCTGCTGTAGGTCTCACGTGAGTTCTGAACAGCTGATATCTTCAGAGGTTAGACACGTTATTTATGAATCCACATAGGCTTAGCTATTTGTTCTTCCAATGTGTTTATCACTCTTAAGGATGTTAACATCTGTTTGCTTATTTGCATATTCTTTAATAGATGAGATTATTTAAACTACCTACTAGCTTTGCATGTAGCTGGAGGGTAACCTCACATCAGGTTTACACATTCACCAGGGTGTAAAGGACAATGTGAGCTCACTTGGTGATTCACTCACAGTTATTTCCTTGGTTACTTTTAGATGTTATAAGGTTGTGGTTTCCTTCACACCACAGAAGTCAGTAAGATGCCAGCAACAAAATTCCAGTGGTCCACAAAATTGGCCTATTAATACAGTTACCAGGTGATTTTTAAAATACACATTTCTAGGTCCCAACTCCTAAAGTTCTGCTTCGGTAAGTCTATGGTGCAGTGTGAGAATTGCTGAGCCAGTTGTAGAAAATAAGCCAGGCAGTGAAAGACAAATACCATATGATCTCACCTTTAACAGGAACCTAGTCAACAAAACAAACAAACAAGCAAAATATACCAAAGACACTGAAATAGAGAACAGGCTGACAGGGACCAGAGGAGAGATGGGAGGGATTTCGGGGGGAAAAGGGGAAGGATTCACAGGAACAAGTACAAAGGACACATGACAATAACAAGGTGGGGTGGAAACGGGAGGGAGGGGGGGAGGACTGGAGGAGTGGGCTGGGATGGGAGTAAATGGCAGAAAACTACTTGAACACCAATTAAAAAATAAATGAAAGAAAGAAAACACTGCCCTACCCTTGCCTTGCTTTCCTCAAAATAATATCATCTTTATCACCACCACCATCATCACCATTATATGCCATGCTTTATGCAAAGTACTTTTCATTTAATACCAAAAATTCTGGAGAGTGAGTATTTTATCCATTTAGCAACACGGAAACTAAAGAACAGAGGCATTAAGTAACACAGAGACAAAGGGTGAAACTGGGATTCCAACCGGGTCTGTCCAACTCCACAGCTTTGGCTCTTTTTGATGTCCCTTCATACGAGACTGTGCAGTTTTATTTCAGCAGTGTTGCTACCCCTTTTCTTGGCCTTCCAGCTCCTTAGTTAAGAAACACGAGCTTAACTATTGCAAGCAGTTTTGCAAACATTTCAAAGACATTTTGTTGAAAGTCATTTTAAAAATTCCCTCTACCCCAGAAAACTGGTCTCAGTGTTCTGCATTGACAAGATGTTTGCTCTACCTTATGTCATTATTTTTCCTGCCAGCCAACTCCGGGGCAGAGTTTTCTATGTGCACTCCCCCCACCGTTTTCCACGTGTCATTTGACATATGCTTAAAAGTGTCATGATGCACATAATGCTTTCATCTGTGTGGCAGTGTTGAAGCCAAACACAAAAACAAGAACGTTTCATTCACAAACGGCACCAAAACTCATTTTTCACTGGTAAGAGTTACAGTTCAAGTAGCTAATGAAAACTTACCTTAAATGGTCAATGATTATGATTAAAGTACAAACTCTAGTCACTGTGACATTTACCTACCTGCTCCATTAGGCCTTGGAAGGCTTAAGCCTGGTTTCCAAAACTCCTCCACTTAATAAATTATGAGCAAAAGATTATATAATTATTCCTAAACTTTTGCATTATTTTTCAGAATTAGAAATGAAAATGCTGATTTCAGATTTTTAAAAAAGGGAAACACACACACATATTCATATAAAATAAGAATTTTAGCCCTGGCTGGTGTAGCTCAGTGGACTGAGCGTGGGCCTGTTAATCACACGATCGCGGTTCGATTCCCAGTCAGGGCACATGCCTGGATTGCAGGCCAGTTCCCGGCAGGGGCCAGTTCCCAGCAAGGGATGCACGAGAAGCAACCATACATTGATGTTTCTCTTCCCCTCTCCTTTCCTTCCCCTCTAAAGATAAATAAATAAATATTTTTTAAAAAATAATTTTAAAATTACCTTCGCTGTGTGCGTTTTAATGACTGGAATGTTTGTGTTTCATTACTGTCCTTCCAATGGTCATGCAACAGAATCCTTGAAGCAATGAAAACACAGAAAACAGCTGCTGTGATAGGAAGGCCTGTTGAATCAATGAAAACTTCTTCTAGATGGGAAGGCATCTTCCCCACGCTGGCTTCCCCGATCCTGTGGACATTTTCAACCTAAAATGGAACCAAAGGACATGGGATGGGGAATATCACACTGTACCCTCAGAAAAACAGAAATTAAGAACTAAGAGATGGATTTCACATAAGAGTGTGATTTGTAGAAGTTGGAGACTTATCTCTCTACCAAGGATTGTCTGCCAAGAATCTCTCCCCAGGCCCAGGCCGATGGGTCAGGGCTGGACTTCGCCTTTGCACTCTTGCGCATGTGCAAATACAGCCTGCTCTGCACCCTCCAGGGACTCACCTGCAGCTCAGTAGTGCATGGGTTTCTCAAATTGCAATTCCTCTGCTATTCCTCAATAAAATCAGTTTCTGGTGATTTGAGCTTGCCTCAGTTTACCTCTTTATTTAGAAAAAACCTGAGCCCTCCTTACTAAGTCATTTATTCTTTTAGTTAACAAGTATTTTTTGATCTCTATGTGTCACACATTACCTTAAATTCTACTTTTGTATTATTTTTATTTTAGCAAAATACAGAAAGTAAAGACAAAGAAATGAGTCTCTAAATGTAAAATTTTAGACATCAATAAGCTTATTGGAAAGATATTTCTGAGGAGAGCAGAAAAATTTCACTGCCCTTGAATGCCCAGCAAATAATACATATTGTCCTTTTCCTGGTTTATCTTTAATTAATGTTTTTAGCTAAAAATAAATTATTTTCAAGTCATAAACTTAAGAAAATACCCCAAAACTAAAAAGTTATACAGCAAAGCTAACCATAATCTTACCACCCCAAAAATCACTGCTAACATTTTATTTTTATCCTTCTAGTTTTTTCTTAATCATGTACATATATAATAGCAATAGCTAAATAATATACACTTTTAAAGAACATATATTTTCATGCTATTAGTAATTACAGTCTCATTTCAGTTGAAGGTGGTCTATAGTATGGATAGCCCACCTTTTGCTAAAACAATCTTTAGTGTTACAACTTTAAGGTTATTTCTTTTGACATTATAAGAAATGAGCAATCAATGTGACTACACTTCTGAATATTTCCCAAGGCTACATTCCTAGAAGCAGAGTGAAGGATTTGTACATTTAAAATGCTCTGTTTTAACTGTAAGGTGGTTTGCTATCCACTCATACACTCTATAAACTAGTGTTTCATTGATATTCATTCTGTCTAGTCATATAGATAACTGATACCCCTGAAGGTATCTGTAAAGAAGACATATTATTTGCGATTTAAAAATAACAAGCCTGTCTTAACTATTTTCTTTAGTCTGTGGCATCAGTGACAAAGAACTTCCCATAGCAGAGAAACAGTCTTGATTAGAGCTAAGATTTCAGAATAGTGTCATTTGCTGACATTTGAAATGTGATTAATAACCAAAGATCAAAAGCAGTCCTAAAGGGAAAGGACAAAAAGGTCAAATCCTTTACAATCAGCGAAGATGGTTGTATGAAAAGGAGTGTGGTTGCTGACCAACCACCAACAATCCAGAGGGTTTTGCTGGGAATTGGGGCTGGGAGAATATGAAATTCCTCTGTGCTTGTATTTAGAAGTTCCCGTCTGTTCCAGTGGCAGTAGGTATTATGCCTCCTTCCTACTCTTCTTCCAATTCCTTTCCTCACTGAGTTCCAGTCTAGCCTCCCCAACTTGAAAATAATGTGCTGCTTTCAATCTTCAGGCCACAGACAATCTTCTGATGGCCAGTATCACTCTTGTTGGCAGACTGGAATTCAGATTATTGACCCCAATAAATGACCAATAATTTATTGGAGTGTACCACTACTATCTGATATATGAGACCAGCATCTCTACTGGCCTTATGATTCCTTATAATCTTGGACCATAGCAGAAAAGGGATGGTTTCTTTTGAGACAGAGATGAAAAAACATCATTGCAGTTAGGGAGCAAGCAAGGAAACAGAGCTCACAGAA
Organism: Sturnira hondurensis; assembly: GCF_014824575.4. Lineage (NCBI taxonomy): Eukaryota > Metazoa > Chordata > Mammalia > Chiroptera > Phyllostomidae > Sturnira > Sturnira hondurensis. The sequence goes on from NW_028082566.1 coordinate 3,190,891, forward strand.
GAGAAAACTGGCTTGAATTCATGTATAGTACCAACAGCATTATCTTTGTATTGGGAGCTGTTCAAAACACATGTATTTATTGATTCAACATTTATTAAATAGCCATGAAATATCAGGCTACTTGTCACTGTGAGGTCAAAGTTAAATATTTCATAGTCATTGCCCTTAAAGAGCCTATAGTCTGAAAGACCTGCGTGCAGTCTTTGTGGTTATGTCTAAATGTAAAAGTCGGGGAAATGGTAGATATAGTTTCCAATGAAAAGCTCAGGTTGGGAGTGAAGAAGTAGCATGATTGGCCAGAGTTGGGGCTAATTAATCTGTTATGGTGCCTGCTGGATGCCTCAGATACCAGAGAACCTGAAATTGTTGCCCAGAATTGCATCTGGGTGCACTCATCACATGTGCTTACAGAGTTAGCGCTTAATGACACGTCATGGATATGACAGTGAATTAAGTGCTACCAAGTATGAACAGTCATGCCTTGATTTTATGAGGTCGACATCCAAATCAGTTCATGATTGGAGCAGCCAAAGAAGAGACTTAGGGATTTCTTTGATGTTTGGCAAATGAGTCAGAAGTAAAGCTGAAATGAGATCCTGTAACTGCATAGAAACTTCATTTCTCTAATATGACCTTTTCTCCTTTCTTTTCTTTTGATTCAAACTGGCCTCATCCAGCACCCTGACTCACCTGCCCCCTTCTCCCTTGCAGGACCAGTCCCTCAATCCTTAAGCCCTCAGGACACTGAGGCCCTGGTTGGCATCAAATAGTCTCAGGGAACAAAGCCTCAGGTCTGTTGACCACTGAGACAGTTTCAGTTAAACTAGAGATAACATCTAGGCCTCAGCTGTTTTCAGCTCCAGATGCAGAAAAGCAGTGAAACCAGGTGAAGTGACTCCAGGGCTGACATCAAGACCAGATGCCCCAATCAACTACCCACTACCCTAGTGCTGACCAGTCAGTAGAGACCATGAGCCTGTCCATGGTCCTACTCCCCTAGTTACCATGAGTAATGACTTTTCCCCTATATAACGCACGGGGAGCAGGGTCTTTGAGCGTTAGCTCACCTGTCTTCAGGCCTGGGTCCACTTTCTATAAATAAAACCCTGTTTTCTTTAAGCAAGCTCTTGTTCCCATTTTATTGGGCTGTGAGGTGAACAGGCAAATGGACCTTTAGTCCGGTAACACTTTTTAAAAGACTTTCAGAATGGATTTGTCCTAGTGGGTTTATTCCAGAAGTCACCTACCTGGATTAAGGAGAGCTACATTAAACACAAAGAGTTAAGTGGCAACTAATTTAGGTAAGTGGGTAATCTTCCTCATCAAGTTCCTCAGTAGTTCTTCCAGAGAAGCTATACCATCCAGTTTGAACACCATCTAGAGTGGGTAATGGTTGGTCAATACTTGAAAGGATGACAGTGACAAATCAAGGGAAAATGCAACCGTTGAGATTGCATTGCAAAAGGATGATAAGAAACAGATTAGCCAGGGATTGAGCCACCTTAACCCAGATATTGAAAAAGAAAAGGAAAAAAAAATCTGGTATTGGCAAACTTGTAAAGAAGTGCAATACAAAACTGAATTTTTTTAAATGTCAATTAAATCTGATGTTCCTCTTTGGTGGTGATCCCATCGCTTGTTTTGGGATAACCCGGGTGTCTCCAGTTACCTTAAAAGATATTATGAAATTTTATATACAAAATTAATTTTACTAAGATAATTAGCTGTAGGAAATACACTTGGCTGGAACTCATGAAATTTGAATCCCATTTTAATTTACCAGTGGCCAGTATGATTCTGAGCAAATAAATTCTCTTTCTGACCCATAATTTCTGAATTTTAAGTTACAGGGTTTGACTGATTTATTCATTTTCATCTAATGGTATAATTTTGTCTTCTTGCACACCTTGGGCCCCATATATGTGCGTGGGGCGGGGGGGGGGGTGGAAGTGAGCAGTATTAATGATTTGGAACTCAGAGTTTTACAACTCTCCACGACTGGAGACTCATTATTACACACTAAAGAAGCTCACACTTTCCTTAGGACAAAAATAGGGATAAAAATTGGGATAAAAGCACTGACTTGCAGCTGGGAAGCCATACTGAGCACAAGGAGAGGGAAGAACAACTGTTACTAACGTCTTGAGCCTGGCTGTGTAGGCAGAAGATGGACCAAAGAAACCCATAAGGGGAAACTCTGTTATTTATTTATTTTTTCCTCTTACACTAATATCTGGCTCAAGAAAGTACCAGAATGTTTCTTTATTGGGATCTTATAATCTCTGAAGTCACATTGCTGATTGCTCTACTTTATTCTTGGCAGAAGGTACCATACCCTGCTTTTACAGCTGAATAAAGTCTTTTGTTTCCCTGCTCAGTTCTTAATAGGGAAGAACAATTTGTGTGTGTGTGTGTGTGTTTTGTTTTTAAATTGAAGGAATCATTCTGAGCTGCGGTCGACAGCCATCTCAGGCATGTAGAGTCAAGTGTTTTGGCCAGTCAACCTTTCAACAAATAGGGGAAGGTATCTTTTGGGTCAGGTATCAACCACAGAGAGGCATTCAAGTATTTTACCTGTTGAATTTTAAAAGCCTTACTTGTTGTGAAATACTTAAGTATGGGACATTGTGGAAAGAAGTGTGCAAACCTTTAGGTTGCCACCACTTAAATGGTTGCTCACAACACAACCAAGGTGTGGCATTTGTACCACACAGGTCCTATCTTGCTCATTATTTATGGTAATTACACAGGAGGTGAACAAACAGTGCAAGCTGGAAAAATAAAGAGAGATTGTCAAGGTTGGGGGGAGGGGAGGGGAGGAGTGGGGAGAGAGAGGAGTAGTGAATGAAGAGGGTGTGGTGCATGTTCTGGTTCTGAAACCCTAATGTCTGTCAGCCATGCAGAGGATATAAAGATCTTTGTCATATTAAAACTGCTAAAAATTCTTTCTAAGCTTTTGTTTCTAAATCTTGCTTTTGAAATGAAGCCCCCCTCAGTACACATTAGAATTGTTAAAGACCTGTTTTTCAATTTACAGCAATGTAAACAAATTTTCCTTTTATCTGACTCTTTATGTGCTAATCAAAATATCATAAAAATCGTTAGAGTTGCTGATGTTTCCGACATGATTTCTCATTCTGCTATGCTGCTGAGTAGTTTTCTCCACAAGCACCTGCCATTTTTAAAACACACACTTCAAAAAAGCTTTTTGTTTTAGAGATTTCTAAACTTTTCATTTACAGTATTCTGATTTTTTAAAAAATGAACCTTGGTGTGTTTTATATTCTGTTTTTTTTATGATTTGTACTAATATCTATATTTTAGCTTTACTATATATCTGAAAAATTTGTTAGGCTATCTGAGCTTCAGTTTTCTCAGCAGTAAAATGAGATTTTAATACTTTCTGAAGATCGTTCAGAAGATTAAATGAGAAAATGTAGACAGATCATCTAACACAAACTCTAACGTGGTAGTTTACCTAATTAATGTGTTTATTATGAGCCTGACAAGCACAGTGAAGTCTTCAAAATGTTTATGACATGGGTATCAAATAGTCCAGATGATAACTTATAGATATAAATTTAGAGCTCTTGAGAGTTTCATTATCTAAAACTCTGCATTGATTCACACAGCTTATTTTCTATAGCCCAGAAAGGCTTCCCAGCATACATGGGTTGTGAGATGAGTCGGATCAATTGGAGAAGCTAAAGCTTGGAGAAGGGGGACAAGAATAAACAAAGTAGGATGGAAGTGGGTCAGGGAGACAAAGTGACAATGCACAAAGATTTTCAGAGCCTCCCCAACTTAGTTGCATATTAGAATACCTGGGGAGCTTTAAAAACATTGAACCCTGGGCCCCATGCCAGGCGTTCTGATTTAATTGCTCTGGGATGACATGGGCGGTAAGATTTTTTTTAAAGCTGTCCAGGTGATTGTAATGTGCAGTCAAAGATCAGAACCATTTCTCTAGAGGCAAGAAATTAGGAAGCTACCAGGAAATAGAAAGGGTAATAGGAAGGAGGATAGAAAGGTTTGGATGGAAGAAGCCGACAGTTTATGAAAAGCTTTACAGGGTGTGCAGGGCTATCTCGTGCTGAAGGACTATGCTATGAACTATGCTAAGGACTTAGGCTTAATGCTGAAGAAAATAGTTGCAAGAAAAGGTTTTGCTCTCACCGGCTGCAGGGCTGGAGACTGATTTTAGGGAGCAAGACTGAAAGTAGATGAGTTACATGAGTAAAGATTGAGTTGTTGAGGCTACAGAAGGTGGTAGACTAAGCTAGAGCAATGGTGATGGATTGGATAAAAACAGGGCGATCTGACAAACCTTAAAGGAAGACCTGACAGGGGTGGGCACTGATTCCAAAGCCAGGGTCAGGAAGGAGTTGGCAGGAGATGCTCTTAACTGAGTTAACCCAGAACAAGCAGAGAAGTCTGTGAGAAGAGGATAAGCTTAGTGTTGGAAATACTGATTTGAAGTGCCCGTTGGACGCTGAGGCGGAGGTGTTGGTAAGGAGTCACACAGACTTGTAGGTCTGGAGGTGAGTGTACTGGATACGGAAAGCAATGACCTGTGACTCAGGTCTGATACACACTTCCTTCCCCTCCCTCCCTGCAGGCAGCTCCACAGGGTTGGCCCACCCTGGAGCTGATCTTCAGGGCCTATCCCACAAGTACCTTTAAATTTAGCCCATAGCACCAATAGTCTCAGTAAAACACTGAAGTCGAGGGGGAAGACAAGAGGAGACCTTCTTGCAGAGGCGACTCTGTCACAACTCCGTTTATGGCAGTGGTAAGACACTGTATACGCGCTACAAAGACACAGTCAAGTAAGACACAGGCTCTGCATCCTGCCTCAGATGTTGGTTCTTAGCAGCCATATTTGTATCTGTGTGACCCTGGCCCCGTGGTCCCTAATGGGACCAAGTGTAGCACCTGAGTCTATTTGGAACCATCTGATACCCTCCAGAGAATGTGAACTGAGAGCCATGTCCATCACCGAGCTCTGGGAGGAAAGCCAAAGGATTTCCACTTTGACGTTTGTCTTGGTTCCTCCATCCTTGCTGATGGTTGACTTTTCCTTGGATTCTGCATGGGAGACTCTACTGATAGGTCCAGTATAATATCTGTAAATTCTCATTTAAAACTGGAAACATCCTAAATGTCTGTCCATCAACCTAATGCAGTCATTATAAAGTGAGGAAGCTCTTTACTCTTGAGTACTGCCTTGAACAGTTTTCCATTAAAAAAAAAAAAGAAACAATGAGCCCTGATGGGTGTGGCTGGGTTGGTTGGGCGTCATCCTGGCAAACAAAAGGTCACCAGTCCAATTCCTGGTCAGAGCACATGCCTGGGTTGCGGGTTCTTCCCTGGTGGGGGCGTGAATGAGAGACAGCCAATCGATATCTCTCACATCGATGTTTCTCTCCCTCTCTCCCTCCCTTCCCCTCTCTCTAACACTTTTTTTAAAGAAATATGGAAAGAGCAATATCGATAGTATCAGCCTATGTGAAGAAAAATTTGTGTGTATAGGTATGTGTGAAATCGGCAATGATGCACTGCCAGATTCTAATAATAGTTACTGCTTCTGGATCTGGAATTGTAAAATAAGTGTGTAATATCTTTTTGAAGAGTTAAAAACAGTTCTCTTTCTCTTTATCTACTTTGAATTGATTTTTCTAACTTGTAATCAAAAAGAGTCACCAGACAATAGCTGAAGGTCATGCGGTTTAACATTCATCAATTCCAGGCTGATGAGAGAGAGCCCAGAGCCGGGCATTAAGCTGGAAGGGCATTAGTTAGGGAGGGTAGTCATTCTCCAAGTCATGGAGGGTCAGCTACACATTCCCATTCACCTCCTATGAATAACAACCTCAGGGGCCGGCAATAATTGAGTACCAATCATTCTTCTTGCTGTACAGGTATATCTGATGATAAAACCTCAAAGCATTCCAATTTATAATGGCACAAGAGACTGTTTTGAATATTTGAAGTATTTCAACTGAAATGTTTGAGCCTTGTCTGGATCTCACGGTGGTAGGAGACTGTGCTAACTTGTTTTTAGTGAATGCTGCCAACTGATCAGTATCAGCTTCTAAATCTGCAAACGCTTCTATTAATCTTTTATTTAACATGACATCTAGAAGAAAATTATAGCCACTCGGCAAAGATATTTAAAATATCTAGTCACTTATAGAATAAAAATATGCCATTTAGTTTATGTAAGCCCCCAGGGAATAAGAAAGAGATCTGATTTTTGTTTAAGTCTGTCTACTGTAATATAGGGCCAACGTTTTTTTTCAACCCACTAACATTTTAAAATTAAGGGTTCCCTTTCATCACTAAAAGGTAGCACTTCAGCCTGCACACTTACAATTGGGACAGCCACATCTGGAGTCCATGCAGTTGTGAATAGTCCCTCAGTTGTTTTGGTTTTTAAAGGACTTGCTAAGAAAGGAGGCAATTTTAGTTAACTGAGACAGTGATTTTTTTAGCCTGTTTTTAATTGCAATTAAAAGAACTTTGGGAAAGTTTATTTTAAAAAATGCAGGTGTTACCATCACACAGGTTAGGAAAGAGGGCATTTGTTCTCTCTGCTCATGTGTGCCGGCTAGAGTGGGTCCTGCTTCCTTTCCCCAGGTGAGACCATTACTATAACTTTATAATAATCATGTCCTTGATTTCGTTACAGTGTATTTTACCAACCTATGGCTGTATCTCTTTTCCTGAGCTTTCTATAAATGTGGGTATACTCATAGTTTTGTATCAAATGTTTCTCTCAATGTGATGATTATGAGGTATATCCATGTTTGTGCATACCTGTAAATTGTTCGTTTTCGACTAATACTCCAGAGTAAGAACATACCATTTTGTTGTTTTCCTTTTTAAAAATAGTTTATTTATTTTTAGAGAGAGGGGAAGGGAAGGATAAAGAGTGGGAGAGAAACATCAATGTGTGGTTGCCTCTCATGTGTCCCCTACTAGGGACCTGGCCTGCAACCCAGGCATGTGCCCTGACTGGGAATCAAACCACGATCCCTTGGTTCACAGGCCCATGCTCAATCCACTGAGCTACACCAGCCAGGGCTTGTTGTTCTACTTTTAATACACAAACAATATAAAGACTCTTTAAGACCTAAGGTAAAATATAACTTAGTGTGAACTTAAAAATTGTATACACTATTGTACACAAAATTTTACCTTTAAATGATTTGTATAAAATAGAGATCTCTAATGCAACATTGTCCAATAGTACTTTCCATGATGATGGAAATGGCTCAAAAATCACTCTCCGTCACTCTGGCTGGTGTAGCTCAGTGGATTGAGTGTGGGCCTGCGAACCATACGATTGAGGTTCGATTCCCAGTCAGGGCACATGCCTGGGTTGCAGGCCAGTTTCCAGCAGGGGACTCACGAGAGGCAACCATACATTGATGTTTCTCTCCTTCTCTCCTTCCTTTCCTCTCTAAAGATAAATAAATAAAATCTTTTTTAAAAAATCACTCTCCGTCTACCATTTTCTCTCAGTTTATCCCTGTTTTTTTTCATTGCATGAGATATTTTATAAAGTTGCCTGCCTTTGGAAAGCAGCTATTCTTAATGAGCACCCACAAATTAAACAGAAAAGCTAGGATAGAATTTCTCACAGGAAAATTCATTAAGAGAATTGTTAGGTCTGAATCTATCCATGGAAATCCTTGACACAGCAAAGCATTTATACCTCAAGTGAGAGGAATAACCGCGGAGGACACCACCCCCTGCACGCTTTGCCCCAGTTAGGCTGACACTGCCGCTGTGCAACAGGTGCACAGAATTGTTTTCCTTTTTAAAATAATTGTAGATAGCCTCCCTGACCTTCCCCACTCAGTGGGTGGTCCCAGGCCTTGAGCGGAAACAAGGCAGAGAGGAAGTGGTCCTGTCACCGAACTCTTCTCACAAATGAACAGTTTCAAGAACTAATTCAGCAAAAACAATTGTGATTTACTATCATCGCTGAGTTGAACCACGTGAACTACTGCTTGGCAAAAGTAAATCAACAAATGCTCAAAACTGAAGAAGTATTTGTGTGATGTACTATGGAAAGCATTAATCAAGGAAACTTCACAAGTAAACTTAGCAGCAACAGAATGAAACATGTTGCTATCTAAAGGCATTAAGTTACATATTAATATAAAGAGCAAATATAACAATAGTTTACTCTGCTTTTTGTTATGCAAGGAAGGACTTTTAAATCAATTTATAAAACACTAAATAATAAATTATCACAGACAGTTTCAAAATTAGCTAATGTTTCTAATAATCAGATGCCTCCTTTCACATGGTCCCTTCCTTGCTTAGTTAACAAAATCTTGGGGGTGACTACTGTTCCCCTGGCTTGGTCCAAGCCTGGAACTGGACGTGACTGGCAGTACCATTGACAGCTCCAACTCTGCACAGGTAGTCAGGGGGGAAGTTCAGAAACACAAACAAAAAACAAAGAGTATGATACATTTACTAAAGTAAGAGAGGTTAGAATACTGAGTATAGAAAACAATCAATATGGTAACAGTTGAAAGTAATATAAAATTGTAATAAATCAGTTTCTTTATTAATAGCAGGTTACATAGAAAATATGATTTGGAAAATGGAGTTTCTGGCTAAAATGTCATTTCTAAAACTTTGTGCCTCTACTACTGTGATTAGGCAAAAGTTTCCTGTGACTATAAAATTAAATCTCATTACCAGAGGGATTTCATAAGATTGATAGCATAAATGGAAATTTAAATTCAAAGTCTAAGTTCTGTTGATATAAAGATGCAAAGTGTAAAAAAGTAAAAAAAGAAAACCCACAGCATCTAGAAATAAACACTTTAAATTTATAGGAAAAGAGCCAAAATGCTTTGTACTTAGGTATGTAATGAGTCTCACAACCCGGGCTTTAATTCCACTGAAATATTTGGAAGTCATTCTCACTGAGCTGGCCAATTCCCCATGTAGAGGGTGAATAGAACCATCTCAGCTCTAACTGAGCACAAAGATTTCCAAAACAGGAAACAATCTGCCTGGCACATTCTCACACCTGACAGCAATTTCCTTGTCTGAATGAACGTATTTGTATTAAACTGGGAAACATTTCTGAACCTGGTTTACTGGCTAGCAAACCATGCTCTTGGACAGTGTTTTCACTATTTGCTAGCATTAAATGACAGCAAACATGTGCTAGAAAGAACTCTATTTCGACTTGATCTATTTTTTTTCACCCTCAACATTTCTGAGTAACCAAGAAAATTGTTTATGGTAAAATCTTTCCTGAATTTTATCATAAAGAATAAACAGCCGCAGGAATTATGTAGGTTTTTTTATTAAATATATACCAATATTATGAACTGAAATTGATTATATATTAGGATAGATAATTCCAAATGTCCAAATTGCCAAGCATGAACTATTATTTTTAGATTAAATTCTTTTTATTCCAACACTGAAGATAAGCACAATAGAGTGAAGGATTTTGTAAAACAAAGGTGTTTACCAAGGTGAAGATTTAAGGTAATAAATAATGATGGTTAACCAGTGCAATCTATGTTTTATTTTTCCATTCATCTGCTCTGTTTTTAGAATACATACGTAACAATCACTGAACTTATGCTGGGAAGAAAATAGTTTTAATTATTAAAGATCTCAAATTCAAAGTGCCAAGAAAATGGTATGTAAGACCACATAGACATAGTATCATCATAATCAGTCTATATAATAGGGTTAGATTTGCTTTAGTTCAAAATTCACATCAGAGGATTTTACACACACACGTTAAATAATAGTTATACATAGGGTTTGTTCAGAAAGTGTCCATCCATGTAATATGAAAAATAGAGCCATGTTGAAGATGATACAAGAAACATTGTACATAGGACAATGAAGCCTCAGTCTCCTTCAAAGTAGGCACCTTGGAACCTCACACAGTTCTTCTAGTCACCATCAGCTACCCTGTCATATTTTCCTGAATCTCATCAATGGCCTGAGATGTCTTCCCTTTCAAAGGTGATATTAGTTTGGAGAAAAGCCAGAAGTCACAGGGCACCAAATATGGGCTGTAGGGGAGCTGAGTCACCTGAGTAATTTGATGTTTCTCCAAAAAACTCTGCATAAGACATGACACAGGAGCAGGCATGTTGTTGTGATGAAGCTGCCAATCACCAACTGCCCATAGCTGCAGCCTTCTGAATCATGTGAATAGCTTCTGCAGAGGAATGTTCAAGATTAATGCAAAATCTGATGCAGATTCATAGCTCTACTCACTCAGTCATTTTGAATGGGATGGCCACAGGGTACACATGCTCACTCAGTGAATCATGTCTACGGCCCCCACTGACTAGAACAGTGAAGTCGTCATTGTTCACTCATGTCCCCTCCAGCCCACTCTTCTTGGCTGCCAGGTTCCATTGATGTCCTTCAACTGTAGCCATTATGTTAATAATGGCTGTGCTTTTTCTGGACAAAGATATAATATGTTATGTATATATTACATGTGATAGTTTTGAGAATTTCCTTTATTTCAATTTCTTCTGACTCCGATAATAAAATTCAACTGTTCTAACATGAAATTCATAATTTCAGCCCTGGCTTGGCGTGTCTCAGTGGATTGAGTGCTGGCCTGCGAACCAAAGGATTGCTGATTCGATTCCCTGTCAGGGCACATGACTGGGTTATGGGCCAGGTCCCCAGATGGGGGCACGCAAGAGGCAGCCACACATTGATGTTTCTCTCCCTCTCTTCCCCTCTCACAATAAATAAATAAATAAAATCTTTAAAAATTTTTAATTTCAGAGATTGGTTTATAAAGGGTAATTCATTTGGGTTTTGGCATAAAACTCTTATCAAAGTACAAAAACATTCATCAAAAAAAAAGATGTATTTTCTTTTCCTTTTAACCTGCCTGTGAAAACAAAAAAATAAATCATTGTGTACTAAAGAATGTGGAGACATTTTCACTTATGTGCCAAGGAGCAATACATTGAAATTTGAGCCAGATTATGCATAATGCCGATGATCTGGAAAAACAGACAAAACTAAGTAATCTGATAAAAGTAAATTAAATGAAATGAAAACTAGCTAGGTTTTTCTAAGCAGGAAACCCACACCATAAATATTCAATGATTAAGCAATATAGACAAAAAGCTATGGCCACAGGAAAGCTAGGAATAAGTGCAATTGTTAATTAGGTTGACTTGCCCTTCTGAAGTAGTGGGCCAGTCTTCCCTTTTCTACAGTTTAAGTCAATGGGGGATTGTCCTGAGTGCGTTTGCACTGCAGGAAGGTTCTCCTGTCTCTAGGCAGATTCCCCCTGTGCGATTGTTGAAGTCCCACAGAAAAGGAAATCGGTCACTCAGTGGCAGTGTTCGTTGGGTACCACAAAGAGCAGGTAATCTAGCTTGTTGGCTTCCACATCCGGATTTTCCAGTGGTTTGTTCTATGATAAAACAGTTAACCCTCAGTTCAGTAGTCTAACATAAAGGCAGCTTTACAGCAGGAATAGTAACAGGTTGAATTACTCTTCATAAGGATGGCTGAAATCCCTGGCTCCGGGGCTCAGGGAAAAGTACATAATTAAGGGGCTGGTCTTCCAGAGGGAAAGCACTAGGCTGGAAAGTCTTATTATCATGAAGAACTGTGATAACTAAACTATATTCCTTAGTTTTAAAAGGGAGATCAATTAGCCTAGAAAGTAACACTGAGAAAATATGACCACCTAATAATGAGCATTAGGTGGGTCTGAGCATTAGTTTGGGTCCGTGGAAATGTGAGGGTCTGTAAGTACTTGAAGACTTGGAAGGNAGCAGGTAATCTAGCTTGTTGGCTTCCACATCCGGATTTTCCAGTGGTTTGTTCTATGATAAAACAGTTAACCCTCAGTTCAGTAGTCTAACATAAAGGCAGCTTTACAGCAGGAATAGTAACAGGTTGAATTACTCTTCATAAGGATGGCTGAAATCCCTGGCTCTGGGGCTCAGGGAAAAGTACATAATTAAGGGGCTGGTCTTCCAGAGGGAAAGCACTAGGCTGGAAAGTCTTATTATCATGAAGAACTGTGATTACTAAACTATATTCCTTAGTTTTAAAAGGGAGATCAATTAGCCTAGAAAGTAACACTGAGAAAATATGACCACCTAATAATGAGCATTAGTTTGGGTCTGTGGAAATGTGAGGGTCTGTAAGTACTTGAAGACTTGGAAGGCAGGAGGAGTGACTTGTTACCTGTGGGGTAATACTAATATTAGTACCATTTATTCAGGACCTACTATGTTTTAGGCTTGGAGGCAGTTTATCAATATAAATTTATATAATCATTGTGACACCCTTGAAAGATAGGAATTATCTTCTTAATATATGAGCAAACAGTGTCACTGCAAGATTCCTTAATTTGTCCAAGGTGACACAGCTAGTAAGTGACAGGGTCAGCATTTAAACCCAAGAGTATTGTGACTCCAAATGGTATAGTTGTCACTCAGCTTTGCAGGGGGACAAGGTAGTCTGGGTCTTGGTACTATTTCAAGGGGAGGACTTTCTTGATAATGGCTATGTACAAAGAAGACAGTTCCCTGGAAACTTCAGCCAATGAGATTCTGTTTCTTGAGTTAAGCGGTCAGATGCTGTTCATAAGTGAAGAGCCCTGGAGAACTCCAAGAGAAAGAGTCGTTTTGGAGGCCGTGCTCCCTAAAGCAGTTAAGGTCATGTGACCTTCACAAATTCAATGCCCTGGTGATCACATACAAAATGTTGGACTCCACATGAACAATCTTAAGCTATAATATAGTAACTCATTTAATGGTTAAGACTCCACAAACTGTTTAAGAAAAATAAAATTATACTTTCAAATTGTATTTTCACTATCAGTGTAGTTATTGGGAAAGGATAAGTTGGCTAGTTTGCTGTACAGTGAAACAGTTTTCCATGATATTTAAAGACATTTGTTAGTGTACACATGTAGTTTTTTAATGTTTTTAAAAATTATTTTTAGAGAGAGGGGGAAGGAGAAAGAGAGAGAGGGGAACATTGATGTGTGAGAGAAACATAGATTGGTGGAGCAACATAGATTGGTTGCCTCTTGCATACTCCCAACTGGCAACCTGGCCTACAACCCAGGCATGTGTCCTAGCTGGGAATTGAACTAGCAACCTTTCAGTCTCAGGGCAGTGCTCAGTTCACTGAGCCACACCAGCCATGTCAGTGTACATATTTTATGCCCAAGTCTTAGCTTTAAAATGGGTCTAAAGCTACATTCCTAAAATGAGTACCTGATATTTCATTCAGTGGCACCAGCTTCCTTTAGTTTTAGTATTTTATTTTTAAAAACTTGAGCCCTGGCTGGTGTAGCTCAGTGGATTGAGCGCAGGCCTGAGAACCGCAAGATCGCGGTTCGATTCCCAGTCAGGGCACATGCCTGGGTTGCAGGCCAGCTCCCAGCAGGGGACTCACGAGAGGCAACCATACATTGATACTTCTCTCCTCCTCTCCTTCCCTTCCTCTCTAAAGATAAATAAATAAAATCTTTTAAAAAACTTAAATGTAGTAAGTCTTACCACAAGATAATTTCTTCAAAAGAAATTCTAAATGTTTTATGAACACATTAAAAAAACTGCATAGAGCCCTGGCTGGTGTAGCTCAGTGAATTGAGCATGGGCCTGCGAACCACACAATCGTGGTTCAATTCCCAGTCAGGGCACATGCCTGGGTTGCAGGCCAGTTCCCAGCAGGGGACTCATGAGAGGCAACCATACATTGATATTTCTCTCCTTCTCTCCTTCCTTTCCTCTCTAAAAAAATAATAAATAAATAAATGTTGAAAAAAAAGATTAACAAATGACTTTTCTTTTAAAAAAACTGCATAGACACTATGATGTCAAAAAACATAAACATAAAATTGAATAGTTTTCTGGCAAGAGAAAAGTTGCCTGGAATATACATTCTTAATTACACTACAGAGGGAACAGGAGAGTGGTCTTAAAGAAAATTACTTATTTTTATCTTAAATAATTAGGAATTGGTGTCAGGTAATGAAAAGAATGGGACACCTGGGTTTTAGTTTCAATCATTCTACCTACTAGATCTTGGATACATTTCAAAACCAAGAAGGTTGGATTTGGTGACCTCACTATTTTGAGCAGCTCAGAGGCAGGAGGGGTGACTTGTTATCAGGGGTGACTATGTTTAAGTTTCCTAAGGGCAAGATGAGTAGCTTACAAAATATTTTCTCAAGCAATGGTAGAATCATTACCATATCAGTCATTGAAATATTCACTGGACAAGCTGCTCGTGGAGTTACTATGTGAGATCCCTCCACCTGCTCGGTGTGTACAAAATGATGTAATGTTTTCATAAGCCCCGCCTTAGTCTGGTGGAATCACTTATCAGTTGAGCTCTGAGCTGACAGCTGAGAGGAGCACTGAAAGTGGACTGTGTATGAAATTCAGAGTCATTTTGTTATGCTGCCTGAGGAATCTGGAAAAATCAACATTCCAGTGTATCGAGAACAAAAACTATCACTATCTATGCCCACTTACGGCACTTACTATGACAGGGTCTGTGCTGTGTAAACCATGTGGCTGTGCAGATAAGGGTTACTTAGCAAGGAATTCACAATCAATGAGAGGGACCCTAGTGAGCTTACGATTCTTATCATCATGACATTTACATAGTGAGTTTCCTTAAGGAGACCTTCTAGAAACTTCTTTCAAGTAATGGGGAAAGACGGGCATTTAGCCGTGGCCGAAGAATTACCAAAGTTGTGCATGTGGGTGGGGGAAATTGCTTTACTAAAAAAACAACTGAAATAGTCCCTTAATGTAAAATATAGGGTGAAATAAAGTAAATAAACTGCACGTTTCTCTGGCATTACCCACTTTGTCTTCCTTTGTTGTTGCTTTTAAAACCAAGAAACAAATGCAAGGAAAAACAGATTATAGACATGCAAGTATATTTTTGCTTAACTTCTGCTCTCACTTTTAAGTTATAATTCAACTTCCCTCACTGGTAAAGAGTTCAGCATTTAATTTTTAGTTTAGAACTATCAATCAGGCAATCAGCCTTTGTGATTTATAGGCCAAGTATACCGTTTCTTCCCTACACACACCTCCAAGAGATCAGGAAAAATAAAGAACATTTATCCTGTGCACTTTTCTGGGTAGGTGATAAACATAGTCCAGTTCCATAAACATTCACCAAATATCATGATAGGTACTGGAGGTACGAAGCTTAAAATATAATGACTACTGCCCCTATGGAGCTCACAGTTAAGGAGAAATACAATTATGGTGGTAGGAAAAATGATAATGCATAGCACTCATCCTGTGTTTCCTTTGGGGCCAAGCAGCACTAAATGTTTTAGGTGAATTATCTCATTTAATCAACCCTATAAGCTTCTGGAATAGGGATCATTATTATCCCCACTTTACAGCTGAGGAAATTGAACTTCGGGAGAGGTTCATTACAAGGTCACACTTGTAATGAATGACAGAGCTGGGTTCAAACTCTGCTTTATCAGCTCTAGAACCCCATCCTTTAATCAGTACCCTGCAGCCCTCCAGGAGCACATCTAACAAGGAAAGAGAAGGCCCCTGCAGTAATCTATGGCTCTAGAGATGTCCTGTTAATTATACAGAAGAGGCAGTGAAAGGAGGTAGGTGTAGTTTATGAATTCTAGGCCTTCAGAACCTTCTAGGCCTTCTAGAATCAGAACAAGCTTTGATCAAAAAAAATAATATATTCTTTCTCTCCACTTCATTCTCTCACTTCAGGTGTTTACAGAGCTCTGGTTGAGGACCCTGGGGATTCATGGGATCCAAGGAAGAACATGCCCTGGTTCTCATAGAGCTTAAATCTAACAATGCATATATAATCCAGAAACTTCAGATTTTAAGCAAGCGGTAAAAGCAAAACAAAACAAAGACAAACCAACAAAATCCTGCAATATCTAGGTGAAATTATCTAGGCATACCAATTCTTGTTGCTATCTTTATATTTTTAATTGGAGTGTTTGAGGTATTTGGAGAAAAGATACAGAGAATATGATTGCATAACAAAATAAAGAGGTGGATTTAAAGTAAAAAAAAGAAATAAAGAAATCCTACTTTAAAAAGAGAGGTGGATTGAGGTACATCTCAATACATTTTATCAGTTTTTACAACACTAAAAATACATAATTAAGAAAGTTTAGCCCTGGCTGGTGTGGCTCAGTGGATTGAGCATGGGCCTGTGAATAGGAAGGTCGCTGGTTCAGTTCCCAGTCAGGGTACATGCCTGAGTTGCAGGCCAGGTCCCCAATAGGGGACACATGAGAGGGAACCACACACTGATGTTTCTCTCCCACTATTTCTCCTTCCCATACCCTCTCTCTAAAAGTAAATAAATAAAATATTTTTTAAAAAAGTCTAGAATTTAGTCAAACGGTGTTTTTTTTTAATTTCTAGGGATTAAAGTAAGAAAATATTCCTGTTTGCTACAGGATTTTCAAGGCATATCAAAACTAATTAAAAGAACCTATTGTATGGGAAAGGCATGACAATGAAAAATTTTTTTGAGATGACATACTAACAGACTTGATAATTTATAGAAGAATATTGAGAATCAAAGAGCAAAAACAACGATAGAAAAGAACTGTGGAATCAATTATCTGTGTTATTGCTCCCAGCAAAGCAGATACTGCTTTTATTTTTATGGTAACTCCAAGTTAATGACTGTTTGTAGAGACTAGAGAAGAAAATTCAACTTTAAGTATAGTTGTGCAAGTTCATTCGAGCAGTATTTAATATTTGGTCTGAACATGATTTGCTTTTGATTATTTTCTGTTACATTCATAAGCAAGCCTAACAGATGAACTGTTGTTTGTTATATACAAGCAATCTCTTCTTGGGATATATTAAAAATCTGTATTCTTTTTAAAACAGTGAGTAATGAGGTATGGTTATAAGGCTGATTTTTCTTAAATAACCCTATCAAAATATAAACATTTCAAAACACATTTTTCCTTTTCACACAATCACTGATACCATCAAGTTTGATTGCTTGATCTATTGAGACCACTGCTACAAATAATTTTAGAAATACTCATTTTAGAACAGTCTTCCAATTATACATTGAGTTTTAAGGAACATGTATAAAGGACCCATGGACATGAACAGCAGGGTGGGGATTGACTGTGGAAGTGGGGGGCACGGGGCAGAGGACAGCCATGGGGGGAAAATTGGGGACAACTGTAACTGAACAACAATGAAATTAAAAAATGAAATAAAATAAAAGTTTACTGTTTGTCAAACTTTACCCTGTGACAGTAGGTTTAATTTTTTTTCAGTAAAACAAATATCTGAACCATGTCTTATAAACAAGGGTTGTGGGTAATCCAAAATGAGCTATAGCTCTCAAGTAAGAAGATTAATTCTGATATGAGGCTACGGAAAGTGGAGAAGCGATGATGGGAGACACCTGTTGCGAAGATGATTTGCTTGGTTGACGATGCTAAATGGTTGATCAGCCAGACTACCAACCAAGAGAAGAAGAGATCTGAGTAACTCGTTCAAGGTAAACTCAGCAGAACGAAGAGTGGAACCCACAGCCGAGCTTTGATTTGAAGACTTACTCACCTACGGGGAGCACTCACTGCTTGTCTAGTCTGGACTAAACACAATGACAGATTTTATAGTAGGACAAAAAGCAAAGAAAAGAGTGGGGGATTTGGAGGTGAGAGGGAAGGTTCTGTGTATTTTTAGATTAAATAAGTAACGTAAGTAAAGCTTTCTGTCAAAAATCAAAATAGACAATTATCTCAATTATACTGAATGGTGAAGAGAAATAAAGAATGACACTGTTTTTCCTTCACATCTTTGTTATTAAGTTAATGTTCACAGGATAAATAATTAAAAGAATTGTTTACAAGCACCATTCAAAGCTTCTCCGCAGTCTTCCCTTTTGAAAACGGGCATTTCTGTTCAAACTATTATTTACAGTGTCCTTTGACAAGAAGGATTTTATGGAAACATAATACATTGCTTATTCACCAATTTGAGATACATTGGGGATGACAGATGATACCTTAAATTGGTATAGCACTTTGAAGTTTTTTGGAATACTTTCCTATTTCTGCGGTGTAGAAACAGGAAAGGCGTATTAGTTGGAATTCTTCAGAGAATCACACTAATAAGAGACAGATGATTTATAGATAGATTTCAAGAAGTTACTTTACACAATTATGGGGATTGGCAAATCTGAANGTCTTCCCTTTTGAAAACGGGCATTTCTGTTCAAACTATTATTTACAGTGTCCTTTGACAAGAAGGATTTTATGGAAACATAATACATTGCTTATTCACCAATTTGAGATACATTGGGGATGACAGATGATACCTTAAATTGGTATAGCACTTTGAAGTTTTTTGGAATACTTTCCTATTTCTGCGGCGTAGAAACAGGAAAGGCGTATTAGTTGGAATTCTCCAGAGAATCACACTAATAGGAGACAGATGATTTATAGATGGATTTCAAGAAGTTACTTTACAGAATTATGGGGATTGGCAAATCTGAAACTTGCAGAGCAGGCCAGAAGAAGAAGGCTGGACACTCAGGCAGGATTTTTGTCTTGAGGTAGAATTCTTTCTTTTCAGGGAAACCTTGGTTTTGAATATCAAGGCCTTCGACTACTTGGATGAGGCCTACACACATAATCAAGGCTCATATTCTTAAACTCAAGTGGTTGTAAATGTTAATTACATCTGCAAACTACCTGAGGTTTTTTTCTCACTTGTGAGAAAACCAAGGCTCAGAAAAGTTAAGCCACCCAAGTAAGTCATCTAGGAATTGGCAGAGGCCAGGTTACAGTCCGGTTCTGACTCCTAGGTGAGGTTTTCATCACCTCCGCTCTAACACCTCTATCTCGAATATTTCAGCAGAGCTGGCAGCTCTTAGTATTTAATGGGAAAATTATGTCCTCAATCATGACTTTTATTTTAGATGTTTTATGATTATTTAACTAGTCTAAATGCTTTGTTCTTGATTGAAAAGGTCGTTTTCTTAGCTTATGTCATTTAATCCTCCATTTATTCACTTTTCCTGAGGCATGTAATTTCAAAGATGCTTACAGAACCTAGTCATATTTATTGCATGGGGAAGTACCTTGAGGCAATGATAGCCTCCAAGTACACTACCAGGGTGGCTCTCTCACGGGTCTGAAAAGACCCCTGTTTCTCATGGAACAGAAAGACTCATAGACAAAACTAAGATGTTCAAGTCAAAGTTAACTAAATCAATTTAAAACCACGTGAAACCGAAGAGATGAATTAGTTCAACACACTTAGAAAAGGTTACAAGTAGGAATACCACACTACCATATTTCCTATTAATTCCTTCTGGTTTTGGAATGTCTCAAAGATTATTTATTTGAAGTTTCATATATACTATGAGTTTATTGATGTTTTACATGCTACTTGTGTACTCATCTATTCTGAGCACATCCTACCTATTCTTAGCAATTCCTTATGCAGTCCCTTAAGCTCCTATCCTGTGAGCATCTTCAACTACATATTTTAAAATAATAGTTGACTTACTGTCTATGATTTAGACCTTTAATACGTTTCATCATTTTCTTTCATTTTATCTTATAATTCAATATTCTTAAACAATTTTCACATTACAATAATAGAAAAATCTAACTTTTGTATACCTTTCAAAGATCAATCTTTATAAAAGTTTCTATAACAGTAGAGCTTTAATGTTCTCACCACAACCACACTGTCCGAATGGTAACTATGTGAGGGGAAGGCTGTGTCACTAATCTTGTCAATATGATGACATGGTCTCTGAGCTTGAGTCGCTCAAGTGGAGGGAAAGGAAGAATTATAATGGGTAATTTTTACCAGAATAAAAACATCACAGAATAATAGAAGAAGAAATGTTCTCTAGGAGAGTAGCAAAAACCTTGTAAGAGGAGCCATCAAGGTTTGATTTGATGAACACAAGTTTGCAAGATGGTTAGTTGAGAAGAAACACCAACAAACCATGCAGAAAAGATATGGAGAAATAAAAGATCATAGCATGGGACAAATTTGGAATGGCTGGGGTGCAGACTTTCTTTAGATGGGAATATGAGTAGAATCATAAGGTAACTTGTGTCCATAATGTAAAAGGCCTCATTGGACTTTGTTATGAGTTTTGGACTTTATTTTTAGACAGTGAGGAATTATAAAAGAAGTTCAAACATGAGTGTGACATAATCAGATTGGTCCTCCCAGATATCATCCCATGTGGGTCAGACAGCTCAGGTTCTGATTTTCAGCCGTGAGTAACCATTATTTCCCGCCAGCCTTCACAGCACTGTCCAACAAGCATCCTGGATGTACTGATACCTTGTTATAATGCCCAGTCAACCTTCCTCTCTTCCAAACACACAGAGAAAAGAGCACTTTGTATTTGTTGATTATATTATGGGCTGAAGTTTCCCTTTGTATTTTTCTGCATGTGCATATACATCTCAAGTATCCTTTTACATACTCCACATTCTATTCTTTCCATAAAGTCCTCCTGAATTAAAAAAATTTGTAAAGCATCAGCTTAGATCCAGTTCAACTTCCTCATTCTATCCTACACTGATTTTCATAACAATTTTGAAAATTTTAATATTATTTAGCTCTTAATTTTATATTCTTAAGCACAGTGCTTTTATAGTTTCTTTTATGTCTTATTACCATTCATTTTTTACAACTATATGCCTTTAGTATATTTATTTACTTTTAAATGCAGAACTCTGAGAAGTAATCACTAACTTTCTAGGCAGCTCAAAATGTCATTATTAATCATTAAAATTCAAACCATGTATATTTCTAAGTCATTCTAGCAGTTTAGATATATGATCAAGAATATAGAACAATGGTTGACTTGAATTATTCTTGCCACAATTGTTGCAGATATGGCTCGGAAAAGAGAACAAGACAGAGTTTTAGCGTTCTGGTAACAGGTGAAATGGATTGAACTCCACATTGAAGGCATGGCTGCTCATTTCTGAAAAGGCTCTCTATTTAATCTCCTGCCTGAACACATTAAAAGTCTTATTTTGCTGTGAATGACATGTATTCAGGTGTCACTCAGAGTTGGGAAACACCCCTTTTAACTGGTGCCTGGGAACCTTTGGGGCTTCTGGTCTGAACAAAAGGGTTCTCTCCAAACACAAAGGCTCAAATGTCTGTTGTTACCTCTGGGCCCCTCGGGAAGCAACTACTGTCCTGCCAATAATTTTTTGTAAATGAAAGCCTTTCAACCTTGTTAGTAAAATGGCAAGAGTTGCATAGAATTTGTTATGCTTAAAACTTCATTTTGCAATGACTCTATTTACTAGTGTGATGTGCCAAATGAATTTTGATTTTAAACTTTGAACGAAGAAAGGAATTATTTAGACATGTAAAATTTGAATATAATGCAATATGTATTCAATGGGTATATGGGCATGGCACAATTCTAGGCAATATATATGTAAGTTTTTAAAGAATTGTGTGCAGTTTTTATGACTAAAGCAAGAAAAAGAACAGCCAATAATGTTAGACTTTTCAAAATCTAAAGTGTAGACAAAACACTTAGAGAAAAATTTTTAAAAAGAACTTATCAGTCCTGGCTGGTGTAGCTCAGTGGATTGAGCGTGGTCCTGCGAACCACATGATCACGGTTCGATTCCCAGTCAGGGCACATGCCTGGGTTGCAGGCCAGTTCCCAGCAGGGGACGCACCAGAGGCAACCATACATTGATATTTCTCTCCTTCCCTTCCCCTCTAAACATAAATAAAAATTTTTAAAAAAAGGACTTATCAAACTTCGTAAGGAAAAAGATTGATAAATTCAGCTATAAAATCATTTTAAGCATCTGTACAACAAAAAAGTCATAAGGAAATTAATAAAAACAAAAAATATATTTATAACATAAATAGCTGGGAAAAATAGTTCTTAACATACAAAGTAGACTTAAAATTCAATAAAAGGACAAATAATCCCCTAAAAATGGACAAACTGTATGAAGAAACACTATACAGAAAGAATGGTCTCAGTGCACAAGGCTTCCCTTGCATCTTACTGTAATAATAGCTATGGGACCTTGGTATAAAGATAAGTCACTAAACCACGACCTGTAGTTCATCTGGAAAATTCAACCGACAATTAGTACCTGCCCACAGGGCAATTGTGAGGATTAAATGATTTACTACATGTAAAGCACTGAGAAGAGTTCCTGGCACCTCACAAGATGCATACAAGAGCGCCAAGCCTTTGCTGGCACTGAGATTCCACCAGAAATGTTGTCATTACTCTCAACAACCTGAAGGATGAACAATGCTATCGATTTGCTTTAGTAGGTACTTTCCTGATTATTAGTAAAATGTAAAATTGGTCATTTTCCTCTTTGTTTTCTTCATTTTATTTTATTTTTATTTTTTGGTATTATCTCTTCTCGATGATCAGTTTAAATCCTTTGCTCATTTTGCAAAATTTGTTTTGCATTTTCATACTGAATGTTAGGAGCTTCATGTATATGTTCTAACTAACAATCCTTGGTAGTAAATATAGAAGGATTTTTCTTTAATTGTTACTTATCTTTTTATGTTCAATTTTTCTTTTTTGTTGCAGTTTTAAATTTTTATGCACTTAAGTCTGGTAAGCTTTTCCTTCATGGTTTTTGATTTATGTAATATAGTTTACATTTTCTTCTAATACTCATATAGTTTTTGTTCTTATATGTAGGTATTTAATATCCAAGAAACTTTTTGATATGTATGAAGTAATGGAGGGTTTTCCTGTTTCTTTGTTTTTTTTCCCCCCAAATGGGTGGGCATCTCCACATGAATATTTTGGAATTTGGTGATTGTCCAGTGTTGCACACTTGTATTCTCATCGCCCCAAATCTACCCTCTTGCTTAGATAATGTTTTTTAAGGGGAAGTTGGGGGACAGAATAGATAATGTGATCAACTCTTTCTGGGCCTTAGGTTTTGGCCTGCACATGGAACTTGACCATGGGGAGTGATGGGGAAAGACATGTGCATCGGCTGATCACCATTGAAAACCAACTTGAGATGGGAGGGTGGCAGTTCAGCAGCTAAGTATGTTGTGAAGGTCACTCTCTTAGCATGGCTGCCAAAAACAAAATGCCATAGACAAGGAGGCTTACACAACAGAAATTCATTTCTCATAGTTTTGGTAGTTGGTTAAGTCCAAGACCAAGGTGCCAGCCAATGCAGGTTCTTGGTGAGAACTCTCTTCCTTGCTTGCAGATGGCTACTTGCTGCTGTGTGTGCTCACCTGACCTCTTCCTTGTGCACACTGGGAGAAAGAGAAGCTTTCTGGTATCTCTCTCATAAGAGCATTAATCCCATCTTGCAGGGCCCACCACCAGGACCTCACCTGATTATCTTCCAAAGGCCCCGTCTCTGCATATTATCACATTGGGTGCTAGGGCTTCAACATATGAGTTTTGGGGAGATACAAACATTCGGTGTATAACAGCCATTATTACAGGGCAGTAGGTCACCCGTTGATCATGCTTTCCATCCCAGACAACCTTTAGGGCTGAATTTCAAAGGCAAGAGTGAAAGTCCTCTTGGCACTCATGCAGACTGGAGATGCCATCATCACCTGCCACTCTGAGATTAGCCCGTAAGAAAGCAGAAGCTGTGACACTTCCGTGTGCTCACAGCAGTGGGTCCAGTGTAGGCTGTACTACCCCACTGGGTTTGGCCATACCACCTGGCTCCACTTTCCAGCAGAAATGGAATGCAGTGCCCATTATGGCTGGGATATAAAGGAGCATTGTAGCCACTTTCATGTAGTTACCAACTGGATTCCCCCCTCAAAGTCTATTCCTCCAGCATGTGCTGCATATACCACACTCTGGGGACAGCAATAGGGCCCTCATGCATATGGTCTGGGCACTACCACCCTGGCCTTGGCCTTCACCTTGGGCTTGGAGTCCCACAGGTGAGGTGGGGAGCAACCTATAAAGACATGGCATTTTAAAGCACTTCACCCATCAGTAAAAACAAAACAAAATAATTTAGTACTTAGATTAATTAAGAAATTAAAATAATTAGAAAATGTTATAATTAGTGTTTGGTGTTACCAAAGAAAAGCATCAAATATGCATTAAAGAAGGGTGTAAGAAGGTGTGAAAAGCAACAAAAAATAATAACACATTATAGTTCACGTTAGTAGTCTTTTCTGTGCAAATGCATAAAATTTTATTTATATTTAGCATTTGCTTCTAAGTCTAAACTCTTTTTTAAAAGATTTATTTATCTTTAGAGGGGAAGGGAAGGAGAGAAATATCAATGTATGGTTGCCTCTTGTGAGTCCGCTGCTGGGAACTGGCCTGCAACCCCAGCATGTGCCCTGACTGGGAATCGAACCTCGATTGTGCAGTTCGCAGGCCTGCCCTCAATCCACTGAGCTACACCAGCCAGGGCTCAAGTTCTTAAAAATATAACACTAAAACTAAAGGAAGTTTGTGCCACCGAATGAAATATCAGGTACTTATTTTAGGAATGTAGCTTTAGACCCATTTTAAAGCTAAGATTTGCGAACCCCTAGTTGGCAGACCCGCACTCAATCCACGGAGCTACACCAGCCAGGGCCTAAGTCTAAACTCTTAGTCTAGAATGTGATAGATATTTGGTGTAATGAAATACCCCATCTCCCCTTTACATTTTATCCTGGGCTCTTCCCCCAATTTAAAAACAGCAGCACCACAATAAAACCCACAGGCCCACTGCATGTACAGTGAAAGGTGCTGCAACCTAAATGATTGATTAAGCTGTATTCCATAAAGAGCAGCTAGTGTTTCTTTGACTAAAGTTCATGTTAGTTAACATTTGGACTTGAAGAAATTACTATTCATTCATCCTTTTTTCAGCCAATATTTATTGAGCATCTACTTTGTGTCATTGTACCATGGTAGACACTGAGCAAGTAGCAGTGAGCAAGAAAAATGATTCATGCCTTGTTGAAGGCTACAATCAGGTGAGTGAAGTTTTCAGCTACACAGGAAAGAAAAAACAGACTATATTAAGACATGGATTTGATAAAGAACAAGGATTATGCATGCAATCTAATTTGAAATAAGTTTGAGCAGGAGGCTTAAAACGTTATGAGGGTAGAGGAATTCTGAAAAGGACACGGAAATCTTCAGATATGGAGACGGCAAATAGAGTGTCTCAGAAATATAGATATCAAACTATTATTTGGTTTTAATTTGGAAGCCAAACTATTCTGTGGAATCCTTACCAGGTTAAAAGAAGTACAGAAAACATTGTCTTTAGAAGTTTTTTTTCTTAGAAAATGCACATGATGCTATTAATATTTTAATTTCATACATTCACTAGTGTTTTTAAACAAATCTCGGATAAATGTTTCCAAAATCTTTTAAATTATATTTTCCATTACCATTTAGTCCCCTTAATATCCCACCCGCTCCCACAATCACACACTGATGTCCCTGAGTCCTTTTTCCTTTTTGCTCAATCCCTTCACCCCTCCACCCCCCACTCCTTTAGCTGTCTTCCTGCACTCTATGAGTCTGTCTCTATTTTGCTTGTTAGTTCAGTTTGTTCACTGGATTCCACATATGAGTGAAATCATATGGTATTTGTCTTCTTCTGACTGGCTTATTTCACTTAGCATAATGTTGTCCAGGTCCATCAATACTCTCTCAAAGGGTAAAACTTTATTCTATTTTTACATCCAGGTAATATTACATTGTGTAAATGTCACATAGTTGTTTTATCTACTCATATACTGATGGACACTTGGGCTGCTTCCATATCTTGAAACTGTGAATAACACGGCAATGAATATAAGGTGCTTATATTCTTTCAAATTAGTGTTTTGGGTTCCTTCGGATATGTTCCCAGAAGGAAGATTGGTGAGTCAAAATGCAGAAATCTTAATGATCTAAAAAGACCTTGCAGATAATTTGACAGCTGTGTCCTCACAGCTAAAGCTGAAGAGAGCTCGCCCCAGAAATCAACCCTGCCAGACCTCTATTTGGCACTTCTAACCTCCAGACTTATAAAAACATAAATTTCTGCTGTTTAAGATACCTAGCCGCATCTGCCTAATAGAGCTGGTAATAACAAATGGGCAGCAGGTACCTCCTGACATCATGTACTGAGACTGGGCACATCACTTCGCTGTGACTCTTGCCAGAAATGCATAAGCTCAGTTAAATCTTGGGAAATCGTCAGACATACTCAACTGAGGAACATTTGGCCGATAAACTTCAAACGTGTCCAGGTCTAGAAAGACAAAGGTGTTCTTTGTCTAATGTAAGTGTGAGAGCACAAAGAAAAGAGTCTAAGAACATTTTCAAGGTTGGGTAGATTTTGGCCAAAGAAACAGGATGTAGCATTGAGATAAGCTGATGAAAGTAGCTTTGAATTAGGTGTCACTTAGGCACTAAAACACCTGTTGAATTGATCTGCTGCCCCTTTTTGACCCTTCATTAAGAACTCCTTTAGAGTAGTTCCTGAAAATGCAGACAACTGTAATTGAACAGCAAGAAAATAGTAATAATAATAATAATAATAATAATAATAATAATAAAAGAACTCTTCAAGGAGTAAACGGTCCCCTTGCCTTCCTACCACCAATTGTTAGTTCCCTGGACACTTAGCTCTCCCCGACCTTGTCCTATTAAAACTATTCTCTATGGTTACAATTAGCTATGCTGATCTGAGAGCTCCATTGATTATTCATCCATTTTCATCCCTTTGGTTCTTTCAGTGCCTTGATGGTCATGATCTAACCACCCTGGATGGTCTCTACCTGTATTTTTTCACATTGCTGCAACCCAAGTTCTCCTCCTGCTGTTCAATTCTTCTTCTACAAAATGAGCTCTCCCTTCCTACCCAGCTTGCCTATTTCAACTGGTAACATTCTCTCTCAATGACCTGGATTTAGGAGTATTTTTAAAAACCACTTTGTAAATTTATAATCCCTTATAGGAAAACCCTCTGCAACCCTTTAGTTCACCTCTCCCCCTGGTTCTCCCCAGGTGTTGCTTGCATCTTTTTGATGGCGTCTTCATCCAGTGGGTTTCTAGCCTCTGCCTGAACATCTTCAATGACAGAAATATTAATGCCTTCATGCCCTATTTTCCTCCCATATTGCCACATCCTATTAATTCTTTCTTAAAATTGTCTTTCATTTATGAGTCCTGCTTCTCTATTTTCAGCATATTCTACTGAGACGCCTGTTCTAGGCTCTTACCATGTGATAACTAAATTAGTATGATCTGTCTGTCTGACCGAGTCTCTCCAATTTATCTCACAGACTTGATAGGATTAGACTCAAAATTCTTTAAAAAATTATTTTATTTTACATATTTTAAAATACTGCCATAGCTTATTACTCTTTTATTCACAAAGTGTAAATGGTTTCTTATAGTACTTGATCAGTCTAAACTCTTCTGCTTTCAAGACTCTCTGGACAGCCCTGGCTAGTGTAGCTTGCTGGTTCTGGCATCTTCCCCACAAACTGAAAGGTCACTGGTTAGATTCCTGGTCAGAGTTGTGGGCCAGGCCCCTGGCTAAGACGTGTAGGAGGCAACCAATTGATTTTTTTTTTCTCTCTCTCTCCTTCTCTTTCCCTTCCTTTCTCTTTAAAAATAAATAAATAAAATCTTTTAAGAAATTTGTAAAAGACCCTTTGGACCGTATTTCTCATTAGTATCAGAACACACCTTCTCTTCTGTGGTGCACATATAAGAAGGTTGTGTTAGGTGCTGCTATTATTGTCTTGTTGGTAATTCACTACACATGGACATCTTATTGTGTCCATATCTCTATTTTTACCTTTGTTGTCAGAGTCCTAATAGAAAGAAGTCATTTAAATAGTCATTCTGAACCCTGGCTGGTGTGGCTCAGTAGACTGATTGTAGACTAAGAGGCAAGAGACTAGAGGCAAGTGGTCAATGTTTCTCTCACAAATCCCTGTTTCTCTCCCTCTTTCTCCTTCCTCTCCTCTTTCTCTGAAAATAAATAAATACTTTAAAAAAAATAGTCATGTTGAGAGATACGTGTACTAAAAAAGGAGTTTAACAATATTTTTTCTATCAGAAATGGTCTTCCCCTTTGCGCTTCTGCAAAAATTGGAGGTGTGACTTGGGATAATAAAATTAACACAAATGTCGCCAGTTTCTCTTGTTCAGGAAGCTTTTCTTGATGAAATTTGCTGTGAAATAAGTGTTCCCAGATCATACTAATTTAGTTATCACATGGTAAGTTATCACATAGTAATGAGAGATAAATTGTATACTTATTTAGGTAAACTATCATAGAAACATAAGCTGTGTGTTTTTGCTTAAAAGCACTGATTTCACCACATAGGCATTTTCTAATAAGGAAAATTAGGGGATGTTATGGTTTTTTATCCTCTCATTTACTGTAGCTTTTTTTGGGAGGGGGGTAAATCTAAGCATATGTATGTACATTGCAGAAGTCGGTAAAATATTTATCATATTATTATAAATTATAGTTAACTTCATATTTTTCCTTTTTATTGAATTTATTGGGGTGACACTTTAACAAAATTAACTTCATATTTTAATTGCTATAGGTTTTTTGGAATAAAAATTAAAAATCCAGAGCTTCATTATATTTTTTGGTTTCAGTGTGTCAAAAATCATCAGAATTTGACAAATAAGCATATAGAGGAACAAGGAAAGATTAGAAACTGAAAACGAAGGCAAGAATATCAATCTACAGGTATGATAAAAGAATGGTGATATTGATAAATAAATAAAAGAGGAGGGGATAGTAAATGGTGAGTTATTCTCAATTAAAATAACTAAGAAAGTAATTTTTGGCAATTCAGTTGTATAACATTCCCCCCTCAAAAACAAACAAACAAAACACACACACACACACACACACACCCACACAGGTACAGAGAAAGAATGAGGTTCTAATGAATGACTCTCCAAAACTGCTTATCAAGCTCAGTCCTGCACAGTTAGGAAAAAAACACTCCTCTTACAAACTTGGCTCAAGTCTTTGGCTCAAGACCGGCATGACTTAATAGCTGTCATTTGCATCTGAATGCAATTAACTGGGCCAGTGCTTGGGGTAATAAAGCTGTGGGCAATACACAAATGCTACAAACTCAATGGGAGAGAAGGTCTTTATTCTTGGAATTTCCCTTAGGTTTGGAACTCAGGTCAAAGACCTTATGTGCATTTTTTTATTTCATACTCTGATTTTAAGTATGAACAATGAAATTTAACTTTTATTTAATTGTTTATTCTTAATAAAGAGGAAGTATAGCTACTTGCCATTTTTCCCTTAGAAGAATTTCATTGTTTCTGTAAAAGCAATTTATATTATTTTAAAATTTTCAAACAATATAAAAATTTACAAAGAAGGAAAAATGAAAATTTCTCACTCTAAATTTCCACCCGGAAATAACTCTCACCTATGTTCAAAATAATCATGAATGAGAGCATGTGAAGAAAATGTGTATATAGTTAAAAGGTTTTCTTTCTAGCAATGTTCTGTCATTAAAAAATCTACAAGAGTCAACAAACGGCTTTTATCATAAGGTAAACTACCACTATAAGTATTTAAGCTTGCTTGCCTTCTGCTATTTTTCAGTAATATTCTTCATACACAAACACTTGCAATGCAGGCTGAGATTTTCTAAAAGCCCAAACCAAAATGTTTTGTGCAATTAACAGTGAGGAACAAAGAGTCGAGAACAGGGAGTCAGGACCCATAGATTTCCACGTAGCTGTGCCACTGACTCCGGTGCATGCGCACGCCGAGCGGCTCGCTGGTGGTGGTGGTCGGTTCTCCTCCCAGGAACGTGTTTTCCTTATCTGTAGAATGACAAGGATGGAGTAGAATTATAAAACACCTTTCATCTCCAGAATTTTAGGAGGCTTGCTTACATTTGCTGGTTTACAGAGTCTTAGGTGCTCTGGTGTCCTTCCTGCTGGAAGGCCACCTTTTACAGACACTTTGGTCTAGAAACAGTCCCTGAGAGCTCTCACCCGTGGGCAGCAGCTCATCTACAGTGAGACTTTGCTTTGCGTTGAACTCTAAGCACAGCAGGTCCTTCTTGGAATCACTCATTTTGTCAACAAACAGGTATTGACTACACTCTTGTTGTCTGCAAGTTCTGCTTTTTAAGAATTTATAATCTAGTTGAGTTAAAAACTGATAATTCTAACAATAACAAACACATAAATGTAAGGCGACAGAGACTTGGCAGAAGAAAAAAATGACATCTGAAATCAGGGAAAGTTTCAAGAAAGAGGTAATTTTTGAGTCGGGCATAACATAGAGAAATGATTGTAACAAACAGAGGTTGTTGGAAAGTCTTCTGTTTCTTCATACATAAAAGGACAATAGTAATTGTATCCACCTTCTAGAGTCATTGCGAGAACGAATGAATTGAATTGATGCATGTTAATTAGCATACTGCCCTGGCATGGTGGAAGACAATACTTCCCATTGTTATTAATGAGGGAAATGTATAAAACCAAAAAAAATTACCGGAGGAAAATTGATATTTGTAATTGAGGTAGTAAAGGTTAGCTTCCTAATGATTTTTCTTCAAAAAAGATTTCTGAGAAGATGTTTGTCTAGGCCTGCTCTTCCTGAGCCACTTATGTTTGCATAAGGAGTTATAATCAGAACTCTTTCTTTTAATCTTTCTGCTAGCAGCAAAAAGGAAGAGTTAAATAACTTTTGATGACTGATTAGAATGTAGAGAGCAGAAAAACACAGGGTAGATGGCCTAGAGGAAAAACTGGGGGAGTAGCTTCTTTTTTGGCTGCCTGGGTAGAGTGTGCTTGAATGCATCTTTTTGTTTTCAAATGTACCTTAGACAGGTGCAGCTATGACGTGAGTAACTGTTTTTTTTTTACAAAGATGTTTATAATAACATCAGCTCATTTTACTGTGCACTTACTGTGTGTTAGTGCTGTGATTAACCTTTGATAAGCAAAGTTCTCTGAATCTCAAAACAACTGTAGAAGGTAGAAAATACATACATACAAGAATTGAGATTTAGTTCTCATATCTTGCCGCAAATCACATAGTCATTCAGCTAATATTTAATGATGCCTACTGTGTGTCAGATACTGTCGTGGAATCTACAGATACATTAGTGGAAAAAAACAAAAAGGTCCCTGCAATCCTGGAACTCACATTCAAGTGAAGGAAGTCAAACAATAAACAAAATACAAGGGAACATCACCTAGTGATAGGGTTATGAAGAATTAAAATAGGGACCGGATAGCAAGTAACTGAGACTATGGTGCTTGTGTTGTCAGTAGTCACCCAATGCTCTCTCTTAGAGGACCTTCCTCTTGGTTTAATACTCTGCTATCATTGTCTTGAAATTTTCGATATTTTTTATCTCTAGCTTTGTGTTTTGATAGGGAGGTCTGATAAAACCCTGGAGCCTATGGGTAAGCAGAGGACGCATCTGTAATACCCACATCCTCTGTTCTTGGTCACACTATTCTCATAAAGCTTTCTCGATGTCCTCTGAGAATAGAGTTCAAGGTTGCCCCACAGTGTGTAAGAGGGAAGTGAGATTCAAAAGCAGTACAGGTCCCGGGTAGATGTGTGATGTCTACAACTGACCGAGCAGGGATGCTGCCAACTTGAGAAGCCGTGTTTCCCTCAAACCAGGTGTCTTAAGAAACACAGTGACCAAAGAAGTCTATCTTATTCTTTCTTACTCATTAATTACTTCTCTATAGCTGCCAACTACTGACTCTGAAAATGATGACACAAAAAGAAAAACAAAGACAGGGAAAGGTAGTTCCTCTTCCTTTCAGCTCTTCCTGATGCATCTGTGAGCCACAGGTAGAAAGGGTTAGTAGAATGTAGGTGTATCAACAAGTGAACTAAAAACAATTCAGTTAGTTTTGTACAATGTTTCTAAGGTTCAGTTAAAAACCAAATTCATGTGTGTTTATGAACTACATAATAGAATTATATAATTTTGATAATTCCACATATGAATTAAATGCTCTTCTATATATCTTAAAACCGACATTGCACAATATAAAAATGAATGGTAAAATCATGAAGATCATTAACATTTTAATTTTTTTATGGGAAATGACATTAAATAATAAATTAAGAAAACACTGTGACAAGTTGAGCAAGAGAGCTCAGAAGAAAAAACATAAAAGCTTTATGGATCAGTATCTTTAATAACATTTAAATACTACAATTCTAACAAGACAGTGCATTTTCAATTAAAAAAATATATTTTATTTATTTATTTTTAGAGAGAAGGGAAGGGAAAGAGAAAGAATGGGAGAGAAACATCAGTGTGTGGTTGCCTCTCATGTGTCCCCTACTGGGAACCTGGCCTGCAACCCAGGCATGTGCCCTGACTGGGAATTGAACCATCAACCCTTTGCTTCATAGGCCCGTGCTCAACCC
Organism: Sturnira hondurensis; assembly: GCF_014824575.4. Lineage (NCBI taxonomy): Eukaryota > Metazoa > Chordata > Mammalia > Chiroptera > Phyllostomidae > Sturnira > Sturnira hondurensis. The sequence continues at coordinate 3,223,346 of NW_028082566.1, forward strand.
ACTGAGCTACACCAGCCAGGGCCATTTTTGATTTTTCACTGGGCCATGCCAATCATGTGGGGTTGCTAATTTAGATTGACTAGGAGAGGTCTCCCCAAGGAGATAACATTTAAGCCAATATCTAACAAATCAAAAGGAGCTAACCAAGGAGAAGAAAATAACTTTATGTTTAAGGAATAGAAAGGAGGGCAGTTTCACCAAGAAGAGTGATTAAAATTTAGACTGGCAAAAGATAAGACTAGAACTTGGAGAGGCCAGAATGTGAAGGCCCTTAAGGTCTAGAAGAATTTCCTCTATTTCTGTTAGGTGGCCTTTAGGAAGTTTCAGACAGGGGAATGACGTGAATGACTTGTGTTTTGGTGGATCACCCTTTACCGCAGTGGAGAAGCCAGAGCGGACCCAGGAAGATCATCCCGAGTCCTTCCTGATCATCCCTCCAGATGGAATTCATCATACTCTTGTCATAAATTCTAATACTGCAGTCATAGGTTTTCCAATGTTTCTTCCTAAGTAGACTCTAAGCACCTGGTGGAAACTGACAGTCTCAGTCCTCTTCATATCTAGTGTCCAGTGCGGTCTGCATAATAGCACTCATTTATTAAATATTTATTGGGCAAATAATTGGAATAGGATTGAAACCACTTTTGTGGTAAGAGCTCTTCCTTTGGAGTTTCCTTCAACTTAAGATAATCATTACATGAACCCTGGCTGGTGTGACTCAGGTTGGGTATTCTCCCTTAAATCGAAAGGTCACCAGTTCGACCCCCATGTACCTGGGTTGTGGGGTCTTAGCACATAAGAAAGGCAACCAACCCAGGCTTCTCTCTCACATTGATGTTTCCCTCCCTCTCCTTCCCCCTCCCTTCCCCTCTCTCTAAAACTTCCTCTCCTTCCATTTCTAAAAAGCAGTGAGAAAAAAATGTCCTTGGGTGAGGATGAAAAAAGATAATTAGATGAGTCATAAGGAGAGGGATTATAGCGGCTATAAAGGAATCTTAAATAAATACAAAACAGATAATTAACTTACAAATTTTGAAATTTGGAAGAAGATTACCGACTCCATCATCAATGAGAATTTGAATTTTTACACTACCTCTTCTTGACCCCATGTGCAACCTGTACTCAAAGACACAGCTGTACTGGTGCTAACATTTTGGTTGGAAGTTTCAGCCTGATACTTGGGACTGAGGTTGGCCCAAGACCTATTTTGATTGTTTGGCCTGGTATGTAAGTATAGGGCTGAATTTGTGGTTGATGTTTAAAAAACTGAGTTTTCATGGAAAGGCCTGCTTCTTCTCTGATTCTTGAGAAGTAACAAGCATGCAAGCAAACAAAAAGCTTGGTGGCAGTGGGCCTGGGTTCCAGCAGTCCAGAGCTGGGGATGGCCACTGCCTTTGGAAGGGCCTGTGTCCCCTGTTGTGCGAATGTCTTTGCCCTGCCCGCTCCACTCACTCAAGTTACCAATCTGGCTTCTGGTGGCATTTGTGCTCAAAAGTTCCTACTGAGACATTTATGTACTAATAATGGTCAGTCCGGAGCCATCCAGATGGGGGTTCTGCGAGCACAGAAGGAACCAGCGCTCGCATTTGTTGATAGACAAATACCCAGAGGAGGGGATGCTCTCCAGAAAGACAGCCAGAGGAGAGCTTTGCTACCAATCATGTTCCACGGAAGGATACTCAACATCCCTGGCCTCTTTACTTCCCAGTTGCATATATGTTAAGACTCAAAGGTATGGAGGTTAAGAGACAGCATAAGGTTAAACCTATCTATGATTAAACATCACATAGGTATTCCCTAAGATCATCCAACATTTCCTGTTTGTCCCACAGTGTGCTGCCTCCTACCCTTGCTGCTGTACCTCTGCTGGGTAGGATATTAGGCACGGTATTTTCAATTGTAGGTACTTGGGGCCGTGCCTTTATTTAGATGGTAACATTTAATGTATTCTACTGTCTCATGCGTCCCTACATGTTTATTCGGAGAAACTGTATGGGCATTCCACAAAAGATACTCTGTGCTAAAGCTAATAAAGGCTGTTTCCACGGCGCTTTGTCAAGGCTTGTGGAAGCACAATAGCCACAAGCAGAAACCACAATGGGTCAATGTTGATGGAATCTCGAGGCTGAGAGGAGGTTTTTGAAGGCCAGAAGGCAAAGAAAGTCAGTTTGGAAGGATTTACTGTACAGCAGGTCTCGGTGGATATTCGGTTCTGGGAACACTTGGCGGTACCAGGGTACAGTTCATTTACCAGTGCACAAATGATTTAACAGAAACGCATTCGAGAGTCTCGAGAGTAAATAAATCATCCCCATGTCCCACGCGGGCTGGTAAAGGGGCGACGGGCTGCAGAACTGAGACAGTGGCTAAAGCCCGGAGCCGGTTTAGCTGATTCCTAGGAGGGCTGGCGTTCCCCCGGGGGACTGGGGAAGGGGGTCAAAGTCCAGGCCGGAGAGAGGACAAGGAAGCTAAGAGTGGAAACAAAGCCAAATCCGAGTGGCAGCTGGCCGATTCCTGGCGCTGCGTTGGTGCATTTGCTTTGATTTTCGAAGAGACACGGGCGACGGGGCAAGCGTCCGCAGCAGCCTGGTCCCCGGAGCGCCTGGGAGGGCGCGCAGGCCGGCGGCCCTCCCCCGCGCGCCTGCCTGCCGGGCAGCGCCAGGCAGCGCCCCGCCGCGGGCAGGGCGGGCCGCCGGCCGGGGGAGGGCGAGGGGGGCCGGGCCCGCGGCCGCGGCTGACGCAGTGCGGGCCCGCAGCCCCGAGCGCCCCGGAGGACGTGGAGTCTCAGCCGGGCCGCGGGCGGGCAGCGTCCCCGCGGGAGGGGGCAGGGCACCTGGACACCGCTGCCTGGAGGCCGCGGGCGGGCTGCCGCCTCCTCCGCCGCTGCGCTCGCCAGTCCAGCGCGCCCGGGCCCCGCCCCAGATCCCGGGCCGGGGGGGTGAGAGGGGAAAAAGGGGCGGCGCCCGCCGGCGGGAGTCGCCACCTCCGCAGCGCCCGCCTCGGCGCCGCCGCCACCTTTCCATTCAGTCGCCTAACATGGCTGGAGCGCCGCGGAGGTGAGCCGGCCGCCCCTGCCTCTGCAGCCTCCCGCGCCCCAGCGCCGCGGCTCCGGCCAAGCCTCAGCTCTGCGGTGCGGAGGCCCAGGGGCTCGGCTGTCGCCCGCCCCCAGCATGTGGGGCGCCCCGGACGAGAGTTCGGTGCGGGTGGCTGTCAGGTGAGGACGGACGCGGCGGCGGGCGGGAGAGCGGCGGGCGCGGCGGGGACCCGTTCTGGCCCGGGGCGCCGGCCGCCCGGGTGCGGAGACCCGAAGGGCGTCCGGAGGGCGGGCGGCGGCTGTGGAAACGGAGGCAGCGGGTGTCCCCTGGCCTGGCGCGCGCAGCGGGGCGCCGGCGGGGACACCCCGGCTGTCCTCACGCCGTCGCCGTTTGCAGGTGGCCAGAGGCTGCGCGGCGCCAGGTCCCCCAGGCGCCCGGACTCCTCCCGGTCCCGCACCCGCGGTTCAGTGGTGTCAGCTTGGGATGCCTTGGGCTATTACCTGTCCGTCTTTGCCTGGAGGAGCACCCCGTCTGCTTGACTGGGGTGCTCTTTTGAGGTAGAGAGTGTCATACGTGTGCAAGCAACCCCGGCCCTTCGAGGCGGGAGACAAAGCATCAGCCTGACAGCGCTTCCACCCGCAGGTTCTAGATAGAGGTCTGTGCAAATGCAAGCCTCCTTAAGCATCACTGCGAAGAGGACAATGGCACCGGTGTGTGGGTGGAGGAGACACATCTGGCCTCAGAGGCGTTGGAATGGGAATTATATTGAAGATAAAATCACTGGCGATGGGTCCGTGGAAGGAAGGAAACCCTTCAGCGCGTGGAAGGGTTAAAATGCGTGCAGGGTGCATACGATATAAAATTACACGTGCCTGGGAGTGAATTTGGAAATACTGGATACCTCGGAATTGCATTTTGGTCAATGGCAGATACATGAGTATTGAATGTAGTTTAAATCGCTTTGATACATGTCAAGAAGCAAAGCGCTGACAGTTGCTCATGGAAAATTGCAACATCATCCCTGAAATATTAATGGAGCATTCATGGTGGAATAAGTGCGTTGCTTTCACAGCTGGGCTAGGCTACTACTGTGAATTCACTTCTCCTTATGTATACTTTAAGGATTATAAAAATAATCTTTATCAAGCATTTATTTTTTAAAATCCTCTACTCTTGTCGTCTTTCTGGGAAGTTATTTTGCAAATCCTATGATGTCAGCATTTCTGTTATTTTAGTGACAAATCTTGGTTCGGCATAGAAATGGCAGTTTTAGATATACTTTGTATTTTTATCACTTTAAAGAATAAAAGTAATTTTAAAGATATTTTCCATGCCCTTTACAGACCAGGAAATGACCACCTTTGGAAGTGACAGTTTTATGGACTGTTCAGAATCACCTGTTATAAAGCTTTGGAAGTTTTAATTTGGCCTTGGTTATTCTGGGGCTACTTATTTAATTGTTGGATTCGTTTGTTTCTCCTATTTACTGCTACTGTGTCTCTTTTGGTCATTTAATGCTTATACAAGATGGTAGACAAAGGGAATGGAAATAGGAAGTCCGGTAAGGGGCAGTTTTGTGGGTTACCTGTCCGGTCAAGGAATGCGATGAAGGAACATAAAATAGTAATGGAAACAGAAAATTTGTCTGTGAGAGAAACCATTTTTAGAGATTTAAGATTTTTATCTCTAAATACTTTTACAGGGGTGTCCAGCCCGTGGCCTCATGGGTTGCATGCAGCACAAGATGGCTATGAATATGGCCCAATACAAAGACGTAAATTTACTTAAAACCTTTTTTTTTTTTTTGCTCATCATTTTTTGTCAATGTTTGTGTGTTTAATGTGTGGCCCAAGACAACTCTTCTTCCATTGTCGCCCAGAGGCGCCAAAAGATTGGACACCCCTGGAACATCATAGGGCAATTTATGGGCCCTGCTGTTAAGTCTGATGCTGCTTTGCAGTGGTGGAGAGCAGAGCCGTGGACCACCCTGAAGTGAGGTTGACAGATAGATAAATGACTTATGTTTGGTTTTGATATGCATATAAGCACTATTTAACTGAATGGTGTGGGTATGGTTGTTGAGTAAGGGCTTTATAAAAATTTAACAATTTAGTAAGCCACATTGTGAACATCTAAGTTTTTCTTCATGAAATACATTGTCTGAGTAGATCTACTTTCTAAACTTATTTTACATAGGATGAAAATAGCTTATATAGCACTTTGGTATTTATCAAGTGTTTGGACATATATTTTTATTTATAACAAATATTTGTTAAGCATTTACCCCCATCTCCATTATCCAGATTTCTGAGGTAAAAACAGCAATAATTGTTGGGTACCATGTGCCAGGGTCAGTGCCCTGTGCTCTGTTTTATATCCTGCGAAATCTCATTTATTCCTTGTAACAGTCTTTGACTTAGGTCTGGTCCTGTTATTATGGCCATTTTACAGATGAGACACGGAAAGATTAAGTGACCTGCCCAAAGTTAAACTGATAGCAATTGGCAGAACTAGAGTTCCAACCCCAACTGCTTGCCTCTAACCCAGATTGTGAACTATTAAGCCTATAGAGGCCAGGAGCGAAAACATGCTTTGCACAGCTTTATTTCACGGTAAGGTCAGTTGCCTCTTCCTGGTTCTGTACTAGTTCAACGACGAATGAATGGCTTTGACAGATTATTCATACCTAGATGCTGCTAGAAAAAACAGAGCTCAGAGAGAGAGGACATGAACTTAATGCTAAAGTGTTTCCTCAGTCTTTAACCTTCCCCGTGGCCTCCGATCCTACCCTCCGGTTTGGGATAACTTACTTCATCAGCAGGGTGAATAAATCAACAAATAGACAAATCAGCAGGGCATTTGACCTGTTTTTCTACTTCAGTGTATAATGTAATAACAGGTAATAACTAGAGAGTTGACTCTACTTATGTAAATGAGCAAAAATGTCCTAGAGGTTCTGTGTTTTATTAGATGTAGAGACTTACTATTATGTCAAAGCTGATGACTCTATTTGAGGTTTTCTCAAACTAAGTGCATGCGTCATATAAAGCTTTAGGGAAAAGAAGTTAAACAGAAACTTTCTCGTTTAGGGAGGACATTTTTTATTTGTATTTGAAAATGCCTTTGGCAGTATGTATCTGAGGTGTGGTGGACATGGATTCGGGCGCCAGCCACACTCACTGACCCCTCTGGAATTGTGATTCATGCTACTAAATTTTAAAGGACTATAAAAATTGGCCTTTGATTCAGTTTTTGGAAAAATTTTATGTATGCTTGGGACAACTTGATATGTGAATCTACTTTTTAACTGTCGAGTTTGTGAAATCTAAATACTGATTAAGTATTTCCAATAAACATTTAGTGTCCTAATTGACGTGTGTTAAGTGTAATGTATGCACTGAATTTCAAAGACATGAAAAAAATGAATGTAAACATATCAGTGATCTTTGTACTGATTATATATTAAAGTAATAGTTTAATATGTTGAGTTAAATAAAATATTATTAAAATTAATTTAACATATTTAATTTTCCTTTTTAAAAATATGGTTACCAGAAATTAAAAAAAACAAGATTTTATTTACTTATTTTCAAAGAGAGGGGAAGGGAGGGAGAAAGCGAGGGAGAGAAACATTGATGGGAGAGAGGCAGTACCTCTCCTCTGCGCCGTGGCCGGGGATGGAACTGGCGGCCTTTTGTTCTGTGGTCAGGGTGCTACCAGAAATTTGAAAATTAAATATAATATTGCTTACATTGTATTTCTATTGGATAGTGCTGCTCTATAACTTAAAAAAATGTGAAGAAGCAATATAAAATAAAAGCCATTCTATTACAGACGAACCTCACCCTCAGACCAAGAAAATACAGAAACATTAGGTGTCTGTTTTTAGAGTGGTTATACACATATACACCCCACATACACACACGTATATATACATTGTGACTTAGTAGCAACACTTTTTTTCTCCAAGTGCATAGGTGTAAGAAAGTTACTAGTTACGGGCTCCATGTGGTAGCTGGTTCTAAATCTAAGACATGAGATTATTGTCTTTCCCTGTCGTAATGCTGAAATAATATTTGAGACATTCTTTTCCTTTACAGGAACTCTAGCTTACAAAATATAACAAAGAGCTGAAGGAAAATGGAGCTACAGGAATAACCATTGGTTTTCATGGCATTGTCTGTGTTAGTGATCTTCAACTGGTGTGCCAAATAATGTTTAAAGCATTCAATATCTGACTTTTTAGGCGGGGGGCACTGACCTCTTTTCCCTTAGATTGCCAAATAAAAAATGGCAACAGCCAACACAATAATAGCCATCCAATGTGAATGAATCAAAATTATACCTATATTTTTATCATATTGGCAAAAAATACATTTTCTGGTGTGCCACAGCTTTTTAGTAACTAGTTTATGTGTGCCGTGAGAGAAAAAGGTTAAAATTTGCTGGCCTATGTGTTTGTGAACTAAAATTTCTGCTTGGCTTTCAGCAGAGAACAGTACACATTTTTGGCAGTGAGTTTAGATTAGTATGTAATGTCTGATTTGCTGTATTTTCAACTTACTGAAGCACTTCTAAGAGGTAGCATTGCTCAGCAGTCTTGAGAGCTGATTGGACAATCAAAAGCTCTGGTATAGGACTGTCACGGGCACTGATTTGTACTGTGACCTCCCTGAACTTTTTTCTCTTTCCTCACGCTGAGGTGGCAATATGATGTCACTAAGGGTTGTGAGAACTTTCCATATTCAATGTGTGATGATTTTGTTGTTGTTAGTCAAACTGTGGGTACAAATGATACCTCCATATTGACATGAAGAAACTATTTTGCCACTCTAAACTTGACTTTTCCAACAATGTGTTTACTCTGGGTGCTCTTGTGACTGAAGAGGAAACATTTAGGCTTTTGTGGTCTTTTTGTTTCATTCTGGTTATAATACTTTTTATATTTTATTTAATCTACATAGAGACCCTAGGAGGTAAGCTGAACAGATATTATCCCTATTATACAGCTGAAAAGATCACTCTCAAAGACAGGGTGACCTGTCCAACATTTCTCAGCCATTAAATACATAGATTGGAACTCAAATTCAGGCTTTTGATACCTATTTGTGTTCTTAAACGTATTTCCCAATGTTTCCAAAGCATTTTACAAACTAATTTCAATGTAATAAGGATCTTTCAAGCTGAAACACGAATATACATGTGTGGTACATTATTTGAAACAATGTAATGTTTAGAAAATATCGAGGGAGATAAGCCAGGCTTAGAAATATTTACTTTATAGAAATAGATGGTTATCTGGTATTTGGTCATTTGTTTATTCCTCCTTTTATGCAACAAATATCAGGTGCCCACTATGTGTTGGGTGCTGCCCCACAACTGCAGATGCACAACCCGTGACAGGCATGATCTCTGCTTCCATGGAGCTTAGACCTGGCAGTACCAGGCTCTTCCAGTGCACAGACTGTGTTGGAACGAATGCAAAATATAGACAGCAGCACAAACTAGGCAGGGGAGACATTTGTTCCAGTGTGGTTTTCATTTCCCTCTAGGTTTAGTAGTACTTTTTAGTTCATACATTCCTCAAGAACAGGGATTTAGAAACGAAAAGTGCACTCTGCTTCCAAACATACATCCTACACAAATTGAACTCAAAAGCCTATGCATTAGAAGGATTTTGTTTATATCATGCCCTCCGAGGTATAATATTTATGCCCTGCATGTATGTCTTTGTATTTGGACCAGGACGTAAGGGAAGGGAAAGAGAGGAGTAAAAACTAGCAGATGATGTGAGTTGAAAGCCAATGAAATTGTTTTATTTATAAAATATGATACATTGCCCTGGCTGGTGTAGCTCAGTGGATTGAGCGCGGGCCTGCGAACCAGATGATCGAGGTTCGATTCCCAGTCAGGGCACATGCTTGGGTTGCAGGCCAGTTTCCAGCAGGGACCAGTTCCCTGCAGGGGACGCATGAGAGGCAACCATACATTGATGTTTCTCTTGCTCTCTCCTTCCCTTCCCTTCTAAAGATAAATAAATAAAATATTTAAAAAATATGATACATTTTCTTAAGATTTATTAAGTTTATAAAGTGTGATAGGCCTGCTTGTTTGCAACTCCATGGAAGTTCAGGTTTCATATCTAATTATCACTGCCCCTTGAGCTCTTAGCATCTTACCTGCTAATTGGTTAATATTTTGATGCATAATTATGGGATAGTGAATGATGCACTAGAAATTCCAGTTTAGTGAAGCCATGAAAGCAGAAATTATCTTGGCAGTTAATGCCATAATCTGCCCAGTCTTCCAGTTCACATCAGTTTCCATAATCTGCCCAATCTTCAATTCACATCAATTTCTTCTCAAAGAAGTGAATGTGGAGTTTTCATTTTTATGGATGTTTTTCCCCCAAACAAGTTACAACTCACTTGTGTGACTCTGACTTATAAATGGTCTTCTTCTGTCAACTTTAGACATTACCTGTATCATTACCTGTATCTGAGTTTTAGATTAGGAAGAAAAACACATCAATGAAAATGCATTCCAAATGATAGAAAATATTTGTTTACAGTGTATTATGGAATAATTTTGTTCAAAATGTAACAACTGTGTTTGCTATTTTCAGTGCTCCTTTCTGGGAAGCGGATTTATGAATTCTGGTTTTCAACACGGTTTCCCAGTGGATTAACTATTTAATCTTCTCAGAGTATTAAAATAGTTTTCCTGTGGCTCAGGCTTTATTTGAAGCAAACAACAGCCAGGCCAAAAGGACATTTTTCATGACACCTCACAATTATTATGAGGTCTTTCTGAATGTTTAAGAATCATGTTTGAGGCTCTGTTGTCTTTTGTTTTTTGAAATTATTAGACACTTTATATATTAGCACTACGCTCTAACCAACTGAGCTAACCGGCCGCCCTTAGACGCTTTATATATTGAACACAATTTTTAGTTCTTCTATAATTGGCTTTGAAACTTGAACGGGACCTTGAAGGGACTAGCTGGTTGAGAGGCCCCCACCCCCTGCCCCCCAGGTTTTAATTGACCGAGGGAACTTAGGCCCAGACAAGTCGCGGAAACTGCTTGAGGAGCCACAACTGGCAGCTCAAGTTTTCTTTGTGCTGTGGATTTTCAAGGACTTCATGCTTTTCTGGCAGGCGTCCCAGAAGTAGAATAAATTAAAAAAAACTGCAGTTTTAATCCCTTAAACACTCCTTATAAAAGTTTAATTTGACAGTTAGATGAGCTCTCCCATTCTCAGTGTCCTGTATGTTTGCCTCAATTCTAGAATCTACACCAGTGACTGTAGCGAGGGATGGACCCTGGAGTACATATCCAGGTTTATACTCCCGGTATATTCAGATGTGAAGAAATGCCAGAGTTGGGTTACAATATAATATAGGCAGTTCTCGACATTTACATGTGTCACATTAATGCTTTAACAGCAGCTAGAAAAGAACAGTGTGCATGTCGTCTAAATGTGAACTAATGCCAAACATGTAAATAACAGGAGTTGGTAAATGCTATATCTGAAACATGTGGCCTCTCCTCCTTCCTTCGTCTTGGTCCTTACAATTTGTTTTCCTACTCCTATAGTCTTGAGGATTATGCCGCGTTCCAGTAGTAATGGCAGCCTCTTTACAAAGGAGGTGGCTGGAGGGTGGCGTTGGGTAGAGGTCAGGTGGGGTGAGGGGAGTTGTATTTTGGAATATGGAATTGGAGATGGATGTAGAAATCTGAGTGGTTTAAAACGACCCCTTTTGAATATTACTTTACTGGATAGGTAGTTCTAAATTTTTTAATAATAAAGGAAATAAAGAATACAATACAGTTTGACCCTAAGCAGGACACGTCATCTAAAAAGTGTTCCAAATTCCACCTCTACACACGGTCTTTCTCCACTTCTCCCGTGCAGGCAAATTTCTGCCTTTTGATGTCATCCACCTTCTTCGAATGATTTTTCCCTCCCTTCCTCTAAAATCCCAATTGGAGAGATGTGAACAGTGTGACAACTTTCACTGTTTGGCTTGAAATGTTCCCCAACCAAAAACTCAGAGAACATTTACTTTCTTATTTTTTAGAAGGTGCTCACAGTATTGACAGCATTATTACAATAGAATATTTGAAGGACATTGGAGTTACTGAATTGAAACAAGTTGATACAAATCTAGGTTAGAATGAAGGTCATTCAGAATTTCAGGCCAGGGCCAATTAATTTGAGCAGATCATCCTTCTGCTTCTTCAGTAAGAGCAAGAAACTGAGAGAATTGTTCAGACCTGGTGGTGGAGAGGTGGGCAGCAGGAGCCCACTCAGGGGCTAAAACAAGGCCAGCTCAGTTTTATTCCCTACTCTTTGGACCTCTTAGTGTGTAGTCAAATTTTAGTTTTTGAAATTATTCTTAACTGTGGGAAGTTGTTTCTGTCACTTGTGCATGACAATGTCAGTTCTCTAAATATGATGAGTTGTATTTTTTCAGAGTAGATTCCACATTCTTTGACACAGCTACTCAGTCAGTGTGGAGTTCTAAATAAGAGACTTTTCTCTCAGCAAGCAGGAGCAAGGAACCTTGGAGAGGGTCAGGTAGTTAATAATTATGGTGTGGTATGCTGATCACGTGGTGTACTAATGAGGCACAGGGCATTTCTCCCCTCAGTTGTATTCCTTCTGAATTTATTTACTTTTTGGGATCAAAATTAATTGATCTGTTACCTAGTTATCGAATGTCCACTGTGCACTAGAATCAGAGAAGTGAGGGGAACTACAGCGGTTGCAGGTGAGAGACAAATGAACTTCTGAGAGTTTGAAAACTGTTTTGGTCTGGACTGTTAACAAGAATAAGCTTGGCTTTGAGTAGGTGGTTATCCACTTACCTGAGTGGACTTTGGAAAGGATTAAAATAACCATGGGAAAGCATTTGGAAAATGGCTTTTATACAAACATAGGCAGTAATACTATTAGGGGTGAGTTTGATGTAACTGACAGTGGGCATGTTGGTTGTATTCCGTACTCTAGCAATTGGCTTAGTCATTCTGTAACGTGTAAACCATAACCTGAATCTGCAAAGTGCTTACAGGTGCCTGTATTTATTTATTTTTTTGCTTTTTTGAGTGCCCATTACTTGCACCACTATGAATGAAACAAAAATGTGTACACATACTGCTAAAAACCTTACCTAGTCTCGTAGTTACGGTTTTTGTTTTCAATGTGTAGATCACATACCATTTTGTTCTATCTTACCAAATTCCTTTTATAGCTTAGTAAAATCCACTGTTTTGATTCTTCATGTTCCACCAAGGCGTTCACTTGGTATTGTTTTTAGTGTTTTGTAAAGGTACCACCATATACTTTGTGAGATTAACAACACTAGTCAGTTGTATCTCATGCTAGTTGTTTAACCTCTTAAAAGAGCTTGGCTAGGTTGGTTAGTAAAAACGTGAACTTCCTTGGTGGATTGGCTTGCACCAGGTTTTGGGAAACATTGCTAATGCTTTCCTGGCTCTCTCTTACCAAGCGTGCCTGCAACACACTCTGTGCCAGGCTATACAGCAAAGAGAGCTGCAAGGAGTAAATAAGTATAAAAACTGGAAATAATAGTAACACAGGACTTAAAAAATAAATTTATATTTTTATGAAAACATTTTTTCTGGCAGCTGGAGCTGATGGAGCAGTGTGTCTACAGTACTTATTGATAGAGCTAAGGGAAGACTTAGCTGAAAGCACTTTAAAAGCAGATTGGTACTTAGAATCAGGAAATAGATCTTTCAGGCCTAGTCTAATGACCTCAAAATCAGTTCTTAATATCATTTTTTTCTATTATTGAAATAATGTAATCACATTAGTGAAAGTATCTGGGAAAAGATGAGAAGAATAATCAATCATAATTCACTATCCTGATATAATTACTATTAGCATTTTGGGAGATTTTACATATATATATATTTTCATATGTATATCAACATTTAAAAAAATGGTGGGGAGGGAATTTCAGGGGAAAAGAGGAAAGGTTTACAGGAACAAGTATAAAAGACACATGGACAAAAACTGGGGGGATGGAAATGGGAGGGAGGGGAAGGGCGGAGTGGGTGGGCTGGGATGGCAGTAAAAGACAGAAAACTGTACTTGAACCACAGTTAAAAAAAATAAATAAAATTAAAAAATAATAAAAATGGTTGTAATATGGGTACACTTTTATAGCCTGATGTTTATCACTTTACACTTGATCTTAGCCAAAAGGCCGAGAAGCGATGATATTTATCACTTTAAAGTATAGTGTATGAATTTGTGCGCCCTTCGATAGCTCAGCTGATAGAGTGGAGGACTGTAGGCCACGTGCGTGCGGACGTCCTTAAAGTATAGTGTATGAATTTTTCTATTTCTTTATATTAAAAAGGGTGTTTTGCGTAACATGTTAAATATACCCCACCTGCTTTACTTTAATAATTCCACTCTCTATATTCAATTCGTATATCAAATAGTAATTGACAAGCCTTTGTTGTCTGACAGGGGCATTAATTTCATTTTTCTAAGAGTTGTGGTGTGTCTCTACAATTCTTGGTAATGTTTTCATTTCCACTGATGAGCACAGACTCTACCAATGACTGTTTTCTGGAGTTGAAGTTTCTAAACTAGAATTTTTTTTCTCTCAGCAAGCTGGAACAAGAAATCTTGGAGAGGGTCAAGCTGTAATGAGTCATTCTGATGTGGCATGTTGATCACTACTTGTGGAACAGGGAGGACAGTTCCGTTCACCCAGGATGTGCGATTAAATGCTCTGGTCCTGAGGATGTTTTTCGGGAGGTGATATATTGATGTATATAATTTCATCTCTTAAGCTATGTGTAAAGCCAGGTATAATGTATTAAGATAATACAGGTATTTGCTCAACATGTTAGTCTAAGCTGTGACGGTAAACCAAGCACAGGTGCATCCACACCATGTTCCTTGAGAATCAGTGCATTTCTAAGGCATCTATTGTGCTGTGCTCACCTCCGTTCAACACAAAACATCTTTGTTTGAGCTGCCTGTCCGTCACCTAGTCTGCGTCTGTTCTGCCCTAAAATGGAAGCTGTCAACTGCTGATTGGTTAAATATGAGATTCCAGGTTTCGTTCCTCAGTATTTGTCCTGCCATTTAAGATTCCTTAATCCAAATGTGACATCTGTGACATTTTCAAGTGTCCAGTTAGGCAGTATGCTATGATGCTTTTGAATTTTAGTTTGCCACCTTGGCCTTACATTGGTAACAGATTCTATCTGCCCTTGATTATGTTCTTATCTCTTTTGTTACATAAGTGTAACTGGCCTTCTGTTACATTTGTAGCAGATTTGGTTCTTGTCTTTGAGTATAGGGTTTCTTTAGTTATCTTTGATTCTAAATTTTGTATGAACTTGGTATAACAGCATAATTTTTCACGGACTTTGTTTAGGTGTTCTGTGACTGCAGTTCTCAACGTAGAGTAACTCAAACACTTGATGACTTCAGTTTTAAATTAGAGCATGTTTTGACATTAATTTTGTGGTTTCATTTTATATGTTTCAATATTAAGATTCTACCTCAATCTATTTAAACATAGGCACACAAATTATGTGTCATTGAGTGCTGTGGGTATTGATGATTTCTAAGTCCAGTGATTTTTGTGCGATGCTTAGTAACAAAGCCAAGATTATGAGTTTGACCCCTGATGGACTTGGTAGCTTGGGTGGTTTTTTTAATGCAACCTTTACAGGCACAGCAAATGTGCTCTTTGAAGCAGCTCCTGGATATTAGTGGGGATGAATCAGTGCAAATCAGTTAACACTGATGAACATTATCTCCAACCTTTTTCCAGAACTCTCATCCCCTTTATTAGATCATTATGAATGGAGACATTTTTATATTCAAAGTCTACAGGGCGCTTAATTAGAGAAAACAGTACCTACCTCATATGTTGCGAGAATTAAATAAGATGATGTATATAAACCCTTGTCATAGTACTGGAGCCAGCAAATGTTGTATAAGGCATAGGTGCTACTATCATTTTATGATTGTTATTTTTCTCTGCTTAGTACCCCTGAATTTCTTGGTGAGTCCTAATAAATAAAGTCAGTTGTAACTGTTGTTGTCTTCCCCAGCCCATTGATCTAAAATTTGTGTTGCTGCTTCAAACTTATGGCTTTGCTTTTAGGATCATAGCTTTTCCTGTCACCTCCTATCTATTTGTCCAGAATAGACAAATTGACATGTGTCTTGGTTTTCTGATGCATATTTCCCCCTGTATCTTGAATTCAAATCTATTAGATTAAGTGCAATTATTAAAAGCTCTCTTTCTGTGGAGGGGGAAATATGTCCCCTTTTTTTTTTGACAACTGGGATTTACTTCAACTAATCTGGGCCACTTAGAACTGGAAACTGCCATCAGATTGGATTCCAGTGTACACATCTCTAGCACTGATCAAGTCTGGGTCACTTCTGGACCTCACTTCACTTCCCTGTCACCTCTGGCCTCTGGCCAGGCTATTCGTCCAGCTTTTCCTTAATCCACGTCATTTTGGAGGCCACAGTATGTTTTGACAAAGATTTTAGATGAGATCCAGAAGCTGTGATTTTGGCCCATGATTGACATGAAGTATGTCTGTGTGTACATATGCATACACAGACACACAAAGGAGTTGATGAATCTGGCCAATATGGTATAAAATGTATTAATGTTAATAAACAAAATGAATTGATACATGTTTCTTTTTTCAATTACAGTTTACATTCAGTATTATTTTGTATTAATTTTATGTGTGACATTTGTTTCTTAATATCAACTGATGAAAAAGATTTTCAACTCATCCTTATGACATTTTGGTTGAATATGATAGGTTTGTCAAGAGGCTTGAAGCTTTGAGTCCTCATCATCTTACCTTTCTTGATTGCGATTTTGACATGGAAAATTTTAGTCACAGTTGAACTGTGTCTACCTTTACAATAATATGAAAATGGTTCTTTTGGCTTCTGCTCTGGCCATTCAGTACATGCAGTGATGAATTCACGTCTCAGTTTTGAAAAGCAGCCGTGGCTGTGTGTTGGGCTAGGCCAGGCTGCTGCTGTATTCTCTGTGATGGCTCAGTTTGGGATTGGCACACCCGGGTGAGTTGGCCGTTGCTCTTTCTCATGACAGCTTCACTGGTAGGAGAAGGGCTAGGGAAGAACACACATGTGTGAAGGATCGAGGGTACTAATCCTTAAAGTCCAGTAACCATTCTAGCTCCTGGTAGCTAGATTAAAAGCATATTCTCTGTGGCAATAATGCCCTGTCTTATCCTGGTATCCATCAAGGAATTACTAAAAGGTGGTTGGTCTTTCTGTTTCTAGCTTCACAGTCATTAGTTTTTCCTTCATCCCTATCTCTGCCTTAGTTTTATTTATCTTGGCAACATGACATATTGAAAAAAGTGTGGACTTCAGAGTCACATAGATTTTATTTCAAAATTTTAGGGCGGCCCCTTAAACTCTGTGTACCTTAGTTTTCTCATCTGAAAATAGAGTTAATACTCACACTCACATACACATTTTATATATAAGCTCCAAGGAAACATCTCACTATTTTTATGACTAACATGAAGAAACTGAAAAATTTGATTGAATCGACAGGGTGTTTTTGCTAAATTAGAAAATACATCTGAATAATTTTGTCCTTTATGTACTTCATATTATATCATTTTGCAGATTTTTAAATTTAATTACCATGATTATATAAAAAATAAATCTATGGCTTTTCCCCTAAAAGACCTTACTTACAATTGGTCTTCTTTGTCTATATAATGTTAACTGCTGAATTCTTTGATTAGATGACTAGTTTTATTTGCTTTGGAAAAACAAAGTCTGAAACTTAAATGATCCTGGAAGAAAACTTTACTTTTTAAAACAAACCTGTTTAGAAAAACTTGATTAAACTGGCAAAATAAATACCTTTTGTGTCTTTCACAAATTAGTTTACTGTGAAATGGAACACTGTGAAGACGGATGAACTTAGAAAATATGTGGAAGAAAGGGAAGTAGACCGTTGAAGGTGACTAAGACAGTACTGCTTGCTGTCTTTGACAAGCAGAAGGATCCTACCAATATTAGCTTTTAAAATAGGAAACACAGTGGTAGAAATAGAGTAATGTAACTGAATATGAATATCTTGCAAAATCATCTGACTCCCTACCCTCATATAGAAAAAACCGATGCTTATTTATTTGAGTTGTTTTCTGTACATTGTAATGAAAAGCATGCTATCTTATTCACTTGAAAAAAATGCAATAGCAGAAACTTGTGTTTCCTCTTTGTGCCTTTGACTATCAGATATATTTATGTGCATACTGCATAACTTTCCTTGTAGGATTGAATCTTTTAAAAACTTTGGTGAACTTTCGTGGTCAAAGTAACGCTTTTGGACTTTGAGTGCGGATTGCCTCTGTTTCACCGCCTCACTTTGAGGTAGCAGTGGTGTAAAAGGAACCCTGTGGAAAAATAACACGACACCTCCCTGCGACTCAGTCCCTCTACATGTCAAGTGGATCACACTTCTGTTGAGTGCATGATAGCCTCTTTGTAAAGGGCTATAAAAGTGTAAAAAAAAATCGGTTGCTTCAAGCTGTCTGTAAGTACAGCAAAAAATCACTAAGTAACTTTTTGATACTTTTAAGGTATTTTGATATCTTAAATGGAGGAATAAAAATTAATTTGTGAGGATAATGGGTAGCTCTTATCCCTGATCACTCCAATCATTTCGACTCAGATAAATTCAATATATTTCAATTTAGTTTAATTCCATTTACTAGTTATTGAGGCGCACTAAAATCAAGGGCATTCCAAACACTTTACTAGGCACTGGGAAATGTAGGATGAATGGATACGGATTTTGCCCTTAAAGAACTCAGTCCCATTGGGAGAATCTTCCAATGCCCTTACAAGACTGGATGGCTCTTCCACGAAACATGTCATAAATATAATATGAACACATGGGTGCAAATTATTGGAATAGTTCACCTCTATAGCCATTGTACTAGCATTAGTCCACTTGCTAAGAAAATGAGTCCTTATTTTCCAAAAGAGTAATATAAACTGTTTTTTAAATAATTTAAGTGTTGTGACATCTACTCTTTCTAATCTCCTAATCTTTAACATAGCTTTATTGGTTTATTTGCATTCTGTTCTTTTCCTCTGTACTTATTCTAATTTTCATGCTCATTTCATTAAAAATAATCCTTTTCCATGAATTTCATTCTATTTTCATCAGACGTTACTTGCAAAGATTTACTGACAGTTGTTTATCCACATGTATAAAGATATGAGTATACACACACATGTGCATGTGTGCACATGCATGTGGTTTTAATTAAACCTATATCCTTTCCCCACATTATTAATAACAAATTCCTTCAGAGTGGCCAGCTTGGATCTGAGTAAGGCAAGAAGCTTCCATGGAAAGTTCTCTGAAATATTCAATTTCTAAGACTAGTTTGAGTAAAATATAAAATCCCTTTGTTAATTGCATATTTCTTGTGTGTCTGCTTCATCCATCCCAGTGTCCTGTGGGTAATAGGCTGTGTTCTTTCTCAGGCGACTGATGATCTGCTCTGTCTATCAAGACCCAAACACCCAAGGCACTTTGAACATGTGATATTGGTGGAGTCATGGACTCTGACAGCTTCATTTGTGATTATTCAAGCTTTTGTTAGATGTACTTTTCAAAGTAATCCGCTCTGGTAATAAGGAAGTACCAAAAATGATTTCTTAAGGGGAAAATGAGATTTGACATCAAGAGACTTGCTTGAACCTGACTCTTAGTTTTTAACCTTGAGTGAATTGTTTAAGTTGGCTGATCCTCAATTTCTCCATCTGTAAAAGTATTGATAATATATAAGGTCTGTCCATAAAGTATCCAGCCATATACTATGAAAAAATAGAGACATTTGTTGAATAAGATGCAAAATACAAGGGGCATTGTACATAAGACAATGGCACCACAGTCCTCTTCAAAGTAGGTACCTTGGGACCTCACACAGTTCTCCCAGTGTCTCTTCCACTGTTTCAAACACTCTGCAAAATCCTTTATTGGAATCACCATCAGGTACCCCCTTGTATTTTCCTGGATCTTTTTATTTTATTTTATTTATTTATCTTCAGAGAGGAAGGGAAGGAGAGAAGGAGAGAAATATCAATGTATGGTTGTTTCTTGTGAGTCCCCCACTGGGAACTGGCCTGCAACCCAGGCATGTGCCCTGACTGGGAATTGAACCGCAATCGTGTGGTTTGCAGCTCGCGCTCAATCCACTGAGCTATACCAGCCAGGGCTTATTTTCCTGAATCTTATCAATGGTCTGAAATCTCTTCCCTTTCAAAGGTGATTTTACTTTTGGGAAAAGCCAAATTTGGGCTGTAGTGGGGCTGAGTCACTTGGGTGATTTGATGTTTTGCCAAAAAATTCTGCGTGAGATGTGATGCATGAGCAAGTGTGTTGCTGTGATGAAGCTGCCAATTACCAGTTGCCCATAGCTGAGGCCATTTTCATTGTATTGCGTCTGTCAAATGATGATGAACATTGAGGTAGGACTCTTTATTAATTATTTGGCCTGGAGGGGCATGCTCATGATAGACAACACCTTCCTCATAAAAAAAAACACAGTTAGTATGATTTTGATCTTGCCTCAACTTTGCTGCACCTCCTTTGGGTGTGGAGACCCAACTGACTTCCATTGGGACGACTGGGCCTTCGCTTCTGGATCACAGCCTTAGACCCAGCATGCATCTCCAGTTATGACCTTCATGAGGAAATCTGGTTCATTGGTCGTGGTTTGAATCAAGTCATTAGCAACTGCAGGAGATGTTTCTTCTGCTCTGGTAGCAGAAGCTGCAGAATGCATTTTTCCACAACACATGTCATGCTAACATTCTGCATCAAAATTTTGCACTGAGTCATTTTTGGAATCCCCAGATCAGCTTCTGGTTCCTGCACTGTTAGTTGCTGATCTTTGTTGATGGCAGCCTGTACACATTCAAAATTCTCAGGTGTTCTGCTTGTTGCAGGCCTTCCAGAACATGGATCACTTTCAACAGATTCTCAACCATCTTTGAAGCATTTGTACCGCACTTTTATTTGCACTGCATTCATTGCATCATCCCCGAAATCCTTCTGAATCATCTCAGTAGTTTCCATGGAGGAGTGTTCAAGCTGCAAAATTTGATGCAGATTCATTGCTCTACTTGCTCATTTTGAATGTGGTGACACAGTACACGTGCTCACTCAATGGCGTATATCGGCCTCACTGACTAGTATAGTGAAGCCCTCATTCTTCATGCATGTGCATTCCAGTCCACTCTCCTTGGCTGCCAGGTTACTTTGATGTCACCAAACCTTTCTCATTATATTAACAGTGGCAGGACTTTTCCCAGGCAGACCTCATTATACTTCATAGAACTATTCTCTCCTAAGGGTGGTTTTCCTGATTAATTATGTCATATTCACAATATGTAAGTATAATTTATAGTATATGATAGACTGCTCTGTAAATAAGTGTGTTTAGTATCTTGGGTTTATGTTGGTTTTTTTCTTTCTCCTCAATGAATTTTGAATTATTTAAGAGTATGGGTAGACTTTTATTTCTTCTTTGTGCTTCTCTGTGAAGTGTTTAATACATCAGTAAGCATGTCAGATCTGTTTCTCAACACCATTAAGAGGAAATATAGTATGCTCCTGATAATTCTTATGGAAACTTTAGTCAGTCTGTCAGAAGTGTGTGACTGCTATTGGTCTTGGAGGAAGGGCGTTCTGAGTTTGGAAGATAGAGATGTGAGCAATATAAGAGTTTTCACTTTCGAAGAGCTAGCATTGGATAATGGTTGAGACCATAAATGTAGAAAAATAAAATAATTTCAGATGTCAGTAAGTACTTTGGGGAAAATGAAGTGAGTCACGAGAAGCTATGAGAAGAGAATTTCTAAATGGAACTAAGTGCAAAAGCTGTGAAAAATAAGCTGGCCTGTTAGTGGAATGTTTTAAAGAGCAGTGTAGCCAAATATAGCAAATAGAAAAGAGGGTGAAGATGATAACAGATAGGCAAGAGCCAGATCATTTAGGGCCTTGTTGTCTAGAATGGAAAGTTTGGACTTTATTATTTTTTTTGGTAAAAATCATTATTTTATTTTTAGATGACCTAAAGGCCCTTTTATTTTTACTTTTTATTTTTTCCTTTGTATTGAATTCATTAGAATGACACTGGTTAACAAAATTACACAGGTTTCAGGTGCACAGTTGTACAACCACCATCTGTACGCTGTACTGTGTTCAGCACCCCAAGTCAGGTCTCTGTCCATCGCCACTTATCCCTCCATACCCTCCTCTACCTTTCTTCCCCTCCTCCCTGGCAGTAACTTCAGTGGGAAGGCTTTTAAGGGGCTTTAACTGGAGATATGGCATGATCTAATTTAACTCTTAGATAACTAGTCACTGTATAGAAGATGGATTGTGTAATAAGAGTTAAAAATGGTGGTGGGAGACCAGTGAGAAATCTGTTGTGTTCCAGAAGAGAGATGGAGGAGGCTTGGACTAAACAATGGAAGTGTTTAGTTCACAGATGGTGAACAGCAGATTTGGGGTGTCTGTTGGGGTAGAGTCCTTAGGACTTGCTAATAAAGCATGTGATGGCAAGAGAAGAACCAAGTAGATTATTGGGTTTGAGGCATTGAGCAGAAATTGATTTTTTGTGAAAAAGGATTACCAGTTCTACTTTGGTTGTCTTGTGACTGCCATACTTATTGGACATGCTAATAAAGATGTCAAGTTGGCTGTTGAATATAGTAGAATTTGGATCACAGGGAATATGTGTGGGCTGAAGATAGTCTTTTGAGAAGCAGCATTATTTATGTGGCTGAAGCATGGGATTATATGAAGTCACCAATGAAGGGCAAACATTTAGATAAGACTTGTGGGGAGAAGGCCCTGGGACGCCCTAAAATTTAGAGGCCAAGAAGAGAAAAAGATCAAGCCAATGAGACTGGAGAAGAGCATCTAGGGAGGTTACAAAAAAGCAGGGGGATTATGTTGTCTTAGAAGCTGGTCAACTATTTCAAATGTTGGTGGAAGTCAAGTGAGATGTGAGCAAAAATTGACCATTAGCTTTGGCAAGACTATTGGTGACTCAGATATGAGCTATGGCAGTGGAGTGGTCACTTGGAGTGGATTAAGGAAAGAATGAGAGATGAGAACGAAGAGGCAATGAAATCAACAGTACTTTTGGAAGATTTTGCTGTGAACAGGTGCAGAAAAGTGAGATGAAGGGGAATAAGGTTAAGGGGAGATTATTTTAATGGATGATAATGAGCCATGCATGATTATGCCTGACCGGAATGATCCAAGAGAGGGAAAAATTGATGTTGTGATAAAGAGAGGAGATATTTGTAGGATGGACCTTGGAGATGAGACTAGGGATGAGTGAAGAGAGAAAGTGGAGAGAGTGGCTTTAGGAATAAATAGGGAGACTTCCATTTTAACAAGATAAGAAGTTTTGGGGGTTTAGATGGATGTGGTTTGGAACTGGGAATATAAAAATGAAGTAGTTCACTTCTGTCTATATCTTTTTTAAAAACAAAACTAAGAATGTTTCTTAAGGAGATCAAACTGTGAGATAATGGTGTTGGTGTGTCACCTAAGGGATTTGAAATTGCCAAGAATGGTAACAGAAGTCTTGGTGAAGGGGATATTATAGACTGTAAATGAGATCAGTGAATGAGACTGTGTGAGAAAGACAGCAATAAAGGATGCTGAGGAGTGAGTGGCAAGGTATGACGACATGTGCTTCAAAGAAAATGGAATCTTTGGAAGACGAATAAAGAGAGCCAAGTTGGAAGCTGCATGAGGGAGCAAGAAGAAAACCTACCTCCAGGCAATGGCTTTTATGTAATGTGAAAGAAAAAATATCTGTACTTGAGACCACTTCAGTAAAAGCCATGTCCTCAGGTGATGGGCAAGTCACATTTTAGGTTGAGAATATAGGTGAACTCTAATCAGAATAAATGAGCTATCAAGGACTCATTCTATAGCAGAAGCACATGTTCTAGACTCTAAACCACAGATTAAGTCACATGATCCTTACGATAATCCTATAATAGGTACAGTCATGTGCTGTATAATTTTGGTCAGTGATGGACCCCTTGTCTAACCATAGTCCCATATATTATAATGCCTGAAAAATTCCTGTCACCTAGGTAGCAATGTCATGATGTTCTAGCACAGTGCATTTACTGACATGTTTTTGGTGATGCTGATGTTGCTGATGTAGGTTGTAAACAAACCAGCTGTGCTGCCTATCATATAAATGTATAGCACATACAACTGTGTGCAGCATATAATACTTAGTAATGATAATAAATGGCTGTGTTGCTGGTTAATGTATTTACTATACTATGAATTGTTGCTTTAGAGTGTACCCTTTCTACATATCAGAACAAAATTTGCTATAAAACCATATGCTGTGTTATGCTGGCAGCAGCTTTGTGTGTCTCATATTTACTACGTCTCTTCATTGCATAATTTTCTCATGTGCTTGATTTACTCTCATGCTGTTTGGTACAGTAGCATGCTGTACAGGCTTGTCACCTAGGAGCTATAGGCTATGCCATATAGTCTCCGTATGTATAGGCTAGACTATCTATGTTTGTGTAAGTACCCCTAACAATACATTGCTCAGAATGTATTCTAGTTGTTAGGTGATAGAACTGTATTATTATTAGTCCCATTTTTATGAATGAGGAAGTTGAGAAGTTAAACAATGTGCTTGGGGCAACACACACACATCTGTAAGCGAAAGGGCTGGATTTCAATTCTGGCAAGTTTGACTCCAGCCAGTGTTCCAGGTTTAACCACTCATCTGTACTCTGCTTTTGGACCACGATTTCCAATGCATAGTGGACGTGTTAAGGAAGGTAGTAAGAAATAGGCAATGGGGCCAAATGAGAGGCCATATATAGTGTAGTATTAAGTGACTAATTTTATATTAGATGGTCTGGGAAGTGTGGGCTTCTGATATGGTGACTTTGGTGAATAGAAGTGTGATGAACTGTTTCCATATTTTAGACCAAGGGGCAACTTGAAGATCTTAGATGACTGGTTTTGATGGGGGCTGGAGATGGTTTGCTAACTGGGAGAAAGTGGGCAATGAAAATTTTGAGGTGGCTGGTGACACTCCTGAGAGAGGGTGGGAGGGTCATTGATGATCTAAATTCTGGTAGTGGTGGTCTGCCATGCTATGTATGGTCTTGTAGAAAACTCACTTGACCATTTCGGGTGAGCATTCTATTGACAAGTTTATCTTTCTGGCTTTGAAACTCAAGCATGTTGTAGTTTTTTATCATCTGATATTATTATGGTAATTGGTTTGGGCTACAAGATTTGGAACAACATTACTGACTCTAAAAAGTAGATAGAAGTTGATTTGATATAAGAGTAAACATTTTCATAGTTGTTCATAAGACTACTTTTGACAGCCCAGTTATTAATGCAAAGGAAAAAATTTTAGTAGTATATTTTTTTCTGATTATAAAAGTGTTATCTGTTCACTTTAGAAAATTTATAAGAACTTCACCTCGGCTAAATAAAAACATTTTGTTTTTGCCTAGTATATTTTAATATAATTATATTTATGTAAATGAAATCCTATTGCATATATATTTTTACACTATATGTTGTTTCATTTTATATTTTTTATTTCATGAGTGCTTCCCTGGGTCATTATATTATCTTCTCAAATGTGATTCCTAAAGATGGTGTAACTGGTTTGTTGAGTGGGCTGAATTTGGTAGCTTACATCTAGGTAAGCATTATTCTTTTTTTTTTTTAAGATTTTATTTATTTATCTTTAGAGAGGAAGGGAAGGAGAGAGGGAAAGAAATGTGTGGTTGCCTCTCATGCGTCTACTGCCGGGAACTGGGAACCGGGAACTGGCCTGCAACCCAGGCATGTGCCCTGACTGGGAATCGAACCGCGATTGTGTGGTTCGCAGGCCCGCCCTCAATTCACTGAGCCACACCAGCCAGGGCAACATTATTCTTCAATAACAATTTTTCTGGTTGTTCTTTCCAAACTCTTGGGTACATCTCCTTACTTTCAGGTTATTTTCAGCTGGTAAGAATGGTCTTGTTTTTGGGAATTAAAGTACTATCTAACCTAAACCAAAAACATTCAATTCATTGTTCTCTTTCCATCCAGCTCAGTCCTGACTTCATCCATTTCTGCTTCCATGCCTTTGCTATCTCTTCTGGGTCTTCCAAGAGGGAGTGGGGAGACATTTAAAGAAGAAGAGCAAAATTTCTTTTACTTAGTGTTATTTCTACTTCTTTACTCGGTGCTCTTTTGTAGTTCTCTCTTGGCTTTATTAGTTGGCTGTTAGGCCTTTGGATTCTTTGAAGAACCTCCTGGGTTTGCTCTATCTGTAATGGGAGCGGCACTCTCTGCCTGACCTCTGGGGAATGCTGTGGCTCCTTTTCCCTCCTTACACTTCTCATAATTCCTATAGTGTTTTACAGTGAATGTCCCTTTGCTTCTATGGTAGTCAACTTTCCTTGGCAAAATTCCTATGAAATGGCTTATTGTCTGGCCACTCTTGTCTTTGTCACTTGGACAATGAGAAATATCACGTATCTGTGACTTGTTTAATAGCAAAATGTGGCTTGCTCGCTCAGTTACTGCTCTCTGAACATTTTTTTGACTTCCTATCTTCAGGCTTTTCCAGTCTGAACTCCAGATTTTCCCCGACAGTTTCACTCCTCCTGAGCTGGGCCTGTCTCCTATGAGATGGACAGTTTGAGATGGGAATGCTGTGTTTATGGAAGTGGAAGGCCATAGTCCCCTTCTTAAGGCTCTTCAATCTTTGAAGTCAAGAAAACCTGGACTACTCCCTCACTTGGCTTGATAAGAAGAGAGATGTTTTACTTTCCTATACTTTGAAGAGGAAAGAAAAGAGAAAAACTAAGCTCTATACCTATGAATTATCTTCAAAGTATCCCCAGCACGAATTCTTTAGCTTTATCTTTTGTAGCCTGGAGATGAGTGATAAGCACTGATCGTGGAAGAGCCAGTTTGGCCAACTCTTGGTAAATACTGTGGGGAGGCATCATTTTCCTGAGGCTTGTAGTTGAAATTAAGAGGCAACAAGAAAAGTCACATTCCTTATCTTGTTATGAATCTAGTATTTCATTATATGAATTATTAGTTCAAATGATTTCACAGTTAACAAGTATGGCTCCTTCACAGAGGAGCTCCAGGCAAGCCCCAAGGTGATGGTGAAAAAGAGGAACTTTGAGAACATAGAGCCAGTACCATATCATTCTGTGCTATTTCATTCCTTTCCTTTCACTTGTTTTTTCATCAGTCTATCTATTTGACAAACACTACTCTTATTTACTCCCATGTATCTAGTCATTGTACCAATTTCACATACAAGGTAGATGGATGTGAAAAATGTGCCTTTTTCTCTAAAGAGAGGAGGAATAACCACATTTTGAGAAACTGTAGTTGAGAAAATAATAAATAAAATATTAGATGTAGATTCTAAGTACAGTTTCTGGAACATAGTAGTTGCTTAACAAGTATAATGGGCAATTAAGCTAGTTGAACATATTCCTGGAGGCTCCAGTAATTGTGCCATGTTATTGCTAAATTCTTGGTGACTTGTGGGTAATCTAAGTCGTTTATTAAAAAACATAATTATGTTACATCATCATCATGACAGGCATTTAGCAACTTGCTCTTGTTGCAAAACCAAATCTTCCTTTTGCAGGCATTCTTTGTTTTATTGAGCTGTGCTTTATTGTGCTTTGTAGATACTGTATTTTTTACAAATTGAAAGTTTGTGGCAGCGCTTTGTGGAGCAAGTTATCAGCACCATATTCCAATAGCATTTGCTCACTTTGTATTTTTATGCTATATTTTAGTAATTCTTGCAATCTTTCAAACTTTTTATTGTTGTACTAATTATGATTATCTGTTAACAGTCTTCTTTGATATTATGATTATAATTTGGGGGGAGGTATCATGGACCATGATATAAGGTGCACATACACGATGGTGAATTTATTTGATAAGTGTGTGTGTTCTAACTGCTTCACTGACCAGCTGTTTTCCCATCTCTCCCTCTCTTCTTCAACCTTCCTAATCTCTGAGACACAGTAATATTAAAATAATGCCATTTAAAAACCTTATAATGGTCTGTAAGTGATCAAGTGAAAGGAAGAGTCATATTGTCTCTCACTTTAAGTCAAAAGCTAGGAGTGGTTAAGCTTAGTGAGGAAGGTGTGTTGAAAAGGCTGAAAGCTCGTGCATTTGTGGTAGCCAAGTTGTGGATGCAAAGGAAAAAGTTGTTGAAAGCCACTAAAAGTGCTATTCCAGTGAACATAAAAATGATAAGAAAGTGAAACAGCCTTATTGCTCATATGGAGAAAATTTTAGTGGTCTGAAGAGGAGATGTCTTAAGTCTTTCTTTAAGCTAAAGTCTAATCCATAGCAAGGCCCTAACTCTTTTCAATTCTGCGAAGGCAAAGAGAAGTGAGGAAGCTGCAGAAGAAAAGTGTGAAGCTAACAGAGGCTGGTTCATGAAGTTTAGGGAAATGAGCCATCTCCATCACATAGAAATTCAAGGTGAAGCAGCAAGTGCTGATGTAGAAGCTGCAGAAAGTTATCCAGAAGATCTAGCTCATATATTTAATGAAGGTGACTACACTAAACAGCAGATTTTCAATGTAGATGAAATAGCCTTCTACTGAAATAAGATGTTATCTCAGATTTCTATAGCTAGAGAGGAGAAGTCAGCAGAAGTCTTGGCTGCAAAGCTTCAAAGGACAGGCTGACTCTCTTGTTAGGAGCTAATGTGACTGGTGACTTTAAATTGAAGCCATTGCTCATTTACTATGCCAAAATTTCAAGGGCCCTTAACAATTATGTTAAATTCATTCTGACTATACTTTATAATTGGAAGAATAAAACCTCAATGACAGCCCACCTGCTTACAACATGTTTTACTGAATATTTTAAACCCCACTGTTGATACCTATAATTGTTCAGGAAAAAAAATTCATTTCAGAATATTTCTGTTCATCAACAGTGCACTGTAGGGGCACCTTTGCTGGCAAAGTCACCCTGTCCACCATGGATGAAAGTGAAACTACCAAGACATGATCTGCTTGGGGAGGAGAGGTGGCCGATCCCTCTAAGGAGAAGGGCCAACAGCCTCTTCCTCAAGGGTCTTTTATTGGGTTTGTTTTGCACAAGAATACAGGTAAGGATCAAACAATAGATAGCATTCAAAGAACTATGAGGGCTTATTCTCAGTCAGGGTCAGATAGCTAAAGAGCCATAAAACTTTGAGGAACAAACTTCTTGCTTAGACCCTTATCATTTAAATGAGAGCATTCTAAACAAAGCAGGTTTCACAGGATTTTAGGGATTCTTTCTATGCCTGATCACCCTGGGTCCTGCTTCAGCTGGCAAAGGGATGCACCGCCTTCCCCATCATAGGTTTTTAGGCTTAAGTGGATTAGAACCAGGAAGCTCTTCTCCTGGATGGAAATGGGGACTTGGGGTATGTCAGAATAGCTGGGGGCGGAGGCGGGGGGTGAGGGTCTATCACTCCCTTTTTGTTGCAGCCCCCGAGTCCTTCCTTGATGGCCTCCCAAGTGATCGTGTGTGGCTTAGGTTGCCCCTCCTTTGAGGAGTCTTACCCGTCTCTGACTAACTGACCAAGCGCTGGGGGCAGGGGATGAAGCAGAAGCAGTGCTGCTGCCAGAGACAAGCTTTGTCCCCTTAGTGGCTCACATTCTGGAAGTTGCTCACTCAGCCTTAGCCATGGGGGGCAGTTACAATTCCTGGAACCAGGCAGAGTGGTTCCCAACAGTGCACCTGGTCACCCAAGAGCTGTGCTGGATATGTACATGAGACCAATATTATTTTCATGTCTGCTAACACAGCATCCATTCTGCAGCCCATGGATTGAGGAGTATTTGACTTTCAGGTCTTATTTAAGAAACACATGTCATAAGGCTATAGCTGCCAGAAGTAGTGGAATCTCCGATGGATTTACATTAAGTAAATTGAAAATCATTTGGAAGGATTTTACCAGTCTAGATACCATGAAGATCCCTTGAAACTCCTGGGAAGAGGCCATAATTTCAACATTAACAGGGATTTGGAAGAAGTTGATTCCAACCGTGGTGGGTGACTTTTGAAGGGTTTGCGAGTTTGGTGGAGGAAGTAACTGCAGATTGGATGGAAACAGCAAGAGAACAGAATTAGAAGTGGAACCTGAAGATGTGATGAATTGCTATAATCTCATGACAAATGTTGATGGGCGAGGAGTTGCTTTTTTATGGATGAGCAAAGAAAGGGGTTTCTTGAAATGGAACCCACTCCTAGTAAAGATGCTGTGAGGATTGTTTAAATGACAACAAAGGTTTTAGAATACTACATCAACTTAGTTGATAAAGCAACAGCAAAATTTGAGAGAATTCACTCCAATTTTGAGAGAAATTCTACTGTAGGTAAAATGCTATTAAAAACGTTGCGTGCTATGGGGAAATTGTTCATAAAAGGAAGAGTCAGCTGATGCAGCAAACTTCATTATTGTCTTGTACTAAGAAATTCCACAGCCACCCCAGCCTTCAGCAACCACCACCATGATCAGTCAGCAGCCACCGACATCCAGGCGAGACCCGGCACCAACAAAAAGGTTACTACTCCCTGAAGGCTCAGATGATAGTATTTTTATCAATAAAGTGTTTTTTTAAACTAAGGAAGGTACATTTTGTAGGTACAATGCTTTTGCATCTTAATAGACTGTGGTTAGTGTGAACATAACCTTTATATGCACTGGGAAATAAAAAAATGTGTAACATGCTACAATGAGATATTTGCTTTATTCAGGTGGTCTGAAACAATGTCTTCGAGGTATGCCTGTATGTAGTAATGGGTAATTCTCACTGATGCTACTGTATGTGCTTCAGTATTTGCCAATCCTGGAACATTCTGAATTAAATGGTTTTGGTTCATACATTCTGTTGCTTCTGTAGTGTTATGGTATTTCATAGGCAGTGACATTTATATATTCAGGTGTGATATAATAATAGGGTATTAAGATCAACAGACAAAAAACTCAGAGAACTTAAGGAAACTCTATATTGTGTTCCTATTAAGATGTCCAAGTTAAGAAGCATTTGCATGGCTGGAGGAGACTGATCAACCATGTAAACTATGCTTTTCATCATTCCACACATTATATGTGGGTCATTCCTACTGAATTATTAACTCAGCAGACAGAACTGTTACTAATCATTGTCCATGCAGAGACTAGACCATACTAAACCAATGTTTTCTGGATACTGTTCTGTCTATAGCATATCCTTTGCCCATTTAAATGACAGAATTAGACGTTGCTCAAAAGAGGAGCCAAATTGGATTCCCACCAGTGTCACTGAGGTGATAGAGCCCTGATTGGTGAACGGATGTGTACATTCACGTAGAGATGTGTTGTTGTTACTGTCTTTTGTGTCTACACTCTTTTCTTTCATTTCCTTTGCCACTGTCCTAGTTCAGGTTTTAAATTATTCAGTACCTGAACAATTGCAATAGTGTTTTAATTAATGATGTGGACCAGTATGATATGACACTTGTAAAACCTTCCAGGATGATCAAATCTGGAGTCACTAGGGATTGGTTTTGTTGACTATGGCCTTACAGAACTCCATAAGTGACATAATGAAGAAAGCAATACCTTTTCTTTTCAGTTACATTTGCAAAGTAATTCAAAGATGCCTCACAGCATTTTTTATAAGTTAAAAGTAATCAGCTGATACATTTTTTTTTATTCTTGGTCTGTATCATAAAATAATATAAACAGAGGAGTATATATTAAAATCTGAAAATCTACAATTGCCAGTATTGTTGATATTAGAAAGTTTAATCATGACTGAACAAAGTTGTACCCACTTGCGCATTGTATACCATCTTTATATGGATTTAATACTATTAGATGTTATGCTTAATATTATTTCACAATTCAATACTCTATTTTTCTAAAAAATCACTCTCTCTCTTAATATTATCTCTGGTAGTTATGTTTTAAAATTTTTTCTATTTTACTTAACCCTAGTTGTTGACAAATACTGCTGCTTCCTCCACCTTAACGTCTCTTGTATTGTACTTTTCCCCTTGTCCTGATCCTAGTAATTCACATTGCCTTCACTCTAGTTCTGGTGTTTACTGTGCAATGACTGCTGTAGTCTCTTTTCTAATGATAGTAATAACTAACATTGTATAGCTCCTTGCAGATCAGAGAGTGAATCCTGTTTCCTTACTTGAGCTTCCTAGTCGCATTTGTGTTATTCCTCTTCTCAAGATGACATAGACTCTGAAAGTATCAGAAAATGTGAACTAAAAGAGTAAGAACTAGAACCAAATCTTATAACTTCCAATCACATGCACTTTTTGCCTTATTATATGCCTTATTTTGTATCCATCTCCAGTCTCTCTCTTTCTCTGCTATCAGATTCTTTTTCCCTAAAGCATTGCTTTGAACTCATCTGTACTGATCTTTTTGTCTTCTTGCCACTGTATATCTCTAGCCTTTGAAGTCAGGCTACTTAACACTTGCAGATTTATCATTAACCTAGACTCTAGGACAGATCCTGTTTTAAAACACCAGGCTTTCCTGAGTACCAGTGTCTCAGAGGTCACTTTTGTCTTTTTAAAAAAATTTATTCATTTCTAATACTCAGTACAGACATAATTTTTGTGCTAAATGAATTAAACCTTTATTACTGGCCTTCAATAGCTTAATTGCAGGAATTGAACTTTTGGCCCTGCCTTGAATTTCAATAATTTGCACTCTGTCTTGTTGCTCCATCTGCCTTAGTAACCGCCTTTGTTTACTGCTTAGTTCATCATTAAACTTTCCCTTGAACTAACATCAACAACAAAAACAGCACTTCTATTCACAGAATGCTTAGCACAGACCCTCATATATACTAAGTAAACTTCTTTGTTTTAGTCACAACTGGATTGCTGGAATCTAGAACAAGCAATTAATTCAGGAGAGACTTTCAATAAATATTTTTGATTGACTTTAAAGTTTTGTTATAAAGTAAGTCCTTGTTATTGAGTCTCTGATACCTGTCACCCTGCACTCCCTGGTGCCTACTATCTCTGCTGAGCCATCTGCCTCCTGCTTGACTCATTCCTGATGTTGTTTTCTGCCTTCGTATTGCCACCTGCCTGCATGGGTGGAATTCTTCCTATTGCTTGACACTCCTGATGATCGAGACCCCAGGAATCTATTTGGTTTCCAGATCTTATGTTTAGCTGGATCAGGTGTTTATAAAGCCTATGTAGAATTCTTTAAAAGCTGCTTGCAGCTTTTTAATTATTATAAAAAAGATTTTCTGACTGTTTGCCTACATAGTAGTCAATGCATGGCAGCGAGATCTTTTGACAATAAAGTGCCTGAGACAGTGATGTAATAGCAGTTGCTGGCCTCATTCTGGTCGTATTTGGTCTGCTTTCTTCACAGTGACACTGCTGTCACTGAGTCAGTTGTGGGGCAAGAGAGTAAAGAGGACAATTAGATGAAACAGTCTGTCTCTAGCAATGGAAGAATAATTCTAAATTTTTGAGTGAAGTGTATTAAGTATATAAAATGATTTAGAATGGTTTTACTAATATGTAAAGAAAAAGAAAATATCAAGTTAATTTGTTACATACACCATTTTCTTTGAA
This sequence comes from Sturnira hondurensis, assembly GCF_014824575.4. Classification (NCBI taxonomy): domain Eukaryota; kingdom Metazoa; phylum Chordata; class Mammalia; order Chiroptera; family Phyllostomidae; genus Sturnira; species Sturnira hondurensis. Next base: position 3,256,150 of record NW_028082566.1, read on the forward strand.
GTTTCTTATATGGTAGAGATTTGTTTAAATCAGAATATATTTGAACCCTTTGTGAAATCTAAGCATATATTACACTTATGCCCACTTTGTGGGTGTTTGTGCAGCACTGTTATTAGCTTCAACAAATAGGTTTATTAATTAGCTTCAAAAACAGGTTTATTATTTTTGTTTTTATGGCATTTGGTTCATCTTATCTGTCAGAATTGTCAATTATGACATCTTCCTATGGGAAAATAATTTTACCAAATATTTACAGTTTAATAAAGCTTTCATTTCATAGGTCACATTTAATGGTTGTATTTATCATTATGGCAAAAAAGGAGACGTGTCCCGAGTATATTTTTATATGTTATTTTATGTATGTAATATTCTTTGTTCCTATTTCACAACCAGTTTTAAAGTAATTAAATTAGTGATCTCTGTGGGACTTCAGAATTATCATCCATCAGAACTGCTTTTATTCTCTTTGAACAAAGAAGTGCGGTGTGACAGTGGGCATGTCTGTACACACTTTCTTCTTGTCCCCAAGGAACCTCTTTTAAGTAATCTGCCTGGATGAAGGGACTCAAGGATTAGATGCTGATGTTTTGTTCGAGTGGAATGGCATTAGGTAGGCAGGACCAGGAAGGAAGAATTGACCAATTGTTTTCAAATGGGGGTAAGAGACTGGGCATGCAATATAAGCTACTAATTTATCTGCTTAAGCTAGAAACAAAGATTTTTAGATACCATAGTATCAATGAAATTGTACTTTTCTTTATGGTATTGTCTTAGGTGCCTTATTAATTTTTTAAAGAAGTTAAGATAGGTCAAGAGAGATGTTTGCCCTGAAGAATAGAGGGGACATCTGTAAAAGATTTTTCATGTTAATAAAAGACTACACTCTACAAATGCTTTCAAATTTAAATTTCAAAACTATTATGTAGGCCCTCCAAAACTGTGAATTCCTGTTTGTTTGCTTTACATGAGATGTATTTTTTTCTCATTTTGTGAATGTATTAGAGTTTTCAGCACTCTGATAAACTAATTAAATTGATTAAAATCTAGAATTAGTTTTAGACTAGCATATTATAGCAAAATTAAACATCACATCCTTGAGGGCTTTAAATGGGACTGAGGCAGTTCAGACACAGGTATTTGTAAAGTGGGGTTTGGATTACTGCCCTACTTATTGCAAATGCACTAGTTGTGTGGTAGATGTATCTCCAGTTGATGATTGACTTGGCTTTCTTTTTTTTTTTCATCTTGGTTTTCTTTTTCATCATGGGTCATTTTTAGTGACTAGTTAAACATTTAACTATCCTCTGCAGAATATCTGAACCAGGAGTGTCAGACTTATTTTCACCAGTGTCAGACTTATTTTCGCCACATCAGTCTTACAGTCAAAGAGCTGCGTGTAATTTCAACTCTTTAACGGTTAAGGAGTAGTAACATGTATACAGTCCTAAAATTATTTTGGCCCTTTGAAGGCAAGTCCGAGGCTGACATGGCCCCAAGTGGAAATGAGTTTGATAGCCCTGATGTAAACAATAATCAGGAAACACACAAACCTTGATTTCTATGGTCATGTTATGTTGCAGTGTGCCTAGATTTTTTATATGTCTACCAGCATACAATCATCATTTCCTTTGTGAAAATATTTTTTGACCTTAAATTTATTGTATGCTATTTGGATGTTAAAAATGTAACAGCATGCAGGCTATATTTTTAGACCAATTTGAATGGTATTTATTGAATTGCCACTATGAAAAGAAGCACTGTGAGGTATTTATTGTATCATTAAATAACTAACATTCTTGTTGAAGAATGAGTGTTTATACACATGGAATATTTAAATAATACTTCCAGGTAGGTGATTGAGACATGGACAACTTGTTGTCTACAAGTTGAGGGGAAGTTGAAATCGTATGGCCTGCATCATGGCAAAGGCGGGGTTTACGTTGGGCCTTAAAGGGAGGCAGGGATTGGTGGAAAGGCAAAAGAAAGGCTTCACAGAGAGGGCAAGCAGTGTCGGAGACAAAGATGAGTCTGCATGAGTGTCCTCACTTTGCAGGGCTGGGAGGTGCATTCTCCTTTTTTCTCCATCTCCCCCCAAAACCTCCAAGGTGTGAGACTTTTGGAGCAGAGGAGGAACAGAGAAGGAGCTCTGTAATTTGCTTAATTTCCCAGTATTTAAGAGTTTTAAAGTTAATTCTAGCTTAATTCCACTGTGGTCAGAGAATGTACTTGGTATATTTTCAGTTTCTCTGAGATTTGTAGAGACTTACTTTATGGCTCAGCACATGTTTTGGAAAACAGTACAGTGCACTTAAATAATGTACATTGTTCAATGGTTGTACTTAGTGTTTTGTAAATATCAGCAAGGTCAAGATAGTTAATAGTATTGCTTAGAGCTTCCATATCTCTACTAACTTGAAAAATCTGCTTGTTTTATTAATCACTAAGAGGTGTAACATTTTTCAACTGGGATAATTTATTAACTTTCCTTGTGTTCTGTCACTTTTTGCTTTTTATAGTTGGGTCCATAGTATTGGGTAGAGAGAATCAGAATTGTATTTTTTGTTTTATTCATCCATATACTAGTTTCCTACTGCTGCTGTAGCAAGTCGGGACAATTTAAACCACACAAATTCATTATCTCCGTGTTGTGTAGGTCAGAAGTCCAAACTGAGTTTCACTGAATTCACTTTCACCAAGGCACTCCAGGGGTCCTGCGGGACAATCCCTTTGCTTGCCTTTTCTGGCTTCCTACCACGACAGTTTTTGATTCCTTGGCTCATGGCCCTTCCTCCGTCTTCAAAGCCATCAGAGTAGCATCTGTAACCTTTCTGTTCTTACCTTCACATTCCCTTTCCTCTCCTCGGGACTCTCATGATCAGATTAAATCAGATGTCTAATGTGGATACCTGGTATCTAATAATGACCGATAATCCTTCAACTCAAGATCCTTAATTTATTCACCTCTGCAAAGTCCCTCTTGCCATGTAAAGTAACATTTTCACAAGTTTCAGGAAATAGGACGAGGATATCCTGGGGTGGGTATTATTCTCTCTCTCATAATCCTGTTATCATTATGAAATGTTCCTCTGTATCTTTAGTAATATTTCTTGCCATAAACATAGCTTTATTTGCTTATAGGGTTCATTGACTTTCTTAAATCTCCAAGCTATGTCTTCCAGCAGGTTTGGAAATTTCTTGCTAATTATCTTTTCAACTACTGCTTCTACCTTGTTTTCTTGCTCTCCTCCTGGGGCTCCAATGACATGTCCATTGCATGTTGAGTGTCCCACATCCCCACTATGCTCTCTCTCTTCTCATTATTTTATTCTTTTTGTACTTGAAATTGAATATTCTTATTGCTCTCTTCTTGAGCCAAGCACATCTTTGTTCAAGCTGTTGTTAAACCTATTCAATTAGTCCTTAATTCAGATACTGTATTTTTCAGTTCTAAAATGTCCATCTAGTTTTCTAGATTCAAGTTGAAATGATCTTTTCATCTATTTGTTCATGTTTCCTTTTTTTAATTTTTAAATATTTTATTTATTTATCTTTAGAGGGGAAGGAAAGGAGAGAGGGAGAGAAACATCAATGTATGGCTGCCTCTCATGTGTCCCCCACTGGGAACTGGCCTGCAACCCAGGCATGTGCCCTGACTGGGAACTGAACCGCGATTCTCTGGTTCACAGGCCCACACGCAATCCACTGAGCCACACCAGCCAGGGCTGTTTTCTTTAATATAATATTTTAAAATCATCATTAGCTAACTCTAATATCTTGATCATTTGTGGATTTTTTCCATTATTTGTTTTTATTTTTTCTCTTGATCATTGATCACATTTTCCTTCTTCTATTATATGTCTTGACCTTACTGACTTTTTGCCAGATATAATGTATAAAAGACCAATAGAGGGAGAGTTTTGTTTGTTTGTGTGTTTGTTTGTTTTTGGAATGAGGCATAGGTTAAAAGAGATTGGCAATCACTGTGTGTAGTATAGTAGGGACCTAAGGGCATTTGCTTTGCTAGTGAAGGAATTGGGAATCATATTTGTTAAAATGATTGGTAGAGTCGAGTCAAATTATGGGATTTTCTCTACAACTTGATCAGAGATTGAGTCAGCTTTGTGACTTTTAAAAATATTTATACTTAGAAAATTATTGAGATTGTTTTCCTCAATATTTTTTATTTTTATTTTCAAAAAAATATTTATTTTTAATGTCAGTATTTTATTTATAGACCAAACAGAATTTATCTTCTTGTTTTTAAATTTTATTTTTCAACCACAGTGGACATTCAGTATTTTGTATTAGTATCAGGTGTATAACATAGTGGTTAGACTGTCATTAAGCTGTGTGATCTTGAGCAAATTACTTAATCTTTTGTTATCTAAGTTTCTTCTTTAAAAGAAATTATAGTATCTACTTCACCGAGTTATCATGAGGATTGAGTGACTGTGTCTGGCAGTGCGGTAAGTGTTCAGTATGTGTAGGCTAGTCCCTGTTTGGGGGCTGAGAGTAGGCTATTGGTTTTGGTTACATAGAGCCATCAGTGTCTTTGTCGGGAGGGTTTTCAGTTTGGGGGTGACAAACCTGGGTGGGGGAAGGTTAGGGGAGAAGGAGGAATCAGAGACAGAAAGAATAGGCCACTCTTTCGAGAGCACTGTAATGGGGATTAGAAAATGGGTAGCCAGAGGGGGTCCTGAGGTTAAGTGATGGATTTAAAATGGGAGAATAAAAATAATTATAATTATAGTAATCTTCACAGCAACTCTATGAGTAGGTACTGTTTTTTTACCCCCATTGTACAAATGAGGAGTCTGAGGCATAAAGGACAGGAATGCAGTTATAAAATGTTTTGCATGCTGAGAATGATCTAGTAGGGAGGGAAGAATGCAGGAGCTGAAGGAATAATTTCAGGAGTCACGTTTTCCAGTAGGTGAGAAATGATGGAATGCAGCCTGCAAGTGGAGACACTGGCCTTCGACAGAATCAGGGAATGTGCACTCACTTGAACAGCACTAAACACAAAGAGTAGATTTGAAGTGGGGAAAATGTTTTATCCTGATAGTTTGTCATTTTTCATTGACGTCAGAAAAAGGGGGATTAGCTGGACGTGGGGTTGGAGATGTTAGAGAAGAAGCAGTGAAACAGTTATTTTGGAGAGTGAGTAAAACAACTTCGGATATGGGTGAGCTTTGTGGTAGTGCTAAGGGCTCCTTTGAAGATTGTGATCAGAAATTTAAAGTGGGGGTTGTAGAAGCAGGAGAGAAAAGGGAGCGAGGGAGCTCAATCTCTTTGAGAAGGAGTTAAAGGTGAATCAACATCTAGAAGTCAAGAAAGGGTTGAAACAGCCTCTGCCCTTGAAAAGCTAAAAGTCTGCGACCTAAAGTGGTGCACATGTAAAAGGATATATAAGTAAGCAAACCGTAGATCCCAGATGCGTTGCCTAGACCACAAGCTTCGTTTCTTCAAAGGAAAGGCGAGCACTGTGGGCAACATGGGTGGTTTAAGGGAAGTGTGAGCATTGACTGGGCCATAAAGTGTTTGAAGATGCCAACAGGATAATAATTTAGCATCTCCTTGGATATGTATAACTATTTAATTATTTATAGCATATTCATGTAATATATTTTCTATATAATATTCTCTCTATGTTATCTTATTATACTATATATTATGTATGTAATTTTTTACAAACTATATTCGGTAACCTCACACTTCTGTTAGAATTTACAGAAGTTTCTTTTTCTTTTGAGTATCGTAAGCTTTCTTTGAGTTGAACATGAAGGATAATCAGAGAAGAAAAAAACATGCTTTCTATATGAGCTAAAGGAGAAATTATTTTTGTATACAAAGTAAAATGTTAATAAGTCATATAATTTATATAATGGTGTGTTTGTAACCGTTTTGTAACTGTTTTGCCCACTATTGAGTGAATTTATTATTTTTTCTCATTACATGTTTTTTTTTTCTTATGGCCTAGTTAACTGTGACCTACTCCATGTTTTGAGTCATTTCAGTGAACAGGCAGCCTTCTGTTTCAAACAGAGAAACGTCTGTTAGTGAGAAACATGCAACAATAATGTGGGGCTTTTCTTAGTAGTTTGTTTTGGAACTTTATATACACTTTTATAAAGCAGCTGCAAGGAAAAGTGTGTGTAGGTTTTTGTTTCTTAAATGTTAATGTAAGGAATAGTTAAAGAACTGTATGAAGCTGTACAACAGACCTTTATTTGACTATTACCAAATATTTTTCTGCATTTCAGTTTTATTAGATGACTGCAATTTTACATAAGAGCCTAGATATTTTTATTACATAAATATATCTTTTACAAAATATTTTTTAAATGTTGAAGTTATTTTGGACAGAAATTTCTGTATATGTTTAAATTAATTTTTTACTTTTTAAAATAGCACTTAATATTAAAGGCAATTTAAGAAATAAATTCTCAGCTATAATTTTATCACATAAATAGCTTTACATTTTTATTATAAATTTTAATGAATCACTTTATATTTTTTAATTTGAGGGAAAAAAGACCTTCTAAAATTTAATTTATGTCGGCAAAATTTGTTTATACTGTGTATTTGAACTTTGTGTAAGCTTAGTAAGGAGTGTATACTATTTGGAATAGTATAGATATTGCTGAAATAGTATGTAGGTATCACCCATTTTATACTGAATTTGTTAAGAAGAACTCTTAAATTTTCATTATTTTCTTTGAAATGTGTGTATCTAAACTTCAATTAGGAACAAGTGAAAAGTCTATTTAGTATTGAAATTATGGAAAACATAGTTGCAGAACGATTGACTATGTGTTTTCCTGTTTCTACACTATGACATGATGGTAGTGCTACAGTGCAAGGAGAGGTGACATTTGTGCTAAATCGTGTTATCTCAAGGAAAAAGGGAATTTTTAGATTAATGGCTCAAAATATGTATTGCCTATTTTTCAACTGTTTCTGGATGTGTTTTCTGATTATCAAAAGAATAACAACTTTGATGATTTTTAGTACTACATAAGGTAGGGAAACTAATACCTAGAACATATCATTCTTTCTTCATTTAAAAATATTTTTTAAAGTAGCTGGAAAAAGCAGTAGATATTTTATGAGGTCTTTTCTTTTCTACTCAAAACATTTTTTTTCCTGATCTTACTTGCTAGTAAGGTCAGAAGAATGAGGTGGTCTTTTGCCATATGTTAGTGGCTCTTAGATTTTAATACGTGTAAAAATCTCCTGGGTGCTTGGTAAGTTTGTGGATACCCATATTCAGCCCTCGGGAAATTCAGATTTACAAGTCAGCATGTTTAACAGGCTCCAGGTGATCAGCATGTACCTGGTCCATTTAGAAACTGGATTCCTGGAGAATTTAGAAATTTTCAACACTAACTTAATTCTAATATTAACTCAATGTTAATTTCAAAATGAACTCAATTTTTATTAAATTATCAACGCTAGTCTTAAAAGGACTAAGACTTTGCAGTGAAGCTGGGCTTGTTTTAAAAACTTACATGAAAGTATTTTACCTATTTTAATAGCTTTGGAAATTAAAATAAGTGCTCCTGTTTTGGATTGTAATAACATTATACATTTATAGAGTTCTACAGTTTAATAAACACCATTACGTCTTTTTTGCCATTTGATCTCCATAATAAGCCTGTGAAGTAGGTGAAACAGGAATTATTATCTTCCTTTTATGCACTGGCAAATAGGCCAATGAAAGTTAAGTCACTTGCCCTAGGTCACTTGGACATGTGTATATATATACCGTAAGTGACATAGGGCAAGTCACTTCCATATAAGTGATTGCTTCTCTCTATTAGCAGTTACTAGAATGTAAGTCTTCACTTTTAGCTGAGTGCTTTTTCCATGATATCATGTAGTATAAGCTATCTAAAATGGAACAGTTACAAAAGTATGTATGTGTGTATACGTATACTATGTATTTATGTATATCCATATTACACTTATACATTCATAAACATAAACCTCATCAGACACCATTAAAGTTTTTCGGTTAGAAAAGTTAGCAGGCTGATTAGATTTTAGTATTTTTTAGAAAGTAAATATGCTTTATCTTACAAACCCTGTGGGTTGTGTAAGGGCATGGAATGTGTGCTGTAACATCTGTATTTTAGTAAAAGGTGAAAGATTTATACGGCCTGAAGAGAAACCAGAGTATAATATCTGTATTTTAATTGCCTGGCCTACTGTTTTGTACAGAGCACGCGGGTGTTCCCCAACTGTTTGACGAGTGAACAAATGGATAAATGAATGACCTTTAGGCTTTTGTATCAAGAGGATTTTGAACTATCTGACAAGTACTGTTGTCTTAAAATGGGCAAGGCTTGTTATCGGGCTGTTGACATATAGATGGGGATGAGGCATCCCTGAGTCATGGGTACAGATGTAGTGCCAGTTCTCCCAAGCAGATGCTGAATAATGCTTCCTGAAGGAGCACAGCGATGATGAGAAGGTAGTTTTCTGTTCTTTTTTTTTGTAACCCATTGTAGAGTATTTTATAGTTTTTAGGCCCTCTACACACTTTTATTTTCAGTAATATAATTTATGTTACCAGGGTAGAACTAAATTATCAGTAGAGATGAAAGGAATTCCTTATATTTTATAAATAAATCAGAAAGCCTTAGGAGCATCTAAAGAAAATATTCCTAAACCCAATAAACCTTTAAACTACCATTATAACTCTCTTCTTACTTTGACTAGAACAGAAATGGACTTCTGTTCTACCCAAATGGTTTTGGTAGTTCAGGAAGAGTTCCAGTATCCTGGTCTGTGTCTACTAGAGAGAGTGCCTTTTGTGTTATATAAAATAAAGTGCCTTTAGTCTCTCTTCCTAAGTGTGTAAACTCTCCTAAAGGCACACTCACCTTACTTTTTCTAGAACCAGATTATTCCATATGCCAATTATTTAGCATGTCCAAATAGGTCGTTTTTTTGTGGGCCACTAGTTTTGATTTTGTTTTATCCATATGTATACTTTTCTGTTGAAAGGAGTAGTAGGAAGAATTAGTGAATCAAATATACCCAGTGTATTTCTTTACACAGTTGCATATTTGCAATTCATAACTAGCTTGGCAAAGAAGTACATTAAATCAATGGCTCAAAAGGCACTTTGGATAAACTATGTTTTGAATGTATTTCTACAATCTCTCCTTTTAAATGTTATATACAAATGATAAGTGCATTTATTACTAATCCTGAACTCCCATTTCCAAAAGGTAAGAGTGTATCCTTTTCTTGAAAAATAAGATTTGAGAATTTAAGAACAGAAAACACTTTACACATTTCTCATGAAGACCTGCTTTTGATTGATATATTCTGGGCACTGGTTTTCATTGCATTTGGCATTTAGCCAGGTGTTCCTCCCATGCACCCTCGAGTTCTCTGAGTTGCCTCAGTAAGATTCTGTAGAATCATGGGAACTTGGCCTTCACAGTTGTTGATGGCATTTTACTGTGAACACCCTTTAAAATCTTTGTTATACTGAACTTTTATCTAAAACATTCTTTCAGTATAAGAAATGTTTTTTCAATTTTTTTAAAAATAAATAGTGCCATTGGGCAAAGCATTTGCTTTGAAAATTTTGTTTTTTAACCACTTTACTTTCCTGTGAATTATTATTTCTTTTGACCTAGAAATAAGTTTATTTTCCAGTATAATTCTCTCATCTTTTAGCTCTTCCTAGAATAGCTTCCGACTATAGCAACTATTCCTTATAAATGTTCTGTTTTTCCTTCCACACTGTACTTTCTGATGTTTTCCTTTTGACAATGATTCCCATTGGGTTTCCAGGACATGTTTTATTTCCTTTTGCAACACTTATTTATCTTTTTTAACATGTCTGAATTCTCTGAAATTCAAGTTCTGTGAGGGTAAACTCTTATCTTATTCATCTTTGTTACCTGTGCCAAACATAGGGATTTTGAGAAAGTACTTGCTCAGTACACATTTATTCTTTTAAATTAAATTAATATTTCAGTCTGGCTTCCATGAATATAATTCTATTAAAACCACATCTCCAGGAGCCTTTGTGAAACGTAGACAGAAGATGGTTTTCTCTTTTGGTAAAGTCAGCCATTTTCTTTTAAACTTGTCAGTTCCGATTTCAGGTGCAGCATCAGAACTACGTGTCGTAGGTGATACCTTGTTTTCCTCTAGGGATAAAATAGTCTTCAGAGCTTCATTCTAAATCATCCTTTCTCTGTTGGTGTACCTGTACTGCTTGATACTGTTCACAAACAGCCGTGATTACCAAGAAAGTAGCAGCAGGTGAAGATACACCCCTTCTAGCAGTAAAACGGATCCTGGACTCTGCTCTCCTTGTACACCTCCAAAAGTGGCACTGAGCATTCAGCCATAGGTGAAGAACGTTGTTAACAGTGGAAAATAACTTTAAAGCCTTGAGCTGGGGCTTTTCAATATAACCAAGAAAAGCACTTTTTTGTGTGTTTTTGTATCCTTAACTCTGCTTTGTTTCCATATTGCTGTATTGCTTTTTTCACTTATTAGGAAAAGAGCTTCATGTCACTATTGTACACAGGAAGTACAAATAGTACATGCTATATACTTGTAGGTAGAAATGATAAGGGATGCTGGTCATTCCTGTTCTTTGCCTTGGATGCCAGTAAGATTTGGAATAAGTTAATTGGGACAGAATCACATAAGAACATATTAAAATCCTTTAACTTATACTAAGTGATTTTTTTTTACTTTTGTCTGTCAGAAATATGGAATCCATCTTTCAGAAGAGCCAATTAGTGACTTACAGATGATTGTTAGGAAAAATAGTGTGATTCCCCTTCCCTTTTATGTATCACCTCAGCCTAATTCTGTCCTAATGGAAAATGTGACTTTCATTGCTGAAGTTATAATTTTTCTGAAGTATATATCCATGTCACAGATGAGATACTTGCTGACCATATAACTTGGGATAAATTATGTCTCAGAGTTTCTCAGTAGTAAGTGGGGGGTACCTAGCTCAGGGTTCTTATAGAATCTGACTTATTTTCCTAGCCTAAATTAATTTTCTTCTTGCTTGGCTCCAGTGATTGCCTCCATGTTTTCTATTTATCTTGTCCTGTTTTCCTCCTGTCTAGAGCAGGTTGGAATTAAATCTTCTTATGATTGCTAAGCTCCCCTGGAACCCTCTCAGGGGGTCTTTGCTTTTTATTAGACCCTGTGTTAGGGCTGAACCTGGCTGCCTTTGCAGTTGAGGGTGTCAACATTCCTTATTTCCCTCTCCTGCTTTATATGTTGCCTTAGCATGCTCCTGATTCAGGACCCTGAATCTGAGCCTTCTCAATTGTAAATATGCACATGTCACTAATCCTTTTGACAATCATAGAAGGTAGGTACTTTCATCTTTTTTTTAGAGATGAGAAAACTGAGGTACAGGGAGATTCAGTGACTTGCCCAGTGCATTGAACTATGGAGTGGTAGAGCCAAATTTCAAATTCTGATCATTTAATCCGATACCAGGGTCCATGTTCTTCACCACCTCACTATACCAGCATTTTCTACATAGAGAGTTCATGTCTTCTTTGGGGCAGGAAGTCTGTGTATGGATTTTCTGTGGCTTTTCTTCCTCTCCTGGTTACATAACCTCGTGCATATCAGTAACTGATTTTATTGAGTTTCTAGTATTTCTTGAGGGACTACCTGAAGAACCTAATTCCATCCATAGAGCACAATCTCCGTAATTGTAGGAGTTCATCATGTCCTGCCTCTCCGTCCTTATCTTTGCTGTGGTTATTGAGGCACATCATCGGGAGTTTGAGGCCAATGGGCCCATCAATTTTTTGTTTTAAAGAATAGGATATATACAAAAATGCATAATTCTATTCATTTCTCAAAACGTATTATATATTTAGAATCTTAAGAAAATATATAAGAAATTAAAAAGCGAGGTGAGTGTTTATATGCCAGCTCAGAGAATACTACTGGTTAACATGTTCTTTCTTCAGACCTTAGACAAACACGTGAATGTTTGTGCCATGTACACAGTTTTTCTATATTTTTAATTTGACGAAGGTAATGAAGTTGTTATACTATTTAATGCTCTTCTTTTAAAAAGAAGGTTGTTTCCATTTACATGGACAACATCATAAATGGATTTCATAGCTTCTTATTTGTCAGTGTCATGACTAAGAGCAAATTTCCTTGTTTCAGTGTTTATGGCAAGTGTCTTTCCGTTTCGTATACCCACTAGTTGTGCAGGCCAATAACCTTGAATTTTTATTTGTCACATTTCACCTGTAATCCACCAGAAAATCCTGTTGGCTCTATATTCTAAAATATGCAATATTTAAATAATTTTTATTCAAGGGTAGACACTTTGTTTTATTCGGTGTTCTTCCTCTACCTAGTGCAGGTGTGCCCAACCTTTGTGCCAGGCATTAAATACACAGACACGAACAAAACCAAAACAGTATCTCTTAATGTTTTAAGTAACTGTGTGATATTGTGCTGGGCCACATTCATAGCCATCCTGGGCCACAGGTTAGACACTCCTACAAGTCTAGTGCTTGACACATAGTTGTTCAGTAAACATTTGTTTAATGAATGAATGAATGTGGAGCCAAACGATTCCTTGGAGATTCACTTAACACAGTGGGATTCCTTTTCTTCCTTAAAAAATGTAGGCGTAAGGAAAAGTTTGGTTATAAAGGTCATGAAACTACTGAGCTGGCTGTCCAGGAATGTTTTGCAATGTGAGATAGTTAAGAATATAATAAATAATAACTTTTAAAATAATAATACCTTTCTTAAAGTTTATCTGAGAGCAAAAGGATGATTAACATTAGTTGCCATTTTGGGGCCCGTGGTTGCATGATAAATCAACTAAAATACTCTTCACAATAATTAGCATGTATTTCAACAAGTATTTATGGAATGTATGCTATTTCCAAACACGTACAAAGAATGGATTTTGGAATTAAATATTTGACCTTCTATATGGGAAAACAGATACATTAAAAAAATAGGAAAGGACAATGTATTGCAAGGTAGGATTTAGCATAAAATGAGTTGCGCTAACAAACGATGGAGTTCAGAGAATGAAAAAGTTAACGTTGACTGAAATGCTGGAGAGGTGCCTGTCTGATCCTTGGGTGATGGATTAGATTTGTAGAAAGAGGTACTGAATATTTGATGGGGGTAAGGAAAAAAAGATGCTGAAGGCTTATGTAACAAAATCAAGAGTTTGAATGGAAAATTTTAAAATTAGAGGCCAACACGATCAGACCAGTGTTTTAGAAATCCAGTAAGCGGTGGCCTGTGGAGAAAGTATGGGGGAGAGATGGTGGCTCCTGCACAAATACAAGGAAGGGAAATAGAAATGAAGTTGTAGTGATTTAAGAGAGATGCTGGTGGCATTCTGAACTCAAGTAGCGTCGGATGGGGTTTTTTGTCACCCTTTATTTATATTGTTTGTTCAGCTTGTTACTGTCCCCTTTTTACCATGTTTACGATGACCTTCCTATAGGTTTCTGTTATTGCACACAGTACACAATATTGCAGTTATTTTCACCCTTCTGTCCTCTGCTGGTTCGCAGTCATCTTGTGTCCTAGTCATGTCGGCGCTCAGAAAATGGAGGACAGATAAGAGAGTTGAATGACCTCCTGAGCTGTGTGGTTAGCATGGGATGCATCTAAGTCAGTTAACTTAAGTTTTGCTCTCAGAATGAAAGTTAAAATAAGTTCTTAAGCTGGGGGAGAATCAAAGGCTGTTCATAGAAATATATGTTAAAGTAGTTCAGGCAACTGGCACAAAATTGGCAAGTGTGCATCTTGACAGTGTCAGTAAAAAGCACATTCCCTACATTTCGACTTCCTCAGACATGCCTATTCTCCTGTTCTTATAATTTGTCCTTGGTTCAGTTGCCTACATCTTGGTTAGCAAATGAAATGAAAGCATTCATATATAGAGAGTGCTAAAATGAGCAAAACATTACATTTAATGTTTAAATATAACAAAATAAAGTTACAAATCTCGCAGAGAAAAAACTTTTTAATATTTTATCTTGGAATTCTTATTCTATCAAAAACGGTTTTTAATGGCATTTATATGGAGAACCCCGAGGCATATAGCAGTTTGGTAAACCCTCAGGATTTCAGAGCAAAGATTAGAAAACATCACTGTTCACAAAATCTGAGAGGATGGACAAGAGAAATGTGTCCGCAGGTACAAAGTACATATATATTACTTTGGGCTCTTTGAATACTTTTTATAATGTTTTCTTAGCCTCGTTACAACCTGAGTTGATAAGCAGATTAGATATTGTTTATTTATGTTTGACAAATGAGAAAATGTGGTGTTATCTCTCATCAGCAGCTTGTTTTTCTATAATTCCTTATATCTCTATGCATAATCTCTAGTACAAGAACTTTATGAATTATCATTTGATACTAAACATGACCACTTTAAACCAAAATTCATGGCCTCTCCTTATGATGTTTTTTTAAAAATGTAGAGTATAAATTTCCCCAGAGTCTAAAATGCATATTTTGAGTTGTGTACACAGCATTGTTGGCACCAGAGACAAGAATATGTCAGTTGCTTTGAGTTTTCAGTGAAAATGTCAATGTGAAGAATCCTTTTTGGTTGTCAGTTTGACTTGTGGTTGCATAAAAGCCCTTTGGGATACAGTTTGCAAGTCTGGCTAAGAGCGTTGGGTTAGATTTGTGTGGGTGGCTGTGGCTGAGGCAAAACTGTTGTGTCATACTCAAAATCTGAGGAACTTGATCCTCTCTTTATCTAACATTGTGTTAAGTCTGTAAGCTCAGCACACAGCTATTTATAGCTCTGTGGACAGTGCTTGCCACAAGACTATTTTTGCCACCAGTCAGGTTGCTGTGGCTATGTGTGAAGGGCTGTGGGCCAGGAGATCCCAAATATTAATTTGGGAAAACTTGTGCATATGTAGATTCCGGGGCCCCACTCCAAGGGTCTATTCGGTAGGTCTGCAGTGAGGCCCAGGAAGATTTCACTCACACAGTAAATATTTGAGCAATGACAGTGTGTGCCAGGGACTTTTCTAGGTTATGGGGTATCTCGATATTTCTCTCTTGGAGCCTTCCTGCTGTAGTATATGTATGTGTGTGGGAGTGTGGTGATCACTGCTGGGAAAAAGGCAGTAACATAATAAGTTAATTATATAGTGTGTTAGAGGGTGATAAAACACTGGAAAAATAGAGTTGGTTAAGGTGGAGTAGCAGGGTAGGGAGTGGTGTGTGTGGGGGGTTGGAGTTGGAGGTGGGGTGGGAGTGCAGTTCTCAATACTGTTTTGGTATATGTTTGACCACACTTGGAGAAACACTGCTGTAGACATTATAATTAAAAATGGTAATTTAGTATGATTTGTCATCAGTGTGGTTCTTAAAAATTTTTAAATTTTAATGGTAAGTCTGATCATTATGTTGTGAATTACAAAGAACTGAAAAATTACAGTTTTATTGGGATACAATTTATAGACCATAAAATTTACCCCATAGGAGTATTTATTTCAATAAAGTTTGATACATTTTTTTAGTTGTGCAGCTATCATCACAATACAGTTTTGAAAGGTTTCCATTACCTCAAGATTTTTCTGGACTGTGTCAAAGGAAATGACATCTGAAAGTGCCATACACATGTTAACTAATCAATTACCTGATGAACAAGTGATAGACCAAGCTTTCCTGGACTTGAACCTGTGAGTTCTTCCTCTCAATGAAGTGTATTCCCATGACAAAATTATGGAGGGCATTTAAGTAGTAGTTGGGGTTGAACTTACATGACTGTTAAAGTCCTTTCTGAGTTTCCTAAGTTCTGAGGCTGAATGCGTTCACAAGTGGAAAGCCTATTAAACAGTGCCTGGCACATAATATGTGTTGCATAAGTGTCTGTCATCATTGTGTAAATCTGTAGAATCTTTGTGGTCTCTGTAAATTTGCATACCAGTACTGTTCAGGTATATTAATACTGTTTGGTTGTAAAATGTACATGGAAATAGCAAAATTAACTAAAATGCAATCCAGTGTTTTATTTATGTTTAATTATTTGTAAATAGATTTGCCGAAAGCAATAAAGGGGATTGCTTGGCTAGAATCACATAGTTTCTGGAAGGACCTGGAGAATGAGAGAAAATTAAGTTTAAATTAGCTGAAATTTAACAGGTTTTCTGTTTTAAAAAGGCAAGTAGACTCAGGCTGGGTGTCAGAGGTTGGTTACAGAACAGATACACCCAGGCCCGTACTCCAGAGGATGGTATACTAATACCGTCAGGACAGCCTACTGGGCCGGATTGTCTGCTGCTAATTGGAAAGACGTCTCTCAATGCCAGAGACTTGTGAAAAGGAAAGGAAATGTTTCTTTAATGCTATACAGACTTAAAGTCACAACCTAATGTCTTCATTAAAATATCAAAGTCCTTTAGAATATCCACCTACGCACACAGCAGCTCCCTCCTCCCCCTGCCCTAGTTCGGGGTACTGTAACTCAGGAAAAGAAGCACACGTCCGTGTTTCCAGGCTGCTGGCACCATTAGCTGTGTCGCCGTCCAGGCAGGATCTCCAAATAATCCAGTCACGTGGCACCTTCTCACGGTGCACCGGCAAGAGTTCTTTGTGCCCATTTTTCCAGGCAAAGTCTCTCCTGCTTCCCAGGCCATGCGGCCAAAGGGAGCACCCCAAAGCCACGTGGGCCTCTTCTACCAAAGCTGCAGGGGTCCACACTCTGGCAAAGCCAGAAGTTCTCTCCTTCACCTGGGCAAGAGGGGTCTTCACTCTGCCAAAACCATGTAGCTCTCTCTTCAGTGGCTGCCGAGTCTGGGTTTAAATCCCCACGTGAACTGTCTTCTGTATGCCCATTTCCGACTCCTCCCACAATCGGTTACACCTGCCAGTATTCCTGTATTATTGTAAGTTTACTGGGCTGCCACTGTGAGACTGGGCAGGTGTGGCCCCACATCCTGGAGCCAATCTTCTCCAAGCTCCCACGCAGGTGCTGTAACTCAGCGGACCTGCCCCCCATTTACCTCTTCGGGGGAAGGGACTTCCATCCCCCTGGCTCCAAGCCTGGCCACAGCCATTTAACACATCCAAGTGACCCGCCAGAGGCTATAGATATGTTAAATGACCAGGCTGTGGATTAGCTGCAAGGCTGTGGCTGTACAAAACAGCCCTGCATGTTCCTGCCCCATGTGCCCCTTCCCCCAGCTCACACCTGTGGGGGAAAGGGTGAGGACATCTTATATGTCTCTCCAGTATTTCCTAGACACCTTGAGTTCTGGACACCACTCCAAATCCGTTTTTGGGGTCTCCCTCTTGGCTGCACCCTGTATCAGTCTCATACACCAAAACGTTGCAGGTTTGATCCTGGTCAGGGCAGGTCCCTAGGCTTGTGGGTTTGATCTGGTTGGAGCAAGTTCTGGAGGCAGTGAATGGATGTTTCTCTCTCATCTGTGTTCCTTTCCCTCCCTCCATCTCTCTCTCTCCCCCTCTCTCCCTTCCTCTCTCTAAAATCAATAAACATATCCTCAGGTAAGGATTAAATTTAAAAAGGCAAATAGACAAAGACTGCGGCAGTTGACAGGAAGATGACACCTGTATTGCAAACTCTGCCCAATTTACAGAAGCATTGGTTTAGGAAAAGTGCTTTCTGGATCCCCCAGGGCTCGATTAGCATCTGAATGGACCAATGAAAAAGTTGAAACCAAGCATTCAGAATGAAGAGAGGACTCCAGGATTCCTGCATTTGGGTGTAATGTTGTAGGTCCTCAAGTTCTGGAATATGCCTGCACTGATCTGGCTGACTGCTACACCTAATCCCAGCCATTGTGCTTGTACTGCTGTGCTGAGCTCAGTATTATACAAGTTAAAAGCTTTACCTCTTTGCTTATATTTCCTTGTTGTTTATTGATAAATTTGGGTGGTTTAATGTGAGGATTAAATGAGATTAAATGGAGTAACTCGAAAACCCGGCGCAGTGCCAGGCATACTGTAAATGCTAAGCCAATGTTAGTTCTCGTTCTCCTTACTCCACTGCAAGCACAGCGGTGGTTAAAAACTATTCTTTCTTTCTTATTCCTTTTGGGACATTATCAAGCTGTTGCCTCAGTTAGTTTAATACTGCCTGTTTTAGCCTGGGCTTTCTAAACAAGAGACTGAGGCAAAGCCTAGGAGCTCGCCGTCTGTCAGGAATACAATCCTAGGGTAGCAAGGGCAGGGGAAAAATGAAGCAAGGAAGAGAAGATGGGGTAGCAAATACAAAGTGCACGTCACTGAGTGGTGAACACAGCAGTGTCACTAGGGATTTCTCTGGATAAGCCATATTAAAGCACTCATTTCAGAACAGTCTGTTGGAGGGAGGAAAGGGGAATACTTGTTTCTCTTTCTCTCTCTTGTCTTTCATTGGTCAGTGTTTGCTTCCTGGCCTACGCCTGGGTTTTGCTACTGAGCCTTGTGGGCAGCTGCTGGGAAGCCAGATCTTGCCATAATGGAGCAGCCCTTTATGTGAGTCTGGAAGCAGTGGGAGGTGCCAGGGCCTCCGTGGGTCTAGTCGCACCAGGTCTGGTGCCAAGATGCTGCAGGCAGTTCCAGTGCAGCACCAGGAGCCCAGCCCTCTCAGCACGTAAGGCTGAGACAGCTGACGGCGTCAGGAGGGGACGATGCAGGTGGGGCTGAGGTGCCTGCAGAAGATCAAACGGGCTCAGGTGTTTGATCAAACACAGCAGGTCCTGGACAATACTGTTGTGTTGGAAACACGTCTTTTCATTTACTTGGTTTTTTAAGAAGATTTTATTTATTATTTATTTTTAGAGAGAGGAGAAGGGAGGAGGAGACAGAGGGAGAGAAACAAATAGCTCTTGGTTGCCTTCCGCACTCACCCTCGCTGGGAACCTTGCCCACAACCCAGGCACGTGCCCTGATCCGGGATTGAACCAGCAACCTTTCATTTTGTGGGACTATGCTCAACCAACCTAGCTACACTGGTCAGGGTGGAAACATTTCTTTTTAAAATGTGTTAATCCATTTATACATATCATCTAGTATAGTTTCCTTATAGTATATATTATTCTGATGGCCTAAATTTTACTTCACACTCTTATTGGTATGAACCAGCACTGCAGATGATGCCGGATTCTCCTTTGGATGTGAGTGCACAGTAGTGCAAATGCTGTCAGCTAGGGAGAGCACCGACCGCCTCCCTGAGCCGAGGGCATTCTACCAAGTGTAATACACTTCACGCTGGCCTTTTCGCTGACATTTATTTTCTTTTTCTGGCAAACCTAAGTGATTGACAAAAGATGTGAAAGTGTTGGGTTGGCCACAAAGACACAAAGCACTGCCCATTGGATTATACAGTAAGTGATCAGTGAGAAATTCTTCAAGAAAATACTGAGTAAACTGAGGGTAATCTTTCTGCACAGCAAAAAACACCATACACATCTGCTGCCTGAGAGACCTGGCCAGGAGTTGTGTGGACAAGAGCTGGGAGCATGATGGTAGAGGCAGCGTGAAACGCCTATGTGTAATACGTCAGACTGATCTCATTCATCCATGAATACACTGTATTAATTCCCACCTCCTTATTCACGTTCCTACCCTTTGGTTGGAAGTATCCTTTTTTTCATAGGTCTAGGTTCTGCCAGTTCTCTCTTTCCTCCTATAATAAGGGCTATTTTATCTTAGCCCCTGACTTGTGCTTTTGTGACTATCTTTACCAATCTTTGCTCTTAAAAATTATTGGTGTTTAAATCACTTAGCTTTTACTTTCTATATTATAGACTTTATATATATATATACCCATATATATGTGTGTATATATGCATACATACATGCACACACACACACAGGTGTGACAGACTTGTTTCTCCAAGTAGATGGCAATGCCTTGTGAATCAAAATTCACGTTTTAAGCCTCCTATTATTCTCTACTGAATTTAGTACAGGAGCCATGTTAGCATTACCAGAAAACTATTCAGATTGTTTCTCCTGTTAACTGACCGCCAGCTGTCTGAACAACGAAACTGAAAAAACTCTGAAAATTTTTGTTTGAGTCCTTCAGTATTCATCTTGTTGCTATTTGCCATTCCAAACTTAAGAACCAAATAGATTTGCCATTTCTTGCTATCAGAGTTTACAATCAGAACTCTCTACCCAACCTGAGGAACCAAACAATTTTAGATAGCATAGGGCGCCTGTCCTTCCAGATTGATGTTGTGTTTCAGTGATGGGACTGGCAGTTACACTGGGACTCTAGCTACAGCTCCTACTGACTGCAGTACTAATCATAATAATCATGTTGTTATCATTGTTAACCTGGCTGCGGCCAGGCATATGTTGTCTGCTATTGTCTGATTAAACCAGAATTTTCTCAGCTATTACAAATTCTTATTTAAATCATTCACTCACATGAAAATGTAGTAGGAAGATCTACAAGTTGTGCTATGAGTGCATTGTATGGCTGAGAGAGAGAGCGCAGGTGATTTTTTTTTTTAGTTGTTGCCATTTTGAGTTGTTTTCATAGTCCTCTCTCTCCCACCATCCTAAGAACCTACCAGGTGGAACGCATAGTGTTAAATGGGAGAAGGGAAACAATGAGATGAGTCAGAGATGTTTTTACAGCCCCCCAAAACACAGTGTAGTGGAAGTGTGAGTGGGGGAGAGAAAGATGTCCCACATGAAGGGAAGGTGTTTAGTGGGAGTGGGCGTGGCAGGGAAGAGGAAGGTGTTAAGCCTTTAAATCCGAATTGCATGACATCCCAGCAGATCTATGGGCAGAGAGATAGGCTGCATGGTGGAAACTTTTTACAAATCTCTACAACATGTAGTTATTAATGAGGATTGAAATAATTTATTTAAACAGCTGTGAATTGAAAATTTAAAGGATTTTTACCTTCATAACAATAGATACCTCAGAAAAAGTGCCTCACGCTCTGAGAGAGTAATAGGTAACCATGTGCTGGGAGTGGCCTGCCCCTCCACCCCCCAGACGGTGGCTGTTCTCCCCATAGTCCTGAATCCAGGCATGCCCTGAAGACCAGTGGGAGATACCTGATTATGGTAACTGTGTCTTCCCCAAAATTCTTCCATGGTTTCAATGCTTACAGATGCCATTTGGCTTATGAGGACTGTGCCCTGTGGCAATGGCAAGTGCAAAGAATTCTGTGGGGAGCTAATATTTTAGTTGCCAGCTAAGGCATCCAGCTAGGGTGCCATGGAACGCATTACTTATCAATTTATATCACAATTGCTCCTTCGAAGGCTGTGCTGTGGATGATATAGTACTATATCTTGTTTATATGTAACTCATGAATGAACAAGTTTTTATATGTGAAATATTCATGAAAAGCATCATGTGAACTGTGAAACATTAAATGTATGTTATTAGCTATTTTTTTTGTTCTCGGACTTTCAGGAGATATTAATATGTATATAAATTTTTATTGAATAAATATTAAGTGACTAAATATTGAGTTAATATTAAGTTAATCTGTATGACAGATTTTTTCACTGGACATTTTTTTTAAAATTTGAGAAAAAAAACTGATCAAGTCTTAATTCTAACCAAATCTATAACATATATGTGGTAATATGATATTTACATTTTAAGAAATGCCACTTACACAAATGCATTTACAAATTCCCAAATTTTGTAATTCAAGGCATTCTTACTGTGTTTACAAAATCTTTTTACAAGAATGCATTTCATTTCAGTGAGGTTTCAGTATGTTTAGTGTCCTAATTTTCTAATAAGTGGCAATTTAACACCATATTTTAACTACTCTTATTGTCTTGTAACAAGTGGTTTTATAAAACACAGAATCCCTGTAGTGAGTCATAATCTAAATAGCCAGCAGTTTAGTTGGAATAGAGTTTTAAATCCATGTGCTGTGTCTCTACGCCTATCTATACATTGGGTTAAAAAGTTCCTTGGCATATTTTTGTAAGCATGCGCATGTTATCTAGAATTGGCTGCTATAACTCAGATCTAAAACATCAGTTGCTTAAATAAGATTGTTATGCTAATCCAGGGTTAATGAGGAACCTGCCAGGTGTTGGGGACTCAGGCTGCAGTCATCTTTCGCTTTGCTGTCTGGATGTTGATCTCGTCTTGACTGGAGATCACCATGTTTATATCCTAGGAAGAAGCGGTCCCTTTCCTTTAAGGGATTGACCTATAAGTAGCACACATCATTTTTCTTGCATGTTTTTATTCAGAACTCAGTTGTATCACTATATGTGGTAACAAAGGAGACGAAGGAGGCTAAGAAATGTAGGATGCCATATACTCAACTAAAGTTCCCGTTACTGTGAAAGAAAGAGAACATGGAGTTGGGGAGACATTTACCAGTTTCTGCCAAGTGCACTCCATCCCCCCAACCGTGAAACATACCCATTCCCTCTCCAGGTCTCATCCATCTCAGTTTATTATATCTGGTGCAATTATATTGATGCAAACTCAATTCTTTTTCTCTTGCCCTGATACTGCATCTTAAGTTTGACACATTTGATCTGAATTTATCTGCCATCTGCTTACTCCCCACCCCCCTAAATGCACATCCAGTATACAATGGTACAGCTGAGACAGGGTAACACATCCAAAAGACAGAGTAGAGGAGAAGCAGGACAAGATACTCCTATTTGGAAAAGGGGACGGTAGGAAACCCAATAGTCACTCAGCAATGGCCAAATCCTGTGTGTAAGAATCATGAAGATTTTTATCCAGGAAGTAGAAAAAGTTCTTTGTTAACACTCCTGGCAACTTGTCCCCTTGCTTTTGGGAAGGAAATGACTTGTCCTCCTTGGTTCCTGGCTTCATCCTTTGGGAGGTTCTTTATTGTCTGTTATTCTCTATGGCCAGAGCTAAAGTGGGCATTGGCAAGTGTCCCCTTTTCTTGTGGACAGATAGCTTTCAAAGCTGGCTTCCTGCTGGTGCCGGGACAGGAGCCTGAGGGGCTGTATTTGAGTTGGGCACTTATGGGCTTTTACAGTCTGTGTGAAATACAAGAGCTTAGTGGATTTTCTGCGTATTTGTGCTAATTAGTTCCAAGTGCAAGTAAACATTGCCAAACATCAATGGAGACATAGTTTTGTGGGGTTTTTCTCCCTACCTAAAAATACTGGGTTTTAATGATTGTACTTTGTGTTTGGCAAATCCTTCCGTTTCCAAGTCAAGGATAGTTGTCTTGGTGGGTGTGGGAGCTTCCGTTTGTATAAAGCATTTATGTTCTCTGAAGTCAGACTTAACTGTCTATATTTCATAAGAATTCTGAGTCTTCAAATATTTTGAGAAAAAATATTAAAGATATCTTTGACCTGTGTTGATTTTTCCAAATGAATGTTTTGAATCTTAAAGGCAGAAGAGGGGCAGTTACCTTGAGGCTTTGGTGAAAAGGTAGTTGCTCCTGTGGTCCCGACTGTCTGCCGTGAACTCTTGGAGTCTCTCCTTATATCAGCTCAGCCTGTGTCTTTGAACCCCCCCTATTTAACTTTGTTCGTTTGGTATACAGAAAAATTTGGCTTTTAAACCTTAAGAAGCCCCATTTTACCACTCAGTCAACCTAGATTTCAAGCTATAGGGTGGGGTGGGCTTTCTTCAGTAGAGCTTAATTCTCTCCCACATCTCCCTGAGACTGCTTTATTTAGGTTGAGTTTATTTATATCTCTTGAAGGATCTTTTGAGAGCAGCAAGAGGTAGCCCATACATACTACCATTCTTACTCTTTCCAAATGATTCCCTTCCAGCTAGAGGCATTTGGTTGGTACCTTTCGGGTGCTAACTTTGAAGGTGACAGTTTGCCGTGCAATAGCAGAGTCAGCAGCTGTTCATCTTGCTGCCTGTTTTCCACTGCCTATTGCTCAACCTCCAAGTCAGTATCACCAAGTATAGAGTCTGTTATGGCAGCTATGAAACTCCAGGTTACTTAGGACATAAGTTCAGCTGCTCTAACAAAGATCCCAAATTGCAAGGACTTGTTCAAAATAGAGGCTTGCCTCTCCTCCACCTTTCAGCCTGGGCATAAGCAGCCCAGAGCCGATAAGTTCCATTGTGTTGGGGATCCAGGATCCTTCTGTTTTGTTGCTCCACCGTCCTTGGAGTGTTGACCTTGTCCCCATGCTCTAGGATGTGCATGACCACCACTTGCGCATTCCGGCTAGTGAGGAGGGAGGGAAGATAGGGAAGGCCCATCCCTTCCATTTAAGACTCTGCTGTTCCATTAACAAAAACTTAGCCATATGCCACATATAGCTGCAAGGAGGCTTAAAGTGTGCAGGATAGCTACATAAAACATTTATTAATTGTAAAAAAAAGTATTGAGGAAAAATGGGAGAATGGATTTCAGACTACTCTTAGCAATTTATACCACAAAACGTAAGATACATATTTAGATCCTAAAGAACAAAACCAAATCAACCAACCAAACAAAAAACCTTTATTACCACATCAGAAATTAATAGTTGTTGGGATAAGTGCAAAATATAATATCTGAGGCATCAAAATCCAAATACCCAATGTATAAATTTAACTGTCTTTGTAACAGTTTAGTCTACAGTTTGCCTTACAGAGACATCAGTGGACGTGCTCATGAACATTACATTTGAGACTATGTGCTTAAACATTTATTTCTTCCTCCGCAAGTGTTTCCCGCTTCATTGACAATTACTGAACTATCAAGTACAGAGTAGACCCCCAATAGCATCCAATGTCAAGTGTTTCCACCAAAGTTTCCATAATGGGCAAGAGAGAAAATGTGTAATGTACACTCAAACTGGAAATTTCTCTGAGGGAAGATTCAAGTGTTACTGAAAAAATTCAGTGCAAATTTTGTGTTGCACCTCATTTTACATACCCATTCTATAAATACGTTTGTTTTTAATATAGAATGTTTAAATTACTTGTTCATTTTACCAAATATCAAGTCCAGGAAGATGTCCAGTGTTTTATCTTTGTCTTTCACATCGATGCGTAGCCCTTGGGTGGGCATGAAGTAGTTGAGAGGTGGAGGAGTCAGATTGATAAAACTCACCCTCTACACTTTATTTACATTCTTTAGCAACCGGTGAATAATCGAGAGATAACTGATACAGCAACTGGAGGCAGTCGTGTTCAGGGCTACCTCCTTCCTCCTGATTTCGTCTCCCTTGCCCTGTGTTCCCAGTGGTTGCCTCCGCAGCTTGCTGCTTTCACACAGCTTATTCCTCATTCTTGAAGTCTAATCAGATGTCACATTTTCTGAGAAAGAAGCTTTCTGACTATGG
Source organism: Sturnira hondurensis (assembly GCF_014824575.4). Taxonomy (NCBI): domain Eukaryota; kingdom Metazoa; phylum Chordata; class Mammalia; order Chiroptera; family Phyllostomidae; genus Sturnira; species Sturnira hondurensis. The sequence goes on from NW_028082566.1 coordinate 3,281,416, forward strand.
CAAAGAGTGCTAAGGTGGCACCACCCGGTGATCTTTTCCTCCTGGTGGTCATGTCTTTCCGTAATCCCCTCTGCTTGTACCTGTGACTTGCTTCTATTGCAGTGGAATTTTGGCATAAAGAACGATGGGGTGTCGCTCCCATGACTTCTTTGTGTTATGTGAGACTTGGTTTTAACAGACTGGAGCAAGAAATTCTCATGGCGGTTTTGAAGTAAACAGCTGCCATGTGCCACATAGTGCTAGGACCTGAGGGTGGAATGTAGGAGCTGAGAGCTGGGAACCCGCCAGCGAGAAAGCAAGGACCTGAGTCCTACAACTGCAAGTAACTGAATTTGGCCAACAACTTGAATGAGCTTGGAAGAGGACCCTGAGCTCCAGTGGAGAATGCTGCCCAACGGCCGCCTTGTTTTCAGCCTGGTGCAACTTTGAGCAGGGGGCCAAACTGTGCCATGCCTGACCTTCTGACCTACAGAAACTGAAAAAAAATCAATGGGTATTGTCTTAGGCTCCCAAGTTTATAATAATTTGTTACACAGCAGTAGTAAATGAATAGAGATGCTAAGAATCCTGTGTTGTTTGAGGGGGGGGAAACCCTCCCATCCTCCATCCTCCATCCTCCATCCTCCATCCTTCTACATGGGTGTGGCTGTCCCCATCTGGGGCAGCCTCGTCCCAGGTGGTAGAGTCGGGGATATAGTCCAGAATCAACGTTGCAGGCTTCAACTTTTGTTGAGCTCTCTTGTTTGAGCTCATCCTGTGAACTTCTGATTATAATAGTATAGGGTGAAGCTGCTTGGCTTTGCACTGTCTAGAGCCCTTAGGTACTAGTAGGGCATGTTAACAAACTTTTCTCTAGTATATGTCTGTAGGTAGTATAAAAGAGCTCCTTTACAATACTAGATATAATAATTACTATTAGAACTTATTGTAAGTGCTCTCTAGTAAAAGAGCACATGTTTCTTTGATTTATTTTGTATTTTATTTCTTTTTTTTACAAAATCCCACCTTTTTAAGAGCCCTCTGAAGTACCATCTCCCTCCCTGTCATAACTAGACTTTCTTCCCTTTTCTGATGGAGTGCGATGTCTTCTGCCTGTGTTACCTGAAGGCACACGTGCTGCGTCAGCGTCATCTGTCAGCTGACGGAAAGGCGCATTCTCAGCTCCTACTTGGACCCTCAGCATTTGAACCTGCATGTTTATAAGCTCCCGTGTAACTCATATATAAAGTTTGAAAAGGTGTACTCTGAAGCCTTTTTAAAGTATTTGCTAGTATATCTTCAGCTTGCTAGTTGAATCTCAGTTATTTTTGTATTTGCCTTGTTTTCTGTGTTAAATGATAAGTTCCCAGGTATCAAAAAATTAAAATTGGTTCATCTTTATTTCTCCGGCTGTGTCTAGCATTGTGTCTTACATATAGGGGTGTAAGAAATAATTTACACAATAAATTATTATTTGTTAAATTGAATTGTCTGTAGGACAGTTTCTATGTACTTTAATTCTTATAGTTGCCCTAAAATGTCTGTTACTTAGGACCTCACTTTGTTGATAAAGCAGGAAACTTTATAATCTACTTCTAGATATTAGACATTTGCCAGAACGGGAGAGCTCATTGTGGTCTGAACATCTCGGATGACATTTTTATTCAATTCCTAACAGTCAGCTTATTTTCTCAGAATGTATGACTGTGCTTCTGAACTGTTTTCGTATCCGCACTAATGGATGAGATTTATCTCTTTCCTCTGACCTTCAATTCAAGAAGAGGCTTAAAGTGCATCCTGGGCATTTGTCAAAGACGCTTTGTTCTCTAATGTGTCTCTATTACGTTTATGGCCTAACCCGTCTGAGGGAAAGTGAGCCTTCCCGGGTAACTGCTCACGTCCACCTGTCAGGGATCTTTGCACTTCCTTCCGAGCTTGTTGTTTTTCCATCACTTGTTCTTTTTCCTCTCAGTTTTTTCACGTTAAAAAACACATTACAGTAATACACTAAATAAAATTGGTGAGAATTTTTTGGGGGAATGCTATTTTCCATATTCCATTCCTGGTTCTTCCTGAAATAGTATACAGCTGCATGGGGGATATTTGTCTGACTTTCGAAAATGTAAACAAACTGTGAAAAGTGAAGCAAATGGGTGGAAGTTTAACTATTAGAAAGATAATTTCATGGATAAGCAATTTTATTCCAAATGCTGTATGCTGTGTGTGCGTTTAGAAAAATATGGTTTGTTAATTGCTGATTTGGGGAGGTTTCCCAGCTTTGTTTGTTCATGTATTTTTATTTTGAGTCTCGCTGAGAGTCCTTCGTGGTCAGTCTCGCCTCACAGCTCCTGGCAAGTGTGAGTTGTGTAATACAGCGGAGTTGTTTCATAGAGTAACCCCCCGAACGGTGTTTTAGTTAGCTCAGGCCGCTGTAACGGAATACCACAGACTGGGTGGTGGCTTCAACAGCAGACATTTATATCTCACCATTCTGGTTGCTGGAAAATCAAAGATCCGGGTGCTGGAAGATTCAGTTTGTGGACCACTTCCTGGTTTGCAGATGGCTGCCTTCCCTCTGTGCTGTCACAAGGCGGGAGAGAGAATGAGAGTGAGCTCTGGTCTCTCTTCCTTTCAGGAGGGCACTAGGCCCTGCATGGACGCACACCCTCATGACCCCATCTAAATCTAATCACCTCCTAAAGGCCCCACCTCAAGTCACCTTGGGGGGTAGGGCTTCAGCGTGAAGTTGGAAGAACACAGTCAGTCCATGGATACAACAGGGAATTAATTTTCTAAAAAATCTAGGTCTGTTGAATCTGTTACATTCCCCACTTTTTATTAAATACAAATTGACCTGGGAAGTTGAAAGACATGAGCAGCTCTGCCCTCTCAAACACGACTCATGTTTTTATTTCCTCAGCAGTCATATTCCCTGTAATTGTTTTTAGAATCATCACAATATGAAGTTTTTAGAAGTTTACAGCTGATGCTAAAGGGAATTTTAGGATCACCTAGTTCATCCATTATCATATGCAAGAATCTTCTCTACAACGATGGTTTTCAAACTTTTATGAACTCTGAGTTATTTCCTTTAAAAAATAAGATCCTGGTAACAAATAAGGAGCTGAATCTGCCATGGTTTAAAGAGAATGATGACACACATATAGGTTCTTCACCCTTCCCCTTCACCTCACCCTGAAGTATCCTCAGGCAGAAAACTGGAAACCAAAGAAAAGTCGTTTATTACAAAGTTGGGTGACAAGGCCCAACTTATTATATCGGTGGAGACAAACTCCAAATAGGTAATTTGTACACACAGTGCTTCCCTGAGTAGTTGCGGTGTTCCACGGACACCCTGCAGCTGCCGGGTTGCAGTGGCGTGGAGCCTGGGTTTGCACAGGCCTGTGCTCTGAGGGGCCCTGGCTTGCACCGAGGAGCCTCCGGGGTTGTCGCTGGCAGATCTGGGGACCTGAGGAATCCCTGGGTTACCTCCAAGAGGAGTGACTTGATTTTTACATTTTCTGCATATTGGGCTTCAGAGCTAAGATTGTGTTGGGGAGAAAAGCAGGGTGTGGAATTAGTGGCATTGTTGTGTGGATGTGTATATGAGGACCGAAGGGTGGTGGGGTCCATTACCAAAGTAAAGTACAAATGTCAGTCTCCACCACCACTTTCAAAGTTTGGTGCTGATCTGGCACTGTGTTAGAAGTACCTGGAGAAGTAATTTAAAGTATATATTCTGCTTTCCCTAGAAGTTGTGATTCAGTGTTTCTGGGGTAGGCCCCTCCTATATGAATTAAAAATACAACAAAACAGAATAAACGAATACATCGGAATATATTAAGGGATTCTTCCATGCAGCCAGGTTTGAGATTTTGTACTGTTTTCTGTTGTCCATAGCCATTGTAGGTACCTCCTCACCTCCTAAAGCAATCCATCTTTTTTTTGATGGGTTGATCGTTTAAAAAATTTTCCTCATTTTGAGCTGAAGTATACATCTCTATAATTTGGTTGAATTCTCAGCTATGCGTGCACCCTGGGTAGACCGATCTCAGTTTTCCTGGGATCATCATAATTGTGATGTTGGGCCACCTGGATAATACAGGGTAGTCTCAAAATCCTTAATTTACTCACATGTATAATCTTTCTTACCATGTAAGGTTCTGGGAATTTGGAACCATTACTATCATAGGGCATAACCTATTCTATTACCTTGCTGTCATGTCCTGTGCTCATAGCTAGCAATGGCTGCTACCAGAATTAAAGTATCCCAATCTCAGAGTGGAAAATATAAACAGAAAGAGAAATGTGGGAACTCAGGTTGAAAGATTGTTAAGGAGACAGAGAATGTAAATCCTTAGTATGACTAGCACGTTATAATATGATTGTTCTGAATTGAAGGACCTGAGAATATTCTATTTGGGAAGATACTATGTTTCTAATGGGAGTTAATTGTTTTTCTCTCTACTTATCAGCATTTATTTTTAAGATACATAATAAATGTAGGATTTTGTCAAATATTTGAGTCAGAGATTCAGAAGTAAAAAAATTAAGCTTAAAGAAACAGAGTTGGAGATTTATAACTTAGAAATGGGGTGAGATCATTTTTTTCTACCAAAGGGCAGCTAGATTAATGGTGTCATGAATAGAGTTTCTTAGGCTTACTTATTACTGCCATTGTAATGTGCCAGATGTCACACACCTGGCTATTCTGAATTCAGAATTGCATAAGTAGTAGTTTTGATTAGTACAACCTTTAAAGCAGTAGGATTTAGTGTAATAAAGAGTATAAGGCTTGTTATGAGCCTTACACCTTTCTTTGTGAGTTTTCTATTGTGGCGTAACAAATTATCACAGATTTATTGACTTAAAAACAACACATGTTTATTATATCTCCATGGTTTCCATGGATCCAGGGTCCAGGCACAGCTCAGCTGGATTCTCTGCTGAGGCCTCACGGGGCTGTCATCAAAGTGTCAGTTGGGCCTGCAGCTCTCCTCTGGGCCCCGCTGTCTGTTTCTAAGCTCATTCAGTTTGGCGGCAGAATCTAGTTCCTTGCTGTTGTGTGCTCAGACTCTATTTTATTAACTAACAATTGTCTGGAGACCTCTCTGGTCTCCTAAAGGCGTTCTTCTCTGTAGGCAGTTCATTAAGTGATTGTTTGGTTCTTCCTACAATCCAGCAGGAGCACATCTTTCGAATGCATTACTTTCTTACAAAAACTCACTTGTCTGATTAGATCAAGCTGAGCCAGGTTGATTTCCCTTTTTTAAAACTTCAAGCCAAGTGGTCAGTAATTGGATTGGAAGTGGTAGTTCATCATATTCACAGGTTTCATCCCACTTAATGGGCAAGAATGGATGTAGATGACTGGGGATCATGTTAAAATCTGACCTACCACACTCTCCTTGAAAAATGTATTCCCTGTCTTGGCTTTGACCAGTTACTTTGGATTTATTTTAGAGAGGACAGAGTTATGGCTTATTTTAGCATTTGTGGTAGAAATTATATTATCTTGGTGGTAAAATTTGGTATTAACAATTATGTTCATTTGTTTAGAACCACAATCTTAATCTGCACAATATCATCCATACTTAGAAATATTACTTGTATTTCTTAGAAACAGAGCTGAAATGACAGGTCTTTTCCCTTCTATGGAATGATTATAAGCATAAATAATGTACACCTGGGATCAAAGATGCATTACTGTTATTATATATCGTAATAAAGTTGGGTTTTCTCATGAGATAGTTCAATAATCATGCAATATTATTAAGCATAGAAAGAGACCCCTTGCTTTCATCCAGGAACACAGGTGGTTTTATTTAGAATGGCATTATAGGAATATTTTTGAAAATTTTGTATATAATTAGGATGGAGTATGCTAAGAAAAATAAAAGGTATTAGAAACTTATGCGTCTCAGAATGAGAGCTGAAATGCCATCTAGTTATCACGAATCTCATTCTGAGATTACTTTTTCTCTCTTCTCTCTTAAATCTCCTTCCACCTCTTTTTTCGAGTTTGAAAAACAAAAATAAGTGTTATTTTTTATTGAAAGAATTCAAACATGAATTCTCTTGACCAAGAAGAGAATGCTTTCTGTGCTTTGTGTTATTACATATTTAACGGTAAAATCCATTACATGGATCTCAAACTCTGGCTCCCCTCAAGGAAGAGAATGGGCCAATGACTTGAGTGTGAAGCCTGAAGAATTGTAGGGACCTTGGTGGCTCTGTATTCTAGGTCAATGTTAGTATCAGGAATGGGATGGTGACACTGGTAGTGCTAAAAAAAAAAGTATTGTGGCCATTTTCTTAGACGAACCCTGACTGGGTCAGGATCTTGGCAGGACACAGAGGGTACATTCAGACCGGCTGACTGGGGAGAGCGTGGTGAAGGGTGGGCGGCGTTAAGGGAGACTCCCAGGGATGAGGCAGTTCTCTGGCGTTCACAACAGTAGGAGGGGTTCTGTACTGTTGTAATGTCCTGATAGAGCTGTGGCCTTTGTGAGAGGTGCACACCCAGCCAAAGGACCTCGTGGGGGAGGAACCAGGAAAATCATTCCACGCCTATTCTACGATGTCCTACAGAACACGGAGGGCAAGACAGGCCCACTGGAAACCTGAGGGCAGAAAAGCCCATTGTTGTAACGCACGGAGATCGGTCTCCTAGGGCACAGGGTAAGGTCATAGGGCACAGGGTGAACAACTGATCTAGAGAGGGAAATAAAAATATATTTGGCAGAGATCTCTAGTATGGCTTTTGTGTGCCTTTTGGCTGCATCTTTCATCTTGGGGGATCAGGGTATTTGCTTTAGAGAAGAGTGTCTTATAGGTTGGATGCCTACTTAAGCAGTATCATAACATCCATAAATGCTCCTAAGTTCTAGCAACTCCTATTATCCTGGTGCTTTTGTCCCAGAGGACTATGTTGCAGTCAGGAACAAATATGCTTCAAGTATCTTTGCCTTTGTTTTGCCTGAACCTACCTCTTCTTCCTCCTCAGCCTGGAGAATTCCAATCACCTCTCAAAATCTAGGTTAAATATAATTTCCTGTTGAAGGATTTTCTGTACCTATCCCAGTCTCCTCTGGCTAATCATTAATCAGTTTCTTCTTTGTATATAATATTTCTTTGAGCACATGTTTAATTTTCTTCCAGGTTTTTTCCCCCTCTTCTGTGGCTACCTTCCTCAAGTTTTTGGGGGGGGGGGCATTGTTGATGTTTATTTGTTTGTTTTGGCTTTTAAAGTTCTATACTGTTTGACATTTAGTAGATGTACCATAGGGATTTATTGACTCACATTTTCTGATGAACTTGAGCTATAGGTATGCTACCACATACAGTCACCAGAAGCAACAGAAATTCTATGAGCACTTTGGACAATAGGCAATTGGGTCACACTGTCACCTAAAGTACCCTGTTTTCTTCTAATTCCACTTTTATTGTTATTATTTTTTTAATGGGAGGTCTTGTATCTCTGGGAGAGAGGCTAAAGAAGAAAGCCTCAGAGTTTTCAAAAGGATTAATTACAGTGGTGCAGAGAATTAGTTTCTGAACAGTGGCGTTCAAAAGAGAGAGTGGCACAACGCTGCCCTCTGCGAAAGACACTAGTTTCCCCACCTAGGAGCGAGCTTCTCTCAATGTGCTGGACCTCAGTTGAATCATGGAGATAAAAAGGTGTGAGAGGGGACGTCAGAGAAAGATGGAACAATGTCTGTTCATCTTATTTCCCCCACTCGTTTCCCTAGTTAGCCAGTATTTGTTTTTATGACTGGGATTGCAAATGGGAGACCGAGTAGCTTAGTATAGGAATCACAGCACCAAATATGAACAGAATACACTGTGAATTAAATACTTTAATTGGAAATAGATATGACTATAAATATCTTTTGGTGTTATTATATAAGAATAAATTTGAGTCAGGTGGACCACACAGAGATGAGGCATTAGGGTACATAGTTATACAGACTAGGATAAGATTTTTCTTTAATTTTAAAAAGGTGATTCATTATTCATGGATTAAAATGTGAAGTTCTCTTCTCCATCTCTGTAATTAGAGATATGTATGTCTATTATATATAATATATATTATGTGTAATAATATGTATTATATATATTAGTCATAGACATATGTATTTCCTGGTTACCAGGGCATACTGCTGTGCTTTATTGTTCTTAGGATTTTTACAGACTTAATGTGTTTAATGGAATTACTGAGATATTCTTTTCTTGAGTGTCTTGAAGAAATAACAATACCTTTCCATCAGTCATCATTGTAATGAAAGATCCATTTCTGGGAAGGGAATTTCTTTTTGTGGACCTGTGTTACTGATTTATGCGGTGCCTGATCTCTTAGGAAAACTGTTCAACAAGGTGGAGAGGGTTGAAGTAGGGCAGGTCCTTTCTTAATGCGTGTCTACTAACTAGAATGAACTAGGGGAGGGTCAAAAGGGGCCCGAAAGCCTGGCGGCTTAGCTGTAGTGACAAAATGATAGCTGTCCTGTTGTTTTTTTTAAGAAATGGAAGAGAGGAAATTAGGAAGATATAATTAACATTAAGATACCAAATCGAGCACCACTAAGTAAAATCCACTATAATGTTATCTAGAACACTGACAAATGAGGTAAAGGCAAAGGATCATTACAGGGGACAGATTTACTGGTGTCCCTGCAGAAAGAACAAAGGTGTCAACAGGGTGCCAAGTGGGCTAGTCACAGAGAGCTGTAAGTTGAAGAGCCACAGAGTGGGAATCAGGTCAGATTATTGAGTTAACTGTAGAACTACCACCATCACGTGGGGATGAGATCAGAATAACTCAAGCAAAAAAAGAAGAGACAGTTTACAAAGACACCGAGGTAATGGAAAAATTTGTGACATTTATGAAACCATAGATTAAGGACAACGATGTTTTCTAAGAGGACAAGAAATTGGCAGTGGCCAATAGCAAAAAGGAAGATATTTTATGGGTTCTTGTCTTCTCCTTGTGGGAGGAAGTAAGAATAACCAATCAATTAGCAAAAAAGGCTTATCCTTTGTGATGCTTCAGTAAAATGGAGAACAGAGATAAGAGAGGGAGGGCGTTTGAGAAAGTCTGGAAGGCACTGCCAAACTATGTGTTTGACAGTGTGGGCTTTTCTGCCAGCAGCCCCCTTGGACTCAGGTTGATGAGCAATGCTAGTGCTCCTCCTCTAAGTCAGGGGCAGGGGGGAGGAGTTATGGTACAAGTTCTGGGGAGTTGTAAATTATAATGCGTGCAATTATTTATTTTCCTTGAGTCAGCATCTTTTAAATAATCACAAATCATTGATTAGTCATTTGTCAGCATTCTGATCACTAGCCCTGACAAATGACCCCTTTTAAAAGAACCTTTTACTCAGGAACTTGGCTCTTTTCCATTCTGAATGGAATTTTGCTTTTTCATTTTTTAAAGGAGGTTTTATTTATTTATTTTTAGAGGGGAAGGGAGGGAGAAAGAGAGGGAAAGAAACATCAGTGTGTGAGAGATACATCAGTTCTTTGCCTCTTGTACCTCCCCAATTAGGGACCTGGCCTGCAACCCAGGCATGTGCCCTGACTGGCAGTCGAGCCAGTGACCTCTTGGTTCGCAGGCCGGCAGTCAGTCCACTGAGCCACACCAGCCAGGGCTGACTGACATCCCTTTACTGGCTATATGGAGATAGTGAAAGTGATAATAACATGAAAGAATAAAAATTCCCGTTTTAGCTTTAATAATACTTAATTCTGATACGATAGCATGATGGATGAGGGTTTGTTATTTATTACTGTGAAAAGGTTAACTTTGGGATTATGGTTTTTCATTGTGAGTAGGGGTGCTATATTATTCAGCTTGATTATCTTTGCATAGCAATATATGTATGTATACTTGTATGTATATGTGCACATATATCCAGGTAACAATGTTCACTATCGTATTAGACTCTTATTCCTGACATAATAGTTTTACATTTAATCGTTCTAAAGACTAGGGGCATCCAAAGGGCATCTTGAAAAATACGGCTAGGTGCCTGATAAGGAAACAGACTTGGAGAATTTCAGGTGGTGCTGAGCAACCACACTCTGAACCCCCATGGGCTTGTATTGCCACGTGTTTTCTCATTTGTTTGAGTTGCTGTGATGTGGCTATGGCAGGAATGACAGCGCCCTTTTACGGAAGGGAAACTGAGGCTAAGAGAGATACTTGCCAAAGGTCACAGTTAGTATGTGTTAGGTAAGACCCGTGAAGGGCCTGAGATTTTGCACAAGCTAGCTTGTTACTGGCTTATGTATAGTGGCCGCAGACTTCCGAGTCAGAAGAGGCAGAGGACGTTTATTACTGACCGTGCAGTAAGCATTGTGAACTTCGTGTTGACACGAACCGCTTCCCCATCTCTCCCTTGTCCCCAGCTGGATGGAGGTAGTGCAGGTAGACCTCCTGTTATGTGGGTGCCATGCAGGCACCCATATAACATGGAGAAACACTGAACTTGGGAACTTTACTGTTTCTGTAGAAAGCATGAGGAAGCCAGCTCTGCGTCAGGTAGAAGACGTTATCCCTAGAGTTTGCCTCAGCGTACCTTGAGAGATGATCCACGAAGAGAGCAGCCAGGGTCTTGCTTTCTTGGGATGCTCAGCAAGGATATGCAGGAATGCTCATGTGTCTTCCAACTGTTAAATCTCAAATGCGGTTTTCCTGACTTTTGTGACTAAAACTTTAGCTGTAAAGGTGGCAGCTGTAAGTTATTTCCCCCCAACTATGCTTAGCTTCGTATTTCTCTGACCTACCCAGGACATCCTGAAACTAGTTCTTTGGCTTATTTGATGTTCTTGATCGCTAAACCCAGTTACAGTTACTATGAAGGCAGAGAACAGAAATGAGGGCCCAGTTTAAGGAACCCTAGTCATCTCAGTGTCACTTCTCTGGTCTTCCTAGCTACTCCCACGCACGGAGCCGTGACAAAGTGTCATCATTGGGGTTCCTTGTCCCTATGGCCACAGTAACATTTGCTACAAAAACTGGAGGGCATAATAAAAACCAAGAAATAAAGAACAAGTGGTGCCACTAATAGTGAATGTAGGATGCAACAGGAAAAACATTTATTGATGCCTCTTTTAAGTCAGGATTTTGCTGTTCTGAAAGGAATAATTAGAATATAATTTGAAGGTAGAAAGAACCTTGGGAATATTAAATACAGGCTCCTTATTTTACAGATTGGAAAATGGTTAAATGATTATTCAAGATCAAGTTTCTGGTAACAGAGTAAAGTGATTGGAGCAAAAGTTACATTATTTGATAACCACATACTTGGTATTGGAATGGACCCCTCCACCTTAACTACAGCAGTTTATAAGATTCAGTCTATAAAAGTTTGTTGAATTACTTTGTCTTATGACCGAATAAATATGTTCTCTGCCTTCAGAGAATTTATTATCTAGGGAAACAATAAAAATTCAAATTGATATCTACTATTCTAAAATCATGTGCAAATTGCATAGAATAATATGAGGGGAAGTAGGCAAAACTTTATAAAAGTGTGTATAGATGTTTGAGCTAGGTCTTGAAGAATTACAGAGGTTTCTAGGCAGAGAAATGGAGGGCCAGCATTCCAAGCAGAGGGAAAACCATCTGCATTGGCATGATGAATGAAAGCACAGAAGTTGGTCCATAAATGGCCAGTGACTTGATGTAGCCAGGTGTGAATAGACTTGAGAAGGTAATCACGGGGAGAATAGGGAATTTTTGCAGGGAAACACTGACATTTTAAGGCAAATTGATATGTGAGGTATAAGAAGAAAAGATGGGCTTCTAAATCTGAGTCAGAACAAAAAGGGGTGTTACAAAAGCCAACTGTGGGTACAACTTGACAAATATGGTGTTTGAAGGGTAGTAGTATATGCCATCCCCAAATATGCCGCTTTGACATAAGGATTATTTTGAATGAAAGGCAGTTGGAAAGCAGTGATAAGCAAATATCCCTGCCCTCCCCCTATTTGCCTAAAAGGGGCATGAATTTGTAAAGTTAGTCCCTGGATATGGCACCAGAGGAACCTACCTAACAAACGTTGCTAACTCGCCCTTATCACCTGTTAGTTTCCTCCTGTATTCATTTATTTTCCCACAAGTTGCCATCCTAAACTGAAAGCCCTTTTTTCCTTTTGTTAAGATGTTACATGAATTCAACTTCGAACCTCCCTCTGAGTTACTCATCCCTCATTCTGATGTGTACGTGTATTAGTAAACTTCATGTTAATAAACTTCAGTTTGCTTTTCTTTTGTTAATCTTTTGTCAGTCTAGCGAACAGGGCGTCAGCCAGGAGAACCTAGGAGGGTAGAGGGAAAAAGTCTTTCCTCCTCGACAAGCTGTAAATAGGATCAATGCTTAAGAGAGGTCAGGTAGGATGAAGACTAAAAAGGGCCTACGTTATTTGGAGATGAAAAAGTTGGTGACTTTTGTCCGAGCAGTTTCAACAGAGTGAGAGAACAGAAGCAAAATCCGTGCTAGACGCGGAGGGAAACGTTCAGCTGTGGCAAAACAGAGACATTTGCTCGACTCCTGTTGTCTTAAAACTGAATAATTCACAGCTTGTGTCATGTTCTGTTTCAAACCTTCAACCTTTGCGAACTGATACAACAGACTAGATTTGTTTTCCTGTGTGGCTCTCCGTGGTTTTTCCCTTTCAGATCTCACCCCATTGGTCAATGGCCCACAAATGGTAAAAGGTTCCATACCTCGTGCTAACAAAACAGCACATTCTCTCGCAAAACTGTCCCTATTTTCCACAACAGCCTCTCTCTGCCTACAGTGCTTTCCAATGTAGCATTAAAAAAACACACATCTCCATTAGCAAGTTATTATTGTAGGTCAAACCCCCACTGTTGTTATCCTTCATAATATTATTTTGCCATGTAATATTTTAAAATACGTTATTCTAAATATCTATGACATAAGTTTTATGCATAATTGTTTTTCTTTAAGGAAAAGTTTCAAATATATCTGGTTGTATGATCACACATTTTAAAAAGCCTGCCAGGCTTTTTTTTCTTTTTATTGTTATTTTAGTGCTGATGCTAACCAAAATGTTGACACCAAATATTCTTAGTGTTGGGATTAGATGAGTGTGTTTAATGTTCTTATTTTTTATATAAAAACACTAAAAGTATATTTCAAAATACCTACAGGAATAAATATCAGACTCTATTTTTAGTATTGTCTTACTGAGAAGGGTCAGTGTACTTTATCTATATATAATCTGAAATTACAGTTTTGAAATTGGGGTTTGTAGCTGGGTAAACAGCGAAGTTTTTACATTACTAAAGCAGGCGATTTGACTTGGATTAGAATTTTGTCTGAAAATTCTTGACTTGAGTATACATTTAGGAATGTGGAGAGTTTAAAATGCTTGTTTCTGAAGGGAATAGAGGAGGTGAATATATCCCTAAGCTTTGAAGTATAGTCAGCTTCCAGTCATGTGCTTGTAGGGGAGACCATCTCCTCCTAGGCGGGAGTTTCTTAGACCTGCTGGGAAACTGTCCTTGCTCGGATGTGGTAGAAAAGGGTGCTAAACACTTTGTTGTTTTAAAGCCACTCTGTCTCCCTGACCATGCAGATGGGTGAATGCACATCATCCATGCCTCAAACACAATCCTCCTCGCCATTAGCAAGGATTGTAATCAGGTGAATGGAGGTTGGGGATTGAGTTCTGAGTGACATTGGCCTTCAAAAGTTGGCTGTCACAGCTGTTGTTCAAGTGGCAACTATTCTTTGGTTTTAGAGGAAAGAAGAGAGAGAGGGAGGAAGGGAGGGAGAAACAGATCAATTTTTGTTCCATTTATTTATGCATTCATTGGTTTCCTCCTGTATGTACTCTAACTGGGGATTGAACCTGCAACCATGCACATTGGAATGGCTCTAACCCACCGAGCCATCTAGCTAGGGCATAGCAACTACAAATGCTTCAAAGGTGGTCGAGAATCTGATGGAAGTGATCCGTGTTCTGAAAGGCCTGGAAGAAGCAGAACACCTGAGGATGTTGAACATGTAAGGGCTGCAGTCAACAAATATCAGCGACTGGCAGTGCAAAAACTAGAAGCTGATCTGGGGATTCTGAAACCTTGTGTCAGATTTTGACGCAGGATCTTGTCATGAAACATGTTATGGCAAAATTTGCTCCAGAGCTTCTGCTACCAGAGCAAAAGGAACATCATGCTGCAGTTGCTAATGACTTGATTCAAACCAAGGGACCAGATTTCCTCAAGAAGGTCTTAACCAGACATGAATGCTGGGTCTATGGCTATGATCCGGAAATGAAGGCCCAGTCGTCCCAATGGAAGTTGCCTGGTTCTGCACACCTGAAGAAGGAGCAATAAAGTTGCGGCAAGATCAAGACTATGTTTTTGACCAGTGGAAGAGATGCTGGGAGAACTGTGTGAGGTCCCAAGGTGCCTACTTTGAAGGGGACTGAGGCATCATTGTCCTGTGTACAGTGTTTCTTGTATCTGGTATCTTCAATAAATGTCTCCGTCATAGCGCATGGCTGGATGCTTTATGGACAGACCTCGTGGTATTCCATTTTAGATAACCAGGGTTGCAGAAGTTTAGTCCCTTCTCAGTATTGGCTTTCCTATCCTTCCATTGAACTTCCATCCCGGTGAACAGGACAGGGCTGAGACTCAGGAGATTTGTACTTCGGCTTGGCTTTCTCTGTAGTAAATAGGTGAACTGGTTCCACTTCCATAGACCCCAGTGTCTGTATCTGAAAAAGTAAAAATGTGGGACCAGAATCCCTGAAAACCCTTTCTGTACTCTGTCTTTATGACTTTCCATTTTCTATCACTGGTTGTCTTTACTTTGTTCCTTAAATGGCTTCTCCTTCTCCATGGCAAACAGGACCTTCTTAGAAAGCCCAGGTATAGTATGTCAGCGATGTGTGTGTCCAGGATGGTCCTGTGTACAGTTTGAATAGAATAGGGCTGGACATGGGGTTGTTCCATTGATATTTTATTATATTTACTTTCCTTCTTTGGAAATAGAAATAGACCTTGAGATTAGGAAGAGAGGCAGAAGAGGAAGAATCTAAAGTAGACTTGGGTGGGTGCAGGGTGAGTATAACGCTGTAGTCTTCCAAGTCAGGAGAGGACGCCCCAGGAACATTACGTGATGCCCCACTGGGTTTTGGAGAGAAAATGCTGGAACTCCTGTTTCTATTAATTTTTAATTTCTTTATAAAATTCTGTTTTTGTGTATAATATATGACAAATCAATATAGTACATGTGTATCACATAAATAAGTGCATACACATGTATGTGGTGGGGATATGCTTAAACATGTTAAGCTGACAGGAGGATGTGTTCAAATACGTTTGGGAACCATTGGTGAAGAGTTTGCAAAAACAGGCCCATAAAGGGCATCAAGATATCCTTGGAAATAAAGAGAGCGGTATAGCTGTGTGTCAAGCAGGGAGAAAGCAAAATCCTAGAGTAAATTACAACAAATGGCACTTTGGTAGCAGAATGATTTAACTCAGTCTCTACTTCTTACAGAGTTGGAGAAAAACATTCACCCACAAAAGTATTTAATTAATTTCCTCTTGTTCGTGATTTTTTGGATATTGTTAGGTATACTGAAATTCACTCAGTTTAATTTGTTTAAACTTTTCAACTGAAGGAGCAGGAGTGGATTACATAAATGTCTTTTAAAGATTTGGCCAGGAATTTTTAAGTCCTGTTTCTTCAGTTTTTTTTCCATTTATTTTATCTTATTTTTGCTTGATTATTTCTTGCAGAATAAGACCACAACTTGCCAAAGAAAAGATTGAAGGATGCCATATTTGTACATCTGTCACACCAGGAGAACCTCAGGTCTTCCTAGGGAAAGACAAAGCTTTTACTTTTGATTATGTGTTTGACATCGACTCCCAGCAAGAACAGATCTACACTCAATGCATAGAAAAACTAATTGAAGGTTGTTTTGAAGGCTACAATGCAACAGTTTTTGCTTATGGACAAGTAAGTACCAAATTGCTTTTGTAGAAATTGTAACCTTTCAGACGTGTCGATTCAGCTGCATTTTCATCTTTGTTATTTGAGGGGATGTTATTAAGATCAAGCAGACACAGTTTTCTCTGTTGCTTTATTCAGACTGGAGCTGGCAAAACATACACAATGGGAACAGGATTTGATGTTAACATCATCGAGGAAGAACAAGGTATTATTTCTCGTGCTGTTAAACACCTTTTCAAGAGTATTGAAGAAAAAAAGCACACTGCGATGAAAAATGGGCTTCCTCCTCCGGATTTTAAAGTGAATGCACAGTTCCTAGAGGTAAAAGACGAATTGTATCATTAATTTCCTTTAAATCTTGCCCTTAGCACCATAGATTTTGCGATTTTATGCATCTGGCTTCTAGTACAGTGTTTTGTGCATAGTGCTCAAATTAACATTAGGTTATAGGATTTAGAAAAAATAGATAATAGGTAATAAGTATCCCTTACTTGTTGGCATTTATGCTTATAAGCATTTGACAGGTGTCCATAGAGTAAAACAATGACTATTATTCATTTCAGAATCTGTCTGTATCCTGTAATTACTATTGTATCATAGGCAGAATCACAAAGTCCTGGGAACACCGCAATTAAGACCAAAAGGGCATGGAGAATAGGAGGATTAGCAAAAGTGAGGCTGTTGCAGAGACCTGGCTGCAGATGCTGGTATTTCTGCAAGGAGAGGCAGATGTTTTGATGCCGAAAGGTTGGGCCAGGTTTGGATTCATTTAGGGCAGTTTAGTCTGGTGGGAGGGACGTGACAGTAAGAGGACATGTTGCTCATGAGCAGTATAGCAGTTAGGTGAACGGTGACATTGGAGTTCCGGGTGCTTGGATCAGAGAGTGTTCCAGTGTAGTTCTAGTCAGGATTGCCTGAGCTAATCATTTTGCTCAGTGATGAAACATGTTCAAATTAATGTCAGCCATCTTACTGCTGGTTTTAATAGACCTCCCAACTGAGTAAAAGCCCAAAGCAAGGAAACTAAGTGATGGAAAAAGAAAAAAAAGTGTTCTATTTTCCCTTTTACCCTCCTAACTATGGTTAGGTATTGCAACTTTTTAAAGCATACTGATAGAAAGCTGGTGTGTGCATCCTCTTCTAAGGAGATAGCTCAGTCTCATAACCCACCAGTGACACAGAAACACTGATATCATATTGCCCACCCTGTAAAATGTTAATACTATTAATTTTTAGATACATTAAGAAAGGTTGCAAGGCAATAGGAAATATATTTTTAGCTCAAGTAGTAAGAATTCTTAAAATCTTCTCTAGGCTTAATTAGAACTTGTCTATATTTGGTACATATTTCTTAGAGTTTGATTGTATTTGTAAATATTTGTTTACCTCTTGTAAAGGATCAGTAGATCATTTTAGCTAGCCCTGAACGTATTAGTCATGATTATGTCATTTACTGTTCTTATTCTTATAAAGAAACCTGTCCTGCATTTGAATTTGTAATGACAATTGCCTCATTCCTTTTCATCTGTTATTTTGAAGAAAGTTGTGTTACCATATTATGAAAAACCTGTAAGATATATTTGCAGGGTAGCATTATGCAATGTGTATTATTACAGTCTGAGGCAGTTTCTTCTAAATTGAAACTTATAATACTTCTTTTTAATAGCTGTATAACGAAGAGGTCCTTGACTTATTCGATACCACACGTGATATTGATGCAAAAAATAAGAAGTCGAATATAAGAATTCATGAAGATTCAACTGGAGGGATTTACACTGTGGGCGTCACAACACGTACTGTGAATACAGAATCAGAGGTGACATTGATATTATAGTTAAAATAGAGCATATTTGGCTTTGTTTGATATTCAGCTTTTCTTGTAGTTTGCTTAAGATCAAGATATGAAATTTGTATTTTAAGTGTGACATCTTGTAAAAACCTTGTCTTTTTCCTCATCTTTTTACATCAAGTTTTTATCATTAGAAATGTCAGTTATGATAAAGTCAGTTCATTTATTTTAGCATCAAGAGAAGCCAAGGCAATGTATGTGTAGTTTTCTTCCTAGCTAGAAATAGAGAGTTAAATAATTGAAGATGACAGATGGGACCACAATCCCTGTGCACCTTTGGCCATCATCACGTGTATGGAACTGTATTGTGGCTCCTAGAGGGAGATTGTTAAGAAAAATTGCAAAAAAATATTTTGACAGAAGATACAGAGTAGCCTGAGTAATCCAAGTTATTGCTCAGTTTGTTTCAAAGTGTTTTTCTGTAACAGTTTGGAATGGAAGCTGCAACTGTCAGCAAAAGGCAAACAATGGAACCTTAGTGTTTTCTCCTATTTAAAAAATAATACACTATTATACTGAGAAGTTCAGCTCAAAAAAGTGCATGTAACTAAAACGATATGCAATTCCACGTCCTTTACATCCCTTAATATGGTGGGCTGTAGCCATTAGCTCAGACTTCTGATTGTATGGTGTCTTGCTTAAGTATTGTTCATGTAAAACCCTTCTTTCCTTCCCCTTTCCAGATGATGCAGTGTTTGAAGCTGGGTGCTTTGTCCCGGACCACTGCCAGTACCCAGATGAATGTTCAGAGCTCTCGTTCACATGCCATTTTTACCATTCACTTGTGTCAAACCAGAATGTGTCCCCAACTTGATGCTGTGAGTTATTATTAGGTCTGATTTCTTTTTTAGAAAAGATCTTATTTATTTGTTTTCAGAGAGAGAAAGGGAGGGAGAAAGAAAGGGAGACAAACATCAATGTGTGGTTGCCTGTTGAGCACCCCCTACTGGAGACCTGGCCCACAACCCAGGCGTGTGCCCTGACTGGGAATAGAACCAGTGACCCTTTCGTTTGCAGTCCAGTGCTCAATGCACTAAGCCACACCAACCGGGGCAGTTCTCATTTCTTAAACTTTCATTTCCCTAAATCACATACGTCTGAGGAAACAGTGTACATTTGAACCAAGTTTAGTTTGTTTAGTTATTCCTTTTCCTAATGAGATATCTCTGATCCAGTTGAAGCTGAAGCGGGCTAACTGTAAGATTTTGGAATAAAAAAATGCATATGTGTCTGCAGAAACAAGAAAACGAGTGGTGGCCATATGGTGACAGAAGAAGTCACCTGAGATGCTTCCCTCTGAGGACTGCGTGCTGCAGCTGTTCCTTTATCAGCATAAGCAGAGTCTCAGTTCATGACACCTGGGCTGTGACCGTCAGGCTTCTTTCTACCTTTGTCTCAGCTTCTGATTGCCAGCAGACATTTTTAGGCATTTATAGTTATTTGACCACACACACAAAGGGAAGATGGGATTTGAGGATAGTTAGCGTCCCATTAATAAAAATATTTTCAATTATTTTCCTCACTTGCAGGAAAATGCTACTGATAACAAGGTGATTTCTGAGCCATCGCAGATGACTGAGTTTGAAACCCTGACCGCGAAGTTCCATTTTGTTGATCTGGCGGGATCAGAAAGGCTGAAGCGTACCGGGGCCACGGGAGAGAGGGCAAAGGAAGGCATTTCCATCAACTGCGGACTTGTAAGACGAAGACCAAGGCTTTGTGCTAAGCATATATCAGAGATTTCCTGTTGTTCTCTTCTGTTTTGTGATATTTAATGCCCAAGTGGAAATCCTCATGCACTGAGCCGAGGAAGGAGAGTTACCGTAAACTTGGAAGCGGAGGCGTGGTGCACTGGGCTGTGATCTCCTCGCCTCACAGAATTTCTTTAGTTATTCACATTGCACATTTTCCTTGTGTGTGTGAATTTAGTCGCATTAAATTTTATGATGTCTAGAAAATAGTATATATTGTAGGAAAAAATCTAAAAATTATGCATTTAAAAATATTTTGTCAAAATCAACATTTAATTTGAACTGTTGAATGTAGTGACTTGAAATTAACCTTCTTTTGCTAATATTTTATTTTGAGTATTATAATCAATGTTTGTTAGTAGATTGTTTCAAAATGAGAACTTTTCTAGGTTGTATTAGGAATTAACTTTAATACCATGCCACCTAGTGGTGTTTTTGATTCCAAAGCACCTTGTAATTGTTAGTATAAAGCTTCCATTATATGGAAGAAATTTTTTAGACTCTACAGCAAATCTTTTATTCTTGTTGACTTCATTATAAAATTGGACATTTCTTCCTACATAAAAGTTATGACATCCCTACACGTCTGTGATGCTCTCGGGATCAAGGCATGTTTTCTGTTTTGCTTCCCTCTGTCCCATCCCAGAGCTGGAGGCTCCAATCATGTGTTCCCGTTTTGCCATTGCCCAGCGTTTGCTTCTATGTGGTTACAACCCTTACAGGGGGGATTTAGCAACTGAGGCTGATTAGAGAGAACCAGACATCCCAACTCCATCTCGGTACCCATCTTGGTGCTCCCATTATATAGCTGACTTTGGTGTTAAAGCGGGTGACCAGCATCCTGGACTTTTGTGTGTTGCTCTGAATTTCTTAGGAGATAAAGTCGTGGTGTTGTTTACATTTGTGCCATGAGGAAAAGACAAAAGCATTGGTCTGCTTTCCTGTTCAGGCTATTGACACACAGTCAGATACATCTGGTGGAGTTTCAGTGTGGCTAGGGGTTAAAACCATAGCCTCTCTGGAAAGGGGGGGGCAAAGACACAATGTGGTGCTGAGGCCCAATCTCTGCACGACCCACTGGCTCTAAAAAGACATGGTTGCATCACTGACGGGAAGTGTGACCAGCATTTAGACTAATGCCTCTGCTGTAGGTGCCAGGGACAGTAAGAAAAACAGTGGGGGTGGTAAGGGAGTGTCTAAAGGGTTCTGTAGTTTGACGTAGATTTTTTTCAGTATTGGGTGCTTAGCTCATAGATGCATTTTATTTCTAAAGACAGCTGTCCTCACATCAGGAATACTTTGTTTAGAGGCATCATAGAGATATTTTTATGTTGGTTAAAGGAGACTGTCTTTCCCTTGAGGTAGCTGTATTGCAACAAGAATGCTTCATGGCACTGTTAAACTAAAACATTTTATTCAGTTGAGGAGAAGAATTTGCAACATGAATTGACAGTTTTCTAAGCACACACCTGATGGCCTGGTAATTCAGGAGTGGTTAAAAGTCACCAATCATATATATATTTCTAAAGAAAATCTCCGAATAGAAGTTTTTGTGAATTATGAATATATATACATATATATGCATGTAGTACTAAATGTTGACTCAGTTTTAGTCAGATTTTTGTGTCAGTTTTTAATAGTGTAACGAAGAAAATTTTGATGTTTATGTCATTATAAATGCAAAAAACCCCAAACTCAAATGTTTTCAATTCTGTCATCTCCACATTATTCTCCATAAGCTTTTGTTATTTAAAAGTGTTATAATTCGTCCATTTTCTTTCTCTCTCTGTTTTAGCTGGCACTGGGCAATGTAATAAGTGCTTTGGGAGACAGGAGCAAGAGGGCCACCCATGTCCCCTACAGGGACTCTAAGCTGACAAGATTACTGCAGGATTCCCTGGGGGGCAATAGGTATGCATCCATGATTATCCATATTCGTGAATTTAAATTCTTCATTATTTCTAAAGTTTGCAGAGTGACTTATAAGGACTTTTTTTATTATAAAACAAATCAATAGAATGAAGAACTAATAATATTTAAGTATACAGAATGTGTGAGTCCTTTGTATGTAGTTACTTCACATAGTCCTTCCAACATTCCTTGAGGTGTAGGTATTATTATTCCTAATTTGTAGATAGGAAAATTGAAATCCAGAGAGGTTAATTAATTTTTTCAAAGTCACTTAACTTATAAATGAAGCCCAGAGCATTTGCTCTTTCTGCTTTATCATTGTTTTAACTTGTGCTTGGCACATAGCATATGCCTAATAAAATTTTGTTGAAACGTAAATGCTGTCTAAGTAAATACAAAGTAATTTAAATATATTTTATACCATTTTTAAAAGTCTCCTAAAAATTAAACATTTTTTGCATGTGGTAAAACTTATTAAAATGTCAGCTGAATGAAATATAGGGTACTTGCTTTGTTCATATCACTAATATTCCTCCTTGTCTATACTTTGAATTATGTTTCATCAGCTAAGCACATTCTTTTGTAATTCTTTACTTTTTTAATGAACATTGACATATTGGCTTTACAAGTAGAAATATTTTTGGCATTTAAATTCAAACAGTACAAGTCAGCAAGTTACAGACAACCATTTCATTTTTATTTATTCTATTACAGTTACTAGAATCTATTTTACAGCATTTTCAATGCTCTAACATCATGGTTATTGAAAAGATTGTTAGATACTGTAAAATGATTGGGTAATTAAACTTGCAAACTTTCTTTTTGAATAAGTTTTACTCAAAGAAAAAATTTTAAACATTTTATTTGTTTGTCTTTAGAAGGGAAGGGAAGGCGAGAGGGAGAGAACATTGATGCATAGTTGCCTTTCGTGAGTCCCCTGCTGGGAACTGGCCTGCAACCCAGGCATGTGCCCTGACTGGGAATTGAACCGTGATCCTCTGGTTCGCAGGTTCATGCTCAATCCACTGAGCTACACCAGCTAGGGCAGTATTAATCAAAGAATTTTGATAATATTAAATCTAGATTTGAAGTTGAAGAATGGTTTAGAAACGAAGTTCTGTTTTATAGAATTCAACAGTATCATTTTTGTATTTCTTACTTTTATTACACTGTTGGCATTGTCTGCATTCATCTCTGTTCTAGCATATCGCCTGTGTGGGTGCAATGTTCCTTCCATTGCTGCACATTTCTTCTGTATTTTCACCTGACTCTCAGTATCAATCTGGGTCTAATTATATCAGGACAATTTTTTTTGCTTTTTAAGCCAAAGATACATTTTTTAAGTTTGCTAAATTGTAGCCCTTTCCTATAAATGACAAACAGTGGCTCCTTACAAGTTTCAGTACTTTTGAATACTTCAGTAATTATGCAAGTTTGCTTGCCCTGTAAGCTGGCTAAGATATTTGCATTGTGGGTTGTGAATTCCTTCTGAGTTTTAGGCAGGCTGTAGCTAAGAAGGCTCAGGTCCTCCTCATTCGTTTCCCTACTCTGTGGTCACCTCTCAAACAAGAAGTCTTCTTCAGACCCCAGCCTTAGTGAGCATCACGTTCTGCATTCAAAACCCTTATACTGTTTAGAAGCTTTGGAAAACAGAAAACCATTGTCTGAAGTTTGTACAAATTACTCTTAAAAGAGAAATTAGATCAAAGATATTTTTGGACTCAAGTTGCATATATTTATGCATATAATTTAGTGATTTTAGTGATAAGCTGGACTTCATATATTTATAACATTTAATATATTATAACAAGATTAGATCAACAATTCTGAAAACTACAGAAAAATAGGAACCATGAAAAAATTGTATTTGTTACCTGTTAACATTGTGATGAATTTTCTTCCTAATGTATAATATAATATGATATATGATAGAATATAATAATACATGATATATAGCATAATATAAATGGTGTGGTCTCATTTAAGACAGATATGTGGTTTTATATAAACCTTAAAAGTAAACAACTTTTTTGTTTTTCATAAATACAACCCTTCTTAAAATTTGTGTCTTTTGAGTTTTATCTAATATATGAACTTTTTCCTATATAATAGACCTTAGCTCTTCTCATTCTTGACTTTCCCTATTCTCCTTAAGCACTTGATCCCAATACTTTTCAAAATATTTGTGAAGGACAAGTTCTTTTTATCCTCCATCCCCTATTTGTGGTGGGTTTATATTGTGCATGGTTATACTCAGCTTGCCCCATTTGTGAATTATAAAACACTTGAACTGGTCTCTACACTATTCAATGAGTTCATTGATTGCAGCATGCCCAAATGTTCCAAAATTTAAAAACGCTTATTTTCAATTCCTGTACTTGTTATGAACTGGTAACAAATAATTTGCAGGCTGGCACTGGACCAGGGTCTACACTTTGAGTTGTCCTGTTCTCTAATCAGTGTCTATAATCATTATTCCTACTTGATTACTTTATCTTCTTCATCAAAAGAGACCTAAGAGATGCATGAATAATTTTAACTTTCCAACCTCCAATAAATAAATACTCTGTGCACATGCCATACACCACAATTTTTAATGACACAGTATGTCCCAAATATTGTGTTATACAATGTATACTGACAATTAAAATGAATAATTCTTGACCTTTAAAAGTTTAGGGTCTAAGAATTGGGGTCTATAAAATTTCATCATCATCATCATCATAATATTAATAATAAATTAAACCAACAAAAAAGAGATATGCAAAGGATATGAGGAAGCAGAGAGAAAAAATATAGCCAGACTGACAGTTGGCTTCTTGGACTAAACAATACTCTATTTGAACCTTGAATGATAGTAAGTGTAAGGATAAATAAGGAGAAGCAACAGCTGATAAAGAGAAAACGATGGGTAGAACGGGACCTCTTTTAAAAGGGTTACTATGAGTGCTGTGTTGAGATTATTGGAGGGAGGCAGCAGTGGAAGCAGGAGGCGAGGAGGCTATAGATTAGAATTGATAGGTGTGAATTCCTCCCCAGGGTGGGCAAATTAGCTCTTTAATTGCAGTTCTATACATTTTTCAGTGACTGTGTGGGCTGATTAGAATGCCCTGGTCTGTTTCACTGACAGACAATAACTGGGACATACTAAGCATTTTACTATCCAATAGCATTTTACTGTTAGTTGGTAAAATAATTCATTGTTCTTATAAAGTAAAATTTCCAATTTTTTCCTGTATAATCTGGCCAGAAACCCTGAAACTTGGACCACTCAATTACAAATGATATATTATATTATAAAACATATGGATATCTTAAGTTTATCTGAACTCTTGTTCAGGTAATAGGATTCCATGCAAAATATTTTGCTGTCAACAAAAGTCAGGTTATAGTGATTAAATAAAAGAAAGAAAAATTTAAAACCCTCAAATATTAGGTAGATAATGAGAAAATGATTTTTGAATTTCAATTTGGCACATAGATTGAAGTTTAGAATTATTCTCTGTGCATTGCCTCAAATTTTTTAATGTATTTATACTTTCTCAAGTTGTTATGGATCAAAGAAGGATAATATAAATTCATTTGCCCCAATTTTACTTAAGGAAACAAAATCTGTTTCTTTAAGATAGTCTTATAGCTTAGGGGACTTTTAAATTTGTTTTCATATTTATGGATCAAAGCAGGTATTATAGATCAAAGAAGGATAATATAAGCTTCTTTTCCCCAATTTTACTTAAGTAAACAAAATCTTTTTCTTTAAGATAGTCTTAAAGCTTGGGAGACTTTTAAATTTGTTTTTATGTTTAAGTTACTAGTATCAATCTTTGAAGAGATGTATCGTCTTGAAGAGATGGTACTATTCAAAGGGCAGAAATGTAAAAATAATTCTTCCAATGTTTTATTTGCTTTTCTCTGTAAACCTAATTATTCTTTGTAACTTTCAGCCAAACTATCATGATAGCCTGTGTCAGCCCTTCAGACAGAGATTTTATGGAAACTTTAAATACCCTGAAATATGCCAATAGAGCAAGAAATATCAAGAACAAGGTGATGGTCAATCAGGACAGAGCTAGTCAGCAGATCAATGCACTCCGCAGTGAGATCACACGACTTCAGATGGAGCTCATGGAGTACAAAACGGTAAGCTAGTGGGTTGGACTTTGCATTTTGTGATACGTTTCGCGAACACAGTGATGCCTTTGGTGATGGTTTGGGTATGTACATCTCTGGAGCCTCTTGTCTGTCAGGGTAGTGGCCTCCATCCTCTGAAGGTAGAATTCTCTAGTTCTCCGTAATCATGCTTGCCTGTCAACCTGACCAGCCGCTTGTTTCTAAAGGCTTCCTATTCGATCAACTTCTTTAGTGGCACCGCTGAGGGACAGCATTAGAGGGAAAAGGAACTGTTTCTCCTTGGGGCTGTTAAGACAAAGGGCTCTTGGTTGTAGAACCTCATAGTCCTGTCATATCCTTAAACAAATTTCTTGTGTGTTTAAGGCTCCTCAATCAACAGGGAAATATCTTTCTTTTCTAGGGTAAAAGAATAATTGATGAAGAGGGTGTGGAAAGCATCAATGACATGTTTCATGAGAATGCTATGCTACAGACTGAAAATAATAATCTGCGCGTAAGAATTAAAGCCATGCAAGAGACGGTTGACGCTCTGAGGACCAGAGTCACGCAGCTTGTTAGTGATCAGGCCAACCAAGTTCTTGCCAGAGCAGGTATGTGGGCAGGGTGGCATGAGCGAGGGATTAATTAGCCTTCGGAGGGCAGGGGACATTCTTTGTGTTCGTTAATCAGCTGGAACATTTGAAGTAGAAGTGTCAGTCTGTGTACATACAGCGTGTGATTTTGAGTTAAATACTTGATTTGTACATAATACATTCTTTCAGAAACAAAATATGCCTTTTATTTTTTATGTTACCTATATAAGGGTGGGAAACTTGCTGTATGAATGGTGTTTTAATTATTACTTTATTTCCATAACTTGTTTTTTTTCCTCCCAGTATGTTTTGTTAAAGTTTTCATTGAAAAAAAAATTCTTATGTTCATATTTTATCTTGCAGGGGAAGGCAATGAGGAGATTAGTAATATGATTCACAATTATATCAAAGAAATTGAAGATCTCAGGTACAGTTCGTTTTCTGTGATATAAAGTACACACTTTAGGTTTGTTAATATTGCTATTTATTGGGCTTATAGTTTAGTAACTGTTAATGGTGATATTTCAGCCCTTTGGTTGGGTTAACTTTAGGGGAATAGGTATTTGTTTTTCTATAATATCACATTCCAAAAAACTTTCCTTCCATTTCTTCCCATATTATATCCCCATGTTGTCTTCCTACCCTGGTTGCCCTACCCCTTGTGGGAGCTTATCTAACCTGACGTACAGGACAGGCATAATCGATGCCTTTAACGGTTGATGAAGTGCCCTTTGGTACCATCCCTCACCATTTGGGAATGGTCAGCATCCATAAGTCATCTTTAATTTTTTATATCTCCCATTCCTTTTGTTCCCTTCTACTTCTCCAGCTACTTTTTATGTGTGAATCATTGCGTCCCTACGTACTTGCCTGCCTCTCTGGACAGAGGCTTATTCATCGCTCACATTGCACACACACACTACAGATGTTCACTGTATGCTGAGCACTATGCCATGGACTTAGCAAGTGTGACATAAACAAGTTCACAGTCTAGGTGGGGCAACTTAGATAAATAATCACATGTCATAAATGGAATGACAGAAATTAGTAAAAGGAATGCCATCCCCTCGTATGGGAATATAGATAAGACCTCTGAGCCCAGACTGGGGACGGAGGGGTCAGAAAGAAGGTCAGGGGCACTAATAATTTTTGTATTTTGCTTAGGTTTCATGGTTTTCCCTGGTGGCTCAGCTACTTTCTTTGGTTTCGCAGGCCTGCGCTCAGTCCGCTAAGCTACACCAGCCAGGGCTACTTTCTCTTGAAATAAAACTATGGTCTGCTCCGTGGGGAGCATCTGGGCAGCTCAGGTTTCATTTTTGTACCCACTTGCAGAAAATAACCAAGTGGGAGATCGAATTTCACAGCTATCCCAACACTTCGCCAACTTGCGTTTGTGTTCTCTGCCCCTTTCTCTCCTTCTGATTAGTCTAGAGCTTCTTGAACGGAGATGAGGAATGTTGCCACTGTTTCTGCTGCTGCAAGGCATACTGGATCGCTTAGGTATTTTATTAAACAGCAGAAAGAAATGAGAAGACATCCGATGTGGCAATAAATAGAGTTACTTTATTAACTGTTACTTTTTTTTTCTGTACTTATATCTCCAAGCTTTTCCTTTTGGCAGAGACTTTTGGGGCATTGGTTCCTGGTTCTGGTCAGTAGCCAGCTGGACTTGCATTTCTATCCTGTGTGGGCAATGCTCTTCCCCACCTACTGCTAAAAACTTCTCTTTCCTCACTCTGCAGAACTTGCCATTACCATGCTTGGACGCACAGCTACTAATCTGTCATTTAGTAGCTGGAGATACTTCCCGCTCCTAGCTTGCTTCTCTTCTATTTCCTTGGCACTGCTCAATTCTGAAGGCTGATTTCATGCTCTAGATATTGGGCTCTGTTTCTTCTCTCCCACCCTCTTATTCTGAGGTCTTATGGAAGTTTGACACACCATTGGACCAATGGCCTCATTCGTGTTATTTCCTAGAAAACTGACTGAATCATTTCTGCTCCTCCTACTGACGAAAAGCAGCATTTAATATTTCTTTCTTCTAGTTCGTGAGTTAAGACCATTCTTTAAGCTGTTTAGAGAACAGAGATAAGGCAGGGCCTGAGTTCAATCAGTGATCAAATCTTTCTTGGTATAGGTTCATAGCTTGTTCCATTTTCCCAGCTCTTCAATGGTTCTTTAGTTAGTGTGTCTCATTCCTGAGGAGTGGTCTTCTAGAATCCCAGCACTGTGATTTACAGTGTAAAAATAATTCATGTATAGGCATAAATGAGCTTTGAATTTAAATCAGATTACCTTCCTGTTTTAAAATTTATTAATTTATTAATAAGTGTGTGATCTTGGGAAAGTGACCTAATTTCCCTGAGCTTTAGTTAATTCATCTGTGAGAGTCAGGTAATTAATACCTGCTTGACTCAAAGAATTATTGTGGGGCTCAAAGAAAGCACAGGATCTAAAAGTTCTTCAATTCACAAGTACTCTACAGGCCTGAACATTATTAGTATTTTTGTGCAGGTTCTCACATTCTGTTTTTATTTACTAGATCCTGCTCCAACTCATATTTCTGTCAAAACTTGGTCTTAGAAAGGCATTTATTTATAGCTTCCTAAACTTAACACAAATATATGTATTGTCACATGGAAATATTTATATTTTGCTCTGACTGGTGTGGCTCAGTTGGTTGGGCGTTGTTCTGCAAAGCAAAGGGCTGGCAATTCAATTCCTGGTCAGGGCCCATGCCTGGGTGGTGGGATTGGCCCCTGGTTGGGGCATATGTGAGAGGCAACCAATTGATGTTTCTCTCTCACACTGAGGTTCTCTCCCTTTCTCCCTCCCCTCTCCTCTATTTAAAAATAAATTAAATCTTAGAAAAAATAAAAAGAAAGAAATGTCTATATTTT
Organism: Sturnira hondurensis; assembly: GCF_014824575.4. NCBI lineage: Eukaryota > Metazoa > Chordata > Mammalia > Chiroptera > Phyllostomidae > Sturnira > Sturnira hondurensis. The sequence goes on from NW_028082566.1 coordinate 3,310,510, forward strand.
AAGTCTTATTATTCTAATTTAAAATAACCCTAGTTACTTTTTATCTTTTAATAACTTACCATAGTATTTTAATAACTTGCCATAGTATTTTTTGTGAACTAATAAGAGTCATAAATTAATTCTTGTTTTGGTGGAATTTAAATTTTTGTAGAACTTTTGGAAAATATAAGGCAGTATAAACAAAATTAAAATCATTCATATTTTCACCATTCCTAAAACAGTTGATAACATATTGGTATGTCTCTTCAATATTTTTTCAAGGCATACTTTAGCAAAATTGATATTAAGGGGTATTTATTGTTTTGCTATTCATTCTTTAAAATGTGATAAGGTGTCAGGAGTATTTCGAAAATGTTATTAACTATTTTTGTAACATGATTTTTGCATGGTTCCATGTAGTACTATCTTCTGTTTTTAATTAATTTAACTAATTCCCTATGTCAGATTATTGTACTGTTAGAAACTTTTTGATAAGAATAGTTATTATTTGTTAACTGCACTATCAGTCAGGTGAGTTTAAATTCATTGTATCACTGATTCTCATAATAATTCTAAGGAAGTATATATATTTCATCTCCATTTTACAGAGGAAATAGTGGAGGCTTTTAGAGACCAATGGTCCAAAATTTAGTGAGTGACAGAGCTGAGAGGCAAGCACTCAGTCTGCTCCTTCCCATGGGAAGTCTGTGTACTTCCTTTCATGCCTGACTGTTTAGTTTCCTGCCAAATGAAATGCAGGCAGCAAGTGGGTGGGTGGGTGAGTGTGAAGAGAAAGAAAGGGTAGCAGAGAGATGCTATCTCTACAGCCCATATAAAAAGCAGGTTCTGCTAATGTAGCATAAGTTTTGTGGAGGTGAGCCCTGAAGGGTTTAGCCTTTATCAGCACTAGGATTGAAAAAACATTGAATATGCTCCTGCCAAATGCAAACTTTTATTTATTAATTTTTTAAGATTTTGTTTTTAGAGAGAGAGGGAGAGAAACATCAACATGTGGTTGCCTTTTGTGTGCCCCCAACTGGGGACCTGGCCCACAGCCCAGGCATGTGCCCTGACTGGGAATCAAACCGGCAACCCTTTGGTTCACAGGCTGGTGCTCAATCCACACCAGCCAGGGACAAACACAAACTTTGAAAATAAGGTATTAAAAAAAACACAAGTTGATTGTTATGTAAATCAGCCAACTAAAGGACAAGTCATTTATTGTCTATATTATTAAGTATCTTGTGTTTGAAAGCTTTAGAATAGTAACACACAACAGTATATATAAATGAGCAAATAAAACTGTTTTTTAACTTTGAAAAAACGGAGGTCATTATTGACGATCAGCTTATTATATTTTCCGTTATTATTAATATTTGTTATTATGCACCAAGCTTTATGATAGGTATTGAAAATATGGAAAATTATACATTTTTACTCAGTTTTTATGTTTTGAACCTTTTATCTATTTAATTTTAGAGAGAGGAAAAGGAAGGGAGAAAGAGATGGAGAGAAAAATCGATTTGAGAGGGAAACATCTATTGGTTGCCTGTCACATGCACCCTGCCTGGGGACCAAACCCACAACGGGGGCATGTGCCCTGATGGGGAATGAACAAGTGACCGTTCACTTTGCGAAACAACGCCCAACCAGCTGAGCCGTACCAGTCAGGGCTTGACTGAGTTGGTATAGTTAAGCTGAGTTTTTTATACTTAGGTTGCCCTCTTGTTTTAAAAAAAATGACAGTTCTGTATTTATGATTTTCTTTGAAATAATTTTGAAGTCATTTAACCTAGAAATTGGTACACAGCTACTTAACCAGTTACAATATTATCATTGTTTTCTGCTCCTATGTAACACCAGATATATAATAAAACAATTTCATTAAAGAACTAGTAAGACATTGCAGGGGCGTTGACTGTGGGATTGGAGGGGGTGGGGCAGGGGAGAGCAATGGAAAAAAAGGCAGGACAGCTGGAACTGGACACCTATAAAAAAAGAATTAGTAAAACATTAACTTGAAATGTATATTCACTGATTTATATACACTCTGTCTCCGGCTGGTTTCAACAGTGTCATCAATAATTTTGGTAAATAATGAAAAAACAGAGAGCTGACTGTGCCTTTGAGAGTTTAATTGTTACAAATAATCTAGCATCTTCTTCTGAGACATTTGCACATATGGCAAAAGTGCTTAGTAACACAGTTTGGGGGCAGAGGCAGTGGGTGGTATTTTCTCTTTATAGCCTTATCCCGGTCACATTTGCCAATTTACCTTAGAAATATATTACATTGAAGTAGATAATTGTGTTCTTGGTGGTTCAAATCAAATCAGAGTAAAGGGACTGGCCTAGAGGACTCTCTGAATCCCTTTCAGTCTCAATTCCAGGGTGTTTTAGGATCTTATCGTCCTGTGGTTTTGCATATTACTGACAGTACACACATTATTCTCCTGTCATTAGTTGGATCACTTGAACAAACAAAAGAATGTTTTCAATTATCAGACTCGGGTTTCCTTGGAGATACCATCTTTTCCCATGACATATTCAGGAGCCAGATGCCTCTCAGCCAGTTCAGGGCAAGTTTGACTGACTATTCTTTGCAAGGGTTTGAGAATGTTATTACAGCATGATGAATGAGGGACTGGAGGGTTGAGAACCATGCTGCCCCTGTATTTTAAGTTTAAATGATGGCTTTACAAAGCAAGGATAGCTAGTGCCTGGTGGCCAGAATGCAAGTAATCTAATTACTGTTGGCGCTTTTGAGCACAAAGAGTGCGATTTCAAATTTGTAATTATTTAATCTGGGAATTAAAATATCCTAAATATTAATGCATGTGAACACATGAATTTTTTACAAAGCCTACCTTGTAGCAGTATTGAAAGACAGTTTGGAGGTCTTTTTTTTTTTTAGCATGCAAAACAACTCGTTTAAAATGCCAATTTATTCCTGCTGTAGTCAAGTCCGCAGAGGCAGAAACTAGAATGGTGGTCACCAGGGCCTGGGAGGAGAGGGGGGGAATGAGGAGACAGTGCTTCACTGGCGCAGAGCTTCAGTGGGAGAAGATAAAGAAGTTCTGCAGACAGGTGATGACCCTGGTCGCTGAAAGACTGTCAATGAACTTGGCGTGCTGCAGAACTGAACACTTAGGGATGGTTGGGGCGGTAAATTTTATGGTCTGTGTTTTTTGCCACAATAAAAAATGTTTCCTGTTTAATATATTTGTATTCACTAGGGCAAAATTACTAGAGAGTGAAGCAGTGAATGAGAACCTTCGAAAAAGCTTGACAAGAGCCACGGCAAGATCACCTTACTTCAGTGGACCGTCGTCCTTCTCTCCTACTGCCCTGGCCTCGGACAGGGACACCATTGAAATTATAGATCTAGCTAAGAAAGATTTAGAAAAGCTGAAGAGGAAAGAAAAGAAGAAGAAGAAAAGGTAGTGTTTTTAAGTCACTGGTTTTTGAATCCCTATTTTGTTTTTAGTTTTCAGGATACTTTAATTGGTGATTACAGTGAGTATCCATAGTCTCATACGTATATTAACAATTGAAATGCCATTTGAATTAGCCGACAATTACACTGATGCTTTTAATAGTTTATCTCTACTTGTATGTAAAAAGGGTTACTTATAATTTTGTGGTAACAAATTTTATTTAGATTATGGCAAGGTAAAATTACTATTAGAGACTGTTATTTCTTCAAATAGCTGCTCTTGCATTCCATTCATCTTTCTTTTCTGCAAAGCTTGCTGTATCATTATAATTCAGTGTTTTCATTTTTTCCACATTTTCTAATGCAATTAAAGTCTCGTGGATATATTCTAATTCCTGTCTAGATTAGTTTAACTAAAGGCTAAACTAATCCATCAGACTGTCACTTAATATCATTTGCTGCCTCAAGTATTTCCTGCAGGGCTTCTAACTTGATTATGTGAAAGTTATTTATTATCTGAATCTTCCAACAAGGAGTTACTCAGCTTTTCACCACTGTTCTAGGCTGTCTTTTCCTTGCATCCTGATAATATCTCCTTCTGAAATCAACTGGGTGCAAAGAAGAGGAGGAAAATAAAAATATGACCACTTGTAATATGTGAATGGTTAAATACTCATAAATACTTTACACTTTTACATACTGAATCTATAGTGCAGTCAAATATATTTTGAACTTGCCAAATTAATTTTAAGCATTTTTGGCTAGATATTCAAAACTAGGCAAAGCTATCTTATTGTGAAATGATTTGTTACAAGGGGTGAGCTTTGTAGAATTACTATTGACATTTGGTGTACATTGTTTTGCTTAGTTTATTTAGGAATTTATTTTAGGCAACCGGGCATTTCTTCCATCAAATAAAAAAAGTTGGTCAAAGTTATTGGAGATAAAGTTCTTCACATTAATTCTGTTCTGTGTCCTTGAGTTAAAAAAGAAAAGATCAAAATAGTTCAAACAAAGAGTTGCACATCTGTGGTCCGGAGGCATTGCAGTTGAAACTGCTTTCTTGAGGTTGCTAATGTCTTAGCAGGGGTGTTCCGTGGGTGGCTGGTTATGGCAGCATTGAGACATCTATGAGCCCCTCGTAGGTAGGGCAATTGAGACAGAAATAATGATTATCGAATTATTGAAACCAATGTGATTCAACATGCTGCTTGGATAAAAATGAGACTTGTGCACATGACTTACCATTTACATATAGAATCCAGTTCTGTGGTTAGTCAGAACGTCAAAGGTTATGACTTGTGTTTTAAGGGTCAGGTGATTGGCGTTCGTGAATAAGTATAATCAAGGTTCTATGACTCAAGGTCATGAGCTGGTTCTCTCTTCCCTTTTGAGTTAAATTTAGAGACATTACCTAAATCACTGTTGGATATGAGTAATTAAAAAAAGCAATGAAAACACAGGCAGTTTTGGGCATTCTTGTAGTGTCCATAGGTGTCCCAAACTAAAACCTCTGATGCAGGTCATTTTTGTGATAGTGCAGGGTTGTAAGCATTTTGACGGATAAATAGCATTAAAGGAAAGATATTTTGTTACGATTTGTCTCTATTGTTTTGAAATCACTTCAAGAGAAAAATATTAAAATAGTCATTATAAAGTGACAAATTATGGCTATTTTAGTGATTCTTTTAGATGCAATAATTATAAAGATAAAAATAATAGCAGACTTAATATTAAGAATTCATCAAGTAACTGGATTTAAACATAAAAATCCAAGTGAAAAAAGTTATTTTCTAACAAAAAGTTATATGAGATTAAAGAAAAATTTCTGACAAAAACTGAACAAGCCAGATAAAATAAAGTGAGAGATGTTACTTTAATCTGTGAAAAAAGTGGAAGATAGCTTTGAAATGAGAAAAACAAATTAACACATACTATAATAGCTCCTATGCAGTGTTTTAAACACGCTTTATAAAGCATTATCACACATATGCTATACTGTGCCTTTGTAAAACTAACATATAATGTAGTGTGAACCTAGGAAAAATGGTCTTCGGTATCATAGACTGTATAACTATAAGTCTTTAGAACCAGTTTATGAATTTACTTTGCCACAAATATCAATTTGTAAAATTTAACACAGTTTGTTATTACACTATTTAAACTTTGCTGTGGATTAAAAAAATGAAAGCCAATACTATTTTAGTAAGCTTGATAAAGATTTTGTCATCAGTAACTTTTAGCTGTAGATCCAAATAACATTTAGTTGAATGTTTCTGTTTTAAAATGTAAGTAAACTCTCACTGTAGCCAAAGAATAGAAACTGTTAATAAACAGAGATTCCCAGCAGTGTTGAGAAGGATGTCCGGTTTGCAGGCATCAGCGACTAGTCCTCCACAGGAACTCTCTGGAGGCTATCAGCTCCTCTTTGGATTTTTGTCCAGCTGTGTCACAGGTTTCATATTCATTTATTTCATTTATCAGAGAGACTTTACAAAATCTGCCTCAGCCTTACATATACAGTAAGTTCAATTAAAATTGTTTGGAACTTGAACTAGTTTTTTCTCTAGAAAGTGTTTATAAAGACATAGTGTCCAAGTGTCCTAACTCACATAAAATGACTTTTACCCACTTTACAGTATGGTGACAACAATTCGAGACGGGAATAGGAGAAGACAGAAAGGGGAAAGAAACTTTCACTCTCACAGGTGTAGCCAACCTGTGGAGGAAAATGTGAGCTTCTGCCTTAGTTCTTCTTTCTTACTCCCATCTACTGACACTTTGTGTCCCTGTGCTGCCTGGTCTGTTCGTCCCTTACACAGTCAGTTCTCATGTAAGTCTGTCTACCCAACCCAGAGTTCTCCCACTTTCAGGATCATCTGCTCTCTTATCTCTTTACATTCAAGCTTGGGAGCAAAGCCATCTGACAATAGGAATTCATGCCAGTGGAAATGACTTAGAACCAGTAAGCTTCTTTACTAGGGACGTTTGTAATTTTGAAAGAGGAAGCATTAATCCAAATACTAAAATTTGGGGCAGCAACCCCATTGAGAAAAAAAATTAGGTCATGCAGGAAAGAGTTTTTTTTACCACCTTTTGGCTGAGAATTTCTAAACTTGTCTAGGGCTTGACTTTTGGGTTCCACTTTCCTAGGCTGTCCTGGTTCTCATAACTGCTTTCTTTCCTCCCCACAGAATCCCCACAAATTCTTTAGAAGCTCCATACCTTTTAATCTACTTTGTTTCGTGCTGTTACTTTTTGGTTCTGGTAGCTATGGTAGGCAGAGCAGCGACTGGGTCATTTTTATGTGAGTGCTTCTGTGTTCGAGGTGGATGTCAAAGGTCTGTTTTACATCCAAGTTTCACCCTCCTTGGCATCAAAGTCTTTATGAAAGCTACAACCAGTAGCTGATATGTGGTGTTTTAAGGTTTGCTCTTCTACCTTTTTTGTTGACCTGTAAAATAGGTCTACGCAGGAAGAAAATACGGGAGAATGATCGAATAGATGATACTGCTTGTTTTTCAGTTACATACATGTTTTAGAATGGTCAGCAGGATTTGCACCTGCCTCCCTTCCTGCTCTCCACCCCTGGTGCGGAAGTATTATAATGTAACTGAATGAAATAAAAACTGAACTACTTTAAATTATGGAGAAGTTTATAATTATAGTGGAGGGTCAGTTTATTTCTCTGACCCTCTACTGTCTTTTTGAACTATTGGTTGCAAAGCTTTTCTTAAAAAGGCGATTGGAAAGGCATCTAAAGTTCATCTAGTTATTAGCACGTATCATTCATAGATTTTAATGTAACTCTCTTGTGTAAGGCAAAAAGTCTTCATATTGAAAATAGAAAAGTTCCTTTCTTTGCCAGTGAAACATATCTTTTGAGCCATTGTAGCTCATTATCATCAGTATAAGCCTGGATTAAAAATAAAATATTTTTGCATTTTTTATGTATTTGGATAAAGAAAATCTGTGATTCACACATTTATCCCCATTTTTGGATATCTAGCTTTAAATGACTCACATTGTAAATAAAAACTTCACTTATTCATCAGACTGCATTATATTTGCATTTAGTGGTGTCAGGTTGAAACTCTAGCCACACAAATTTCTTAGGCAATGGCTTTACTTTAGTTTTTTAGCCATTATACTGCACCTTTGATCCCTGGTGAATATCACTCTGTTGGCTGTTTTTCTCAGAAAGATTGCTAGTCTCCTCTTGCAATAGCAGTATATAAGTATGTAAGAAAAACAATCACAGGCCAACAAATAAAAATTGTATGTGAGCACATATTGTTACAAAATTAAAATGAGAACTGGCTTGATAAAATAATGCATATCTAAGACTCCGTCTCTAAATGTTGATGATTCTGGAAAACATTTTTGAAATTCTGAGCAGAAAGTGGGCCGTATCAAAGTTGCTCTATGCTTCTTCAGAGCCTAGCATATCTGTCTTCCTGTCTCCATGACAAATGTTGGCATTCAGTACATTCCATTGAGTGAAGATGCCCAGTTCTGCACAGTCAGAATTCTGTAAATGTGTTTCAAAGCATTTAAATACACACTCATAGTTTTTAATACTTTTCTAATCAAACTATAATCTTACTAATGGAAAGTACTACATTTCCCATTTTATTGCCACCTTTGCCTTAGATGTCCTTTTGATTGTTTTTAATATTAGTACAGTGATATTATGAGGTTTTAAATTTCAGTTGATGAAATTACATTTTTTCACTGATATATTCATTTGACTGTGATACCATTTCATGTATAATTTTGAAATAGGATTTTTTTCATGTAGTGATGTTCACATGTAATATATTCAAGTAGAAATAGTATGTAGCATTAATGGTAATTTCATATTCTGGTATAAAGGCATTACTGTTTGACGTTCTTTAATGATGCCATGAAAAGGTCTTTTGTAAAGATCTAGAAGGCAGAAAATATTATTGAAAGTAGGTCTTTGTGGGAAACTGAGAAAATTGATCCATTTCAGATTTTAAAAAGAAATGGCATTCTGCACTCCTACTACTTATACAAATTGAGACTTCACATTTTATTGCTAAGTAGCTTCAACTGATAGTTTATATATAGTCTTCTTAGATATAAAGCTGCTTGTTTTTCTACTTACTTTTTATTCATACAAAGTGTATTGCCTTTTTACTGTGTATTGTCCTTTGATGATATCTTTTAAAATTTATTTTAAAGTCTTCAAGCTCATGTTTCATTTTTACCTTCTTACCACTCTCGCTTTTTACTGTCTGGTTTGTTCTTCATTGGCTTGGCCTTCCAATACTGTGCCTCCTGATTTTGAAGGCTACAGAAACTTGAGGAAAGCAATCGAGAAGACAGAAGGTTGGAATATTTCCCAGGTTTTTAATTAAAATGTCATTTAAATACTTAGTTGCCATTAAAAGAGAAATGTGTTGTAGAATTATAGATTGTTTCAGACTAGATTAGCTTGGTGCTCCTAAAAGTAATGATGGTTTTGTGAAATTAAAAATGCCAAATACATTTTTAAAAATATTTTTTGAGTAGAAAACCCCCGACTAGTTATACGAATTAGAATTCAGGCAATTTCATGTGATTTCAGAATAAACTATCATAATTATGAAGGAGACATACCTTTTTTAGGTTAAAAATGACCCCAAGCCTCATTTGACTTTCAAAATGCATCTTTCAGAAACTTGTGAGCAGACGGGCCAATTGTCAGTTGGGTGGGAGTTGACTTTTTGGTCAGCCCGTGCTGAGTCATGGGTGGGCTCTCTCCTCTTCCTGTTTGGTGTAGTCTTTGTTGAAAGACAACATTAACATGGCAACAAAGCAAAAGGAAACTGTGGCCTCACTACAGATAAGATTTAGAACGCATTTTTAAGGTTGAATTGGGGAAACCAGTGTTTCAAAAAGTATTTGAAGTGAGCGTCAGAAACAAAGATCTGTTTTTACATTTGAAATTTGAGCAGAAGTCAGAAGCGCATTTCTCTATGTAAAAAACATTTCAGTTTTCACTCATTCAGAATTGTGGTTCTCAAACCAGCGTCAAGTGGTGTTTTACTTCCTAGAAGAATTTCTCTGCATAGATTTTTCTAAACAAAACTCTGTATTATATAAACAAAATTATTAAGAAAATATACTAGTTTTAATAGTATTTATGTATTTTGAAGCACCACCTCAGAAATTTCTCCCTTAAAATAGACTTTTTGAGGATATTTACTATGCAACAATTAGGTAAACTAATGTCTTACTATAAATATGAAAGCTTAAAAATGAAAATTTCTTGATATTATTTAATAGTTACATTTCACAATTATATTCTATACATAATATAATATTCTGAAGTTTCTGGTTCTATAATTCTACAACTTATTCGAAGTATTTTATAATTGTAGTACAATTCTAATTGTCCAGGAGTTACACTCAGTCACTTGATTTGTATATCTCTAGAACATTATGTTTGTCATTGGAATTAAAGGCATAAAAATGTGAACTTTTTTCTGTGTTTTGAAATAAGTTATCTAGTTAAAGTAGGATGTGGAAAATTTTTCCCACCTTAAAATATTTAAGTCCTTTAAATGCACTTAGTGGATAGTTTGCTTCCAACTTTTGTCTCATCCCTGAAGGGTAGCAAAAGCAGAACTGTTTGATACTCTAGGACAGGGCTTCTCAAACAGGAATATGCGTACAGATCACCAAGGGGGGTTGGTAAGGTGAAGATTCTGATCCGGTGGGACCCAGGTGGAGCCTGAGGCTCTGCCTGTCTAACAGGCTCCTGGATGATGCTGATGCTTCCCTATCTGTTGGCTCGAACCTCAGGTGCCAGCTTCTAGAATGCTGGCCTGGGGTGTGGTACCTGGCTGTAGTCCCCTTGAATAGATTGATTTACCTAGGCCACAGTTTCTTTTTTGGTTGTTAGCAGAAATGTTGACACTGGTTGTCAAATGTTAAAGGGGTTAAACCACATGAGCACTAGTGTTCCTCCCAGCTCCGAGATTCTGAATCTGTGTAAAGGGCAGATTTAGGTAGCTTTAATGGCTTCTTAGCTGGTTATTTCTATATCAGTTTGCCCCCGTTTATTGAGGAAAACTTGAATATTCGAAGTACAATAATGATAAAGTATCAATGTCTGTTTTAAAACCGCAAGTTTTAAGTGATTTGTAAAGGTCAATTAATAATGTAAAGTTACAACTACTGAGTTTTCTGCATCAGAATTGGCACAGACAGCTTATAATGTGAGCTAATGTTATGTCAAGTAAAAAGTAACATGTATTTCACTGGATAATGGGGGGAGGAAGAAGGTGTGTTGGGTCAAGGATTTGGAATAAAGTGGTTTTGTGGGTATAAACCTGAGGAAAAAAGAACTTGGGTTAGAACTTGAAGTAATGAAGGAATCAATAAAAACAAAAATTATATGCTGCAACAGTGGCCGGTGAGGAAGGCAGACAGCATAGGAGAGGGAGTGGGGAATGCTGATGGGAGGTATCTTTTCTAACACAGTCTCCTCTCTTAGCCCTTAACCTTCGTCCTGTATCTCCAGTATGGCACTGTTGGAGTGTATGGTACTGACCTTTGAGGGGAATGGTTGGGTGAAGGGGGCGTTTCTTCCTAGATTTTCGACTTGAATTGCAGGATGGAGGGAAATCAGCAGCCCTACTATAGTACAAGTGATGTAAGACAGGCATTCAGTAAATGCAGTATTTTCCTCTAGCAAAATGATTTAACAGCACTCATGGAACCCTATTATAATATACTTGATTCCTCTGCAGTTAAGATTGTTTTTGTCAATATTCCTACTGCTAGTTTCTCCTCACTGTAGAGATATGTTAATCTTCCATCCTTCTTTATGCATCTTCCAATCACAATTGAACGCCAGCATAGGTGCCAAACAGGCCTATTTATGGGCAGCCATAGGGATTCGTAGAGTGGACATGCCCTGCACATTTATGATGCACATCCTCTGGGTGCTGGGAATGTCATAGTGAGCCACACAGACATGATCCCTGCCCTCATGAGGCTTGCAGTCTCGTGGGGAAGAGAGAAACTAAAGAGGTAATCCATAAACTTAAATTAAGAACCCTGAAAAATACATATAAAGGAAAAGTATTTATAATTTCTCTTGTGTGAGTATGAAGATATCAATGAGAACTGGGACCTATAAACATTAGAGGTCAATAATGATAATAACAGAGCCTAAATAAGTTTAAAATTTTAGTCAACTGTAAACATTTATTTATTAGGGAAATTATTTAATGTAGCAGGATATCTAAAAGAAATGGTAGCTGTTATAAACTTATTATGGTAGAGTATTTAAACTCATTCTAAGAGGGATTTTGTTTGGAAAATATTGCCTTATTCAAATATGCTTTTTATTCTTAATAATTTGAAAATGTTACTATAGCACAAGAGTAAATTTTCCACCTGCAGATTCATTTAAAGTTAACTTTTCTTCATATTACTTGCCTGATTAAATGTGTGAGTCTAGTGTATAGAAGTATAACTTTTGTGCCTAATTGGTTATGATTGCTAAACCCCTAAAAGGGGCAAATGATTAAGTGTGCAAAACCTTTGCTCACTATAGAGTCTTCTTTTTCTCAGGGCCACCAGGGCTGACCTAGTTTAGTTTGAACCGTTAACCGACATTAATGTGTGTGGGTAGTTAACAGCTGCTAGTACTCAGTAACTGAAGGGGAAGCTTCTGTTTGTATGGAGAATCTTGTGGCAGACCCTGAAATGGCCTGTTCACGCAAAGGTCAGGCTGAACTTCAGACAGTTTTGATGTGCAAAGACCCATCTCGGTGAGGTTATCAGAAACAGACCTGTGCTGTAGGTATGGCCTAGGAAGAAAGCTTCCTGTGCTCTAACTGGAGGAGACCTGGACGCCTAGCTGGGTGCAGCCAGGTGGACAGATGCGCTGTGGCAGACTTATTCTGGATCTTTACATTTATTCTTAAATGTATTAGGACACCCATAAAAATGCAGTTTCTGCCTCTTTGTATTTAGGTGAGAAAAATTTTATATAGTTAGATGGAAAAAATATTTATTTTAATGCCTTTGAGCTTAAATTGCTTACATTCTAGTTAATTGGCTGTTTCTGTGACTAGTTCTTAGCTCTCTTATCAGGGCTTATATTCCTGGATGTAATCTCTTCCTCAGTATTTCTGGAAATAAGTTGTTCTTTCATTAGTATAAATCACTATACTATTGGTTGAATAGCAATTTCTGTTTTCCTCTGAAGCATCAGACATGATCATTTTGGTCAGTTAAGTAGTCAGCTCTTCTAGTTTGTTTTTCAAAATAATTGATGATTTTTTTAAATCTGAAAGAAAAAACACTGAACTGTTTTTCTCTCAACTTTAATACCATACTCTCCCCCCGCCCTTTTTTAAAGTGTGCCTGGTAAAGAGGATAATGCAGACACTGATCAAGAGAAGAAAGAAGAAAAGGGTATTTCAGAAAGAGAAAACAATGAATTAGAAGTGGTAAGTATGGGAAAATGAACTTGTAGGTTTTAGTCCCTAGATTAGGTTGTCTTTGATGGCTGATAGCTATACTAACGAAAAGGGAGGTGGTTAATGTGCATCCATTTTAAACTTTTTCTTGAGAACCTCCATTTTTTAGATAGGTGAGGAGTTGCCAATATAAGTATTGGCAACTTGTATTTTGCGCATTGTGAAATAATTGTGTGTGGGGCGGGGGGATAGAATACTATGAGAGATGGAGTACTCTGACTTAAGACAAAATTGTTAAGTAAATAACCTTAAAGTAATGGAATGATTTTTGAATGGATGAAAAGTGAAATTTTTGAACTTCTGTACTTCACACTCCAGTAGCCTCTGTTAATGAGGTAACCAGTTTGCTTTGCCAGAACTGTGCTATTCATGGCCCTAAATCGAATTTTAGGAAGAAAACCAAGAAGTGAGTGATCATGACGATGAAGAAGAGGAAGAAGAGGAAGAAGAAGATGACATTGAAGGGGGTGAAAGCTCTGATGAATCAGATTCTGAATCAGATGAAAAAGGTACTTACAGTTTGGTGCAAGGACACAAATTCCTTCGGGAACTTATTTAAAACATGACAGAAACGTCTTCACATTCTCCACCTCATCCTTGATGAAAACAGCTTTTGTAACTGCTGATCTAGGATGATGCCCTTAAAGGCTCCTGTTTCTTCCCTAATTGGATTCAGTCATTGTGCGATTTCCATTTCTCTTTAGTACAAATAATATCTATTGTCCCTGATATATGTGAACACTGTTTATCTTGTTCACCTATTTTAGTTTTGTTTTATCTAGAACATTTTAAAATAAGTTCTCAGTAAATACCTGGATGGAGATTATAGTTTTCGCGCACTTGCTCGAGAGATAGATTATAATATTTTGGCCCATCCTCGTATTTTTATTTTCTTCTTTTACAAACAGCCAATTATCAAGCGGACTTAGCAAACATTACTTGTGAAATTGCAATCAAGCAAAAACTGATTGATGAACTGGAGAACAGCCAGAAAAGACTGCAGACGCTGAAAAAGCAGTATGAAGAGAAGCTAATGATGCTGCAACATAAAATTCGGGACACTCAGCTGGAGAGGGACCAGGTGCTTCAGAACTTGGGTAAGAGTTATACTGAATTCCAATTAAAGTTCAAACTACATCATGAAAATGGAATTTTTATAGTTTCTTCCTTTAGAGGAAAAAATACTAGAAGTCAGATAAAATGTGAATGTGTCTAGATAGCAAATGTTGTTTATTTTGTTTATTTTATTCTGGTACCTGTTTAGCCTATTTAATTCTTTTTTTCTGAAGTTGTGGTTAATTGTGTGAATGTGTCTGATTTATGCTGGAAACATTTTCTAAATTAAGAAGACTTCAATAATTAAGCAAGTTCAGAGTAGATACTAGAGAACGTGATTTAGAGACACTTTAGTTTGTGTTTGGGAGGTAGTTCTTGAAGGTCATAAGTTCTAAGTCTGTGAAATAAAAATCTGTGTCTCAAAAAAAACAAATCCAAATATTCTTTGACATTTAGGTTCAGTGGAATCTTACTCAGAAGAAAAGGCCAAAAAAGTTAAGTCTGAGTATGAAAAGAAACTCCAAGCCATGAATAAAGAACTGCAGAGACTTCAGGCAGCTCAAAAAGAGCATGCGCGGTTGCTTAAAAATCAGTCTCAATATGAAAAGCAATTGAAGAAATTGCAGCAGGATGTGATGGAAATGAAAAAGACAAAGGTATCGATTCTATTGTCCATTTAAGTCTGATGTGGAAGATGCTTGAGTCATTTGGGACAAAAAAAAATCATTGTGGTTTTTGTCCTATTCAGTAAGAAGGGAACCCCGCCTTACCAGTGGTGCCCTTCCTTTGGGCATTAGAAGTCGTTTCCTGTAGTCGTCCATTAGCAGAGCCTTCCGGCCGTTCTGCAGAGTAGCTGAAAAGCCTGCGGCCAACAGGGCTTCTTGGACTTTGATAGACAGCTCTCCTCTTAAGACTCTTACATAAGCCTAACAAAAACAAAAAAAATATTTCAAATATGTACAAACGCATAGGTAATTATATAATGAACACTATATCCACAATCTAGTTTAAGATATGAAACATTACAGATAAACTCAAAGGCTTCTTTATATCACTTCCGGATTATCTTCTGTTGTGAATGATTATTTATCATCCCCATGCATACAAAAGCACATGTGTTCTTCTCTTGACTGAGGAGAGTCCATGAATCTTGATCTGTGAACTGTTTTTGCTGTGGGATCAGTTATTAACATTGGGCATAAAAATCAATGGTGTTTTCTTAAAATAGCAAACACAGAAATTATTAAGAAAGTCAGTTATTATGTTGTATATTTGCTAATGACAACAATAGCTAAAATTATTAGGTGCTTACTGTATGCCTGGCAATGTTATAAGCCGTGCACAAATATTAACTCATTGAATTCTCCTAATATTTTAATGCCATAGAACTATTATCTCAATTTTATATGTGAGAAAAACCAAAACCTAAAGAGGTTAAGTAACTCATTCAAGGTCACACAACTACTAGTAATAAGTATCAATTATTCATTCATAGAACAACTGCACACTGAATATGTAATGCATAGAGCACTGAGCAATTTGATAGAGCATATTATAAATGTATTAATTCCACAAAAATAAGAATTGACCATTTGAAATACAGCAGAACTCCACATTTCCGTGTTAAATTTCAAAAGTCTCAGAACTAATTTCTATACATGTGGTTTATTCAGTGAATTTTGTGTGGGGTAATTCCAACAGGATATTTACCTTATTTTCTAGGTTCGCCTAATGAAACAAATGAAAGAGGAACAAGAAAAGGCCAGATTGACAGAATCTAGAAGAAACAGAGAGATTGCTCAGTTGAAAAAAGATCAACGTAAAAGAGATGTGAGTGGGCTTTCTCAGTTATATGTGAATGTTGTACATTGAACAGAACTGCTTAATAAGTGGAAGGAAATTTTCTGGTAACTGTAACTTTTAAAAACAGGATAAAGACAATAAGCATTAATTTTATATAGTGTGTATTGTGCATAGAAGTGTATGCAAAACACTAATATTATTATAAGTTGTATTGAAGACTTATTTCCTAGGTGATGAAATGGAAGAAAATGGCATAGAACAGCTGGTTGTCTCTAGGGAGATAAGATAGTGACTTAAGGATGGTCCCAAAGGCATTAGAGAGTCTTAGAAATGTCCCTGGAGTAAGAACCAGGCTTCACTGGAAGAGGCTTTATTAAGACATATGAAAAATGTTCACATTCTTTGACTCGAGAATTCTACTTCCATGAACACAAACTAAAAATATTCTAAAATAAGAAAAATTGTTATGTGCTAAAATTTTTATTTTAGAGTCACTTATAATAGTGAAAAAAGTAAAAACAAACAAGATGCTTGACAGGAGGGGGAATATATAAGTAAATTATAGTCCATCTCATTTAATAGGTTGCTATTCATCCATTAAAAATTAGGGTTTGGTAACTGCATAGGAAAATGAAAAATGACTGATTTAACATTAAGTATAAAGTAGCATTTAAAATATGCATGCTTGATTAAAATGAGGGAAAATTTTGAAGGATATATCCCAACATGCTACCTGTTGTTCTGTTAGGGTTATAGGTTATAGTTGATTTGGTTTTTCTTCTTTCCAAACTTTTGACATCATAGTTAATTCATTTATGACTTTTTTCCTTAAAAGGAATGTCATAACCTTCTTTTCTCCATTGTTGGCTAGGTTTTACCTTTATTCCTTTCTTTCTCTCAACATTTTCTAATTCCTCCCTGGAGAAAACAGGAATATGCAGTATATTTCAGGAAATAGAAAGATATTTTGGGAGGTAAGATGAAATTTAAGGAGGCAGAGAAGACAGTACTGAGGTAGAAAAGTGGATATTTTAACCAAATGATTCCCATACTTACGCCTTTATTTATTTCTTATTTTTCCAGCATATCAATGTATTTTAATAACCAGTATATTTTTTCACTTTCAGTTTCTGGGCATTTTAGACCTTGTTTATACTATTTTATTAATTAAATCAAGTAGAAGGACATTATAACATATTGTCCATTCTTTTTATCCTATCTGCTATTTTTAAAATTGATATGAAATTTACTCTTTTAAAACATACAATTCAAAATTTTAGTGTATTCAGAAAATTGTGCAACGATCACCAACATCTAATTTCAGAACACTTTCATCACTCCAAAAAGAAGCCTTATGTCCCTTAGTAGTCCCTCCCCATTCTACCCTCTTCCTGGCCCCTGGTAACCACTCGTGCATGTTACCCCTATGGGTTTGTCTAGTCTGGACATTTTATCTCCAAATGGAGTAACACATTTTGTTTCTGGCTTTCAATCAGCATGATGTTTTCAAGCACATATGGGTAGTCCATTCTTTTTTATGATGCATGGGTAAAGCACATATTGTTTACCCACTCCTCAATTGACAGACCTTTGGGTTATTTACACGTTTTCACTATTTATTTTGTTTTTAATGAAAACCCTTGTATGACGGGAACAATTGCCTTACAATATATGCTTTTTATTTCTTTATCGTAATTCATATGAGCTATAGGGAGATCAATATTGAGCCATGAACTCTTTGGAATCTTATCTGCAACATATGATCACATATGATACAATATTATAAAGATAGGAGGTTGTCTAACGACATACAAAACTAATGTGCAGATTCCTGTCCCCCCCTCTTTTTTGCGCTGTTTTGTGTGCACATGGTCTTCCTTTCCAAATTGTTGTCATCATACTCATGTGGTACGCCATACAAATATATGACTAAGCTTGAGATTTGACTTTTAATAGGAAGAAATTTAACAAGTTTCAAACTGTATGTTAATTTTAATTTTTGGTAATTTATTCATTTTAAAAAGATTTATGAACTTTGCTTCTATGTCATTCATTATTATAGACAATAAGATATGGCAGTGATAAGACAGAATTCTAGTTTCTAAGAATTCTCATCTGATAACATAGGACTGTGCCAGATCATGGAAGTGAGTAAATGACGGAACCAGAATTAGGATTTTTCATCCAAAACTCTTTCCTGAAGTATAGCCCTGTGGAATGGCTTAAAGTGACCCATAATTAATTGTCTTTGTGATATAGAGGAGCTAGAAATGAATTGGTATCCAATGCTAACACGTTTTAACATGTTTAACTCCTCAATAACACCTTCAAAGTTATTTAAAGTGCCAATACAATTAATTTGTGTTCCCCTATATTTAAAATAGATTTTGTATTTACTGTGTGTATTGTGAGGTATGTCTACTGAAGACAGCCTAAGCTGTTATTTCTTCCTGTGTGTGCCTCAGCCAGCAAAACAAAATGTCGGACAGAAATGACATGAGAATATTTGTAAAGCATTTAGAAAAGTTCTTGTATACAGTAAGCACTATGTAAATGTATGTTAAATAAAAGTAGGTATCACAGAGAGAGATAACAGGGGAAAGAAGGGGAAGGTCAAGTCAAGGGACGTGTATAAAGGACCCGTGGACAAAGACAATGGCAGGAGGATTGACTGCGGGAGGTGGAGTAGGGTGGGGGAGAGTAATGGGGGGAATGGGGACAACTGTAATTGAGCAGCAGTAAAAAAAAGAACTTACCCTCTTTAACCCTAATTCTGTTTTTCCTGTGTTGAAGAGTGTCGACTTCTTTTGGTTTGCTCGGCATCTCTGGCATATTTATTTCATTATTACAGTCAACCCTTTCATGTCCTATGTATTTAATAGATGTGTCTTATTTAAACTGTATATAGCAAGATTAATAAAACCACTGACTTATCAACTGTCAAAAAGTATGTGTCACAGAGATAGCCTTTCAGTTTTCAGAGAGAAATGGCTATATCAATACGCATTTGTGTTTATCAGAATAAAATATCTGTATCTGTAATACTGGATGCAAGACTGTTGTTAGTTTAGATTTTGCTGAAACTCTTATAGTTCCCAGCAGGATTGGAAATATGTTAGTGTAGGTATAGGAAGTATTGTAGCTTCCAGTTTACTATTTTTAACTCATTCAATATTATTTTATAGCATCAACTTAGACTTCTGGAAGCCCAAAAAAGAAACCAGGAAGTGGTTCTTCGTCGCAAAACTGAAGAGGCAAGTTGTCCGTGTGGAGGAAGTATTCTGGCTTTGAGATAAATTATGTATTTCTAGAGACTAAGAGAATGAGTCAATCTCTGTTGCTACTTCAGGTCACAGCTCTTCGTCGGCAAGTGAGACCCATGTCGGATAAAGTGGCCGGGAAAGTCACTCGGAAGCTGAGCTCATCTGACAGCCCTGCTTCGGACGCAGGTTCCAGTGCAGCTACTATAGAAACAGACGCATCCAGGGCAGGGGCTCAGCAGAAAGTGAGAATTCCTGTGGCAAGAGTGCAGGCCTTACCGACAGTGCCCACGACAAATGGAACCAGGTCAACAAGAGTCTTCTGTTCCTCCTAATGAAATATTTTTGGTCTTATTACTGAGTGTTGGATTAAATGAAAAGCAGCATATTTTCCAGTGCACAATCAAAGAAGCACATGGGTAATTATGTTTGTCTGTCTTTATATGATTGTAGAAAAAAATATCAGAGGAAGGGATTGACTGGCCGCGTGTTTACTTCCAAGACGGCGCGCACGAAGTGGCAGCTGCTGGAGCGCAGGGTCACCGACATCATCATGCAGAAAATGACGATTTCCAACATGGAGGCCGACATGAATCGACTCCTCAAGGTGTGCAAAGCAGAACGTTGACATGCTCTCCCTTAGCTGGCTGTTAATTTTCAGTTTTTCACATTTGCGCCCTGGGTAAATTTAATACTTACCAAAGTTTATTTTCCCTCTGTGAGCTCTGATCACATTGTGTGTGAGTCGAAGAGCATCGTTTTTAAAAAATTGCACTAAGAACAGGTAACATGAGATCTGTACTCTTAACACTTTTTAAAGTGTACAGCGTAGTGTTGTTAAGTATAAGCATGATCACGTACAACAGATCTCTCGAACTTACTTGCTTTGAAAATGGACACTTTATACCCATTGAACAGCAGCTCTCCATTTCCTCCTCTCTCAGCCTCTGGCAACCAGACTCATGCTGCTTCTGTGGGCCTGACTCTTAGCTCACACAAGTGGAATCCTTCAGTGTCTGTCGTTCTGTGACTCACTTGTTTTACTTAGCATAATGTTCTCAAGGTCCTAGATAAATATGACTTCTTAAAGTCCAACTTGTTTTCTCAACAGCAACGGGAAGAACTCACAAGAAGAAGAGAGAAACTTTCAAAAAAAAGGGAAAAGATGGTGAAGGAGAGTGGAGAGGGAGATAAAAATCTGGTTAACATCAACGAGGAGATGGAGTCATTAATTGCTAATATTGATTACATCAATGACAGTATTTCTGATTGTCAAGCCAACATCATGCAGATGGAAGAAGCAAAGGTTTGTAATATCAAAAAATGTTTAATGCCTTACCAAAAAGTATTTTTATTATTAAAAACATTTTGAATTTGTATATGAAGGGATTTTCTTTTTTTTATTTAATCTGATTCTTAGGTTTTGTATGTACACTACTCCCTCCCTGTCTGCTTTTCACATAGCTCTGCTCACTTTGTAATATTATTTATTATTGTAAGAGACATCATTTTTAACCCACCTTGAATTCAAATGTGTCTTATCTTTTCAACTAGACTGTGTATTTCTTGGTGTAGGAAATTTTTACATTATACTGAGGTGTCTTGGTAGCTAACCTAAAACTATCAAATAAACCCATGAAACAATAGGCCTTTGCCTTCTGTTTAAATACACTTAGCTCTAAGTAATGTCATGTCACATGCTGGTTTGATGTAGGAAGAAGGAGAAACGCTGGATGTCACTGCGGTCATTAACGCTTGCACACTTACAGAAGCCCGCTACCTGCTGGGTCACTTCCTGTCAATGGGCATCAATAAGGTAAGATCAACACCGTTTTTGAAAAGCTGAGTTTTCATTAATTCATTGTAGCTTTGTTTATCTTTCTCCAGTCACCCTTTCCTTTGTGATAAGGAAGATTCTTTCTAATTAGAAAGTATTCCTTTTACCTTTCTTTAGAGTTGTTAGCAATATTTAGATCAAGTTCATTAACTTGTCATCTATTGTGTTTGTATATTAGAACAGAAAAACAATTTAGAGAATAATTAACTACTCTTTTGCTCTAACAAAGGAAAAAAGTTAAAAGAAAAATCTCTTGGGATGGAAACAAATTTGGTATCATAACTTGGGTTGTACACTGATTCTTTTGAAAACAATGTTTATTGTTGTTTAATTACAGTTGTTTAAAAATGTCCCCATTTTTCCCCATTACTCTCCCCTGGCCTATACATGCCCCCCACCTCCCACTTTCAATCCCCACCCCCGCCCCGTTGTCTTTGTCCGTGGGCCCATTATACTTGTTCCTTGACTTGACCTTTTCCCTTCTTTCCCCCCATTATTCCCCTCCTCCATTCCCTCTGGTTACTGTCAGTTTGTTCTTTATTTCCATGTCTCTGATTCTTTGCAGCTCAGAAAAAAAAATCAGAAATAAAAAACTACAGTTGCATTTCCATCTTCTTTGAATGTGAATGCATTACTCTGTTACCTTTAGAAACTTTTACTTAAATGTTGAAGGGGAATATAATTCCTGACTCATTTTTTCTCATGTTGGGGTTGTGCCTAGACCTTTTACGATGTTCTCTTACTTAATTCACAAATGCTAGGAAATAGGTATTATTCATATCATTTTACATGCAAGAAAACTAAGAGTCAGGAAAATTAGGTAACTTCTCAAGGTCATCAAGCTAAGTAAGCAGAGGAGCTGAGATGAATAGAGGTCTCTCTGATGTCAACATGTATATGTCATGTGCATTTGCTGTTTGATACAGATCTTTGTATGGTGGATTCGGTTTTGTGTGACCTGAGACAATTTTATCTATGTTTTTGGTGTTGTTATAGGGTCTTCAGGCTGCCCAGAAAGAGGCTCAGATTAAAGTACTTGAAGGTCGGCTTAAACAAACTGAAATAACCAGTGCAACACAAAACCAACTCTTATTCCATATGTTGAAAGAGAAAGCAGAGTTAAACCCTGAGCTAGATGCTTTACTAGGCCACGCTTTACAAGGTAATTGGGACTAAATTTTAGTTAAATGAATTGCATGGTAGCTTTGCTCTTTGAGTACGCTTTACTCTACCTCTTTTCCCAATAGCTTGACTGAATAGATGCTATATTTACATATGCTTTTATTAATTATTCCTTCTTTAATGCATGTGTAAATTTGGGGGGATTAATTATTGTCATTCTAAGAAGTGATGACCAACTTAAAAAGGCTTAATTAACATTACTAAGCAGTTAGTTTTTATGAATAAAGAAGATCAATCAAGTTTCTGAATTGGTTATTTAAATTATTTATATTAGCCAACTGTCATTACTTGACTCTGCATAGCTACCTACCTTGAAAAATTAATAAGTTTTTGGTATGGCATCTATTCTACATATCTTATAAATGGTACTATCATCTTGTTTTATGTGGGAGTTCTTAACATTGGATCTGTTTTGATTGGAGTATTGCTTTTTGTTTCCTTTTTGCTGTTATTTACACAGATCTAGATAGCGTACCATTAGGTAAGTATGTTTAGCTTTCTGTGTATTGTGCAGCTGCATGAATTACTAATTGTTCATGTACACTAATTGTGGTACATCTTATTTTTAAATGTTTATTGGCAACCACTGTTTTTTTTGCATGATCTTTTTTGAAATGTATCCACAACCACAAACATACTAAGTCTTTTGTCTTTCTTAGACATTCTTGATTTTAAAAAGTTTTAAGATGTTTAAAGACGTATGCTTTAGTTTATTTTTCTTTTATTATTTGAACTGCAATTATGGCTCCAGTTTTGTAAGCCCTTCTTTCTTTTTCTTGTAGGAAAAAAATGGAGTGTATGTTTCTTTTTTATTTTTAAATATATCTGTTACCTTACATCTGTTGTTTCAACCTCATAAGTAGCTTTCTTTGGTATATACCTTTAGTATATATTTGTCTTTGGTATATGTTGGCTAGATTCTTAGCTATTCTTAATTTTTGTAAAATTAAGGCACATATATTTTAATATTGTAAATAGAATAAAGCCATCCAGGGATTATATGAAGAGATTGAAACAGTACATAAAATCATAACATTTGTAAATTAGAAGAGGCTTCAGTGATCATTGCATATAGATTTCGAATCTTCTTCTCTTACCGAGACAGCATTCAATGAACTCCACACCGACTAGCAACAGCTTTGCTCCTCTTAGTGTTTATACACACAGAGGGCCAGGAGCGTTGGGGCAACTTTATTATTTGAGATTTTTCTGAAGGATTATTTCAGAACAGTTTTTATTTAATTAAAATTATTTTGCAATCTGGTTTGAACTTTTTTCCCCCAATCATACAGTTGTCAAAGTTTTCTAAATGTTTGACCTAAAGAAGAGGAATATTCCTGAAAGATTAAATGCTGTTACTTCTCTGTGTCACCAGAATAAAAATAATGTGTGAATCTGAATTTATTTTAAATGATGTGATACAAATAAAATACACAAGCTATATGATTTTTACAATATTTTTACTTCATGTTAATCTCAAAGTAATATTTTTGAGATCAACTGCATGCTACAGATATAGAAGGCTACTAATTTTAAGCTGCTCAAGCTGTAACAAGTACAGTTGGAAAAAGTGGGGTTTGTTGTATCCTAGCCAGGGTTGCCCAAGTTTTTGGATTATAACCAGATTTTTGCCATTCTGTGTGTTATCAGTGCATTTCTTTTACTCCTCCCTTTCTTCTTTCTATTCCAACTCTTTGTTCTTCTCTTTCTTAGTGGCCCAACTTACAGTAATAACTAAATTCTTATTTTAGTCTGTGATTTCTTTTTATTTGGAAGAAAAATGCAATGCCCTCTTCGATGTCCTTTTGTGCCGAAAACATTAAGCTGCTAATGTGATGAGCAGTGTTACTTTTTCACAACTTTCAAAGCACTTTCAACTCTCTGTAGCTTCGAGAAGGGTCAGAAGCAGAGAGTTGGTACCATTTAACTGACCTAACCTATGTCTCATTGCAGAAATTTGCCCTAAGCACTGGGAACAAAAATCTAGCCCAGAGGTGGCTGGAGAAAAAGTACGGAAAGAGAAAAAAAGTGGAAGTAAATCCACAGAAGCTAGACAGTCAGAGATCTGTGAATCTTAACAAAACACAACATTTATTGAGCACTAGTTTTGTTCCAAGCATTGGGCGGAGTGCTGGGATTCAAAGATGAAGAAGATACAACATTTTGCACTTAGGGCCTTGATGCCTTGCTTAGGGTGACAGACCATGAACAGATTATGATGCTTCACAGTGAGGACAGTGATTGGGGTATATATACAGGCAGTTATGAGAGCACAGAATGAGATCACCCAACAAGAATGGAGGAGTCAGTGAAGGCTTTCCGGAAGAGGTAACATTTGAGCTGAAACATAAAGAAAGAATAGCTAGGGAGAAGACTAGGTAGAAGGGGGTTCAAAGCAGAGTGACTCTCGGCAGTGAGTTAGCCACAATATTGTGTGCATGAGGTGTCCAAGCAGACTGGTGTTCTGGAGCAGCAAGGACATGGCACAGAATGAGGGAACTTTATAAGGCTAGAGGGTGAGCCAGGGCCAACGCCTTATGCTAATGGCCTTTGAAGAACATCTTTATTTCCCCTCCTTTTTTCCCTACCTATGTTAGCATTCCTAAGATCATCCCTATCTTTGGATATTTGCTAGAGGACTCATGGGGCTCACAATACTGCATATTCACAGCAAAGAGTCATGAGACTAGGAAGGATACACAGCTGTGTCATAAGAGAAAAGGACACAGGAGTCTGGAGGAGTCCGTGTCCAGGCTTCCTTAATACTGTTTCTCCCTCACACGGAAGATCGCACAGAAGCTACTTTTCCCCCTGGAATTAAAGTGCGGCCACATGTGTGTGAAGTTTACACCCAGAGAAATCAGCACCCGAGGTTTCCCAGGGGACTGGCCACGTAGATGCTCTCTGTCTAGCACACACCTGACTCCAGACTCCCAGAAGGAAACTGGTAGTTTGGCCTAAGCCATATCATCTGCACAAATTCTAGGTGCAGTGAGCTACTCTCATTAGTTAACTGGTGACTGGGGCCCTCTGCCAGCCAAGCTTCCAGATAACAGACAAAGTCTGACCTTGAGAACAGGCCTTTCTAAGGATAGCGGTTTCCGTGCTGCTGGGTGAACTCTTTTCCATATACTACTTTGTAATATAATTTTAAAAAATGACTCAAAGACTTCAAAAATATTTGGTCAACTTCCAGTGAAGAGAGATTATGCAATCTTGCACTTACATGAATGAACTTTAAGGCGTTTGGGAGTTACAAGTCTCTTTCTTCATCTTTCATTCTGTGGCGACGAGAAAAGGCACCTGCTGGCACTGGGCTGGATTTATGTTCTTGGACTTGAGTGTGTGATGGTGAGGATGGCATGTCCTGCCGCCCAGATGACTGTAGTGCTCGTGCTGAGTTCAGTGCTGGCAAGGGCTGTGATTCGGTGACTGTCTGGGTGGCGCCTCTGACCTCTGGCGAGGTTGGTTATGTTAAACCATCCTCATCTCTAAACGGGCACACACGCATACACAGGAGCTAAGTAGTTTTTCCTGAGCATGTAATGTTTAGTGTTCTCACTGGTTTCTCCCTCCAAAAACGATACAAGCCGATCTTAATCCGCATTTATACATGGGAAAATAAAGGCTAGGCCTGTCATTTCTTTATAACCCCATTTTCTATATCATCAACTAATTCTGCCACCTGAGCACACAGTTATCCATCGGTGAAGCAAGTCCTTGAGCCTCCCTGTGATGGTGGGCTTTGAAATACACACTGCCTTCAGGACCATAGTTCTCTTCTCTTCTCTCGAGAAAATGAACTCCCTTCTGTGGGTCCTAGATGGGCTCCTTCTTAGACGATACTTTCAAGTATAAGTATTACTGAATTTCTCTGGCATCTGCTAAGTAGTGAGGAAGAAAGGAAACATCAGAGAAAAGAGTTAGGTGACCTATGTGCACAGTCCACCTGGAGGATATAAAATTAAAAGCTGAAGGAGGTGACTAATATATTTTTATTAATATGTGTATTTATAATGCTGCCTTTAGTTCTCTGGAATGATGTTATAATACTATGTATGTTAAAAGCCTGCACCCATGTTTTGGGCTCACTGACATTTTACATCGTTCACTTTCAGTGGCTGTTTTATTTACTGACTTTTACTAGTTTTATTTATTTGCTTTTTCTTCTGTTTTTTACCAGCTTGCTAAAGTGTTCTGAAACAGCAGTGATGTATTTGTATATTCATTTATGAAACTGTTGCATGCAAACCTGCTTTTATCTCTTGTGTACACGTGAATGAGCTGCATGCTGATATATAACTTTTGAGTACCTACACACACATACTCTCTCTAAACAAAAATAAAAGTAAAGGGATATAAATGTCTAACCACAAATCTGTATACCTGAAACTAATATAACATTGAATGTCAGCTGCAATTGAAAAATAAAAAATATGTAAAAGTAATTGAAATCCTGTATTTATCAGAGTATGTATAATTACATACTGTGAATGCTGTTCTATGTTTTATCAAACTTGTGGTTGTCCTGTTTTGAACCTATTGTTTTTTCCTGGTCCTAGGGTATATAATCAAAGGATTTCTTAGAGATATTTTTCTACATTTTGTTTCTGTTGCTAGAGGCAAAGTGCCCATAGTGAACCCTTGGGCTGATGTTTATTGTAGCGTAGGGATTGCAGCCATCGTTCCAACTGTGCCGTGTGGACAATGCTTACCCTTTGGGTTTTTTGGGTTTTTTTTTAGAAAATGTAGACGATAGTACTGATGAGGATGCACCTTTAAACAGCCCAGGATCAGAAGGAAGGTAAGAGAACCTTTGGGAACTTAAGAGATTTTGCTTGTTTCTGTAGTATATTTAATTATTTTATCTTTTTGTATCAAACAATTACCCTTATAAAACAAATAATTTTGAATTTTATAGCTGCGTGAATAACACAAGAAACAGTAACATGGAAACCAAATTTAATCATGCTTAACCATGACAAATTTTAAAACAAAAATACTGGAATATTTAAGTAAGAAAAATGAGTTTTTTAATTAGTTTATTTTAATTTTAAATATTGTCTTTCTTTGTTTTCAATAGATCAGCATATACAATTCCTCCCATAGTTATAAACATAGAGGACATACAGTTTTGTATGATACGTTCCCTTTTAATCTTGTGGTTATTTTTTTGCATCTAGCACACTGTCTTCAGACCTTATGAAGCTTTGTGGTGAAGTGAAACCCAAAAACAAGGTATGGGGGATTGAAAATGCCCAGTAACCGTTCCTTTTCCCACTGTTCTTGGTTATCATTATTAAACACATAGCCCTCAGACAGGACCCCTAAAAGGTTAGCAAGTAGTTATGTTTTTTCCAAAGCTTCCATGTAGAAAATAATATTTCCCTTTGAAAAAGAGTTATACTGAAAAACTTCTTTGTTGTGGAATGTGTGCTTTACTGTATGTGTACACTTTTCTCACTAGATTTCATTTTCATTTCACTTATTTATTTCTTTCACTTTGTTCCCTCAGGTTTCTAAAGGTTTATTACCCATTAAGGAACTTATGTATTAATCTAGTAAAGTTTTCCTAAATTTCCTAGTAATATAGGAGATAGTCAAAACTTACAAAGCAATAGTAATTTAAAGCAGTTGATTAATGAAATTGTAGACCTGTAATGGCATATAAAATAAATAATTTTGATCAGTGGGAGATTTTTAAAATTTTAACATTCTAGTATGTGCGTAAGTATTTCTTACTTTAATTATATCCTAAAGTGGTTTGATAATAAGCCAACTCCTAATTATCATGTTGCATTAAAAGCTAATAGGCTACAATGTATATTTGTAACGTTTTTTAAAAATATAAATGATACATGCTGTGAGCAATGTGTAAGATACACCTGGTACTTTTCTGATTGAGTGTTGTTAACATTTGATACTAGATGAATAAACTAACCCTCTTGAGATGTTTGAAAACAAAGAATTCATAGTGAATATTTATTGAATGCACGGGCAGAATCAGGACCTGTCAGAATAATACTGTGCAGCTGGGTGGGCGGGATGTAAGGCCCCAGTGGTTAGTCATGTGGGGTAAAGGAGTAATTTGGCTGCGTGTAAAATCATGAGTTGGGGTCATCATAATCACCTAAAGAGGACGTGCCCCTTCTAAAGCAAATAGCCAGCACTCAACTCTTGTGCATTTTTGTCACGGGCCTGACACTTACCAGGTCCTTTGGTTTTTGAAGAGAAGATTATGGGCCTGACACTTACCAGGTCCTTTGGTTTTTGAAGAGAAGCTTTAAATACAGATTTTTATGTAGAGCTTTATAATTTTTGAAACACTGTGCAAACCCATCAAAAACCATTTTCGGGTTATGCATGTGGTCCTTGAGCCACGCATAGTTTGTGTTTTCTTATTCTAAGTGACTAGGGGAAGTTACCCAAGCTCAAAGAAAACATTCTAGTGGGACTTGGGTCCCATCTTAAATGGTGGGGAGAATCTTGGAAGGTAACTTTCGTTTTCCAGGCCCTGTGAAAGCCTAGTTACTCCTTCTCATGTGGGACACCACAGAGAGCTGTGAAGCAAGGTCCTAAAGGTCATCCTGAAAGAACTGCTCTGTTAAGAATTTCCAAGAAAACGACTCCTCTCTGCATTGGCCCTCGGCAGTGGAGAGAACTGACTGAAAAACTGGTCTTTCTCTTCCCACGTTTTCTGAAGTGCTACCTTCTATTTGCTTTGAACTGCAGAGATGCCTGGAAGAATCATTTATTTTTCCTCTTTGAAAAAATTGAAGCTGACTCTATGTTTTAAATAGGCACTCTGTGAAGAGTAGGCACAAAGTGTAGGGTGCCAAAGTGTAGGGTGCCCCTGGAGAGGCCTGTAGTCTGGTGAACACCGTGATTACCTGGTGATTCCTTAGTGATGACAGCTCCGAGCACCAACAGGGCGATCACTTGGTTTTTAAGAGTAAACAAAGGAAGTGCTTATAGTGAATTTAGGTTCTAGGAAAGTCACCTTTACCTGCCTCACCATGCTGCCGAAAACTGGTACAGGCTGGTGCGGAATTACTCAGCAGGCCGACGGAACACACATCAGGGGAGCAGGATAACAACATTTGAGAAATAGGCATAAAAACTGACCTTAAAGCATCTAAGCGTGGAGAAATTTAGAACTCAGTTGACCTCCCCTGCAATTATATTTCGGTTCAATTTCTTTCTTCTTGTTCTTTCTAAATTACATGCTCAGGGAGTTGGCCACGCGCGTCGGGATAGCACAGCGATATGGAGGCAGAGTGCCTAGTAGGGGACCTAGCGTTGCCACTTATTAGCTGTGTGACTTTGGGCACGTTACCTAGCTTCCCAGTGCCTCATTCAGGGATTAGGATAGTGATAGTGCCTGCTCAACTAATAATGTGTATAGAACAAAGCCTGGCATACAATACGTACAACACAAATGTTGGTTTTTACTATGGCCCATGAAGGTCTTATCTGGCTGTAGCTCTGGCTTGTTATTATCTTCCATGCTATGTTTGACACACTTGCTAAGAAAAGACACACTATATGTTTTTACTTATTTCAAACTAATACTAAATCTCTATGTTCTAATGATCTTCTGTGCAAAAGTTTGCTCCTGATTGCTTTTCCTTCCATTCTCTGACTAGGCCCGAAGGAGAACCACCACTCAAATGGAGTTGCTGTATGCAGATAGCAGTGAACTAGCTTCAGACACTAGTACAGGAGATGCTTCCTTGCCTGGCCCTCTTACACCTGTTGCAGAAGGGCAAGAGATGGGAATGAATACAGAGACAAGTGGTACTTCTGCTAGGGAAAAAGAACTCTCTCCCCCATCTGGCTTCCCTTCTAAGATAGGCAGCATGTAAGTCTGGCCCAGCAACACTAACTTCCTTTCTTTTGCTTTTTCTTTTTTAATATGCATGTTGCTAATTTCTTATTCCCGTTTTTTAAAAATTTATGTAAATGAGATCTCTGATTTTGAACATAATTTCTGTTAGGTATTATCTCACCTAACTTTTTGGACATTCAAAATGATTTGTGATGAAAATGTTCTTTGTTGAATTGCATTATCTTGTTTCACAGTTTTAGGGTCATTCTTACAGGATTATAATTTTTATAAAGACTGAGTTATGAATTGCAGGTACAGTTTATTTAGCAATACTTAAATTAGGTTGATGTTATACCTATAAAACCATTATATAAAACAGAACCTTTAAAGGTTCTTATATTTGCTCTAAATTATGTATATCCTAGTTCTAGGAGCCTAGTCAGGATAAATAAATCTTTGATGACCATTTTAAATAAAAAACAGAAATATGATTTACAGTCATAATACATTTAAGCTTCCCTAATTCTTTGCTTTGAAACACATATGTCTGACACGAATGCACAAACTGTTTTCATTGGTATTATTAATCATTTGAAGGAGTGCATATCCTCTCCCCCTTCTGTGATGATCTGAACAAAAAAATTCTACTCAGAACAAATCTTAATTAGAGATTTCCCCTTATTTTTCTTGAGGATAAAGAAAGATTTCCCAGGCCAGGGTGTATGTGTATACATTGTGTATTAGATTTTGTGTATATGTGTTTTGAAAATTGTTTTAAAATTAGATCAGCCTTGTAGATTTAAATGATATTTTTCAAACTAACCCTCACCTATAATGAAGCAATGATTCATGGGATGACTACATCACAGCATTGAGGAATACTGCCCGAAAGCAGCACGCACTGTATGGCTCTGCAAATACTAAATATAACAGACGTTCCCCCCTTGAATATCTGTTTCCCATAACTTTATGCATTTTATGAAAATATTTCTATTGTCACCTTGTATCCAGTAAGCCCAGCTGCAACCTTTCGTTCCAGAATTAATTATAACGATGACAGAACTTACTTGCATGTGCTTGAGGCGGCCTATGTAATTAATTAACTATTGGAGTTGCTATTAGAGTTTCTAACCAGTGTAGCTGTGGCTTCAGTGCTTTTCTGATAAGACGGCAGCAGAGGAAACCC
Source organism: Sturnira hondurensis (assembly GCF_014824575.4). NCBI lineage: Eukaryota > Metazoa > Chordata > Mammalia > Chiroptera > Phyllostomidae > Sturnira > Sturnira hondurensis. Next base: position 3,341,582 of record NW_028082566.1, read on the forward strand.
TTTTGGTGGAGGTAGTGAGACAGAGCCGGGCACAGGCCTTAGGAACCCCCAGGGGTTTAGTGCTGTCTGTCAGATGGGTAGAGACTTTTGGAACCTCAAGACTAAATTTGTGGCCTGGAATCCGGATTCAGGTAATACCTTCTTTTTTACCTTTTTTTTTTTCATTTAAAAAATATATCCTTTATGACAGGTGGTGGAAGATACCTTTTGGACTCTCTCTTTTTGGATTTATTTTTAAGTTTTCATAAATTCAGATGCTTATGTGATTTTGAACAAATTTAATAGCTAGTCATGTGCTTGATGTCGCTTTTATAAGCCTAACTGCATGACTTTTATTACATAAACTAAAATAATTTATTCAAGTGTCCTTTATGCTTTAAGTGATACAGAAGTTCTAAAATTTGATTTCTCCCAAATAGAAAAATTAGGCCCACAAATTTTAATTATACTTAGTTTTTGCTTTCAAATAGAAATCATATAACCCTTGCTGAGGACCTTGCTTTCTAATTCCTCAGTGTATTTGTTTTTCTTATTAATATAATTAGTCAAGAATAGCAGAAATTCATTTTCTCAATTAAAATGTGTTACTACCATATACGAAAATCACAGACTTAAATTGTTAATTACATAACTATTATCAACATTTAAAATTTATAAGGGAAGAACATTTTAATTATATAAAAAGTTTATTAAAAGTTAAGTAATACAGTTAATTAAAATAATTTTGTTGGTATTTTTTGTATAACTATGTCTAAATATAATTCATTAAATCTCATTGTTTCTTATATTTGGATATTCTAATATTTTATTTTTGCCATACTATAAAGATAGTTTTTCTTTAACTGAAGTGATTTTCATCAAACTAAAACATGTTTAAAATAAAACATTTTAGCTATTTGGCAGTATAACATTGATTTTTATATTGAAAGATAATGGGTTTGCATATATTTGAAATGGTTGCCAATTTAAAAATTAAATATATAGTTGTTAGCCTTCTATTAACTAATCAGAATATTTTCCTATCCTAGTTTTATTTTTTTGTTCCTTTTTCATCTTTTTCAAGTTCTGGTTATTAATCTGTTACAAATTTTAGGTTGACTATCTGCCAAATAAAGTTTACATACATACCTAAGATTAGATGATTACAGAATCTTCTTCTGTTTCAGTTCCAGACAGCCAGCTCTATCAGAAAAAAAACTACCAGAGCCTTCTCCTGTAACCAGGAGAAAGGCATATGAGAAAGCAGAAAAATCAAAGGCCAAGGAGCAAAAACAGTAAGTTATTCATGCTTTTTACCAATTAGGTTGTATAAATGTCTGCTGCACTTAGATGCTAAAGGACAAAGGTGAAATTATTTTCCACATTTAGACCGGCTCTGTAGTTATGACTAATTTGACTAATCAAGACAATCAAGTCAGCTATTGGCTTGGCTAAGTGGTCTTCCAAATTCCTCGGTCACACACACCTGGAAAAATCTTTGAGCACTTGTCCTGATCATGTGTACTCGTATATATTTGTCAGTTATTTGTGTACGTTATTGTAGGCATTAACATACACTTGAGGAGAGGCTTATTAAATCTAAGCCTTCTAGAAAAATTTGAAATTAATTTTGGTTGTCATTTGATAAAACAACAGGGACTTCAGCTCTTTGAAGCGGTTGACAAAACTGGTGTTGGAGGGTGTGTGGGTTGTGCCATTTTCTTGGTGATCTTTTTGGTTTGAATTGGTATTATCTCCAGGTGGGTTTTTTTTTACTAAAATCTTTTAAAAGCTGTTTGTGAGGGTTACTTTACTTAACAATACATAATATAATCTGGTGACCCAATGGGCCATTGTAAATTGCAACAGCACAACAGGCAGAAAGGTGACTGAATGGGTTAGAGTCACTGTCACCCTTTTGCCTGTGGCACACCCGCCCCTCCCTGAGGTCACCGAATGCACTGCATATGGCAGCTGCGTCTGGGACACCGCCTTGAGTGAGAATATCACCGCCGATTTACATTTAAATATTGGTAAAGCTAATGTCTTTAACGTAAGAAGTAATTAAAAAGAGATTTTAACATATGTTCTGTACCTGGGGGGACCGTGTTGTACCATTCCCCTGTCCTGAACCAGCATGCACACTTGACTCTGACCACTGGCTTAGCTGACTTGAGTTGCATGGAAATTGCCCTTCTGATCTTCCTTGCTTCCTATATTTAAGGATAATCTGTCTGTTTCTACTGAATCAGATGGCTCAAGAAAAATTGGGAGATGTGGGATGGAGCAAATAAGTAATTTATAAATAAATGAATGAATCAATTGAGTAGGAAAATCACTCTTAAGTCCTCTGGGCCTGTTTCTTTGTCTCTAAAACGAGCAACTTGGTCTCAATTCTAAAATTGTGTAATCTTAAATTTGGCTTGCTGGCTTTGTGCTGACTTTGAAATGTAGCAGATAGAACTTTTTCTTTAGTGCCATCTTGTGGCCAATATGACAAAATTCAGTGGAAATAAAATTAAATTGTTCAGACGGCATTTTACCTAATAAAAAAGGAGAAGAGGAAGGAAGGAAAAGAAGAAGGGCTCTCTAATGAAAAGCTTTTTTAAAAAAATCATATCTCATAAAACATTCCTAACAAATCATAAACAAGTAAATCCACCAATTTAATGTTCTTTTTTCTTGTAGCTCAGATTCTGGAACCTCAGAGGCTAGTCTTTCACCTCCTTCTTCCCCACCAAGCCGGCCTCGTAATGAACTGAATGTTTTTAATCGTCTTACTGTTTCTCAGGGAAACACATCAGTTCAGCAGGATAAGTAAGTTATGGAAAAGAGCCCCGATGATTTATTACAGTATTCTGAACCTTACCATACAGCCTGTAGAAAACATTCAGCCATCTCTTCGTGTGGGAGATGGAGTCTGACTTGTGAACTCTTGATGGGCGTTATGTGTTGTTCCAACAGGAAATGAACCATAGAGACAATATTACAGAAAATTATTTTCCTGCTGAACATTTTTCCCTGTTGTCAATTTGCATTGCTGTACCTCTCAGCACTTGTCTTGCTCTTTCTTTTTACAAGTGCGTTAGGTTTGAAATACCTTTGAGACCACCTGAAGTTTGAATTCCTTGGGATTCTTCAGCTTCTGTGAGTGTACCAGAGCCTCTAATCCAGGTAGCCTGAATTGAGAAGAGGCTAATTATTTACCTTTGGTGGATATACCAGCTTGCAAAGACCACTGTTATATGTGGAATATGTTACCATCATTTGGTTGTTTTATATAAATCCACCATAAAACTTCAATAATTCTATTCTTGGAATTAAAAAGTACCTTTATGGGTAAAGAGTCTAGGACTGAGGGTCAGATGTGGGGGAAAGAGAAGTTGGAAGGATGTGGAAAATATTATCTTCATTAAATATGGAGTGAAAAAGTATTCTCACATTGAGCCAGAATCTCTCTTGCAAGAATTCAGTACTAACAATGCTGCCATAGGTATTTAATGCTGACTCACCCGCTTTGATTTTGTATGATCGCCTTGTGTGTGTGCGTGCTTGGTATCCAGTCTCCCGTCCCAAGTACTTGTTTTCTGTGCTGTAGTCAGTCTGTATGTATCAACAGTTTCTGAAACTTACGGGATTCTGTGTAAGATGTTTGGCACGTTTAGATCATTTTAAATGGCTCTATAGACTTAAAGAAACAATATCAATTTGAAGTAACTTTTAATCGGCTTCGATAAAATTCTTGATTTGATTTTAATATAGTTGAATTAGCTAATCACATGTCCTTCAAACGGATCTAGATAGGTGAATATCATGACAGTGTGTTACTGAAAAAGACTCTCCCATTGTTACGCCACACCTCTCATTTAAGGGAGAAAAGAGCAGAACATTAGGTATGTTTTGGGGGAAGCCCGTTTTCACCAGTGATATGAAGAATTACTAAATTTTCTTGGCCTTGCCCTGAGTCATAAAATGTCCTGTCAGTGTTTTAATAATCTTGACAATCTCATCACAGTTCCATACTTTTTACTAAAATGTTAAATCAGCTCCCAATAATCTGTGTTGTCATTTCTGAAAGTTAACGCTGAGAATAACTGACTACTGTACACTTTCAAAAACTCACCCACCTTTTGAATGACTTTCTTCGGGGCTCCTTTGTGAGCCTGGTGTGTCTCCCCAGCGACACGCGGACCTGCCTGTTGTTTCTAGTCGCACCCCCTGCCGTCGGTGCGCACACTGTCCTCCTTCTCCCCAGTCCTGTTAGACAAGCGAAGGCCATTTTCCTAGTAACCAGACACACCGCCAGCCTTGGGGGTTCTAGGGTAAGGCCGGCGGGGTGGATCGCCTATTTTTGAATCCTTCTGAAGTTCCCCAGCTATTAACGGGAGACTCCCTCACACCACTCCCTATGAAGATAAATTAAAATCAAAGGTTATTAAATTATGAGTGATTTACTTTCCGTTCAAACATGTAGTATATTTATACAACTGCCACATCAGAGGACAAATCTAAAGTAGTTATCGGGATAAATAAAATGCATGAATAGTTATTGAAATGGAAAATTTTCTTTGGTACAAGTCAATGAAATAGGAAGAATCTTGAAGTGATATATTTTACTTGTTTGATACTGTTCCTCTTCAGGACCTAAATTATAGGAGTAAGGGTAGATGGATTCTCTGGGGCAGTAATAGAATTTTTTTTTTTACCCTGAAGTCTTGGTAGATATGATAAGAATCAAATAGTTTACTGAATTTGCTGATATCCAGTGCAACTAGAAAAGCCGGGCAGTATAAAGGAAGTAAGTGTTTGCTGTATTTCTGTTATTCATACTGTTGATTTTCGGTTCGATCTCAGTGTCTTTATCTATTGATCTGCATTCTTTCTCCTCATAACTCTAACTCTTTCACTGTAGGTCTGATGAAAGTGATTCCTCTCTGTCGGAGGTACACAGGTACTTTCTTTCTACCTTTTCTATATTCTGGCATTTCATGGTGTTCTAGCCTCTCTAGAAACTCTAAGTCTTATCTTCGTTGCATGTATAGGTAATTGTAAACCGTATAAATGCACTAACATTTCTAAACATATTAATTTTAACATTTTTGTTAAAATGTGCCTTTTTGACAAAGTAGTACTAAACTTTTCTTGTGTAATAACATAAAAAAATGTCTTATTTGTTTTCTATATGTAATCTAATTTTTTTCCTTAAAAGTAATTCAGTTCTATGAATACTGATTTCAAGAAAGTTTACTCCTCAATGATTTGTTTTTATTTCCAATACCTTAGAGTGTGGGAGGGTGAATATGATTATTTTTCTTGTTTAGCAATTTGAAATAAAGAGTTTATGGCATGTTTTCTTATTCAAAATAAAGATATGCTAGAAAGAAAGGATATTATGATAACAAACTATAGAAAGAAATAGAGCGTAGAAGAGCCTTTTTTTAAAAAGTATTTTCTACTGATTATGCTACTTTTAAAATTACAGAGTTGCATTTTTTCATGTTACGGATCTTTCAAACCCTTAATTTCTCTCTCCTCCTATCATTTCTTCTTCCCACTTATCATTTGTCTTCTCTCCTTTGCACTCGTTTCCCCTGTTTTACGGCCATTTTGCTGATCATCAGTAGATCCTCCAGAAGGTAGGCAGGGGGGCGACCGCGCAGTTAATCTCACTCACAGTATTCCCTGTTTTTTTCCTTTAGTAAGGTTTATTTTATAGATTTGCAAAGTTTATCCTTCACTTCAACTATTTGAAAGTTGATTTCTATATTTCAGAATATGAGTAGATTATTCCTAGTAGAAAAAAATACAAGGGATGTATGTTTCCAATTTCTATATTTCCAGATTGCAGTTTCTATGTTCTGTAGTATGACTATTTGAGAGCATTTTTGGTATCTAATTAATAAAATGCTATGTTTAATGTTGTAACTGTATTTCTTCAGAAATGTGAATAATCAATGATAGTAAAACACATACGATTGAAAGAGTCTTCCCAGGGGCTGTCTCGTAGTTACTGGTGGGAGTTGTTCCCTCAGGGCTGTTGTGATAGGACAACCTTTGACATGACAAAATGGTACTGATGTTCTGTGACAGGGGGACACTGAATACATTCTTGAATGACAGAGTTGTGTTGGATGTTATTGGGTTGACCAAAAGCTTTGTTTTTTTCTCCCCTATAAGACGGCTCTAGTAGCACTTAGTTGTCTTGAACTTCATTCAAAATAATTTTGTTAAAATATATTGTGACAGCTGTCTTATTAGCATGCATTTTAAAAAATCAAAATTGGTGAATTATGGTGTAGTTATTTTAATGTCAAAGAGGGAAGAGAATATGGAACATTTTCAGAAGGTTATGCTTTATAAATTCAAGAAAGGCAAACACACCACTGAAATGCAAAAAAAATTGTGCAGTGTATGTACAAGGTGCTGTGACTGATCAAATGTGTCAAAAGGGATTTATGAAGTTTCGAAGTTCCCAGCTGGAGATTTCTCACGGGCTGATGCTCCATGGTCAGGTAGACCAGTTGAAGTGGATAGTGATCAAATCGAGACATTAATTGGGAACACTCAACATGGGAGGTAGTTAACATACTCAAAATATCCAAATCAATAAAGTTATTGATGAAATTGAAAAATATGTCTTTTATTTTACAGAAAAAAACTAAATGGACTTTTTGGCCAACCCAATAGACCATCGGGGAAGGTGGTATTTAATAAATTCTAAGGATAAACTGATAATTTAAAGGAAGAAAATTTTTTGGAGACGTAGTACCTTACAATTGAGGCTACTGATTTTTTTCCTTAGGATGATTGGTATCAATAAATGCAAATCAAAAGCTCTTCTTAGACTGTTACCATGAATTTTTTTCTTTATAGTCGGCTTGTTTGAATATACATACATATAGTTTCTGTTTGAGATGTAACAGTAGCAATTAACTGTGCATTAATCACATCTCTGAACATTCGAAGCATTAGTCTGGGGCATCCGTTCATAGCTAACAGCCTCACATCAGCAGGAGGGTTTCAGAACGTCGGATTTCAGATTGTCAGATTCAGACATTGGAGGAAGTTTTGCTCCCATTCAGTTGTAATCTGTTTCAATTCTTAGACAAACAAGTTACTGAGCATTAATTTCAAGATTCTCAAATTGACACATGTACCCAAATAATATATCTAGTGATAACAATTCCTGTTACCATTTCTAGGAGACAGAGCTTCTTTTTCTTTTTGAAATCATTATACTTGACCCTAAAAATAAAGTTGTGTTTTTTTTTTTTAATGCTAGGCCTAAATTTATCTCCTTTAAATTTCTCTGCATTGGTCTTTCATCAGTCCTCTTGAGCTGAACCAGGATTAACCCAATGCCTCTTTTTCTGTGTATGGCACAGTTCTTTATACACATGCTGTCATGTGCTCTCCAGTGAATGTTCCTGCATCATCTGTGTAGGTCTAGTTTCATCCTCTGCCTCTCATGTGAGATAGTCTACAGACCCTTCATTCTGCGTCCGCTGTTTTAGAAGGTGTCTAAGTTTTCAATGCTGTTAAGGTGTGGCATCTAGAACTCAACTCCATTCCAAATGTGGCCTCAGAAGAACACAGTAGCTCTATCACTTTATTTCTCCTGAAATATTTACTTCAGTTGAGCAGGTCATTGAAAGTGTTGGGAGAAGAACCATTATTTATCAATCCATTGATCTTGTACTCAGCAAGTAAGTCATTTTAGTTTTAAATATAGCCTACCATTAAGCCCTCTTCCTTCTTTAAGCATTCTGTTATAACTTTGACTTAAATTTTATATTTAAAGTTTATTCAGTTATTATTTTCATCCTAAGTACACACTTAACACCAAATGAATTTTGTTCCAATCATTTTTCTAGGCAATACAACATAACAACCAGCTTTATAATGTATCAGTTTAATAAACATACTATTTCTGTGTTTTGGGCTATAAAAAAATAGACTGGACTTTGAAGACCTCCTTTCAGGTGGATAAGACCGTTGATTCCTTAGGTGTTACCGTGAACACCGATGAAACTGCCTTACCACAATGGTTTTGTACTTACCCACCATGTCTGCAGGGGTATCATTGGAAAGGCTTATTATCTGAGCCTCATTGGAGTCAACATATAGTGTGAATCTGACCTTCCCCTGTTTAGTTGCCTAGTAACCCTGTAAAGAACTTCCTTCATGAGATCAATAAGCTCATGTTATCTCTCATTGATGAGCCTTTATTTTTGTGTTTATAGTGATTTTGTTCATCCGTAATTTCTGAAATCCACTTTTTTCCTAATTTTTGGAATTGGGTCTGCATGATTTGCCCCCTTTATTGATCTGCTTAGAGTACCAGTGGAGGTGCTCCATTGATTTTTGTCACCACAATGTCACACCCTTTCAAAAACCTGTGACATAACGCTTCAAAAACTGAAATACTTGAACTTATTGAATGTCTCCATTGTTAGCTCTACTTAGCTTGGCTTCATACTTCCTCTTAGTCATCTCTGTCCTCTGTATCTTAAAGATTGTTTTCTTTCATCAAGAAGATAGAAACAATTTTTTAAATCCCTATATTTGTCTTAATATTATGCCATCTGTCTTGAATGATGGACATATTTCAACATAATTTTTCTTCCTGCTCAAAGCAAAGATACATCTGACTGATGTATTTATCACATCTTAATTCGTTCTTATCTTTAGTCTTCCTGACACAATTATTTCAGTTCACATCCTGAAACTTTTAAAAAAATATTTTATTTATTTATTTTTAGAGAAAGGGGAAGGGAGTGAGAAAGAGAGGGAGAGAAACATCAGTGAGTGGTTGTCTCTTGCACACCCCCTACCGGGAACCTGGCCTACAACCTGGGCAGGTGCCCTGACTGGGAATCCAACTGGTGACCCTTTGGTTCGCAGACCGGCACTCAACCACTGAGCCACCATCCAGGGTTAAATGAAACTTTTTAAGAATAAGAATAATGTTTTGATAATCTGTGAATTTCCAGAGTTCTTAGACCAGTAGCATAAAGCAGAAACTCCAGGAACATTAAGCTTATGGGAAAGATCCTTACAGAACCTCGCTGTTCTTTTAAATTCTCATCCTTTTATCTTCGAGATTGTTTGAGTGTTTTCATGTTTTTGATATGTTTGAACCATTCTTTCATTAGAATTCTGTCCATGCAGTCTTGTCCTTTTTTTTTCAGATTTGTTTGAAATTTGCTTTCTTAGTCTTTTAGGTGGTATATGTTATACTTCCTCAAGCATATCCTTTTTGACATAAAGTAAAAATCTAGCATGAGATAGAACCAAATCTTCCTGTTATTATGACATATATATTTTTATTTGTCAGAATTCATTACACTGAAACAGTTCCCCATATTGCCTCATTAAACTTAGAGGAGATGAAATTGTTAGTAAGAGAATCCAAATGTATTACAGGCTTTGCTCTTTGGAGAATGCTGCTGCTCTCTGGTGCCTAATTAGTCCATGTACTCCATCACCACTATTGCAGTTTCACATGCTGTCACTGTCCTTTTGCTTTAAAAAGAGATGAGGGAGCACTCTAATTTCATTACTAATTACTTAGAAAGACTTCTTAAAGTCAGGGAAAGACTAAAATTCGTTTCACAATATAACTACTGAAGTTGTCTTTCCCCCTCCCTCCACTTCAGGGGCATAATCAACCCATTTCCTGCTTCAAAAGGAATCAGAGCTTCTGTACTTCAGTGTGTTCACGTCGCCGAAGGGCACACGAAAGCCGTGCTCTGTGTGGATTCCACGGACGATCTCCTCTTCACTGGATCAAAAGGTGCTGGTTGTGGTTTCATAGGGTTATTTAACAGATTCTTTTAAAAAATATTACATGTTTAACAAGCTTTGAAAATAAAAGTGAATCTGCTTAAAACCCTTAGGAATCTGAGAGAGAATGTGGTTCACCCCCTGAATTGCATAACCTGTTATAATCATTTCATAGTCAGGAAGTACAGAAAGTCGCTGTCGATGTTTTGTAAATCGACCCTTGAGAGACCGCATTTCCCTGATGCGTGCGAGTCCTGAGCTTAGAGGTGAAGTTTACCTAAAAATTTACAAACGGCCATTAGAATATAGAGTGTGGTGAAGAAAATAAGATGGATACCAGCTACCATTTCTTGAATACTTATTGTAGATTAGAGATTGTGCTAGACACTATAGAAAATATATCTCATTTAATTCTCACCACAACCCCAATGCCATCCATGTGGCATCCTTGTTTTACAAATGAAGACACCGAGGATTCAATCAATTAAATACTTTTCCTAGAAAGATTCAGCTAGTAAGTGGAAGAGCCAGGCTTGGAAACCCAGGTCCACTCATCTCCAAACCTGAACTCTTAACCCCTTTGGTACAGATGTAGGTAGCTAGAAATTAACTGTGTATACTTTTGAATCGTTCTGGACCAAGAGTTTGGGGTTTTGGAAAGGGAGAGATTTGGCAAGCTGTAGGAAATAAGTAAAGCTTTAACAAGGAGGCATATGCATTGAACCTTGTAAGATGGTTTGAATATTGATAGGTAAGGATCAGCAACCAAGATTACAGGACAACATGAGCGGAGACATGGAGGTAAAACTGGGATGTGTTTGAAAGTAAGTCCAATTGGCTTGAATAGTGGAGTATGTATAAGAGAAATGAGTAGACAGCGCAGCTAGATAGGTAGAAAGGGAGCACATACAGTAATTTGGGGAGCTAGTACAAGTTACTTAGTATTCAGGGACGTTACAAGACTCAGTTTAATCAGCAAACATTGCTTATTGTCTGTGGAGAGACGTATAAGCATCCAGCTAGAACCTGTGAACTGTAAATAATGGCAAATAGTTCCCCATTCAAAAATAATCTGCTCTGGGAAAATACCCTTTTCTAATGATTCAAATTAAATCTCTCTCTCTGGGATAATCAGATAGTCCACATATCAGAAAAACAAAATAGAATAGTTTTATGTTTATGTCTTTACATCAAAATTAAATCCATCGTGCTGTGACCCGCGGAAAAGAAAGGTGTTTGTGTTTATGCATGTGGTGTGTTTTGAAAGGGTAGAGACGTATGTGATCAGGGCAGGACCTGAATCAGCAGGAGGAGGCTGATTCTGGATGGCCGTTTTAAATTCGGGCCACCTGAAGCAACACTCATTTGATAAGAGTATTTCACCATTTGATATAATGATTTTTAATGCATAATGCATACAGTCAGTCATCTCTGGCTTTCGTCTAGTCCTTTACACCTACTTTGCCCTTGAACCTGCTGCAGAGGGTTGGGGATGGAGGCAGGATGCCTGTGGCAGATGAGTGGAATACTTACTGTTTTTCTTACTGCATTTCCTTCCCATAGGAGAGAACTTGTTTAAATAACTGTTATTGTTAAGAGACCCCAATTTAGTTTATATTGACAGTATCTCCCATTTTTCAATTGTTTGTTTCAGATCGTACTTGTAAAGTGTGGAATCTGGTGACCGGGCAGGAGATAATGTCACTGGGAGGCCACCCCAACAATGTCGTATCTGTGAAATACTGTAATTATACAAGTCTGGTCTTCACTGTGTCGACATCTTATATTAAGGTGTGGGATATCAGAGACTCGGCCAAATGCATTCGAACGCTGACGTAAGTAATTTAAGGACAAGTAGCATAAGAAAATTCAAGAAAAGATGGCACCATCAAAGCACTTTTATTTATTTATACCTATCCACTTCCAAAAGGATGTGGTAATGTTTACAGTAAGAACCCAGGGTAAAAAACTATTGAGAAAATAAAATTTGAGGGCTCAATACTAAACAGGAAGAGATAAATCATATGCTACTTGATGTGGTTAAATGGTTTATGTTGCTTGCTTCAAATGAATAGCACTCCCTGGAAAGTGGTGTAAATCACCATTGTAGACAGTTAAGAAGTATCTGTAATCTTCAGTTGGCAGGTATTGAATAATTGATAGGTTTATCGAGGGGGAATGAACTTAGCATATATTTCATAACTGCAGGTCATAGTAGACAATTGGAGAATGAGTTTGTTTTCTGTGTCTGTTATTAGGTATGTCTTTAAAGTGTGGAGCAAATAACGATTCTTTTTGCCATAAGATTGATGAACTATTTTATAATTGAAATTGAAGTGAACTTTGCTGGTTTAAATAAGAGAAGGGAGCATAGGAAAGGTTAATTTTTATGAAAATTAGGGATTTAGAATATAGATTAATAATTTATAAGGTAGGGATTATTAACCATTAATTGTTCAATTTTATTTGGAGGACTACTAATTATTTATTATACTGAATACAGGTCTCTTGAGGGAAATTTTATTTAAAAAGATGTTAGAAAATTACCAATCCACTTAACTTGCTAAAGTCAAATTTGAAAAGATTGATTATATTTTGATATTTTAGAAGTTAGTTGAGAAAGTGTTTCAAAATCTAGAAATATACTTACCATGTAGAGTTTATCCAAGGAAGTAGAAATAAGTTATGTTTGAGTTTTTAGCACATGGTAAATACTGTGTGTGTGAGTGGGCTAAAGTGAACAAACACTGGGAATAATTTTCAAAGTCCTCAGAGTCTTTGATGCAAGGAAAACATGTTTTTAAACTTTATTTATTTATTTTTAAAGAGAGAGGGAGGGAGGGAGAAAAAAGAGGAAAAACATGGGTGTGAGAATAACATTGATCAGTTGCCTTTCATATATGCCCTGAGCAGACCAAACATGCAACCCAGGCATGTTCCCTGGCTGGGAATCGAACTGTGGACCTTTCACTCTGCAGGGCATTGCCCCCCAAACTGGGCCACACCAGTCAGGGAGAAACGGACAAATCTTAGAGAAAAAAGGAATATTGATCGGTCTGGGCCTCAGGGGGCTTCTGGAAGCTGCAGGAAAATGAATTACCTTTTTTCTTAAAAAAAAATAATCTTTGTCACATAATTTTTTCTGAGTGAAAACTTAGTCATTCCTGATGCAGGGCTTGTAATTTCTTAGTTTTATAATAGGATTGCAAATTAAGAGTTTTAAGCTGTGTCATCTTGTCTTACTCATTCAAAACATTTAAAGTGCGTGTGAGGTGCCATCCTCGGTTCTGTGCGTAGGGTGACCGAATAGGACACGGATCTTTTGGTGCATAAGCACCAAAAAGCAGGCCTCCTAGTGATTCAAGTTTTACGCTGAACCCATGTGTGAAATGTGTGACTTTTTTGTTTGTTTGTTCTTTCTGTCTCTGTTAAGATCTTCAGGTCAAGTTTCCCTTGGAGATGCTTGTTCGGCAAGTACCAGCCGGACAGTAGCTATTCCTTCTGGAGAGAACCAGATCAACCAAATTGCACTGAACCCAACCGGCACTTTTCTTTATGCAGCTTCTGGAAATGCTGTCAGAATGTGGGATCTTAAAAGGTAGAATTTTGATGAAAATGTGTTTCTTACATAGGAAAATACAACTTTCAGACAGTACGATGCACATGAAACCCAATTTTCATAACCCAGAAGTTAATGTAAACATCATAGGCTTTTCTGTTCAGCCCAACACCCTTAAGAGCCTCTTTTGCTCTCATTAGTAAACGCACAGTTTTCTTGCTTTTAAGTTGCAGTGCCTGGGAAAATGTGTATGAAGGAAAATAGAATTGAAACCTTAGCTTTTTAAAATATTTGTTTACAGATTGTGTTGTTTGCTGGAAATAGATCAGGATCCTCATCCTAGTTTTACCAGTATCTTTGAAAGAATTACTTTTTGCAACATTATTTAAACTTCTTATCTCTAATATCTCCATTTCTAAACTTAATTGAACAAATGTGGGCATAAAACCTTAAAGAGTTTTTGTGAATATAAAATATATATGTGTGGGGGGGGTGTATGTATGAATGTATAAAGAAGATAAAGTGGTTCAAAAGGCAAAAATGATTGATCCCTTGAAATGTAAGGCATATACATCTTTGATTGGATTTTCATACACCATGAACTATGAGCTTTTATCTTTCAGTTGAGTGTTCATTTTAGTTTCTTCTCTAGTTCTTAACATGTGGCGGTAATGGCATATGCACTTACTAGTTAACAGACACTCACTCAACATCAGTCACGGCAGGCACCGCCCCAGCATTGTGTCAGTTCCTGGGGAAAAAACTACAATAGACAAGTGTGGTATCTGCCTCCTTAGAGCTCATGTTACAGTGGAGGATAAAGGCCGTTAACAGGCAGTTACAGGGTGCTGAATCAAGTTTTCAATCAGGGCAGTACAGGGTCCCCCCCGATGTAGAAGGGCGTGGTCAGTGGTAATTAAAAGAGATAAGTTTTATTTGAGAAAGTTTGGGAATAACTAGTTACAAGGTTTCAACAGATGACTGAGAGAGGATAACAAGCATCATTTATAGGTGGATGAGGGAAAGGAAGAGAGGAACCACCGTCCTGATTGCCATTTTAGAAACAAAATGTAGAAAATTTAAGAGTGCTGTTGAAGGAAATTGGAGAAGTGAGGAGTTGCTTTATTTTTGAAGATGTGAAATGCGGCACGTATTGGGACCACCAGGGAAGATAGGGGTCCGATCTCGACACATAAAACAGAAAAGATACCAGCTTCTGAAAATCTTTGTACTTTGTTATTTCACTGAAAAGTTAGATCGTGTGAAACCTGGTTGATGTCAGCAACATGATTAAATACAGATTCATCTTAACCAAGTAACTAAGAGAGTAGTTTTTGAGAAACGAATACCCAGAAAGCCAAAGACATCTCTGTGTTCTGGCAGTTTGATTTGAGATAGGACTGTGAAACGAGGATGTATTGTAAGTCCCTGTTGATTGACATCATACATTTCTCTACCAGCCAGATGTACGTTCCGGTCATTTTCATATCTTTCTAATAACTGATGANTGAAAATCTTTGTACTTTGTTATTTCACTGAAAAGTTAGATCGTGTGAAACCTGGTTGATGTCAGCAACATGATTAAATACAGATTCATCTTAACCAAGTAACTAAGAGAGTAGTTTTTGAGAAACGAATACCCAGAAAGCCAAAGACATCTCTGTGTTCTGGCAGTTTGATTTGAGATAGGACTGTGAAACGAGGATGTATTGTAAGTCCCTATTGATTGACATCATACATTTCTCTACAGGTAATATAACACCTATTTTCTGATGTACATATACACTCATGTGTGCGCATAGGTGTATGTGTGTATGTGTGTGCCTGTGTGTGTATTTGTATATGCGAGAGTCTTTGTGTCTTTAATAAAATAACCTAATTTTCACTGTATTATTGATCAAGTAAGTTATATTAGTGATATAGTTGTTTTAATCAATTTCAATTGGACCTGATAGCGTCAGTCATATGTTTAGCACATGTTTGGACATTTAACAGATTGAGGTTTGTCTGCACTCAGGTTGTAGTTAATATTAGTCATTTGCCATTTTTTTGACTTTTGCTGCCTCTTTGTTTACTACCTAAATGACATCAGTCAGCTTTGGAATAACTTCTTCAGAACTCTTCCACTTCCATCATAGACTAAATCAGTTTGGCCATTTTTGAAAAACTCTAATTTGAACAGAGTTGCATAGCAGTGGAGCTAAAATAAAAAATAAGTTA
Source organism: Sturnira hondurensis (assembly GCF_014824575.4). NCBI lineage: Eukaryota > Metazoa > Chordata > Mammalia > Chiroptera > Phyllostomidae > Sturnira > Sturnira hondurensis. The sequence goes on from NW_028082566.1 coordinate 3,357,126, forward strand.
GTGAACTATTTTATTAAAGAGCATAGATTATTTATATTGAAGTTTGGTCCTAGTATGCTGAGAAATATTTTCAAAGAAAATTATTTTTCTTTCTTTTTAAAGGTTTCAGTCTACGGGAAAGTTAACAGGACACCTGGGCCCTGTCATGTGCCTTACTGTAGACCAGGTTTCCAGTGGACAAGATCTGATCATCACCGGCTCCAAGGACCATTACATCAAAGTGAGTGTGATGGAGTTGTTGAGTTATATTCTGAAGCATTCAAAGTCATTCACCCTTTCTCTTAATCAAACTTTTTTCACTATTTTTAGCCTTTGCTTTTTTCTTTATCTTTTGTTCCTTTAAGAGTTCCTGATTTTATCATTTTATTTAATGGTGTATTCTCATTTTTGATAGAAAATAGGTTGGGAGGGATTTTAAAGATTTTAACTTCAGTCATCCAACTAATACTTAAGTATGATTTTCACCATCTTTTATACTACACATATTATGGTCTTCAGATTTATAAAATTAGGAGATAAGGTGAGGAAAATGTATAGTTTGATTCTGGAAATGCTAAACTTAGGATACTAGCAGAGGACATCTTCATGGAGGCCCACAGGCTATTAGAAAGGCAAGTCCAGAGCTCATGGTGACTTATAACTGGACATGAAGGTTTGGCAGCCATTCAAATAGAAGCAGAAGTTTGGGGAGTTAGAGTAGATGACATGGGGCAGGGGAGAGAGAAGTTGACAGGACTCAGCCGTGGGGAATACCTATAAGAACCAATAGGAGTAAAAAGGGGACACAGTACAAGAGATAGAGTGTAAGTACTCTTCGCAGAAGCTTTGATTAAGAGAGAAAGTCGGGCGGCTTTAAAATGGAATGGGGAGGCTGGGTGAAATATGAAGGGATTAGCCATATATATATATATATGTATATATGTGTACACACATACATGTACATTTATACGTATATACACACACAGACAACAGTGTGGTGATGGCCAGAGAAGGGTTTGCTGGGACTGGGAGGAGGAGGGATAAGGGGCAGGGAATATGGGGACATCAGCAGTGGTGTCAACAATAAAAACAAATAAAATTAAGAAAAGAAAACAGAATGGCATAAGGGGAGAAGATTCTGTATTCTGTAGACTTGAGCGTGGTCCTCTGCTTAGGAGATGGGCTCAGTGGAGAAGAAAAGCTAAGGGGAAGAATGCAGTGACTGGCAGTCGATAAGGGTAGTAGGAGGAGTTAGAATCAGATCAGAGATGTGAATCCTGGGAAGAGGTAAGTTCACTTTAGCATCTAAAAGGAAGGGAAGGACCAGAGAATATTTGAAGATGAAAGGAAACTTTGAAATGCAGAAAAGGATCCAAAACACATACTACCAATTATGCTAACCTTTTCAGGAACCCACCAGATCAACAGCTTAGAGAGATGAGGGCAACTGAGGTGAGCGAAAATTTTTGAAATAAGGGGAAGCTACTAAAATAAAATGTTAGGGGAATTTGAGATGACTACCAGGACTGCAGAGCTTTCTGATAGTGTTTAAATAACAATCACATCATTTATTTGAATTTTAACTAGGTTGATATTTAGTATTTTTATTATTAAGCATATCATTTGTATACTTGTACATGAAGGAATGAACTGCCTTTCTTAAAAGTCTACATGTGACATGTAAGCAAAAGTACTGTGCAAGAACCTGCAAAGTAGGATGCAGGTTCTTCATCCCGAGTGGTTCAGACCAGGTTAACTTAGTTAACTAATGAGAAGATGCTCTAACAAAACATATCGTATCTGGTTAATACACATGTGCATGTGTTTCTGTGAATGAACACACATAAGTGTTTATTTTTAAGTTAAATGTAACGACTGCTTTCTTTCTGCCTTTTTTAGATGTTTGATGTAACAGAAGGGGCTCTTGGAACCGTGAGTCCCACCCACAATTTTGAGCCGCCTCATTACGATGGCATCGAGGCTCTAACCATACAGGGAGATAACTTGTTTAGTGGGTCCAGAGATAACGGAATCAAGAAATGGGACCTAGGGCAAAAAGACCTTCTCCAGGTAATGTAGAACCTTTTCATGGAGGGGAGTGGGTACTTCAGAGCCGTTTAGTAGTCTGTGTAAGAATTTGAAGAGCCTCCATGTAGATCTTCATTGTTTAGGAAAATATTAATGAGGGCTGCCTCTTCAGGAGTGTTTCTTTGTCACCCACCTGAGTTACTGACTATGAGAAGGACAGCATTCAACACTTAATTCCTCATAGATCAGGGGACGGTAGACACTGATGGAAGTTGAAAGATCTGGTATTGTCTCGTGCATGTGCTCATGAAATAAAACCAGTCTTGGAGCAGTTACAGTTGCTCATTTTGTTTTGTTTTAGGTACGCATATTTCATAGAGAACCAAATTTAGCTAAAGTCACAGTAGTGCAGATGATTCTTCACCTTACAAGAACACTTTTGTACATCCAGAAGTGATGGTTCTCCCATTTCCTGTAGAACAGCGGTTGGGCGGAAGTGTTTTGTCAATACAGTGGAATATTGGTGTCTTTTTCTAATTCCCAGGGGAAGAAATTAGTTAACAGGTGAAATTATTCTCAATTTCAACCTTTCCCCTGCACATGTACGGGTGTGTGTATTGCAGTTGCTACCACTGTCATGGTTGTGACGTGATAAAACCAAAATGAACAAGTAGCATGAATATTAATGGAAAAAATGGCAACAGGTTCCTATATTGCATTCACGAGCTTTCATACTTCATGATGTGATATCTATATTGTGTCTATAAAAACATTTGTGCCTAAAAGATAGTTATACAATCCGATCTTATAATTATTATCCACTAATTATAAATATATAGGTTAGTTCCAGTCTTCTACAGAGAGCTTTCGGGCTCCATGTTCTTTACCAGAAGGTCGAAGCACTGTTTTTTTGAGGCAGGCCTTGGTGCCTGCATACCAGGCTGTAGTCTTCACACTTGTTGTGTTCCATTCCTTTTGAGGAGGTGAGATGCTTACTGCCTGTGAAGGGGATGTGAGGCTTGAAAATTTTGTATACTTTCCAGATTTGTTAGATTCTGTAGATGTTTAACATTATAGACCTTTGATGCTGATGACACTGACGGTAATTAGGCACATTAGAGAGCAAAGTACAGATTTATTCCTTTAAGTCCCTAAGAGTACTTGCTTAGAAAAATAATTTTTACAATTTCCAGGTCATTCAACATTCCCAAAGTTGAGTTTTGTCCGTAAAAGTGTTTGTAACTTTTTAGGGTGTGAAAATCTATGTCTGGAAGGCTCGTCTTAAGCTTCTGGTTTCTCTGTTTTCTCGCAGCAAGTTCCGAACGCACACAAGGATTGGGTCTGTGCCCTGGGAGTGGTGCCAGGCCACCCGGGTTTGCTCAGCGGCTGCAGAGGGGGCATTCTGAAACTCTGGGACATGGACACTTTTGTGCCAGTCGGAGAGATGAAGGGTCACGATAGTCCAATCAATGCCATATGTGTTAATTCCACCCACATTTTCACTGCATCTGAGTAAGTTTTTCGTATGTGATTTTCCTCTATATTGGCTACTGGTGTTCAGATTTTGTAAATAAGTTGTAAATATCTGGAAACATAGAACATGAAAACCTTGAAATTCCCATTCTATGATAGTGATTCCATGTCTGCATGTATGTCTGCCTTAAGATGTGTGGACTGAACTAACGAGAAAAATAGAGACAGACGCAGACTCATAGAGAGCAGGATGACAGCTAAGGGTTGGGGAGAGGGTTGGAGTGGAAGAATTGAGCAAAAAGGAAAAAGGACTCAAGGACACGGACAGCTGTGTGGTGGTTGCGGAGAGGAGGAAGTTAAAAAGCAATGAAATGGTAAAGGAAAAAATACATACCCCCCAGAGATGTCTTATTTATGTTTTCTGATGTATACTGCGGGCACTGAATTTAGGCTCCCCAGCCTTCATAATGGCATTTTTCCTATATTACCACTCTGCTTACACCAAGAAGGCTGCTTCCAGAGGACTAATTTCTAATTTTTTTCTCCAGAAGGTCAACACACTTGCTTTTCTGTACATTTCGAACAAGTCTTCAAAATATCTCTTTGTGCCTCTTTCACTTTCTTTTAAAGTATAAGTACATAGTAAAAACATCTGCTTCTTCCTTCTTGTGGAGGGAGGGTTGACTGATTCATTTGTTCACTTATTCATTCATGATGAGTCCAGGGCTCTTGGGAATAGAAAAGTGAACACAACGGACCCAAACCAGGATTTAGATTCCAAGGAAAAGACAGGAAAAGAAACAAGTAAAATATGTTAAATCATGTATGTGCTATGGAGAAAAATAGAGCAGGGAAGGGATGATAAGTGTATCATGGGGCACTCTGGTTGGTGTGGCTCAGTGGATTGAGCGCCAGTCTGTGAAGCAAAGGGTTGCTGGTTCGATTCCCAGTCAGGGCACATGCCTGCATTGCAGGCCAGGTTCCCAGTAGGGGATGCCTGAAAGGCAACAACACATTGATGTTTCTTTCCCTCTCTATCTCCCTCCCTTCCCCTCTCTCTCTGGAAATGAATAAATACAATCTTTTAAAAAATAAAGTATATTTTTAAAAAAGAATATCATGGGGCAGGGGTTACATGATAGGGTAGTTCACGAAGGCTTCATTGAGAATGTGACATTGAAGAAGATGCTTGAAGGAGGGGGAGAGATGTTGTGACCGTACAAAATGGCATTGTATGTATAAGGACTCGGGAAAGGAAAGCCTAAGCACTATAATGTGAGGCATTGGTCCCACCCAAGTAAAATGTACTTTCTCATGAATATCCGTCTTGAAAATCTCCCTACGTCATTTTGTGCATCAGTCATGTTACTTAATTTAATTTGAGCACCTTCTTGATTTGTCTGTTCTAAATGCCTGGTTACCCTGATTTCGTTTTGAAACCCCCGCTATGTTTCTAGGGTCGCTCTCATCATTTGCGCTCTTTCCATCAAATCCCTCTTTTTATTTAGAGTTACTTTTTTTCACCTCTAAAGACCATCAAAGCCAGTTTATTTTGTATCTTTTCTAAAGTGCTCCCCTTCAGTGCCTCATTAACACTATTTCCACTATGCATCGCTTGCTTAAGAGCCACCACCTTTGTGTGTTCCCTTGAAAACTTGCTGTGCCCTTGGTAATTTCCTGAGAAAGACGGAACCCCCACAGAGCCGCGGGATGCTCAGTATAGGACTACAGAGGTGTCCTGTATCCCTGTGGTCCGGGGGGTGAGGTGCGATTGATTGTGTTTGCCTCTCTTCCATCATAGTGTCTTAATTTTGAAGACCTGAACTTTTTCTCAGTTTATCCATAGTGTATTAGATGGGAGTGTATTTACTATATAACTTTAAAGATAGAAAGATAGCCAATAGAATCAAAAAGCCTATTTTCAAATTAGTACTACTAATTTGTTTGTTATTTTAAAAAAAATTGTGTTGTTCTAAGTGCTTCATAAGGCTTATGAAGACTTAATTCATTCAGGTGCTGAAACTGAGGCAGTTCGTAACCTGTAGAGTAATTGTAAAACCTTTATATAGTAAATTGTAAAGTCCTTGTGTAGTAATTCCATTCTATCTGATATTTCTGGGTCTGTTGCCATTGATTGATTTTTTTTATGATGATGGGTCTCACTTTTCCTGTTTCTTTTATGTCAAGTAATGTTTTTTTGGATGTTGAACTTTATAATGTGTTTTCAGTATCTGGATTCTATTGTATTCCTTTAAAGACTGTTGGCTTTTGTCAGGCAGTTAAGTTACTTGTGGTGTGGCTTCATCTTTTTGAGACTTGTTTTTAACTCTTATATATCTCCCAAATACTCTGAGTGTTTGATGATAACTCTACTTTGCTGATCAGAACTTAAACATCTGATAGCCCTCTGTGAACTCTGGAAATCATTCAGCCTAGAGCTCACTAATGGTTATTTCTTCGTCTGGCTTTAGTCTTACTCTTTCCTGTGCAGCGTAGCCTCCCATCTGATGTTCTGGGCCCTCTGTGTAGATTTAGGGAGTTCTTTCCCCATAGCTCCGTAGTTCTTTCTGCATAGCTCTCCTCTCTTCTACTTGGCTTCACAAATTCCAGCTACTTCGCAGGTTTTCCATTCTAGGTCTCCAACTCAGTGGTTTTGTGGTTCTCTGCCTAGATTGCCCCTTCGTGTACTGTTGTCTGGAAAGAGCTTCTGGGCCGAAGCCAGTGCCGACACAGAGCTCACAGAGCTCACCTTCCCTGTTTCACTTTGCTCAGGGACCGCAGCCCTGCGCCACCCAGCCCTCCCATTGCCAGGGGCTGGAAAAGTTTTGTTCCATGTGTCTTGTTCAGTTTTTTCTTTTGTTTACATTAGGAGAGCCAAGCTGGCACCAGGTGCTCTGTTATGGGTAATAGTGGAAGGTCAGTCCTCTTGAACTTCATATGCCCAAAACTGAACTCCCAATCTTCCCGAGAAACTGCTCGTTTTACAGACTTCTCCATCTCAGTTGATGACTTCACTTTCTTCTGTGTTGCTCAGCCAGGACCCTTCATCCCTCCCTTTCTGTCATACTCCATATCCAATCCGTCAGCATATCCTATTGGTTCTACCTTTAAATTGTACCTCGAATCTGACCACTTCCCTTCACATCTTCTGCTACCCCACTGATCCGTCATGGCCAGCCCTTGGATTATGACAGTAGTCTCCTAAACAAGGCCCCTTGCCTATAGGTAGTCTGTTCTCAACGTGGAAGTGTTTTAAGTCTCTTGAGTAAGATCATATTCCTTCTCTGCTCAAAACTTGGCAGGAGTCTTTCATTTAACCTGGGGTAGAGGCTATACTTGATCTGACCCTCTGAGCAGCTGTTACCTCTCTCACCTGACCTTCAAGTACTTTGGCTTGTTCTTTCTCTTGCAACCTCAATAACCTCTTTGCTTGTTCTTGGACATTCCAAGTTCACTACTGCCTTAGGACGTTTGCCCTGGCTGCTCCCTTTCACTGCAATGCTTTGCCTTCTGACATCCTGAACTTATTCCACTATCTCTCTTTCTCAGTAAGTGTAACATTGTTACTTTATTTAAAACCGTAATTTCTCCTATCACCCAACACCCACCAGTCCCCTTTACCATGGTCTGCCTTTTTCTATAACATTCATTACTTTCTAATAAACTTTATAATTTAATTATTTATTATGGTTTATTGTCGAGTTCCTTTTGCTAGAATGCACGACCCACAAAGGCTTAGGGTTACGTTTGTTTGTTTGTTTATACATAATGTATGCTAAGCACCTAGGATAGTACCTGGAACACAGCAAATTCTTAATGAACACTTGTTGAGTCGATGGTTGAATGAGCAAATAGGTTTGGATGCGTGAGTGGATGAATGAACACATATCCTTGCTGTTATTCATGAACATGTGCCATGTAGGCTGTTGAGATTGATTACTATTTTCCTCCCGGTTTCATTGAGATCTAGTAGACATATAGTGCTGTGTAAGTTTAAGGTGTACAGCATCGTGATTTGACTTAGATTGTGAAATGACTACAACAATAAATTTAGTTAACACCCATCACCTCACATAAATACAAAAAGGAAAAGATTGTTTTTTCCCCGTCATGATGAGAACTCTTAGCAGTGAGAAGATTGTGGATTAAAAATGAGAAAGCCTGGATTCTGGGCTTAACTCTGCCCTTTACTATGCTACATAGTAAACAAGTCACTAGATTCTTCTTATCCTTGAAATGAGTTGTGTAATCTCTGAAGTGCCTTCTACTGTTAAACTCTATGTCAAACTCTATGTCAAACTCTATGTTAAACTCTACTGTCAAATTCTTTCTTTTGGCTTTGGGTTTACTAGAAAATTGGGGAAAACCAACATTCCCTTTAAGCCATGAGAGACATGGTAAGAAATGTGATTATGTACAGAGTGGTCCTCAGTACTTACATATTGGGTGAACAAAAACCACTTTGTATACTTTATGTTCTATGGTAGGTAGAGTATTAATCCACTTCCCAAGAGCCTCCTACTTTTTCTGTGTGCTTATGCAGATTTCATCCACACATAATTCTTCCTTACTCCTTCCAGGTTCACCAAGTCCCTGACACCCCCGCCCCCGCCCTCTTCCTTCCCAGAGGCCTCCCTCTGACCTGGCTCTGGGCTGTTGTGACCGAAGGCCCCAGACCCTATGTCACAGCGCATCTTGTTTTCTGTAGTAATGAGTGCAGTAGAGTGGCTTAGACATTGGACCCTGCAACCAGGCTGTCTGGAGTCAAGTCTTGGCTCTATTACTTCCCTCGTGATCCTGGGCAAATTACTTTCCTTTCTGCACCTCAATTTGCTTATCAATGAAAAGGGGAATAATAGCACTATCTACCTCTTGTGGTAGTTAGAGACAATTAAATGCATCAGTATATGTAAGGGGCACATAATTAACAATGCCTGGCACCTACTCTTGTAATATGAGCTATTTTTAATATCATTATTATGGGTGCCTGTTAGATATGCTTATGAGACAAGGCCCATTTTTACTTATATCTGTTAAAGACCTACTCATAAAATGTTTCCGTGATAAGTAATTCTAGGAGTTGCTTTTTTATCTTCCTGCCTCTTTACTCATGTTCACTTTAATTTATTGTGGGTTTTTTTTTAGTGACCGAACTGTGAGAATTTGGAAGGCTCGCCATTTACAAGATGGTCAGATCTCGGATCCAGGAGATTTGGGGGAAGATATTGCCAGTAATTAAGCATGAATGAAGATAGTCATAAACTGAATACTGTGATAATACTCTGTATATTCTTCATGGAAAATGTTACCCTATATTTATTAGGCAAAAACTTGTGAACAGGATTAACTGGAAAATATATCTGAATCCAACTTCTGAATATAAATGTTTCCTATGAAAATCGTGTCCTATCCTGTGCACTTAATATTAACATCTCTAAGTACGTAAATGCCCTGTAACTAATATACTGCTTGATTTGCCCCTTTTATTACGGCTGGATTTTTGTGACTAGCTATAAAAAACACTTCTCAAAGTATCTGAGTTACAAAATGTCTGCTTTTGTGACAGTCAGAAAATACACTTGGAATAGAAAGCACCCCACTGTTAACTCATTCATATAGGCTGTTCAGATGATTTACTGTATTTAAACATATTGGAAATGCTAGTCAAATTGTCGTCTATTTGTCTTGTATTTATATCAGTCTGTGGAAGAATCCCAAATTTCAAAGCTCTCTTAATGTAACGGAAAAAATATCATGGGGATAGTGTTGATGATCCTTCATGAGGTGGAATTGACCTTAACCTGCTAGCAAACAATGTTAAACAGTTCGTGTTACGTGTTGACGTTTACTTGTACTGACCAAAGTTTTGCAGCTGTGTTGTATCCTGTGCTCAGGACTAAAATGCCGTTACGTTGTTTCGTTAGCGCTGTGCATACATTCTGTGATGGGAAACTTTTTTGATGTCCTAACAGAAATATATTTTGATCTATTTTCCTATGGAGTTGTTTCTACGATCAGCTTTTAATTTCGTTTTTATTTAATAGTAGTGTTTTGTTGCCCTTTTACCTAATTTTTTATATGCTGCTAAATATATTTTAAATACACTATGTTTGCAAACTTGGTAGCTATGATGAAAACTGTGTCTGTGGTGGGAAAAGCTATGTAAATAGGTAGATTGTAAAGAGAGAATGTCTTGCTTTGTAACTGTATGAATTTTTAAATGCTGTAGATTGGATTTTACAAAAGGATGTATAATTTTTGTCTGCTCAGAATATTGATTTGTAAATTCTGCAAGTTTCACTTTTATTTAGATGGTGTAACATTTGAAACTGTTGTCTCGTGACTTTCATTTTTCTGAAAATACCTGCCTGTACATGAAAGCTTAGCTAGGGCTTAAATAAACATGTTGCCATGAATTTTTTTTATCTGTTCTTTTTCTAAGTATACGAAAGTGGTCAATGTTTGTAAAACTTTATTTTGCCTTGTATGATATAAGGAAAGCCATTTTTTGTGATCCAGCATGTCATATCCATTACTTGCTTTGCTCACTAGGCATGATATATTCTTGAAAAGTTTAAACCATAACCTAGTCTTTTTTTTTCTTTTTTTTTTTAAACTGTAACCTAATCTTGATGGACCAAGGACGAACACTAAAGGAATTTAATCCAGCTAGATAATTTAGGAATTTGAACATAGATGGTAAAACAAATATAAATCGTCCCCATAAACTTTAGGACGATGGTGCCTAGTTACTTGGAGAAGACGCAGAGGGAGGGGTGACTGGGGGTGTTGCAGGAGGTGAGTGGGGGGTGTGGAGGGGTGTGGAGGTACTTCTGGGGTCCCAGAGATGTTCTGTGGCTTGACCTAGGTCCCATGTGACATGTTAAATTGTATGTTTTTGTTTTCTGTCTTTTGTGTGTATGTTCTAGTTAAGAGTGAAATTTAAAAAAAAAACATTTTAAAGAAAAGATTTCCCTATGAAAGAGACACTCAGCTACTTTGTAGTTTTGCCTTCTTTCCTGAAGGAAGATACCATGCCTATACCCAAGAGACATTGTCAGGACTATTTTGAAATTCAGTACTCTGAGTGTTTCTTTTCACAGGAGTATTGCTCAACAATTTGATGATTAACTTATTAAATAAATGTTTATTGAATATATGCTGGGCCAGGTACTAGGGATGAAGAAATTACAAGACTGAAATGAGGCTTCCCCTCTGGAGTGGAGAGAATAAATCCAGCACTTGTAACAGCTAGTGAGTTCTCTGATAGGAGAAAGCTGGGTGCCGTAGAACCTATTAGAGGCATCTGAGCCTGACAGTGAGTTCAGTTAGGGGTCTGTTATGTGATCCTGTGTTTGCTTGTGCAGAATACAAAGCCCTGTGCCTCTTTTCCCTTTTCAAGTGCCAGAGGCTCAGTCAGAGTTTATTGACTCATGTAATTAAAATGAACATGTAAAAAAGTCAGTCCTCTTAAGATTTAATTTTGAAAGATGCTGGGAGAAGCCATCGAGAGGATGTGATCACTGGTTGACCTGTGAGCTGGCCTCTCATCGCCACTCCTGTCCTTGGAAGGTAAGTGTCTCCACCTGACCATTCCACCCACTGCTCCTCTCCAGGGCTGTTAAAGGAAGTAGCGTTGAGAGAGTCAGGTGTTGAGAGCATAGGGATGGGATTGATGACCAAACCGACTCAAGGCCTCAGCATAAACTTTTAAGATTCTGGCCGGCAGGGGCAGAGAGCTTCTCATCTTGTGGTCACCCAAGACAAGCCTCGTGTAAGTTTCCTTGTTCATGAAGCCTGTAGCCCACCAATCTGCAGGGGTCTGTCTCTTGCCCTACGTGGATGGAGGGAGGGGGCTGTTTTAGGAACCAACAAAAGATAGCCTTAACCTCTAAAGATGCCATTCGGGATGACTGACGATGACTGAAAACAGAATAGTTCCTTTCTAAAACTTTAAAATGGGCTATCTCACACTATGTATTAAGTATATGCCTTGCCTTTCCAAAATAGCATCTTTTTTTGAAGATACATTACTTCTTACAAATTCAAATCTCTATAGTTTAGCTAAAGAATAATGACAAAGTTTTGCCTATTGTGTTCACATTTACATATTTAATTCCCAGCTGATGTGGAGTCTTTTATAAACATTTAAATGAATGTTAATATATAACAAAGTTGTTTCATGTTGCCTTCAGCATTGCCTGTACCTTACCTCACAACCATTTTACATTCTGTTTTCAGTCTCAGAATAAACAGGTTGTATTCCCGCTATGTTGCTGGGGATTTGATTTGCCAACCACTGCGCAGGTGCTGATGGCTGGAATTTGGTGTTTGCCAATGACAGGCATAATAAAATGTACAGATTTCTATATTGGTGCATTATGGTACAAAAATAACGGTTATCTGTCTTTCTAGTTTCCAAACACGGTGAGAAGCCCAGATAGTTCTCAAATGTCACAGCTTCCGTGAATCCCCCTCTTTTTTGATCGTGTTAATTGAAACGGCCAGCATTTGCTGAGCATTTCCTCCCCCCCTTTGTTTCTGACTGTCGTCCCCTGAAATAGGGGGAATCTAAGATGCCCCTAATGACAAGAAGTACCCAACTTCACTGACATTTAACTGCAAAAGAAAGGTGTGCATCCTAGAACTGGTAAAGTACACTATTGGGGGCGGGATTCTGCCAGACTGACATTTGTGACAAATGTCCACCACATCCTACATGGCAGATGATATCCCAAGACCCGTGTCATCTGTTTTGGTGTGCGTGAGCTGTGGAAAAGCACGGGCCACCTTTTTCAGGCTTTCTTTCAGCGTGGGTTCCACATTTCACCTGGCTTCCACCAAGCCTATGCACCCACAGGCTGTACTTTGCCAACCCCCTCTCCAGATTGCTACTCGGGAGAGAGAAACCTCCCATCCTGTTTGAGCCACTAAAATGGAAGATCCTTTGTTAGAGCGGTCTGACTGATACGGCATATATATGGCTATGTAGTTCATGACTTAACCGGATACGTTCTAGAAGAGGGTTTCTGCAGACAGGGAGTGGTTACGAGGACTTGCATGCAGTTCACACCCCAGGAAGATAGATTTATGTATTTCCTCAAACAAGTTTAGGGTACACGGCAGCAAATCATCTTGTTCTTTAAAATATAAGAAGGCGGTGATAATATTCAGCATATGGAATCATGTAGTGTATTAAGGAAGGCATTTTTTTTTCCTAACGTGAACAAGGATGCCTGTAGGGCAGTAAAAGCCAGCCCAGCTGGTTCACTCTTCAGGCTCCGCTGCCTAAGGCTAACCTGTTCATTATTAGGTAAGGTCAGTTTAAAAATGATAAATTTCTTCCCTTAAAAATATTGGTTGTTCAGAACACCCTGGCTCCATGTAATTTTTCGTAAAAAATTCGAAATTTGAAGCACCACAGTATTTTCTGTCACATATGCCTCAAATAAAACTGATAATAAATCAGCCATTTAAATAGAAGGATTTGGACAAGATGGCATATTAACAGTTTCTCTTGGACTTATAACTCATTATTCTATGAATGATTGAACTTTCTGATAAGAATTTTGGTAATGGAGGATTCCTTATGTCGTCTGTGGGCTCCGGGTGGGCGGCGCACAGCCCTGAGCGAGGCCCTGGCGGTGCCGCCTTCCCGTCTCCACTGAGCGTGGCCAGCGAGCACTCGGGCAGCTGCAAGTGCCCACACCTGGTGTGGCAAGGCAGTGAGTGAAATCGGGGTGTAAACTTTTAGAGGATCCTAAGTCTTGATCTAGTAGATATTTTGGATTTCTTAGCACCTTTAAACAATTTTCTACGTTAGGGGCATTCCCGTTTCTGAATTACACCTCTGGCTGTAGATGCCAGTTTCTCATTTGCCACACCTCGTCTTGGGGCCAGGCTGGCAGGGAACAGATTTGGCCCATTAGAACCACCGGCAATAGACTTGGAACCTGGTGACATAGATATGTTGGCACTCTCACTGAACCTCTGTGCTGGGGGTCGTGGGAGCTAATGCCATTTTCCACGGATGCAGGGGGAGAAGTTTGAGTGTCATCATCGGGGCGTAGGCGGTGGAGCCTGTGCCTAGGGCAGGAAGAAGCAACTGGTTGTGAAACGCGACTGGACATTGTTCCTGGTTTCATAACTGTCAAACCTCATTTTCTGGCCCCTCTGGAAATATTACCTGATAATCTCTAGAAAATTTCTTGTCTGTTTGAACTGGAAGAGTTGGCTGCAGTTATTTGCAGCTAAGAACCACTGCTTATAAGCTGGATCGAAGCCCAAGACAAATGAGGACGATCTCTTGGACCCTGAGTTTCAGCAACAGAGAACAAACAACCAGAGACAGGTTTCTTTTTCTGATGTGTTTACATTAAACATTCCCCTGGATTAAAGTGGTTTTATCTATTTCACATTCCTAAGAGAGGCTCACAGAAAAATCTCCAGGAGGGGTTTGAAATTCCAGGTAATAAACATTTTCCCGTTTCATAGATCATTAAGGTGTCCTGTCTGTTTTCCTTTAACAAGGCATGTCAAGATCACCGTATCCTTACTACATGACTAACTGCTAGGACTGAGGATAAACGCATCTGCAATACTGAGCCTAAAGAGCGTTAGTTTAGTCTCATTGCTTCCTTGCTCTATCTGATGTGCAGTTTTCCGTAAACGGATCAGAAAAATCTTGTCCCTTTGTATGCCAAATAAGCCAAAGGTTGCAGCTTGATTTCTCCTTGAGCCCCTCATTTCTGCCTTAGGGAGAGTCCTTTGCAGGCTGAGAACCATGCCTTTGCTGATTCAAGAGGTCTGGTAGTTCCTTGCAGGGGCTGGCTGTAGGGCGGGGGTGAGAAATGATCAATGGACCCATCATTGTGTGAGCGATGACACCTTGGCAGCTCGTTTGAATAATTAAAGATTCCCACCATCAGGTAGGAAAAAAAGGAGTAGCTAGAAATGATCACACATGGCATGTGATAGGGAGTAAGGGGCGCATGAAACTATTTGGCTGAGCTCTCTTAGTGTTCTGAAAAGTTTGCCTTATTACAATGAAAAAGGGTTAAACCACAACCTGACTTAGAGAGGAGAGTTACTCTCGAGTTGGACTGAGTCTAAGACACAGTGTCGTTTTCTCGAGTTAATTCAGGGGTTCATGCTGCTCTGTCATAGTCCATGCAGTTCAGGGAACCCCCGGGAACTGTTTTGGGTTAGTCTGCGTCAGGGCTTCCCCCTGTCAGCAGGGCATAGTCAGGATTCCCAGGGCACAGATCACCTGCCCACACCCCTAGACTTTCGGATTCACAGTATTTTGCATTCTTAACACATTCACAGATGATACTGATGCTGCTGGTGAAGGGCCCATGCTTTGAGGAGCACAGGTCTGAGTTGTTTCCATTACCCTTCACCGTGTGGTCCAGGCATCTGGTTTAGACTAAGTCAAAACCAGGCATTCCCCTGGCAGTGACCGCTAGTCTAGTTAAGGACTTCTGACCTGGTCCTGGGTCTGTTGAAGGGGAGGGTTACGATTACATCAAGACTGGAGAAGCTCGCTCACACTCCGGAAAGATTTAGTAAGCCGGTAGCTGCAGGTGCTGCTGGAAGGCCGTCTAGGGCCACGAAGGAACCCAGTTTGGGGGTAATTACAGTGACATGAATGTCAGAACAGGCTGACCTCAGGCACACCAAAATCTGCCCTCCACAATTCTGTGAGATAATACTATTATGGATAAACATGTCTGAGCTGGGGTTTCTTTTCCTGTTCTTGCAAATACCCCACCTGAAATAATGTTACCCAGGACAGAGGCGTCTGCAGTTAAATGAGAGGCAGTTTGAAGGAATTTCAGGTGTGGGTCAAGCTAAAAACTGTCTTGAAAGTACAGTTGACCTTTGAATAACACGGCTTTGAAATGTGTGGGGCCATGTATACTGGAATTTTCTCCCAATGAATACAGTCGACTCCTCCTGTCCATGGCTTCACCTCCTGGTATTCAGCCAAGCACAGAGTGAGAACTATTTTTGCATACCTAACGTTGGGTTCCCAGCCACTAATCCAAAATGTTCCTTTCAGTCCACGTTGGATCTGTAGATGCGAAAAGGCTGACTGCAGAGTCGACGTATGTGCAGATTTTCCGGGGAGTGGCAGTGGGTGCCCCTAAGCTCTGTGTTATTTAAAAGTCCATTGTACTATCGTTGAGAAAGTCTTGGACTGGCTTTGATCTATGTTTATCTCAGGTAAACAAAAAAGTGAAGGTTTTTCTCACTCTTTGTCTGAGAGGTGATGCTTGAGTTTCAGTTTAGAGAAGTAGCAGCAGGGAATAAAAATAAGAAGGCAGGGGGAAAAGGAGAATTCCACAGGGTCATGAATGATGGATCAGGAGCCAGATCAAAACAGTTAAGGACCTTAAACTCTGGCCCACCGTGGTGAGACCAACAAAAGCTTCTCAATATGGCAAATCCCTTTAGTAGTGCTGTGCAAATGCATTGAAGGAGGCATGTTGGACACGGAAAAACTCCTGGGGGGCTGTGGAAATAACCCAGGGGAGAGATTTCAAGGAACTGAAGCAGGGCGTCAGCCTTGAAAATAAAAGAGCCGCTGAAGGATGTGAGAGATAAAGGCCTCTCTAAAGAACCCTTGGGACACTGGGGTAAGGGAGATGAGCCATCGCATGGATCCAGGCGGGTCAGTTGGATGGATGTGGTGCCAGGGCAGGAAGGAGAGAGAAGTCAAAGCCCAGAAGTGGTCCCTGACCCCTCCGCCCCCCTCACCAGCCACGTCCGCTCTCGCACCACATCCCTCCCATGTTTGTAGCCTCCCTCCATCTCTCGGGCTGCTACCCACCACCATCTCTCTGACCCAGGCTCCTGCCATATCCTATTCTTTGGTTTCCTCTCTTCTCCTCTGATCACCTCTCCCGACTGTTCTACACAGTGATGTTTTCCAAATAAAATTTTATTTCAGTCACCTGCTGCTTAGAACAATTCAGAGGAGTTTGCTGGTTCTTTGGACGGAGACCAGAGTGTTGGGGCGCTCTGTGACCAGGCCTCTGTACCCTGGCCCAAGTTCCCTTTTCAGCAAACCTTTGCACAGGGTGGGTTTGCTCAGTTAATTCCAGTCCATCCAACAGATTTTATTTCACACTTGAATTCCTTAGGAAGTCAGGATTGGTGAATGCAGAACACGTTCCTTTAACAACGAAGAGTTGGGTCCCCTTTCTTCATGTAACTTATGTGAGTTTTGACTACGTATGTGTGCTTATTTGCTTTGGGTGCCTTCCCAGTTGACTGCTGACTTCCTGAGATGTCCGTCTGATTGTTTCTCCCTGTGCCCCCATCTCTAATGTAGTGCCTGCCACATGATAGGAGCTTGGGAAATATTTATTAGATCAAAGAACGGGTTCATTTGGGAGCGAGATCTTGAGTTTTCTTCTGGATGTCAGAGACTGATATGCTTGCAGGAAACCCGAAGGAGTAACCAGCAGAGAGTTTTACAAGAGGGCAGGTTTAAAGCATGAAAGTGAAGAAAAAGGTTGATAATACTTGGTTGAATATTTGAACCTGGGCTCCATAGTTTGCTATCAGATGAGCAGCGACCAATGTTCGCCTAACCTGCCAATGACACTGTTTGTATTGAAGTGATGAAAACGTCAAAATTCCTTGATTACAAAGAAGCATGCTAATAAAATTGGCAGACATTTCATACGTCAGAAATTTAAAGGGAAAGTTTAAACACTGTACAGTCACTGAAGTCTTTAAAATATAAGGAAAAGGTCATGTTTTCAAAGAATTACAAAAATAATTTCAAAATGTGATAAACTGAGCAGTAAAGAAGGAAAAAGATAACTTTATCCCCTGAGTAGAAGTTATTAGTACCGTGATGCGAATGCCTCCAAATACATTCACTTCTTTATGCGGTTACGTTGGAATACGGTTTCGAGAAGAGTCGCTGAGATGGGGAGGGAGTCCAAAATCAAGAAGTGAGCATCACAGGAGGATAAAACTCTAAGGAAAAGGACGTTTTCCTCTTCATTTACATAATATACACAAGACATGAATAAGTCAGGGAAGAGATGTTGTTTTAATATTAGTGACAATGGATACAAAAGGGCTGTCAATATTTGGAATCTTTAGAAGTTACTTTATGGAGAAAATGCTTTCTTTGCCAAATCCATTGCTTGCACAAACCCATGGGGCACTGAGTACAGTTGGCACCGGGGTGAGGGCGCACTGCAGTCAGTTACCAAACACGGTCCTGGGTGTGGTAACCATCGGCAGCACTTAAGCTTCAGGGGTTTTAGCGACGTTTCTTCAACTCAGTAAAGGCCATTTTAACAGTGCTGGTAATATATTTCAGAGTAATCTCTTCAATAACAGTTTATTTGTCAGCTTTCCAATGGCAACTCAAAAGAGATGCCACTCTCACAGATGAATTGTGTATTATTTATTAGTATCCAAATCCACCTGAATGCTCACCAGCAGGCAGAACTAATCTACTCTTCCCACTCACACCCGCTTCAAGTGCAAAAAAAAGAAGGATACATTTTCCTATTCATGGTCCCAACATTGTAAAGGACATTACTCTCCCCTGGTGGACACACTAAAAACTGTTTGTACATAAAGTAATTTCCTACATTAGGAAGTGAAATGGGGTAATGATGAAATAGTACAGAAAATAGAACTATTGTGTGGAAGTCCAATCACATTCTGTATATTCAGTTTGAACTTCTTAAAAACTTTCGTGATTGTATCTTTTGCTATACATTGGGGATAGAAGATAGATTAGAAAAAGAAATAAGACAATATAGAAAGTTAAATGGTAGATCTGTAAGGACTGAAAGATTAAAAATTAACAAGTAGGTAACTTTTTAAAATCAACATGTAATTTTCACAACACAGATGCATGTAATTCTGCCTGAAAGTAAACATGCATACAAGGTATATGTCCATTTCTACTAAATACTTTGAAAGTGACATTTATCCGTCAAATTCAACACAATTACTGTGTTTCGAGGGTCTCAGCTAATTTAATAATAGAACCGTTCCTGTTATAATACCACATATGTATTTAAAAGCCAGTGGTGAGAAAGAGGTAATAATCTGAATAATTTTTAAATATGCAGCTCCACAGTGTGAAGTATGCTGCCATTGTTGTGTGGCAGATCTCTCATTCTTTGTCTTGCAAAACTGTAACTTCATACCTGCTAAAAAACACGTCTCATTTCTCCCCCCTCCCCACCCCTGGCAACTCCCCGTTCTACTCACCGTTTGCATGATTTCCAGCATATTAGATATCTCACGTAAGTGAGAGGGTATAGTACAGTATTTGCCTGTTTGTAACTAGCTTATTTCACGTGGCCCATGTTCATCAGTGGAGAAATGAGAACCAATGGTCAAAGCAGAAATTGTGCACAGATTAGGCATTTTCACTCACTCATTCACTCATTCATTCATCCAACAGTCATTTGTCCTAGAGATATAAAAATGATTCAAACACAATTCTCTAATTCTTACAGAAGTTGTAATGTATCAGAGGGAAATATTTAAAAAATACAGTATGACATTATAGGTACTGTGGCCGATTCTATCTAGAATGAGAAAGGTCAGAAAAATGCTTTATAGAAAAGGGGACCTTGAGAGTTCGGAAACATTGCGTTAGTCCTGCGGTAAGGGGTAGGGATGGGGAAAGGCAGTTCAAGCAGGGCCTTCCGCCAAAGCCGAGAGGGTTGACACGGTGAGGTGTTTTCAGAGGGACTCTGACGTGTTGGACACAGTTGCAGTGCAGCTTTTGCATATTATGCTAGGAAACAAGAACTTCACCGGATCCCAAAGAAAGGGGAACAAAAGGTGTTATGCCAGGGAATAATAGCATCTAGCTGGTGTCGAGAGATATAACTGAAAGTAAAAATTAATTTTCACGGCATCGGTTATACAAAAGAAACACTGCTCTCAAATTTTCAAGTTTACTTAGAGAGTTCACTCCTTCATGAAAAGTGCCTCGTGCTGAAATCCCAATTCCGCGTGGGTGGTGTCTGAGAGTCTGCGTTAAACACAACAATAAGAACGAACAACAAACTCTCCCGATAATTCTGAGGGGCAATTTGGCGTGTGCCAGTTTGAAAATAGTTCCCGGAGTTCAGAGAAGGAGTCCAGCTGGAGTCACTGGGGAGGACTGCTTCTGTGAAAGGGGTTCTTCTACTCTTTTCTCTGTGTCTCAACAGGCGGGGGAAGAAGGCCCTGGGGTTCTCCTATCCATTGTCCATTTTTATTCAACAGGAAAGAGAGCATGAAAAAATTGGGAAGAAATTAAGACGTAACTTGCAAATTTGCTGTTTGTACAGAAGCCCCATTTTTGTAGATTCATGAATCGGAGTTCTCCGTAGACTCCCGTAGTGTACTGATTTTACTTTATGAATACAAAGGTTTGCTTTGTTCTAAAGTGATCTTTAGGAATTTTGTCTAAGACCATTAACCTGGGAGATTTTAGTCTCTTGGGGACATTGTCCTTGAAACCATTTGGTGATGAATTGTAGGTGCCTGAGGTATTTTGAGGCTAAACAATTAGGGAGGGGTTAGAGGAAGTGGGATGACACAGTCATTGGGATCCCACGACCTCTCTCTCTTCAATTGCTGACACTATTATAGACATCCCCCACATTATCTCCCTTTGATCCTCTCCACCCAGCACCTCCCCCACCACCTTCACCAGGTGGTTGTTTGTGTCTGTGGGCTATGCATATATATGTTTGACTAATCTCTTCCAGTCCCCCACCCCCACCCCCTCGGGAACAGACTGACCCCACCCATGATCTTTTAACATGCAGGTTTCTCAAGTTAGCTTTCTCTCGATAATTTTGCAGATTGCTCGTAACCTGCAGATATTGTGCATTCTCAGAAACATTTTTTAGTGTTTCCACCAGGGGAGAGTAATGTCCTTTATAATGTTGGTGCTGTGCATAGGAAAATGTATCCTTCCTTTTTTGGACTTGAAGTGGGTGTGCGGGGGAAGAACTGATTAATTCTGCCCGCCTGTGGACATTAGGGTGAATTTGAAGCTGAATTCCAGCCGATGACAGAGTTGGGAAGGTTAACTATCATCTGTAGAGCTACTGCAGCTTTCAGACCAGAGTGACCACTCGATTAAATCAGTTGCTGCAGTTGGTTACACCAAGACTGACAATTCATAATTCTTCATTCTCCTGCCTAGCAGCCTTCGGAAGTTTGAGGACTTGGACATGGCAAGAATTAAGTGTCCCATGAAACCACAGTTCTGTGAAACAAAATATCGAAAAACAGTGAACAAGGGAGAATTGCTTCTGAAGAACTCAGACGTAATGAGTTCAGGCTGTCTTGTCACTAATTCCACTTTAGCTTGTCAGAAGGGGTCTGGCTGCTGGAAGAATAACACTGTGTTTGCACTGGGGTAAGTTTAATGGGCTTGGCCTTTAGCAAGACAGAGGGGCCATCAGGGTGTCACAGTGGAAAGAGGAGCAGACTCATACTCAGGGGAAGACATTTGAATTCTGGTACTGCCCTGGGAAGGACTGTAATGGGAGTGGGTTAGAACCCTGCAGTCTGGGTCTTTCCCTGGCTCTGTCACTAGTTCTGTGTCATCCTAACTAAGTCACTCAGCCTCCGGGTCTTCACAGTCCACATCTGTAAAATGAGTCGGTGGGTCCAGGCGAGCTTTGCTATTCATCACAACTATAAAATTCTGTATCTATGAAAATACAAATCCATTCGCACTGTAAGATTTAGCTACCATCCACACAGCTCAGAGTAGTTCTGTGGAAGAAGAGGTTTTCAGCATGACGGGGGGGGGGGGGGGGGGGCTTTTTACCAACTTTGTCCAGCAGCATAGAATTTGGACTTAGTTATATCAGAGAAGGAGGCTTATGACTGTATTCAACGGGCAGAGAGCTGGGAGAAATATGTCGTATGAAGTTTCATCTGAAAGGCATTAGTACTTTTCTTTCCATCCCATTACTTCACAAATGAGGAAGAGGAGACTTACCAAGATTCTGCAAGATTCATTCACTCAGATTCTGTTCTGGGTGGAGATACAGAAGCAAACAAACCAAAGTCTCTGTCCTCTTGAGCTTAAGTTTCAGAACCAACTGTACAGTATTGCAGATGGCGATAAGTGGGAGAATGGAAGTACTGTAAAGGGGGAAGGGCGTGCCGGGGTTCCATTTCATTTAGGTTCTCTAAGAAGGCCTCTCGGTGAGAAGACATTTGAGCAGAGCCCTGGGGTAGATGTTGTTTCAGATAGAGAGAACAGTGAGTGCAAAGGCTTGGAGGCAACCCAGGACTAATGGGCAGAACCAGGATTTGCCCGTTCCTTGATCCATGCACCCATTCAATAAACAGTGCCGACTCTGTGCTGGGTATGCACTGTTCCAGCTCCAGGATTGGAGCCTGATTTAAATTCAAAGCATTTGTTATCATCCACTTGACAGGCTGCTACCTCAGTGCAATGCCCTGCTGCTGAGCACTTTATAGGCATCTCATTGAAACTAGTCTTCAGAAAACAATCCCACGCGATTATTTCATAAGGAATAAAAATCAACGGTACTAGGAAATGAAGAGAAATGAAACGGTATTATTTATTCCTGTCCTTTTTAAATTGAATGGAAAAGACACACTCCTTTGTCTCGTGAATGACTGCTATAAGTTACAAAGGGACTCCACTGATATTTATTTAATTTATGTGAACATTTATTGAGTGTTTCCTTTGTGTCTGGTGTAGTGTTAGAAAGATGAATAAAGGATGGACTCACAGAGAGAATTATAACAGTGGTAATAAATCTGAGCATTAGGGTGAACTCAGAAGATGAGCAAAGTACCATTCTTCAAAGTCAGGAAGAGCTTTATAAATCAAGAAAGACTTGGGTGCGAAATTCCAGGTATTGTGCCCTATGTGGAGTAGATATTTTAAAGGGTTTGTTGGGGTGGGGTTGGGGGGTAACTTACAGACAGAGACTTAGAAAAGCACATGCAATAGCCTGTTCTCTTACTGACCCACAGTTCAGGTCAATGCTAGGGTGCACATGTGAAAGCCAACATTCCAGGTGAAAGGGGTTCCAACCCCATAACTCTACACACCTATGTATAGGGTCAGAAGCATAGAGGGCATACTTCTGACTATATACCAATGGGAGGGAAAAAGACATTGTTATTAAGAGAGAGTCTCCAAAGCTTGGTAACTTGTATGGACCAAAATTTTGTGCTGACTCAGACCTGTTGAGCCAGCTCTCTGCTAGTCCACCCAAAAGGGAGGAAGTGAGCCCACAGGCCCACCAAGATCTGTCTCCTCTGTGTCTGTCTGAGGGCAATCCTTTATAAAAGGGAAAGCTGTGTGGAACTGGAGGGAAAGCCAAGATCACAGCGTGTCTGGAGAGCTGCAGGTATCTTGTAATGATGAAAATGTACAGTGTGAGGCCAGTCCGATCGGGATGGGCATTAGAAGGTGATGGGGCATTAGGAAGGGAAGGACTCTAGAAAGATCTCCCAGCAGAAGCATGTCCAGACAGCTTTGTATGCCATGTTAGGGTATTCGAAGTTACCTTTTAGGCCAGTGGATCCAGTCCTATAGCCCATGCGAAGCAAAGGAGCTGGGCAGATGGTGGTTAAATGGAGCTCAGGACATTCTCGGTCGGTACTCAACTCTGCATTGTTGCTTCGTGGAAAGTTGAGCCCAGTGCTAACCAGAGCTTTGGATCTTCAAGCAGAGCCATAAATCTGGATTCGTACACAAAATATTTCAATTTAAATGTTGGACACAAATTCAAATATATGTAACAAATATATAGACTAAACTAAACATACAGGCCGGTCTTTGATTTCTGATCCCTGTGGGAAGTGGAGGGGGCCACGTGAGATCTCAATTGAATAGCCAATGGGATCAATTTTGCTTTTTAGAAGGATTATTCTAGAAACAATGAGCAGAATGGAAGGAAATTAAGATAGAATCAAGAAGAGTAATTATGAGGTTCTTGAATAACAATTGAGGAGCTGAACTTAATGCAAAGGTAGCAGGAATAAAGCTGAGGGACATTTAGGAGAAGAATGGCAAGATTTGGTGACCAATAAGATACAGAGACAATAGAAAAAGGAGTTTAGGGTGCCTTACAGATTTCTAATGGGGATGGCTAAGTAAATGATCCTCAGTCACTGAAATAAAAAAAATGAGGGGCCAACACTGGTTTACCAAGAAATACCAAGAGTTCTTGCATGTATTGAGTTTAAGGTATCTGTGGGACATCTAAATGAAAACATCACAGCCAGTTTGTTTAATTCTGAGGCTCAGGAAGAAACCGGATTGACATCACACACTTGGGAGTCGTCAGTGAATGGCTGCTGTGCCTTCTTTCAGCAAATGTAAATATTTGCCTCGAGGGGATGCAGAGTTTTCCACACCAAAATATGCCATTTGGGGATATTGATTATTTTAAGCTGGTTATTTTTAAGAAATAAAAGACTCAAGCATACTTGAACAACAATTTTTTAAAAAGACTCAAGTGGAGACTTTGACCTCCCTCTTTATCGGCCTAAAAAAATTCAGATTAAAAAAACAAAACAAAACTGGCTCCAGGAAAGGAGACCAACTTAGCATAACATGAACTAAGTGTGGCAAATGGGGAGTAATTCAGCAAAGTCTGTGGTTGTACATCCCTCTGTGCCCCATTGTTCCTAGGGGACTAGGCAGAAATTTGTTTACCAGGTGGTTGCTTTTTCTTATCTGCCTGTGAATTGTCTCCTTTCCCTCTGATGTCCCAGACCCCTGCCTCTTCATCTTAGTCCAGAATGGCGTAGAAGTATAACTGTCTTTGGGTTTCATATTCTTATGGAACCCTGAACATATATATGACATAAATTAGATCCCTTTCTCCCATTAAATCTGTCTCATGTCAATTTGATTATTAGACCAGCTAGAAGAACTTCGAAGGGTGGTGGAGAAGTTATTATTTTTTCCCTAGACTTTAACATGGCAGGCCTTGTGCTGGGTGCCATAGGCACCAATGACTCAGGGAGGTTTCAGTAGAGTGAAGCAAGCAGACAGTGAAGCAGAAGGCATGTGAATACAGTAAATATGCATTGCAATAAGTGCAATGGAGGAAACGTGGTTCATATGAAGACCAAACACGAAATGGAAGAGTGGTAGAAGGCACACCGGTCACCCTAAGGCTGTAGCTAGGAAGAAGCTGAGGTGGAAGAAGCAACTTACTTTGTCCAGAGCAACTGGAACCTTGGTGGTGAGTGAGAGGAGAATGAACACAGAGCCTGAGGGGCACCCCCATGTACTGGACTAGTGGAAGAAGGAGCAGAACTCTGAACGCTGGGGAGACCGAGAGCTCAGTCCTTGGACCTCTTCCCTGTTCTATGGTCCTTCACGCCCTTTGTGATCATCCAGTGTCATAGCCTGAAACAGCATCTTCTGACCCTCAAATGTGTATCTGTAGCTCAGACTGCTGCCTTTTTTTCAGATCCATATACCCAACTGCCTATTTTGTATATCCATGCATTTTATATATCATCCAGCCCAAAGCAAGTTTTCGACACTCCGCCATCCTCTCTCGGTTAACCCTGCTTCACCTGCAGTCTTCCCTGTCTCAGCAAGAGGCAAGTCCGTTCATTCTTCCAGTTGCTTAGGCCAAAGAGGAGTAAGTCCTGTCTGCCCTATCAAAAAACGTCCAGGATCAACCTTGATGTTACTTATTACCTTGCTGCCACAAAGTGGTCCTTGATCAGAACCACTAACATTCCTCATCCGGAGTGCCGCAGTGGCCCCCTACTGGCGTTCTTGCTTCAATCCATGAACTCCTCCTTCATTCTATTCCACAGAGCAGCCAGAGGTGTCCTGTGAAAACACGTCTTCTTACTGTCACTTCTCTGCTAAAGCCACTCAGTGGGTTGTTACCTCACCTCTCAGAGTAAAAGCCAAGCTTCTTCCAATGGCTGTTACAAGGCCCTATACATTCTGTCTCCAGTGGTTTATCCTTGGTCCATTCCTACTTCTTCCCTTCCCATGTTCACTTGGCACTAGCTACATTAGTCTCCTTGGAGTTCTTATGCTGTGTCCTGCATGTTCCTGCCTCATGGCCTTTGAAATCACTGTTCCTCTACCTGGATTGATCCTTCTCCAGAAATCCACATGGCTTACCCCCTTATTTTCTTCAGGTTTTTAGTCAATATCCAATCCCACCTTTTCCTGGCTACTTTCTCTAAAACTACAAGCCTAAACATTTAACATTCGCTATTTCACCTTCCCTGCTTTATTTTTCTTCTTCTTCGCAGTTATCATTTTCTAGTATATAAAATACTTTACTTATTTTTCTGTGTCCCATTCTGTGACTTATTTTTCTGTAGATTCCATGATATCAATGATCGATTGTTTCATTTAACTATTGTGTCCACAGAGCCTATAAGAGTGGTTGGCACATAATAGACCCCCAATAATTCTTCTTCTTTTTATTTTTTAAAAGAATCTATTTATTTATTTTTAGAGAAAGGGCAAGGGAGGGAGAAAGAGAGGGAGAAAAACATTGATGTGTAAGAGATACACCAATCAGTTTCCTCTTGCATGACCCAGTCAACCAGAAACCGGGCCCACAACCCAGGCATGTGCCCTGAGAATCAAATTGGTGACCTTTTAGGTTGCATGCTGGTACTCAATCTACTGAGCCACATCAGCTACAGCCCCAATAATTATTTTATTTTTTAAAAGATTTTATTTACTTATTTATCTTTAGAGGGGAAGGAGAAGGAGAGAAACATCAATGTATGGTTGTCTTTCATGTGTCCCCTGCTGGGAGTAGGCCTGCAGGGAACCGGCCTGCAACCCAGGCATGTGTCCTGACTGGGAATCGAACCGCAATTCTCTGGTTCGCAGGCCTGCGCTCAATGCACTGAGCTACACCAGCCAGGCCCCAATAATTATTTTTCAAACAAATGATCATAGGCTTAGTAGACCTGCAGAACAGAAACCACATCAAGGAAAATTCAATTTCAAGGAAAGAGTGGCTAATAATCTCAAATGAACAGACATGTCAAGTAAAACAAGGGCGATTTTGTATAGGGCCAGCAAGATGCTACAAGCTAACTTAGCAAAGGGGAAAGGGTGGAGGTTGTTATAGTACTATAATGAACTGGATCAAGAAGAGAGGTGCGGGACTAAAGATCAGTCATGCAGATCTTGCTTGTGAATCACGCTGGTAAATTAGGGCAGTAACAGGAGACTTGCTGAGAAGAACAAGAGGACATGAGAATCTTGAGGACCTAATGTTTCTTACTTTTACAAGATTTCCAAAATGGACATTTTTTTTGGTCAAAAACTGCTGAACACTCAGAGCAGTTTGGGCAAGTGTGCTCATAAATCACTCACTATGAAATGGGCAAACACATTGAAGGAGTCTTCAAAAAAAGTTCACTGAAGCCTAACGCAGCTTCTCACAACACTGCCAGCTGGTGCGCTGATGCAGATGGGTTCCTAGGACACTCACCTAGCGGCAGAAGCCTTTACTAAAAGGGGCACACCTTCCAGAAGATAATTCTACTTTTGGGTCCCCCCTTGTATGCTGACCAGACATGTACTACCATTCTTATTTTCATTCCTCTCGTTCCTTTTTTATTCTATAATAATTATTCAGATTTTTTTCTTTAACACTACTTTTCAACAAATTATGTGAGTTGATGTGATTTCCTTTGACATGTTCTGTTTGGGTTTCTTTGAAGCTTTTGCACCTGCAGGCTTCTAATTTTTATCAAATTTGGAAATATCCCATTATTCTTCTTCAAATATTTTTCTGTTTCTTCACTCTTTCTGGAATTTTAATTCCTTTTATATTTGACCGCTTATACTGTCTGATAGTTCATGGAACCTCCTTTTTTTTCAGTGTTTTCCCCTCTGTGCTTTGTTTTGGACAGTTCCTACTGATATGACTTCAAGTTTACTAATTTTTCCAGCTGCATTGCCTAATGTGCTGTTAATCTTTTCCAGCGCATTTTTCATTTCAGATAGTTCCCCACATCTAGAAATGAGCTTTGGGTCCATTGTATGGCTTTCATTTCTCTTCTTACTACACTTATGTTTTCCTTTACCTTTTTGAAAACATGGATCCTGTTCATGTTTTCATGAATGTCCTTTTGACATCCTCTGATAATTTTTTATAATTCCTAAAATTTTGAGATATGTTTCTATTAATTAATTCTCCCATTTATGGCCCATATTTTCCTGTCTTATAATCATTTAAAATCATATGTTGGATCTGGTGAGTTTTAAAGTATCGATCATTGTATTTTGTCATATTTTCTTAGATATAGCACTGGAATTTTTTTCTGGCTTCAATTTAAGTTCATTAGAACCAGTTAGATTTTTTAAAGCTTTGTCAGGGTAGATTCAGGGAAGCCTTTCCTTCAGGTGCAGTTTAGCCCCATTACTAAAGCTGTATTACTTTTAGAATTATGCCCAGTATCTGATTCTGTGTGGGCTCCAAGAAACATGCTGACAACCAAGGAGCAGATGTGCTCCTTTTCCCTGGTTCTTTTCCTGGCTTCAGGTAGTTTCTGCTCATGCACACACAGGTCAGACAAAGACGTGAGGAACTTCTGCAGATCTGCAGGTCTCTTTCTCTGCAGTTCCCGCCTCTCTGTCTCATTGGCCACAGATCCTAGCTATCCCGAGCTCTCTGAACTCTGGCCTCTCTTTCTTCAGCTCAAGAAGATCCCTGGGATCTGTGTGAGTTCTTCCCCTTTGTTCTGTGGCGTGTAAGCTGACTATGGACCGTAAACTGTTGCAAGTGGAGGGCTCACCTTGTTTGTGTCCCTGTTGTGAGGGCTCACTGCCCTGTGCTGCCTGTTTTACAGGCTGAAACTGTTTGTCACATACTCCGTTCATTTCCTGTTAGCTCTAGGTGGGAGTGTGTATGTGATCCCTGTTCTTGCTCAGTGGCCAGAGTAGCAGGTCTTCATTCACTCCTCTTAAAACTACTGAGGACCACAGAGATTCTGACACATTTACTTTACTGACTCACTTTCAGCCCCAACTTTTATTTCAAGTCATACCTATCAACTACTCAGTCAGAAATTGCTGCTGTTGTTTTTCTAAACTTCCAGAAATCCCTCAGTGCTTCGATACGACTGATGGGTGTAGCGGTTGTCTCCAAGTGAACCCTTACCCTGAACCAGAAACATTGAAAGCTGCCCAGGATATTTGTGTGACAATCGCAACTTTTCACCATTTTTTTTCTGTTAATCTAAAGAAGAGGCTACGGGTGCCAATAGATTTCCCTTTCAGAAATGTAATGATGAGCGTCCTCGTCCGGCGCTCCCAGGAAACATGCGCAGGCCCAGCCTGGGAAGCCCAGTGTAGCCCAGGGGGAGTCTCCTTCCCACTGAGACCAAACTGACGGCCCTGAAGGGGCCCCGAGGACTGCAAGAGCAAGGAAACAAACTGGGCTTAGAATTTTCATAAACCATGTTTTCCTTGTAACATTTTTGATTCAGCCTTGGTGTTCTCTTCGTGTTATTTTGTTTTAATTTCTGTATCTTATTTCTGGAGCACTTTGCACTATTGTGGTGACTCAAAGCAGAAAAGGGAAAAAGTGTTTTTTTTACAACTCTATTAAAAATAATACTTATCATGGGTTATAACTTTTTGAGATCACAATTTCATGATTTTATGAACAACATAATTGATTTTATATAAACTTATAATTTAAAATGAATTATAATTTTATTTATATATAAAATATTTGGGGGAACATTACAAAAAATTAAAAACTGTAACTGTATCTGTTTTCCCAATACTAAACAAAAAGCAATCTTTGAAATAAATAAGTAATTTTAATTATTAGGTAACAAAAATGTATCACATGTCAATTCTGTCTTTACATTACATAGGAAAAATATTTGTTCTGTAAGTTTTCTCGAAGAATACCAGAGTCATAAATCAGGTATCACATATTGGTTGTATTAATTTTATATCTACCTATTTTGGAAGCTGTATCTTTTACACATATTTATTAAGGGATCATTTATATACAATAACACTCAAGCATGTGAGTATACAATGCTGTGAGTTTTGACAAATGCATACGATTGTGTAACTGCAACAGCTATCGAGATGTAGACTAGACCCCAAATTCCTCTACACATCTTTGTAATTAACTCCTTCCACCGCTTCTGGCCATGGCAATCACTGATCTGTTTTTGTCCCTACAGAGGGTTGTTACCAGGATGTCCTATAAATGGAAGTATGTGGCATTTTGAGTCTTTTTCCTTTCATTCAGCATAATGTACTTGAACTTCATCCGTGTCGTTGCACGTAGTTCTTTCCTTATCAATGCTGAGTAATATTCCATGGACAGATATACTTTTGTTTATACGTTCTCAACTTTGTGTTATATTAATACAGGTAGTCTGGATTTATTTTTTAATTTATTTTTTATTAAAAAGTTTATTCTTGAGAGGGAGAGAGAGAGTGGGAAAGAGGAGAGAGAGAGAAAGGGAGAGCGAGAGAAACATCAATTTATTACCTCACTCACTTATGCACTCATTGGTTGTCTCTTGTATGTTCCCTTATTGGGGATCAAACCAGTAACCCTGGTGTATTGGGGTGACACTCTGACCATCTGAGCTACCCAGCCAGGGTTAATTTATATTTAAATTTTTTATTTACTTAAAAAAAGCAATTACAGTTAACATTCAATATTATATTAATTTTGGATATACAGCCCAGTAATTAGATATTCATAAAACTGATAAAGTGATCTTCCTGTTAAATCTGGTACCCACCTGCCACCACTGATGGTTATTGCAGTATTATTCACTATATTCCTGTACTTTACATTCCTGAGACTGTTTTGTAACTGCCAATTTTTGCTTCTTCATCCCTTCACATTTTTCACCCAACTTCCCACCTCCACCCTCTTGAAAATCATCAGTTTTTCCTCTGTACCTATAAATTTGTTCCTGTTTTGTTTGTTCATTCATGTGTTTTTTAGATTCCACATATAAGTG
Organism: Sturnira hondurensis; assembly: GCF_014824575.4. Classification (NCBI taxonomy): domain Eukaryota; kingdom Metazoa; phylum Chordata; class Mammalia; order Chiroptera; family Phyllostomidae; genus Sturnira; species Sturnira hondurensis. The sequence goes on from NW_028082566.1 coordinate 3,387,615, forward strand.
AAATTATATATTTGTCTTTTCCGTATGACTTATTTTACTTTGGTCTAGCTTTCTTTTGATTAGTGCTTACATAATTATGTCTATTTCCATCCATTTACTTTTCTCCTAAGTAGTTTATCTAAAATGGGTTTCTTGTAGACAGCATATCATTGGGTTTTGCTTTTTTATTTTATCTGACAACCTGTTATTTAATTAGCATGTTTAGATTATCTATATTCAATGGAGCTACTGATAATTGTGGGATTGACATTTACCATCCTGCTAAGAGCTATTTCTCAAAAGAGGAGCAGTTATCGGCAGAGGAAGGCAAAATGCTGCCTTAAAATCGCAAGGGCCCGGGCTGAGATTCACCTGTGGAGGCCTGCCCAGCAAACGCTCCAGACAGTGGCCCTGCCGATGGCTGCCACATCCAGGACCATTGGATCCGCTGGAGCATGTGGCCCAAGTGGCAGAGCGTCTTCTGTGAGAGCTTGGACCTGTGGCAGAGCCTTCTCCTGTTCTGGGCTCCACTCAAAACTCACCGCTGTCACCCAACCTGAGGAACGTGCTGACTCAAAAATCCGAAGAAACGCACCTAAGTATGGATTCTGTTTAACACAAAATCTACCAATTGAAATATTCATCTCCTACAAAAACACCTCAAAACACCCTCACAGAAACATCCAGAATAATATTTGGCCAAATATCCGGGTACCAGGGCCCAGCCAAGTGGGCACATAAAATGAACCATTATCTACAAAAATCTGATTGAGAAAAAGAAGGTTTAGGGAGTTCCTGAAGAGCAGACAGAAGCTGCATCAGACCGAGAGTGTGAGCATTATCACAGGCTGGGATGCGACAAGCAAACTGATATTCTGTGTAAAGCTGGGTGCTATTTATATACCTGAGAGGTTTAAGTTTAGCTCCTTTATTTATTTTATCTCTACGTAGTTTGCAAACAGTACAAACTGGTGCAGTATAGCCTGGATTTGCTTCAAAGATTAGCAGTGTCTGTGTTATAACCATTACTTACGACCATGGTCAGATTTCAGTGATGGCCTGGACCAAATATAGATGTGGAAGCCAACCTTGGTATGGAAGGTTGTACCATTATCAACCAGGGCAGGTGACTGAATGACTTTCCCACAGAGACTTCTTGAAACAGAGAATTCATGAGTACTCCTTACCCCAGTACCAGCCTCTAAATGACATTCCACAACTATTGTATGGGTAGCAATTTATTTTTTAACTGAATTTTTATTTTCTTTTATTATTCTTATCTCGATGAAAGGACAACCCCCCTTAATACATAATTTTCTCTATATCAATACCTTACAGAAAGAATATATACATTAAATAAATATTTGTTGGCTAATAAAATATATGATAGCTAATATCCTACATTATTAAAAATATGGTAGCTAATATATGGTAGCTATTTAAAATGGGTCTGTTAATATTTTATTGTATATATGAGGCATTTATGTGGATATTTTATCTCATATTACTAAATATAATATCTAAAAGTTACCATATTACTGACATCACTGATATTAACAGGAAGGATGGTATTTTAAAATGGGGCACTATAACTTTGGACATGACGAATCTCGTGGTGCACTCTTTGGGAAAGAACATGAGTTTATTTAATCTTTCTATCTACAAAGATGGGATCAGAGTGCCTTGTATATTACAGATATTCAATAGATGTGTATTAATAAGCATATGGCTATCGTCAGATATTCATTTTTAGGAGTACTAAGTAATAACGGACAAATAATCGAGATGCAAGATGTGAAAATTCCATTTTGAGGTTGAAAGGCAATGATTATAGGAAAGTGTGATCATAGATACTATCTCTCATGAGGATGCACAAGAGTTCACACCTTCTCTTGTCGTCTTGGGATGAGATAGGAAAACTGGCGACATCTTCAACCGAAGCCATTTGTTCTCCTGAGGTATCTGGGCGGGAGAGAAAACCCAGAACTTCATTCGCGTTTGAGCTGAATAGAAGCTGAGGAGCCAACGCAGTGGTGAGGGCGGGGTGCTGGAGAAGACCTGGACTGCATGGCACCTAGAACACACAGTGCATTGCTGTTAGAATTGAATTTCCACCTCCTTCGTTCACCAGGCCAATTATTTCTGCAGTGAGGTCAGGGTGGTACCCGAGGACGCCCGTCCGCTTTCCCCAGTGGCGCGGCTTCCTTCTGCACTCACCACCCCGTTATTCTGCTTGGCTATTGCGGGGCACTGGAAAGACAGCCTTAACCCTGCATGCTCATACTCCGTGACTCCCAGCGGGGCCGTTTGCATCACTTTTATGAGCCTTGCCTGCCTTTGCCCGCTGCTGAACCTATAAAATCATTTTTTATAGAGAAAAGAAAAATATTCTTCCCAACAGGGATTACCAGTTGTTGATTTAGATTTGACGTGATATTTTTGTCCTTCGGTCTCCATGGCAGCCAACACTGACGCAGCGCCTATAGTTCCAAGAAAGAAAGAAAAATAAAATAAACCCTTTGTTTATAGCAGAAACTTTTTTATTGAAAAACTGAAGTCTCTTCCAGAACAATTCAATATTTCGATAGAAGCATGGGTTTAAAATAGAGCTATAAAACAAGTCTGCCAAGATGTAGCTATAAATTATAAGTCATATATTATTTTTGACTTTTTTCTCTACATAGTTTTAAACTCCAAGATGATTCCTTTTATAGAACAAAAAGGAGAATGAGAAAAAGTACTCTTGCCTCGCATTTGAAAACTGCATGTCCGAGTTGGGTATCTAGTGCCTAACGCAGACATCAGCCTCTGAACTGCTCCATTGCACATGCTCCATAGAGTCTGAGGGTCATAGGGAAGTGGCCTTAGAGAGTTCCCTTCCGAGACCATCTCTTTCAACCACGCAGGTTTACAGACATAAGTACCAAGCCCCAGAAACACTAAGACACCTTGTCCAGCAAACACTTGAACCAACTCTAGGATTCCAGCCTCCTGACTTTCGTTGTTGAAACAGTTTCCTGTGTGGCCTCAGCTGATGTCTGACCTTTTGGAGAATGTCCTAGATGGACATGAGTGTTATTTTAGCCACCAGGTGCTGCCCAACATTTTTGTGGACACATTTTATTTTTAAAGATTTTATTTATTTTTATTTAGAGAGAGGGGAAGGAAAGGAGAAAGAGAGGGAGAGAAACATCAATGTGTGGTTGCTTCTTAGATGCAACCCCTACTGGGGACCTGGCCTGCAACCCACACACCCGCCCTGACTGGGAATTGGACAGTGACCCTTTGGTTCCCAGGCCGGCACTCAGTCCACTGAGCCACACTAGGCAGGGTTTCTTTTAGTTAAAAGGAGCTTGAGACATCTTTGTGTTGTGGTTCAGTGCTCATGTGCTGTTAGCTGTTATATTGTTCAGGAGCAAAAGACAGTGATGTTTTATTTGATACAATTCCCTTCTAAATTTTAAAGCTTTGGTGGCTTTCTCCCTTGTGTTTGTGATTCCCCACTCACCAAAATGATCCAGGAAGGAACTGGGCTTTGGATGCATTGCCAATAGCTCTGTCCTTGTGGAAGTTGCCTTATTAATATCAGTTGTGTCTTATGTTTTCATCAAATGTGTAGAGAAAGATGGTATTCAATACTGTGTTGAGTGCTTGCTGTGAAGAATAAGGTTTAGAGGCCACAGTACCTGCTCCCCAAATGCCTCATTGATTCCATACAAATTTGAGGATTTATTTTCTACTTCTGTGAAAAAATCCTTTTAAATTTTAATAGGGATTGCATTGAATCTATAAATGACTTTGGGTAATATGGACATTTGTAACAATGTTAGTTCTTCTGATCCATGAACACAGGATACATTTTGATGTATTTTTTTTTTATCTTTTTCAATTTCTTTCATCAATGTTGTATAGTTTTTAGCACACATATCTTTCACCTTCTTGGTGACGTTTTTGGCATAATCGGGCCTGTATGTTTGTGTATGTTGTAGTAAGTCACCTACCTTTTTAAAACACAGAAATTGCATCTACACTGATGTGAGGTAGGAAGGAGAGGGAGGGGGAAGGCCATTTCCGGAATTTGGGATGATTAAGTTAACAGCAATGCTATGGCCTTGGATGAAAAACAGAACAGGAATGATGATTGGTTAAGAAGAATTTGGGAAAAGAAAATGAGTTTAATTTTGAATATGTTTTGTTAGGGAAGTGATTCTTAAAGCACGGACCCTGGACCAGTGGTGTCAGTATCACCTAGGATCTTTTCAGAAACCGATTCTCAGGTCCCAGAGTAGACCTCCTGAATCGGAATCTTTGGGGATGAGCCTGGAAACGGGAGTTTGAACAAGCCCCCCTGATGGTTCGGAGGCACCCTAAAGCGGAGAACCGCTGTGTGTGGCTCATCCAGGTGTAGATTTTTGGTAGTTCATTGGAAATAAAGGTTTGAAGCTCTGGCGTAGGCCTTAGGTGGGAGATTTTGGAGTGACCAGCTTGAAGCCATCGACGGAGGTGAGGTCGTCTAGAGATAGCATCTAGAGTGAAAAGAGCAGAGTACTAAGTACCAGCCTAGGACAACGATAGTTAAGGGAAGATGATGGTGACGTTAGTCGTGCACCAGGACTGGACAGCAGTGCCACAATTCTTCTTTATTTTTCTTCAGCTTCTAGCCTCTTCAGTCTTATTGTAGCTGCACCCTCTAGGCCCTAGAATCTAGGAAGCTACAAATAAAGTAATTGCCAACACATTTGTATGAAAAAGGTTTTTCTTCCCATCCTGGAGAATTAAGTTTGAAAAGTACACTAGGAGTAAGACTGGGTGAAGGAAAACTGCTCTAGATTTCCATTTCCTTTGTTTTACCCACATTACGAACTTTTGGTTTTCTTATTTTTGAGATACTTTTCAAGTCTAGTTTTGTTGGTTTTCTTTGTTTCTATGGTAATATTTCAAAGCTTCATGGAGCTGAACTATTCTTTATTACTTGTCTAAAACTGGCAAGCCAACAAATAGACTCAGTAGAAGGCAACTGTGAAGAAACTTTAGTAATTATCTCTTAATCATTCTCTACTCACTTTTATTGTGTTCAGTCTGTAGTCATGCAAGAAGCTTGTTACACTTGAGTTGCTTATATACTAAGACTGTATTTTAGTCATATTACATAAAAGAATATTTACTTTAAGAGCAAGTTTTTAACTTTTTAATAAATATGTATATTATATAAATATCCTGGATTACATCAAGAGAGGTCACTGGGCATGCCACATTGCTTTTACATCAGGCCTCAAACTCCACTTTTCGTAGGAATCAGCTGCAGATCTATAAAAATGCAGGTTCTGCATTTCTAACCAACTCCCTGGTGGTCCTAATGTTGCTTGTCGCGGACCATACTTTGAGTAGCAAGACTTCAGATAAAATAGATTAAATTGCAACACATCAATTCAATTGCACATTTTGAGGCCATTATAAAGATGAGGTCACAGATGGAGAAGTCTGCAAGATGTGTTATTTAAATGAAAAAAGCAAAAAGAACTGAATATATTATGATATCATTTGCATGCTTTCAAGGGAATTTATATATACAAAGAAAATTTCTTAAAAAATATATAGGAAACTTAATTAGAGATTAGAGGAGGGGAAGTGAGGTCTGGGGTAGGAGGGACACCTTCTTTTATGGTATACAACTTAACATTTGTTTTGTTTTAATCAAGAAATATTTAAAATATAGGGTCCAGTAAAAGTAACACCTGCTCGCATGTGGTTGGTGGGGTATGTGAATGTCTTGCACGAAATGGACAGCAATATGAACATTTCACCTAAAATGTCATATGGTGTTTGTTTGGTGTGATATTGTTATATTACACAGTTCCATGCTTATGATTTTGTAATAAAAGATTTTGCATTAAAAGGGGCGTTATTTGTGCTGGACCCTGTATACACAGGTGTATGGAACATGTTATAAAAAAATGAACTCTCCAAATATAAAAAAAGTTTTGGGGGCCATGTTTGCTTCAATTTTTTTTCCTTAACATATATCATATTGATGAAGCAATTGAAGGTCTTTTTTAAGCCCCTTTTTAAAAAAGAGTATTTATTTATTATTTTTTTAGAGATGAGGAGAAGGGAGGGAGAAAGAAAGGGAAAGAAACATCAATGTTTGGTTGCCTCTTGTATATCCACTGCTGGGGACCTGGCCCACAACCCAGGCATGTGCCCTGACTGTGAATCAAACTGACGACCCTTTGGTTTGCAGGCCGGCGCTCAATCCACTGAGCCACACATTAACCCCCTTTTGATTCCAGTTTCCAAAGCCAGGACATTAACCCCCTTTTGATTCCAGTTTCCAAAGCTACTAGCTTCCTGAGGTTGGTATGAATTTTCTCCATCCATATTTTAGAGATTCATTGCATAGGAAACATTAACATACATATTGGTTTTATTTTAAAATTTTATATACATGGAATCATATTTATTTTTGAATTATTTTCCATGGGAGTCTATTGTTCTTTTAATAAAATTAAAAACAAACCAAAATCAATAAAATAGGCCTGTCAAAACTGTGTGATATAGCTATGATGTAGGAAGAGCACTGGATCAGGATTCAGAGTTATGTCCTTAAGGTAGATTGCTAAGGGCTTATGACATTGGGTGCCATTTATGAAATACACTAATACATATGTTTCCTGGTCTCAATTTACAGTTGACTTAGGCCTTAAACTCTCATTCACATTCCAGGAAGCCACCACTGTGCTTTGCAGTTTTTGCCACTTGAGTGCTGATTTGATTTCAAAAAGCAGTGCTGATTTGATTTTGTCTGGAGATCTGACCTTTAACTTGATCCCAGTCAGGTGATAATCAGCGCAGAGGAGAAGCAACAAATGTGAGTGACAAGTTCCCCCTGACACTCTCTTTGTTCAGTAGTCACGCATGCAGCGTTTTTACAGAGTGAGCTGGAACAGAGTTCTGAAATAGTGACAGTGAGTCCTCTGATTCTCACTGTTTCATTGCTACCACTGTGACAATTCTGTTTTCCTGGCTGAAATAGTTTGAGGGTGTGAATCATAGGGGTGTGATCACCTACTTAGGGGGGCGTCATGCTGGCGATGGCTGGAGAGGGGAGAAGAGAGAGTAGAGGGTCAGTCATAGCTTCCTCCGCCACCTTGTAGTTGTTGGAAAGGTGGGAAACTGAGAGGTGTTCAAAGCCAAGATCATGACATTAATAAGGGAGCTGAGTGAATGTTCCAAAGGGCAGTTTGAACTTTTGAAATAGATTGATGGCATTTATTACTTTATGAAAAGCAGATCTTATAGTAAATATCTGAAATACCAGCTATGCAACAGAGATTGTTTTGTGATGCCTGCCAGAAAGAACCAGAAAGATTTAGGCTTCCATTCAAAATGGAAAAGTGGGACTCACAAGATGTATAGTATAGTTTCTTGAGTAAAAGATTTAGTAGTAATGCTTATTTTCATGGATATAATATCTCTATAATATGCAGTCAACTTGTTTGAACATAAATGCCAATTTAATGGTGCCAGATACTTTTCTTTCCCCTGTTTTTATATGAAGGGAATAAAACAATTGTATTAGTTATTTATTACAGTAAAACACATTATCCTCACACCTAGCTGCTTAAAAATACCAAACATTTATTACAGCATGCAGTTTCTGAGAACTGGAAATCTGGGAGAGGCTTCTCTGGGTGGTCTGACTCAGCATCTGTCACGAGGTGGCCAGGGCTGCAGTCATCTGATGCTTGACTGGGATTGGTGGATTCATTTCCAAAGTGGTTCACTTACATGACTATTGGCAGAAAGCACTGGCTTCCTGATGTCTATTGGCAGGAAGCCCCGGTTCCTTACTGCAGGACCCAGCAATAGGGCTACTAGCACATTCTTATGACAAGCTATCAGGCATCCAAGAGCAAGTGATCCGAAAAGAGAGAGAGAGCATGTGCAAGAGGGTACTACAATGCCTTTTTCAATTTAGCTAGCAAGTCACGGACTGGCACGTCTGCCACAGTCCATTCACAGAAGCCAATCACTAAGTAAGCCAACATTTGAAGGGAGAAGTATCAAAGAATTGGTGGACAGATTTTTCAAAGAACCACAACAGTGAAATTAATGAAAGAGGCCTTAGCAATATGAGTCAATTATAAGATTGCAAGAGAACATAACAATGAACACTCATGTCCATCTAGGACATTCTCCAAAAGGTCAGACATCTGCTGAGGCCACAGAGGAAACTGTTTCAATAACGAAAGTCAGGAGGCTGGAATCCTAGCCTTGGTTCAAGTGTTTGCTGGACAAGGTGTCTTAGTGTTTCTGGGGCTTGGTACTTGCAGCTGTAAACCTGCGTGGTTGAAAGAGATGGTCTCGGAAGGGAACTCTCTAAGGCTGCTTCCCTTTGTTAAGTAGTTCTTCTGTTTATATAATTTCCATAGAAAAATCACTACTAATAATTAAGCTTTGTTTAACACTCCATATATCAGGTGCCACGCTCGGCCTTTCACAGCGCCTATTTTGGCCTTAGCACAATCCTGAGAGACAGGCCCTCCTTTTACCAGGTTTCATCAAAATCAAAATGCCATGAATGGTAACACGAATCCTCATCTACCATAAAGAAAGAAACAAAAATGCCAATAAAACCACATCACAGCACTTCACTTACTAGAACGTGTACTTTGTACTCACGGAAAGTGAATGCTCTACACTTATTTAGACCTTTTGGGGGGTCCTATATCACTCTGTATTCACATAAAAAACGTAGTGAAATAAACTGTTGTTCCTCAACCTTTTTTTTACTTTGAGAAGCCAATTCTTTGCAATCGTTGACTTTGTTGCTTCCTACCAGAGACCCAGCCTTGCATTCCAGGCCCTGCACATGCAGGTGATGGGCGGAGCTTAGGAGAAGTGGTCCTGACTCCAGCCTTGAAGTCATTGCCATTGTCTGGTAGTGGGAATTGGGGCATCATGCTAGAAAAGAAAATATAATCTAAAGATCATTGTATTTCTGATAAGTGTAGGGCCTTAAATCTTACTTCCCATGTCTTACTCAGATATATACCCTCATTTTATATTCAGTTTTCTCAGGCCCTCACCAAAAACTCTTTAAGTTTTCGATCTCATGTAATTAGTCCATATCCTGTTCCATTTTAGGAAAAAATAAATGATCATTTATTTTTTTTTAAAGATTTTATTTATTTATTTATATTTAGAGGGGAAGGAGAGAGGGAGAGAAACATCAATGTATGGTTGCCTTTCGTGCATCCCCTGCTGGTAGTTGGCCTGCAAGGAATCGGTCTGCAACCCAGACATGTGCCCTGACTGGGAATCAAACCGCAATCCTCTGGTTCACAGGCCCGCGCTCAATCCACTGAGCTACACCAGCCAGGGCAAATAAATGATCATTTAATCTGTTCTGATTTATTCAGTGGGTTACCATCAGATGGTTCCCTAGAATTGTGTAAATAATTAGACAGGAAATTTTCATATGCACAGTATATGCTTACTTTTTAAGTTAATGGCTTTTCTTCCTAATCAACTTCATTTGCTTTGTACCAAATACCCGTATAAGGTAGTTTCACTTTCACTTTTGCTAAGTTTACTTTAAGAAAAAAAGTTCCTTATTTGTATTCAATTTGGTTTCTTCATAGTGGGCATGCATGCTTCAATACATCTCTGTTGGATAAGGAATTATTCTATTTTTAGAGAAGAGGCCAGAGCAGGGAATTAACACTTCTCAGTGTCCTATCACAGACATAATACTATAGTACAGCTCTCAGATGCTACAGTTTGTGTAACTGACCATTAGGCTGGTTAAGCTTCTTATTTCTCCAAATTTTGCTATTTTTACTACTAATCAAATCCAGTGTCAGTTGCTGCAAGATTTAAAAGGTTATGGTGATAGAATAAAGAAATGAATACCTATATGAAAATAAATGGTTTCTCCTTGTGAAATTGTTTTTCACCATTTAGTTTGAATGATTATAGTTCTTTATTTACATTTCCTAGGCAATTACAGCCAGTCGCATGTGATTCAGTTCCCAGTGAACCACGACGATGAGGAAAGCAAAACTGAAAAGAACAAAACCAAAAATCTAAAAATGGTGAGGCATCATGTTTGTCTTGGGCTTTTGGAAGTGCTATAAGGATGCTCATCGGTCCTCAGCAGATGAGTCTGGGCAACAGGAAAAGGGATATGAAAGCTACTCAGTTCTTTCCCAAAGGAAATCATGAGAGTCTGAGCACAGGAAGTGAGGGCCAGCAGAGATGGAAAGTCCACTTAACTGTCTAAAGCAATGTGCTTAAAGCCCCTGGGAGCTGATGGAAACTTACCAGGTACTTTCAGCTCTCTTCCAAGAATCCGCGTCTAGTAGGAGGGTGGAAAGCAGGAGAGCTGACCCATTAAGAAGGTACTTAGAGGGTTGGTGTGGAGTAAGGGGAAAGGCACCAGCTGTGGAGACACCCATGCCGGCGTTAGGCTTTTGGCTCACTCACTTCCCAGGTGTTTGAAGTAGACCAGGCCTCTTGAAATTGAAACTATACATAAAGCCCCCGGGGGATCTGTTAAAGGGCAGATGCTGACTCCTAGATCTGCAGCGGGGCTCAAAATCTCCCATTTCTAGTGAGCGCCTAAAAATGCCCGTGCTGCGCATCTGCACACCAGTCCTTGAGAAACAGGGGACTGGAGGACTCTGCTTCTCTCCGAGTTTTAGTTACCTCCTCGGAAACTGAGAAAAATTGCATCTAATTCCACGATTGTGTCTTTGATAATACATGATGTGTGTAAAAGGTCCAACCGTGCTTGGTACACCATAGGTATTCAATAAGTGGGCGCTGATGTGGAACAAAATTTTCTTCATTGAATCAGCTTCAAATGTTTTGCCAGTGTCAGCCAAGAAGTAGCTACTCCAGGGACATTTCTATTAGTGATGACAACAAAATTTGGCTAAGGAAGCTTGCATTTTCATAGACATTGTTGGGTTCATTTTTTAACGAATGAGTGTTTCAGCTACTGAAGATTTCCTGTTTTCTTTTTTTTCTCTCTTTCCCCCTTAACTAATAGAACATAATATAGAGTCAGAGAAAAAAAATCAAACAAAGAGGGAATTTTAGCAATTCATATCACTTTGGTCATTTTTTTAAAAGCAAGAAATAAACCAGCTGGGGCTGTAGATGTGTCCTTCAACAACTCGGAGTAGATGCGTTAAAGGAACGTGCTTGCACGCGCTTGCACCCGCGGAGGGGTGCCGCCGTACCAAGAGCACCCACTGGAGCAACAGAAACGGTCCAGAGTCTCAGGGCTATTTTTCCGTGACAAAAATTCTTTGTAGCTCCTTTACATTTCAAGAGTCTAAGGTTTTACCACTTGGTGTAATTTCTTTGGTAACCGCTTCTGAAGTTCGGCTTTTGAGAAAATTAGTAGTTCTATTCTGGTCAAAGGACAGGAGTCCTTAATTACCCAGTGCACTCCATAGTAATTACTGACGCTGTGCCTTTTCTCCCAGTGGCCAAGGAGGCCTGCCTCGTTATGATATGGTAAGTGCTTAAAATGTTCTCTCAGGAGGACCTGGCTACAGCTGGGCTGGCTTCATTTCTCTGCAGCAGGTAGGAAACTCACACAAAACGTCCAGATCTCTCTGCCATTGTTTTCCATTTCTGTGCATACCCTGCAAGTGGCTTTATCTTGAGTTGCAGATTTTGTGAGAGGAGGAAAATTCTGGTCACGAAAGATGCACATGGCAAAGTGATAAGGGGACGTTTCAAACATAGATGCATTTAGGAGTTATATTTGTTTCCTGGACGGGGTAGTTTTAAAAACTGGCGACAATGGGTTGAACACTAATTTTTGAGAAATAGCTCTTCTTGGAAATCTAACTTGTTAGAGCGACTCATTTTCTTTGCAGATAGTCTTAAAGAAGAATCAAAGTTTTGAATCAATATGACCCAGCACTTCTTTTCTAAATAGTTCAATGGGATGATTTGCCTTCCAAACATATTTGGAATACAACTAGAGAAATGCCATTGGTATCTCAGTTTGGATAGGTAGAAGAAAGAGGGAAAATATACCCTGGAGGCAAGTTCCAGATCAGACGTACATACATTTGTGCCCTGGCCCCTTCAGGTTGTCTCACTTTCTTGTCATGGGAGGATGTTATAGCCAAAAGTGAGCTTTTATTTTTTCTCCTCCAGAAGACATTAACTCCACTGATCCAGCAGTTAAGTTAATTAACCAGAGAGTATTAAATAGGCATCTTCTATGTGCTAGACATTGTGATTGGTGTTGGGATAAAACAGGCAAACGGGAAACCAACATGGTTCTCATCCTCATGGACTTGGTGGTCTAGCAGGTCCAGAGATGCCAAATACAGATTTGGAGCTTAAGGGTAAGGTTGGGCTGTCGACCTCAGTTTTGGAGTTAACACAAATAGTTATTGAAGCTCTGGGGATTGATGAGATTTTAGTCCTTAATCCTTAGTCACATATTAGAATAATTTAGGAAGCTTTTTAAAATATTTTTTATTGATTTATTTTTTTAGAGAGAGAGGGAGCAGCACTGCTTTGCTGTTCCACTTATTTATGCATTCATTGGTTGATTCATTGCTCTGACCAGGGATTGAACCCACAACCTTGGCATATGGGAACAATGCTCAAACCAACCGTGCTACCCAGCCAGAGCCAATAAGCTTTGAAAAATTCTGAAGCTTAGACTCTATCCTAAGCCAATTAATGAACTCAGACCATCTCCTGGGGGTGGGCCCTGATGTTGGTGTTTTTTAACAGCCCTCATGAGAGGCTAATATACAGCCAGAATTGAGAACCTCTTGTCTAGAAAGGGGGAAAACAGGCTGATAAAAAAGAAGTTATGGGAAAGCATAAATCCCAGCTATCAATGGGATTTTCAAAAAACTTTTTAAAAGAGGAGTTGATGTATCACTTTTCTTAAGGATGGAGGAAAATGATCCGATCTGTGGCATAATGAAAGGGTTCTCTTCTGTCTTGTCGTCCACCCTTCGTAGATGTGTGATTTGGAATCTTGACACCCTTTCTTGAGTATCAGAATAACAAACCAGAACTGTAGGTTCCCAGATGGATGGCTGTGCAGCTGGCAATTTGCACTGTTGAAGTTTAATTTGTGCAAGGGTCAGCCCTGGAAATACTACAAATACTACAAAAAATGCGTGTGTGGTGGCAGACGTTAACTAGACATATGTGATCATTTCACCACATACACAAATAGCAAATCCTAGTGTTGCACACCTGAAGTTCATGTTTGTCCATTATACAAAAAAAGTAGCCCTGAATAGACATTTCTTTGCTCGATTCTTCCTGCTCTTCTGCATGAAGAAATGTGGACTTGCACCTGTCTCATTATAACACATCCTTCTCCCTGGAGTGTTCACTGCTACTTCACATTTCAGATTTTATACTCATCCTGGCTTTGCAAGTTTTTTAAATCTCAGGATTAATGGGTATTATTACCTAGGTACAAAATCCACAGTGGGACATAATTCATGACTGAATTTCTTATAAAGAACTCCGTGTTCAAGTGGATAAGTATCTTTTATTCTGAGTGTTTACCACTGCAAGAAGTTCAGGAAGTGGAGAGGGAAAGGAGCGGGGAGGGGACCGCTGACTTCCACTCTCAAGCAGCCTACAGCACTGATTAAACTGGAAATAAGTGCTGCATGCTTATAGCAAACAGTGTTAGAAGGGTTACAATGAATGTGAAGAGGGCATGTTCCCCTGTGCTGCGGGAGCAACCCAGTTAGAAGGGCAGAGATGACGTGTCTGCCCTTTACTTTGGACATAATGGAGTTCCTAAAGCCTTCTTTCGTCTGTAAAATAGTCTTCTTCTTTTCCTCCTCTGTGTGCCTATTTGCTTTGTCCAATCCTGAAAGAACTCTTTCTCTCTCTTTGGCCTTCTAGGGTCCCATCATTTTGATGGAGTGTCTCTCCACACTCTTTCTTCCGTGGCAGAGGATTCTTTTACTTGGGATTCTACCTCATGGGAGACTCGGAATGTTGTATAAACCCATTCTGGTATTTATTTCTTCTTCTAAGTCACTTTTCTCCACAACAGGTCTTGACTTCTTTCTGACTAAGTGTGATCAGCAGCTTTGCTGTGAGATGAGATTGGTCAGGCTTCGGGGCAGCAAGCAAACCGTAGGAAAGAGCCAGAGCCCTGATAGACGGCCGGGCCTGGGCTTCAGAATGCAAATTGGGCAGGAGAGTCCAGGAGAAGATGTTCACCTCCATCTCCTTGTCCACTTTACCAGGCGTCGTGCACAGTGCTTTATGTACACTGTATTGCCACATCCCCTTAGCCCTATGAAAAAAGTTTTATACATTCCACCGTAAACATGAGCAAGATAAAGATCATGAAACATGAGGACCCATCCCCTCTTCATGGCAGAGCCTAGATTCAATTCCAGGACTGACTTCAGAGTCTGTCATAGAGCCTATAGTCATAACATATGTCAAGCCAATATCCAGAGACTTAGGCTGGATATAGGGAACGGGCTCTGTGGCTGGGATTTTTGTTGTAAAATCCAGCCGACATGGGCAGACAACTCTGTATAATTAGAGGCTGTCTATCTTCTATGTAACACAAAAATTTCTTATCTCCTTACCCACTGAGAACTCCCTTTTATTATTACCCTTTCACTCAAATATTGCCAAGAGAAGCAGGACAGACACATACATCCCAACCGCATAGCACTTGCTGAACATGGCGTGTTTGGGGGAGTACAAGTGCAGCTTGATACACGGAAAGAGGACGGTTTTCCAAAATGCGATGCCATTTGTCTCAAAATTTAAGTAACAAGTGATAAAAAGAGGTTTCCTAAATAATTATTGTTGTGATTGCTTTGAGAAACGAACTCACAGAAAGACAGTCTGTGTGATAGTCAATGTGTTACTACTCCTCAAATCTTGAGCATTTCTCTGATTATTTTAGCCTATTAAGCTGGCTTTACGCAGTAAGCCAAACATTCCTGTCTTCTCTGGTGGTAACTGGGGAATATTTGTAATCAGTAAATATTGCCTAGTTAAGTTGCAAAATGCTGAGATGTGTTTGGGATTAGGTTTGATGCAGGGAGAATGATTTGGGTCATTTCAGCTCTCGTGGTCATGTCTTATTTGGGGATGCATTGAGTTCCATGAGAATATCCCTTAGAAGAGTGGTCCTCAAGTTTTTTGTCACCAGAGACAGGTTTTGTGGAAGATAGGCAGGGGTTGGGAGGAGGTGACAGAGGAGGCAACAGGAGGCAGCGACCAGGTTCCTAACAGGCTGTGGCCTGGGGGCTGAGGACCCCTGCTGTGGGATACGCTGCCCCCTTATGTGACAGTCTCTGTCATAGAAATTTATTACAAGGCAATGAATTAAATGAAAGTCATTGATTGTTTTTCTCTGGTCTTGATCTAGTCACATATTCCCATAAAAACTCAGCAGTTCTAGACCATTGCAGGGGATATTTGCTAACATTCATGGACTTTTGGAAGGTTCTTCTTTTTTTTTTTCCTTTTGGCTAAACCATGGAGGTGTGGGACCTAAAAAAATGTAATTTTCCTCCTTCCACCTTCTCAGTTCTTCTAGCTGGACTAACAATCACATTTAACAGGTAGATTCACAGGAGAGAATATCTAAAATTTATTTTACAAATGTGCATTTTGGGGTGTTATAATGTAACATGTATATGTTACAAGACAAAAATCTCCAATTTTGTATATTGCATTATTAGAGAAAAATCAATCATCATTTGCATTCTACGACATATGTGTGTGTGTGTGTGTGTGTATGAAAACAGGTGGCCATATTTAGTGATAATCTTTTTTTAAATGTGAGAAAACATTTTAATAAAGGTACTTAGAATTTTAGAGAGCAGTTTATTGTTAATGTTTGGATATCTTGTGATTTTAGGTTATATGCTTATAAGTGTACAAAGATACTTTTTCATGTCTGTATAATACTTTGCATACTAGTCATACATTTGAGGATTTTAAAATTATTTTTGGAATGGCTATTCAGCTTCATCTCATCCTTAGTTATCACCAATAAATGTTTGTCTGCATTTACGTTATGCCCAGGGTTTACTTGGGAGGTTAAGAAAGATTTTCTATTTCTTTCTTAAAAAGACAAAACTGTTTTCTGGTCCTTATAATTCATCGCAAATGGAATTTGATTGTATTTGTTTTTAAATTATAGTTGACATATAATATTACCCATTTTGATTATTCTAATATTGTTAATGGAGGACAGGAGCAGTAATTTATTGCTTTTAAATAGATGTCCAATTTTCTCACTTTTTACATGGTAAATTTACAAGGTCAAAAGAAAATCGTTTCCTCTTCAATGTTAGTTTACTTACCATCTATTGTATGTATTGCCTGTGACTTTAAGTATTTTCAACACCTAGCTGCAACATTTCAAGAACATATTAAAATGACCTTCAGAGAAGACTTAAAAGATTACCTATGATTACAAAAGCTAAAATCTTGCTTTTTAACAAATGTCAAAATTATAGGGAAAATTTATAGAGTTATTAAAAAGCATTAAGCAGTGCTTAGAATATTAAAGAATACCTGTATTTACAACTGCTAAAAATTACTCTGTGTGTCTTTCTGTAGTACCGTGGGCTTCAAATGGAGCTTTTTTATGTACAAAAGTACGTAACAGCTCAGGCTATGGTCCTTCTGATAGACAGTTATAGGGATGTTTTTACCGGCAAGATGTTTTACTAAATGTCACAGAGAACATGACGGGGGACGTCATCTCTGCTCGAGATGACACATCCTCGGGGAAGGCGAAATTGGAAGCCTCGGGCTGCCCACAACTGAAGATGGGTCTTGTTTGGCTTGTATAATGTTTTGTAAGTTTGTTAGGACTTCAAGTAGATGATTAGAAAATCAGGTGATCGAAAAGACAAGTGAATCGGACACAGAAGCTTATGGCCAGAGATAATGGAGCCGACAAGGGTTTGTTCTTTTTAGGTGGCGTGGCACGCAGGGCATGCGTCCGTTCAAACACCCATCCCTCCTAACCCATGACGTCTTCCGCCTGACCCTGCAGGCGTATCGTTTTCAGCCTCTCCGCTACACCCAAAGCAGACATGACCTAGTTTTTTGTACTGCAGCTTTCATTGAATGCTTACTCTGTGTCTGTACTGTGGAAGAATCCTCATACTAACCCCGTAAGATAAGCATTGTCATTGCCCCCATTTTGTAGAGACACACTGAAGGACCCAGGGGTACAGAGCTTTGTCTAAGGTTACCGAGAGGATGTGGGGTTGCTGGCCCAGGCCTCATGGCACAGTAGTAATAGTTTGAGTCACAGTGGAAGGTAGTTTCTGTTTCTCAATCACTTTCTCCCAGAGACCTGCCAGAGCAAGAACTAACCACCCCCAACTATGCAATTGTAGTTTCTGTTAACACTGATTCCATATGACATGATGTTTATAGAATTAATTTTATTTTATTCAAAGTAATGTATACATGTAGTTTACAAATGAAACTTCCAGTCCATGGATTGAGCATGGCCTGTGAAGCAAAGTGTTGCTGGTTCAATTCCCAGTCAGGGCACATGCCTGTGTTGTGGGCCTGGTCCCCAGTGTGGGGTGCTCAAGAGGCAACCACACATTGGTGTTTCTCTCTCTCTAAAAATAAGTAAATAAATTTTTAAAAAATTTCCAGTTCATAGCACTTTATGGAAATCACCTGTGGTATTTACCTGTATGTTTATGAATGATTGACTTCCCTTTCCAGTAGTTGAGGGTTTAACCTCTAACCTCATCTCACCCTCATTTCCTTCTTCCTCACTTCCCAAATAAATAATATATCGTATTTTTCATTATGCTGTTTACACTTTCCTAATAGCAGATATTGCTCAGGAAATACCTTGGTAACTTAGTACTACACTGTGATTCCATTTTCATCCTCTTACAATATTCTCTCCCTTCCCCTGGAGGACATAGTTATTCATTTGCTTTTTCCCTCTATATATTTGCACCAAAAATGCTTCACCAAATCTTTACACATTTATGAACCTTTTTTAAAATGCTCAAGCACTCCAAATAACCCATCGTTCCCCTCCCTGCTCCCAACCCCAGACCTCTTTTCTGTAGCCCCGTGCCTCCTGCTCTACCCTAGACGGTGGCTCTGTCATCTGGCTCAGAGGTCTCGAACTCAGCACTGCTCTTCACTTCCGACTGTTTTGTATCTTTGACCTGGATGCTGCTGTATCTTCCTCCTTCTTGGGTACATTCTGCCATTTTCCCGAAGCACATCTTTTTGCAGCTTCCTAGAAAAGTGTGCATGAGAACATATTTTTGAGTCCTTGAATATTTAAATACCTTTATTGTATTCCGACACTCACATCTTAGTCTGGATAAAAGTCTATGTTGGAAAATCTTCTCTAAGAAGTTTGAAATTACTGTCCACACTGTCTTCTGTTGTTCAATGTTGCTGTTAGACATCAATGCCATTATGCCTCTTTCTTTTTATGTGATTTCCCTGCCTCTGTCTCGTTTGGGATCTTTTCTTTGACTCTGTTTTGAATTTCACAATGAGTGTTTCTATGGGTCTTCTATTATCTAAAGAGGTGGGCACTCAAATTATCTGGTCTCCTGCACACAATTACAGCTCTTCTGGGAGCACATCTGGGCAAGAAGGCTGAGATATTCACTGTCCATTACGGAAATGTTCTCTCAAATCGTTTGTTTTCAGCTTGCTACCTCATGCCAGTGCTAAGTGGGCAAAGTGATCTCCTGCGAGGGATGTGGAGATCAGACGGAAAAGGAGGAAGCTCTCTCTAGCCAGGTACATTAACATGGCTGAATACATGGTGAGAGATTCAGATGTTTCCGTTGTGATAGTGAGGAACTACAAATACTGGTTGTGGTACCATATCGGTGAGTTATGGTAATTAAGCTGGAACTGACTTTTGAGCATGCAAATTAGAATTCTTTGTCATATAATTAACACACTTGAGTGGAATCATTTATCTAAAGTTGACTGCTTGCAACTCTACATTTATATTGTTGAAATGTAAATTCATTTATGGCAATCAACACGAGAGAGAACTAGAGTGTGCAACGTGATCATGGAGACTGACTGCCACGCCCACTACTCAGTATTTGCCTAGTTACGTTTTACTTTGCTTCATTTATTTGGCTTTGATCTGTCTTGAGACAGAATGATTATAAACTTCTACTAGATAATATTCTGACTAGTGAAAACAAAAAATGCTGCACATAAAAATAGACCTAATAACTGTGCTGTTGGGGGTAGAAATGATTTTATGTATTTGAGAGATTCACCACATGGAAATAAATTAATACTTTAAGCTATTCGCATAAAACACACAAAGAAGTCATGTCTCCCATAATTATTTCAAGAACTTTCCATTAACATGCTGTCTCCAGTTTCACAATAAAATGGAAGAGTTCTATTCCTAGTTCGTAGTCGGCATTGAAACGCCTCCCTTTAGACCCCACCACCCACTCCGTGCTCTCCAAGAATGAGTTGATTGCATCTGACTTATGTTGCCAGTTGGAGTCCTTAAATAATGAAGACTTTCTTTGGATATGAGTTTTTCCAGTGTCAAAAGGTACAATTCTAAATCTTTTCATAACTTAGGATTAAGAAAAACACTACTGTCACATCTGAATTTAATGAATTAAAACTACGAAAACTGCATATTGGAACTGCTTATTGAATCCACCTTTACAAGGCAAAAAGGTGTTTGCCAAGTGTATTTGTTGGCTAGGGCTGCCAGAGTACTGCAGATGGAGTGGCTACAGCACCCACAGTTTATTTTCTCACGGTTATGGGGTCAAGGTGTCTGCCAAGTTGGGTTCGGTTTGGCCTCTCTTCCTCACTTGCAGATGGCCACTTTCTCACGGTGTCTTCACATTGTCTACCCTGAGTCCAGATTTTGTTCCAGTGTCCAAAATTCTTCTTGTAAGGGTATCAGTTGTATTGACTTCATTTCAATGGAATTATCCCTTTAACCTATCTCCAAATAAGGTTACATTCTGAGGTAGTGAGGGTTAGAACTTCAAAATGTGAATTTTAAGGGAGGCAGGGCACCAATCAGTCTCTAATCCCCAGACTATAAGTGGAGCAACTTTTGTTGCTGTTTCTGTTTCTCAACATTTTTTTTTCCTCAAAAAGTAAAGAGGTACTTGGATTGAATCTGCCCGTCAGACAATAAGCTGTGTGTATGCAGAGTCAGATTTAGATACAAGTTATGTAACCAGCTGATTGGCCAGATGTGGAGCCCCAGCATTTGCTCAACACACTTCCCGGGGCACAGAAAGGGCAGTGGCTGCATCTTCTCCCCTGGTGCCGAGTATGTTTCACGTGTGATCTATTCTCAGTCTGAATGTTCCCAGCAATTCTATGGTGAAAATTTCACAGATGTGTGAACCAGAAGTCAGAGATCTTGGTAATTTTCCAAATTAGCACCACTCTCAAAAGGAGCTTGAATTTGGATCTCTATCTGATTCCAAAGACCATGTTCTTTCCATCACTTTAGAATGCAAGATCTGACTGCTCTCTGTATTGGCAAAGTTTTTAATTTTGTGAATCAACTTCGTACTCACTCTGATTTTTAGAAAAGCAAAAGGTAAGGGAGAAAGTTAAACATTTCTGTGAAAATGTCCTGTGTTCGTATTCATTTTAGTGTACCCTACAGGACAGTGTTTAGTGACTGAAGACTCTTTAATGATATTGTGAATACTGTGACACTAAATTGAACCTCATAAGATAAAATAATAGAAAATGTAATTAAAATGCTTAAGCTTGGCTTTAAAAAACTTTAAAGTGCAATAATTTATATTCTCTAGTCCTGACACATAATGAACAGTTATTTTTGTGCTACTCACTTTCACGACTGCATTTTTATGCACTAGTGACAAGTGTGTCATTTGTTATATATTTGAAACCCATGATCAAATGGACCCATGCCAGACTTATTTATCCTGAGAATTAAATTGTCGACAAAACTTTATGAAAAAACATGGCATATTTAATATTTAAAAACTAGCGTACTGAAGGATTCCTTTTCCCATGCCCTGGTGCTCCTATGAATGCTGCACAAGACACCTAGCGTTTGCTCTGGGTAGTTTTACATCTGTTAGGAGAGAGAAATCCTACTTATTGCTTCACTGTGGAGGAAATGCCCCCAAATCAAACACTTGACTCTCGTGAGTGTGGTTTCTCCCACATCTCAGAATAATCTATATAATTTTTAGGCATCAAATATTTTTTATTTCTAGAAAGATCGATTGCACTATTTTATTTTTTAAGTGCATGAGAAAAATCTACTGACATTCTCCATTTTATATATGGAAATACTTTTTTCATGAAATTCTAGGAAATAGCAATTTTCTTATGATTTCTTTAGGAATGCCCTTCACCTCTGAGGGCATTCCTAAAGAAATCATAAGGAACAGTCTTGAAGGTTGCGGGCACTTTTAAAGAAAGAATAAGAAATGATCTTGAAATGCTTCGAATTTTTAAAAGGGAAGTGAAACAGTCAGTCATGATCAAGTGTGGTATGGTGTGGGGAACAGATGAAACAGGTTATCCCCTCTGTGAACAGCCAGCCCCAATTTCAAAACCTTCTCAGACTTTAGGATGATGTGAAGAAAGGGATTTTGGACAGAGAAGGTAAAACTCACAACAGAGATTGATAGTGTGTATGGAAAATCCTATATAGACTCTACCAAGAAACTGCTCAAACTAATAAGTGAATTTGGCAAAACAGCGGGTTACAAAGTCAATATCCAGAAATCAAAGGCATTTTTGTATACTAACAATGAATCAGCAGAAGCAGAAATCAAGAAAAAATCCCATTTGATATAGGAGGTGCAATTTAAATGACCGAAGCGTAAAGAGCCCTATTCCATTTTAGGTGAAGTCCTGTGATGAAAGACAAGCAACAGATCGGTAAAGACCTGTACAGTTTTGATCCATAGAAGATGTAGTGGGAGGTTAATAATTTAAGAAGTATTGCTGACAAACTAGATTTGGTATTTTATGAAGCTGTAAAAAAGATAAAACTAATCTTTACCAGAAACTATAAATGTGACATGGTAATAGATTAGGGTTAGCTGCACATAAGAATTGCAGAAATAAATATGAATATGATCCTCATATGAGCTTATAGCATATCTGTGGCAGTTAGGTTGTTTAGTGATAATACAGTTTTTATTACATGTTATATTATAGAAGGTAGTTTTGTTTATTAGTTAAACTGTTATGTGGTACATCTTGATGTTGACATGAACAAATATGAAGTTTTGAGTTGATATTTAGGAGTTAGATGCAAAGCATACTTAGGAATATCACATGGGATTCCTCCCATGGCATTTTATTCGCTTTTCAGGAATCAACATGTAGAATAAGTTTTAAGTCAAGCAAAAAATTCCTTTGAAGTTATAAAAGTGAATCACCATTTTTTCAATGTGAGAATAATTATGTACACATATAATTATGTGCATATATACTATGTAATATGTAAAGAGTTGAAATCCAACATGTTTTTTAATTAAAATGGAAGAATTCATGTTTAATTTTCTGTTATTATTATGAGAGGCTGCAGAAAATGGTAAAAATAATAACAATTACAGGAAGATATTTCCTAAGCATGTGTGTGGGTACAAATAGCAAGTAGCTCTTAAAAGTGGACTTAATTTATGAACCAATTTCATAAATTGTATGGCAACCACAGACCAACCATGTCATATTTAATAATTCTAAATAAGCTTCTTACTAATCTGTTAAATGTTGAATTTGTGTACATGAGGAGACAGCTTATGGTATGGTCCAGTAAGACATTATCTTCCTTCTTGGCTGAAGGCGCAGCTAGCTGCCCTCAGAGCTAGTGGTGATGGCAGTGACGAGCTTGCTCAGACTTTGTGCTCTAACCTTTTTTGAGAAGGAAAAACATTATGGAAATGATCTGCCTTCTCAAAATAATCTAAAATGTTTATAGGATTCTTTGACCTATGGATTGTTCACTATGACTCAAAACTTTCACAGACCTTGTTTAAATGAGAGTAATTTCTAGTCTTTCAGTGATGTAAAAAAAATAATTGAGGAAAGAATGACACTTGATAAATTTGCACCTCAGCCAACAAAGTCTTCCCAGTATGTGTTTCAGATGTTCCTTACTTTTAATAGAAACAAGAGAGAAGGTGCTGTGATTTCTAATTCAATATTAAATATGAGATACTCTTTGATGACTTATTCTACCATTTTTTGACAGCAGTGGAGCTGCAAGAACATGTTTATGTCTTAATAGTATTCTGTTGATTTCATTCTAGCTTCACTGATTTTCTATAAAATAGGTCTGGGTGGTCTCAATCAATCTGTCCAGTCACTTTTATACAAGCCAATCAAAGATGTTTATTTCTTTTTTCTTTTTCTATTGTATTTTTCATGATCATTTATCCCCCATACTGTCTTCCACCTCCACCCACCTTCCTCCCCCTTTCTGAAAGTGACTAAATATAGGTCATAATCAATGAGCACTTATTGAGTAATTCTGCTATGAAGAATCATAATGGTAAGTGGAGTACAGGATCAGAAAGGAGTGTAAGATAAGGTATCAATCAAAAAATGGAGGAATTAAACTTAGCTAACATGAAAATTGGCAAGCAACACAGAACACAATAAATTATAAATTGTTCATGTGGACAGAACATCGTATAGGAATTCTGAGAAGGGAGAGATCACTGTGGGGCTGAAATAGGGAATATTTATGAAGAAAAGCGGGACTGGCCTGGATACGGAAGCTGTTTAGACTTTAGTTTGGTAGAGGAACAAAAACAGAATAGTCAATTTAATTATTCAATGCTGCTTTGACCAGCTATAAAAATACAAATTTATATGGTGTCAAGGAACCTATATTTACAACCATTTTTATCATATAATAAATTATTTATATGTCCAAATATAAATTTTTGACATCACTCAGAAAAGGTTTGTATTATATCATGCCTTTGTAAAATTTCTCACTATAGACACTATCAATTATTTTATTTGAAAAAACTAAAGTACTGTTGGAGAATAAAACAGTATCATGAAATATTCTCAGTTAATCCTTATTCTAACAAGTCATCTGGTAAAATCAGTAAAAGTAAGAGAAGAAATGTTGGCATTGAAATAGCAATTATTCCTGGGTGTCTGTGTCACGCATATATTCATTGTTTCATGTCACAGAACATGGTAACATTGTAAAAATTATGAATAAAAACCTACAGAACTAATGTCTTCATAAAATACTAATGTTATGCACAGTTCAGTGTGGCCCAAGATAGATTTCTAGTGGAAGCATTCCCAGTTCCAAAGGCTTTATGTCTAACAACTGAGCTGGAAGTGAAAATACATATTCTGGACAACTGAACTGGGTGCCTCAAAAATTTTAATTGGTACTGCTAAAGGCTCTGATGTCAAAGGCACATGTTTAAATATAATCATCTGATGTAATGTCAAAGGAGGAAAATGATACTAATTAATACTGTGTTCAGTATTCTGTTGAAATTAATACATGTCATAAGTAGACTTTTATTCATTCTACTTAATTCAAATGGGGTACATAAGTGCTTTAAAGGGGCTCTCTTAGTTGGGAAAATGTGGACTATGTTATATTCAATATTGTTTCCCATTAGGATTTATGAAGCATTCTATAGGCAACCCCAGGAAATGTCACTAGATAACTTCCAGGATGAAACCAATGTCTTTGGAATAATAATATCTCATTTCTAAGGCCAGTTTGTTTACTTACGGCACCTCGTATAATTCCACCTTTTTCCCACTTGCCCTTGATTTTGTTGAGCAGCATGAATAGTCTGCTTCAGAAGAGCTGGTGAAGGTCATGTGTACACATATTTTATCCAAACTGATAATTTCTCAGGTTCAAAACTAGATTTACTTCAGATCTTCAGAGTTATGGAATAGGTAAATATTCCTTTGGGGAAGAACAGTAAGCATCAATTTAAGAAGAGGCAAATTCTGTAATTTTATGCTGCTATGATATGACATTATTGTTTTTAGAGCTATTTAAACTTGTCTACATACTTAAAACTCATCCAGGAATATCACAGAGGAATTTTTAAAATAATTTTTATATTCTCTTTTGAAAGGATCGTATTTCTGTAATTGTAACAACATAATTTTACTCTTGTTCAGCATGTCTGAACAAACCTAAAAAATCTTTAGGTTCTAGACAACACAGAAAAACTTAAAGGAATAATATTAAGGAATAAATGCCTTAAAATTATTTGGATTATTTTTTTCCCATTTTTTTATTTAATTATTTTTCAAGTACAGTTTTCTGTCTATTACTCCCATCCCATTCCACCCCCCACCCTCCCCCTCCCTCCCATTTCCACCCTTCTCAGTTGTTGTCCATATATCCTTTATATAGGTTCCTCTAAATCCCTCCCTTATTTCCCCTGAAATTCCCTCCCCTCTCCCCTCTGGTCACTGTCAGCCTGTAGCAATAAGAAAACCACCTCTGCAAATATTTCAACAGCTTTATCTGGTCTTTTCTGAACAACCGCCAATCCCATGGCTCAACTCCACTTGGCTCTCCATGGCTCAGCTCCACATAACCATCTCACATGCCTCTGAAAACAATTTTGGAATATGGTGTAAATGCAGTTGGGGGGTATTAATCATACAAAAGGTGTGTACAGATGAATACATACATTTTTTCACTAATTTCTCCCTCAAAATAAAGAGAAAGGAAGGTTCTACAAGTCTGAACTGCTGACCAGTCTGTAAAGATTTTATGTGTTGGGATTCTCAGAAGCTCTGAAAAGTGTTTTCATGGCTGAACTGCTACAGAATCCCTTCTCAGTACATTTAGTTTTGAAGAAGCTTAACACTACCAACATCCTGGAACTAAGATCAGACCTTTGGGGGATTTTCGACCTGCTTCACATATCTGAGGTTAATGCTGACTCTTGTCCTCAAGGGCTGCAGAGATTTGAACTGTTGGTGGTTTACAATAGTCACACTAGGAAACACAGGACCTAGGCCCCAGAGAGTGTAAACTCTTTCTGAAGAAACCTATTGGCAAATGCTTAACTATGGGCAATTCTGACTTAATACAGTCATCAAAACTTGTAGTAAAAATAATCAAACATATTTTCATGGTGCTGTTGCATTTATAAAACTCTTAGGATACACATTATGCCATCAGATCTCCATTTCCCTTAAGAAAAGTATTGCTCCTTCCAGGGCTCTATCAAAAATGTTTAATCAGCAGTGCAACAAGAGTAGAAGAAGGGCAGGCCAGGCAGCCAGAAAAGTGGTGGGCACGTGTCCCTGTATGCAGGTGATGGGAGATAAGGGGCCGGACGGCAGAGGGGCTGCCTGTCATGCTTAGGGGTTTGGACCTTAACCTGGCAGCCATCAAATGAAGTCTTTTGAGACAACAAGTATGTGTGTAGATTTAAGTCATAGAGAGACCATTCAGCCCTGGCTGCTGCAGCTCAGTGGCTTGAGCTTCAGCTGAAGAAACAGAAGGTGGCCAGTTCTATTCCCAGTCAGGGCACATGCCTGGGTTGCGGGCCAGGTCCCCAGTAGGGGGTGTGTAAGGGACAACCACACACTGATGTATCTCTCCCTCTCTTGCTCCCCTCCTTCCCCCTGTCTAAAAATAACTAAATAAAATCTTAAAGAAGAAAAAGAAAGACTATTCAGGCAATATATTAAAAATGTATTTAAAGGTCAAATAATGGAAGTGATTGCTGTTATCCTGGCTAGAAATGAAGAAGGCCCGAGTCCAGGCGGTAAAGATGGAGTCCTACAGACTGATACAAGACTTATTCGCGAGGTATTAAGGAGGCAGAGTGAACACATTTTGATAACTGCTATTGGCTAAGTGGGGTCAGTGTTAGCTCTCAGGTGTCTGTCTTGGTCAACTAGGTGAATTATATTGTAACTCATGAGAGTTACAATATGGAATGAGGATGAGATACCAGATTTGATGGGGAAAATGAGTTCACTTGTAAATATATTGAATTTACAGGCATATGAATGTAGAATAAAATAGCCTTCTTACCAGAGGATTCTTACTATAGTTCTGTTTCCTAGGAGGGAGAGAGACTGGAGATTTATTCTGTGGTTTCAGAAGAAAGTAGATAGTTGAAACTGCTGAGTGAATTGAAAAATATAACAAAAGAACATATGAAATGAGAAACAGAAAGATAGTGGAGAAGGCCTGGTGAAGTACTACTTTTAAAGTAAATAGTCTTTTCATATATTTATTAATATGTTAGTTATCATAAATTAGAAAAGAAATATCTGTTTTGATTTTTTAATCAATGTTCATTATTTTTCTCATAAGCTCATTGACATTCTAAGAGTAATTTCTTGATTTGCCCTTTGTGGAAAAGCTTGATGAACTTTCTTAAAATGATTTACTAATGATTTAACTTCATAATGATGTATTGCTATTAAAAGTATAATTGAAATAGAAATGCAAGTTTTCAGTTAATTACTCAATCCAAACAGTGTAGAAAATGTGTTCTGAGCTTTTTCTCAACATGCTCTCATCTGATGGCTGCCATTCTCGAAACTTGTTAAAGTCACTGGAAACTTGCATGTTTCCAAAGCCAATGAGTGCTTTTCTGTCATGGTCTTCTTCGTCAGAACTATCACTTTTCACTAGTCCCTTCTTGAAACCCTTTCCTATACATGTTTGTCAATTCAAGGGAAGAGAATTTAGAGACCCTCTAGAGAAGGCTGCTCAAGATACTGGCCCTCCTTTTGTAGCTTGTAAGTGGGGTGATGGGGTGCCCATGCTCTTGTGTGAAATGGGCCTCGTTCGTACCTTGTTACAGCATCAGCACATTACCCTCTGACCCGAAAAAGAAAAAGAAGAAAAGAGACACTGGTAACAATGGTAACTATCAACAGTATCCACAGAATACATACCTAATCATATTATAGTGAATCTAGGGAATGTCAAAACTAAGAGATATGTTTAAAAACAACTAGAGAAAAAAGAACAAATAACCTTCAAGATACTGTATCTACAATTAGACTTATAACTGGTTCTTTATCTGCAACAAAAAGAACCAGAAGACAGTGAAGTGATCATTACAGTGAGCTAAGAGGAAATAATTGTCACCTAGAATTATATTCCCAGTGAAAATACATTTCAAATATAAGGTAAACAAAACAAAAATCCCAAAGAGTTTGCCTCAGTAAGAAAAGAAACCTTGGATGTCGACTTCAGGCAGAAGGAGGGAGATCCCAGATAGAAGGTCTGAGTAGCAAGAAAGAATATAATCAAAGGAAATATAAATAATTCTAAACATTCATTGGCTATTTAAGATAATAGCAATCGTTAAAAAATGGAAACAATCAAATTAAAACCAAAAAGCCTGACAAAAATAGCATGTATATTGGAATGGACTCATCAGAGTTAAAGATCTTTGTTTGGAGGTCAGTAAAACCTTTGAATAAGTTTAAATGTTGACAAGTTATATTTGCATGTTTAGATTTTTAGAGCAAACACTCAAAGAAATTAGGACTAACTTGACTGGATGCTAACTATATCGCTCCTTTTACTAGCCTAGGCTACAGCACCCTGCTTTTAAGACTTGTGGTGTTCACACTTACAAATCCTACCACAGAATCTAACATTGCCTAAGAAACCATTTCTATCATCAGATTTTGACTGCCATTGATCAGAGAAAGTTGGAGTAAGTGCATGTCATGTCCATCTTCCCTCTCAGACAGCTTGATTTTCCAGCACTTAGTTCCTACAGCGCTTGGCAAAAGATGGTAGAAATGTACATTGGTTTTCTGACTTCTCCCTAGCATGATAAAAAGTTGATGTTCTCTAATATCCTAATGAAAATAACCTAGGATTTACAAGTGCTGAACTTCTTATATTAGATTTCTCAAATGCCTGTTTTAATCAATGCTAGGCAAAGACCTTATTTCTTTGTACTTTATATTTCTCTTTCAAATGATCTGTCTCTCATTTGGTGGGAAAAGTACATATATATGCTCTGGACTATAACAATGCTTATATTATAGTTTACATGGCATTTTGTTATTTTCAAAGACCTTTGGCAAACATTGTTATTTTTTATGAGAAGATTTTCAGGAGGTAGAAAGAATAGATGTTAAACTTATTTCTAAGAGTTGGTACTGCAGCTTAGAAAGGTTAAGTGAGTGCCTAAGATGCTACAACTGGTAACTGATGGGAGAAAAGAGCCCTTCTGGTACCTGGAGGTGAGAGCCTGGTGTTTTGTGACTCCTTGAAGCTCTCTTTCAAACAGTGTTCAGTCACGTTAAGGACACAGAAGCTCTTTGGGAAATCTGCACCGAAGAGTTTGCATTTGCATAAATGTGCAGCAGATCCTGGATAAGGAAAAAAAGAGAGAGAATTTGATATTCTACAACAGGAAGCAAAAATCTCTTTTTAGTTAAAAAAAATTTAAGAAATTCATTTAATGACCACATTTTCAAATTTTCCAAGCCCTACCTTACAGCGTCAGATTGTGTGTGCATCAAGTAACACACACACACATTGGAAGTTTTTGTTGAATAGTATTTGATGGTACCAACATAGATTATATATAATAATTTCATTGAAGACCAAGCTTTATATACAACCATATTTCTACATATGGATTTATTTTCACTCTTTTCTTTTCTGTCACATACATATTTTAAGACTTTTGATTATGAGATCTGTTTCGCATCAGAAGATTATTTTCCTTGAAACAAGTTATTAGAAAACAGTAAGGAAGCAACTTCACAGTTGTGGTTTAGACTTTGTACACATGCACCTACACATTCATCTCCATTTTGTTTGTCTTTTAGGTAGTGTTTGAACTCTCTGGCTGTGTTACTTTTTAAGGTTTATTGGCAGTAGACTGGCCAAAGCCACATACTTTGGAGAGGCTAACACCCCTGAATTGTGCTGAGCCTTTTTCTTCAAAATTCAGTCAAGGAAGTTTATTACATGGATACTACAGATCTTAAAAGTGAATTAAGTTCTGGTCAATGAGAAATCTTGTGAAACCAATCAATGAGTAGTCTATCTCTGATACAAATATAACTTAAAAACTTAACTTTACATCAGAATACGGTTTTTTTGTTTCTTTAAATCGTCAGCTGAGGATATATTTATTGATTTTAGAAAGAAAGGAAGGGAGATATCCTTCTTTCTTGCCTTTTTAGAAAGAAAGAAAGGAAAGAAATAGCAATTTTTTAAATAATTTTTTTAATTTAATTCTTGTTCAAGTACAGCTTTCTGTCTTATATTCCCAAGAAATAGCAATTTGAGGGAGACACATCTATCTGAGGGAGAAACACCCATTGGTTACCTTCCATAAACGGCCTTGCTAGGAATCAAACCCATGAGCCAGGCATGGGCCCTGATGGAGAATCAAACCCACAACCTTTTGGTGTATGGCATGACTCCAACCAAATGAGCCACCCACCAAGACATTGGAATAGGTGGGGTCTTTTTGTTTTTTTGTTTAAAATATTTTATTTATTTATCTTTTTATCTTTAGAGGGGAAGAGAAGGAGAGAGGAAGAGGAACATCAATGTATGGTTGCTTCTCGTGCATCCCCTGCTCGGAACTGTCCCCTGCCGGGAACTGGCCTGCAACCCAGGCATGTGCCCTGACTGGGAATCGAACCGTAATCTGGTTCTCAGGCCCATGCTCAATCCACTGAGCTACACCAGCTAGGGCTGGAATAGGTGTTTTAACATTGAAAATACATTTGTGATTTTTAACTCTATGAGTATATTCTCTGAATTTTAAAAAGTAAAGACACACACATTGTGAAAGTCAAATAATTCAGAAAGAGATGGTAATAAATTACAATCTCTTGACCAAGCTCCATGTCTATTCCCATCCTTGCAATCAACATTCCAAAAAGATCTCTATTTTTTTAAGTTTCGATGAATATTTCCTTAACTATAAACACTTCTATCTTTTGAACTTTAGACAATGTCTGATTACTCCATTGTAAAAAAGAAAGAAAGCTGTAGGTCACTGACATTATACCTCCACTCTCCCTGTCTCCTGCTTGCCGTTTGAGGGTTCGCTGCTTTCTCTTCCTCATACTCGTTAGCTTTGTTAACTTTCCATCCTGTAGTGATCCATCTGCATCGCTCCATCTTTTGTAGCCTGTACCTTGACCCTCTGCTCTGTGAGTGCAGTGTGCCTGCCATTTCCTCCCTCTCCCCTCCCTTTCCAACCACTTCTAACTGCTATAACTTTAGCATCTCATCAGAAAAAGTGTTAGTGTTTAAATTGTGTTTACTACCCCAATGGAGATGCGTGTGCTTTGTGGACTGGTTGTCTTGAAAAGTTGACAACTTGTAAATGGCATTTTTATTATTAATGAGTAATTAATATTGTTCACTAGATTAAACAGGGCATCAGTGTGATATTTTCTTCACTGCTGGCCTCATTCCTAATAAGGTCAAATAGATTAACTAGAGTCTCTGTTTTTGTACTTTGCGATGTGCTTAGAAGTCTTGTTTGTTTGTTTGTTTGCCTAATGCTGGCACCACAACTTTCTCATGACAGCTTGAAATGTTCCTGATGGAGAAATTTTTAATTGCTTTTTTTCTAACTGAAAAATGTTCCCATGTCTTCAATTATTTTTATGCTGTAAATCATACAGTCTGTCGCACTCCATTTTCACCTGGAAAGCACCCTCCTTCAGTAACTTGTTGTTCTCCACTAATCTGAATCAGTGGCCCAGCCATGCCTGCCGCCCAGCTGTCTTCCTAGGATTTAGGATTATGTTCCTGAATTGGACCCCAGCTTCCTTTAAAAACATCTGTGTTGAAGACAGTTCTTTTTTTCTTTTGTAAGAACTGAGTTTATTTTATACTTTTTTAGTTGTCAGTTCATCTTGATTTGAGACTAGGATGAGATAGTTTAGAGGAAGGAGATGAGGTACCAAACATCGGCGGAGGTGTGATTCCTTGTCTGTAGATGTTGGAGAAACATCCGTGGGAGCCTTGGCTGGTTGGCCTTGCCTTAGAGTGAGGCATGTCCGCTTGCTTTTCCTTCATTGGAAAATGTGTTGCTTTGTTAATCAGATAATTACAAAGTGGAATATCAATACATGATCAAAAACTTTTCAATAACTATTCACAACAGTATCTTACATACAATTTCCAAAGGAAAGTCATGTCTTGATTTTCAAGCTTAGAATGATGTTCACATTCACATCCCCACATTGAGAAGTCAGGAACGAAATTTAAAGGGCATTCGTTTTCTAAAGTGACGAGGAGTCACCTTGAAAGAAGAGTTTCTCTGTGCTAAGTGCCATGCACGTCATGTGAGGGAGTTGTTTCAATGGAGGCTCTTGTTGTAAATGAAAGATACAGGTTTGTTTTTTTCTTCTAGACCAGTGGCTCTAAATATGAAAAGTAAAGACATGTGCTGGCTTTATATTTGGAAGAAAATAAAAAAGAAAACACTGTTGAAAGCATAGAAATGTAATTTATGTTATCCATATACCAGCTTTAACTCTTCAAAACAAAGTTGCCCTGGCTGGTGTAGCTCAGTGGAGTGAGTGAGGGCTGTGAACCAAAGGGTCACCGATTTGATTCCCAGTCAAGGCACATGCCTGGGTTGCCGGCCGGGTCCCCAGTGGGGGCCATGTGAGAGGCAACCACGCACTGATGTTTCTCTCTCTCTCTCTTTCTCCTTCTCTTCCCTCTCTCTAAAAATAAAAAAAAAGAAATTAAATATTGTTAAAAACTAAAACAAAGTTGTAGGTGATAATGGAGTAAACGAAAGGCATGTATGTTCAGATACATTGTTTTAGTTTGATAAGATTAAGCCCCAGCTAAGCCTGCCATCTAGAAAATTACCCAAGGCCCTAGTTTTTGACATTGTCCTCCTGGCAGGCATCACTGCAGTGATTCCTAAATTATCTCTTTAAGTTACCACCAACTCAGGGGGCCATTCATCATGACCTTTTCCAAAGTTGCTATGACAACAACATAGTATTTGTAACAAGTGGCTAGTTAAGGCTAAGCCTATTTATAAATAGTGTGAAGCACTTGAAGAAATATTATTTATTGAATTTCTAGAGCTTCCAGCTGTTCATATAATTTTAATGAATTTTTTGGAAATGTAGATTGGTTCCAGGGTTGAATTATTTGATCCAAGGATACGTATAAAGGAGGACCCAAAAACCTCCCTGGGATTTATTCACAAAAAGTTGTGTATTTATTCTTACATGTTTAAACTTCACTCACCTTCAAAGAACTCTCTATTTGAGGCAATGTATCTATCAAGACTTTTTCCCACTGCTTTAGATAGTTTTTGAACTTGTTAATTTTGATGCCTTTTGGTGCTTCTGCCATGTATTTGTTTCACTTCTTCCACATCAACAAAATGTTTGCCTTTGAGGACTTTTTTTACCTGAGAAAACCCAAAAAAAAGTTCCTCAAGTTAAGATTGGATGAATAGGGAGGGTGGTAAAAAACCATTGAATGCTCAGCGGGCAGGTGTGCTCGTATATCACCTATCATGAAACGGGCAAATACATTGAGTCTTCAAAACAAAACTCATGAAGTTGAACTCAGCCTCCCACAACAACACCAGCTGGTGCACTGGTGCAGATGGATTACTAGAACTCTCACCCAAGTGGGGGGAGCCTGTACTACAAGGGGCCCTCTGAAAGATAATTTCAGTTTTTTACTCACCCTGTAAATTTTATAAATATGGCATAGAAAAATATTGGTATTTGAATTACGTATTGTAACTCAGAACCCTGTAATTCTGTGGCACAGGTTATAGTATCTTTTCATTGTGGTGAAAAAAGGAGAAAAGGGAAAAACTAATGTTAATACTTGAAACTTCTCAAAGAAAGTAATCAGGTTTTTCCTGAGAGAGGTCAGTGCTCTCTAAAACTTTCTGTTAACAACACATTCTGTTGTGAACACCGCCCCCCCCTTTCCATTTCTGTGTGTCCACCTCTTTGTGTGAATAGCATGTAAGGTAATTCTTGGAGTCACTATCACTGAATTACCAAAATATGTACTTGGGTAATATTTAAAGTAGTCCTAAAAAAGAAGCTAAAATGGTAATCAACTTGTCATTCTATCCTCTGGGAGTTCTTGGTTTCGTTTTTTATTTTTCCCAGGTTGTGAAACAAAACAGAAAAATAGTGTTGAAACAGAAGAGTTTGTGGTAAAGACCAAGAATCTTTTTGTAACTTCCCAGACCACGATCCTGATTCTCAGTGGAATGTTCAAGTTCCTGAATGGTTAAACTATTTGTTGGTAGGATATGGCCATACCATTGTTCCTTGAAACTTTAAAAACCACTTTGTAGCCCTGGCTGATGTAGCTCAGTGGATTGAGTGTAGGCCTGTGAAACAGATGATCGCGGTTCAGTTCCCAGTCAGGGCACATGCTTGGGTTGCAGGCCGGTTTCTGGCAGGGGCCAGTTCCCTGCAGGGGATGCACCAGAAGCAACCATACATTGATGTTTCCTTCCTCTCTCCTTCCCTTCCCCTCTAAAGATAAATAAATAAAATAAAATAAAATAAAACAAAAAACAAAACAAAACAAAAAACCACTTTGTGCCCGAGAAGGTGTAGAATTGATGCTAAGGATACTTGTGAGAATGTGTGCTGAGTTCCACAGGAAATAGTAGGGAAAAAAAAAAGATGTCTTCATAACGTGACCTTGTTTGCTTATAAATGGCACACACTAGCTCTGCCAACATGTGTAATTAAATGTATTTTACTATAATAGTCATTTAAATCTGTGTCCATAAGAAGTGGAGCATTTGACAAGGTCTCCAGGATAAAATTCTTTAATTGTTTGTTACTCAAGGATGATAGATGGTGCCTTCAGCATGTTTTTCCATTTCAGAATACCTGAGGACAGTCACTTTGTTTCCCTCCCTTCAGAAATTGACAGTACTCAATTCAAACAGTTCCAAAATTTGCAGATTGTGCTGGAAGGACCATTAGCGTCTAATGATCAGACCCTATGCTGTAATTATTATATTATTAAGAACAATTATTATTTACAACAGAAAATAGATGAGACCAAGCCCTTACGGGGCACCCTTTTACCCTCTATGGCCATATTGAATCAAAAAGGGACACTTCGTCACAGCCCGTAAGAGCAAATCCAACCGCAGGAAGCATTAGCAACGAATGTGAGTTTTATTGAGGATATTGTAAATAAAGGAGAAAAAGGTACAATACTGTACCACACTTACGAATACGTAATCGAAATCCCCATCAAACATTTTCAAACTCCTCTAGCAGGTCTTCCTTCGCTCAGATCCACCTCAGCCAGAGGTTCGCCAATTGCCTCCTAGCCCATCCTTCTTTGCTGCTTACAGTCAGTTCTTAATCCCAGGTATGCTCACCTGCCAGCTCTCTTTTGGTTTTCTTCTCTTTATCTTGAAGTCACTTTATTTTCATTTTAGAATAAAGCAAGGGATTGCATATTCAAACAAAAATACGCAAACATTTTGTTGTAGTTTGAGAGATGACACTTATTCTCTTTTCTTAACATAGTATTTAGAGAAATGTGAGCAGAAATGAAAATTGCATGGCAGTGACACCAGCTGGAATTATTTTTAATTCTACTTCCCTGTAATGCATGATAAACTTCAAATGGTCTCCTCTGTGGCAAAAAATATTTCAAACCAATTTTCTCCATTTCACTGGTCCAACAACTCATGATGTACTTCACTTTTGTGGGCTGTCACATTTTAGTTCTCAAGCCAATAAATACAAAATGACATTAATTTGAGGAAAACTTGACTCAAGAGCCAGGGCACGGTTGTGGCAGTCCTGTACACACTTTCATTAGTAAGCACTAAGGTCCAGCTCAAATTAGTTTTAGCAAACGTGGGGGATTCATCGGAATACTATTTGAATAGCTCGTGGTGGATGGAGGAGATCCCAGAATCTGGCAACATTGGGAGGACTCAGGACTCGAACACTGGAGTTGGCCTCCAGGACTCTCCACGTTCTGCCCTTCATCTGTCCCATTTCATGGATGGGACTATGACACCTGTGTCCCAAGAAGGAGAAGAGGCTGTATTTTGGTAATTTCACTTAGGAGAAGTTCAGAGATGGCCTCTCACTTGTCCACATTGTTAGCAACCACACCTGAGCCAGCCACTGCAGGAAACAATAACGGTGTGATGCTTGGCCCAGGTACATGTTTTCTTATGCAGGGAAGGAAGCAGAAGCCTGTTCCAGTCTCCGTAGTAGGGACAACTTGCACCAGCTACACAAAACCATAATTGGTAGGAGAGTCATACTTACATTTAGGATGATTATTCTTATGTTTATCAATGGCTTGAAGAACATAGATTTTTTTTAATGTTAAATATGGTGTTAGTCTAATGTTTTTGTGGAAGATGTAGAGGTTTCCCTATTCTTTTAAATCCTCGCTGGAGGATATGTTTATTGGTTTAAGAGAGAGAGGAAGGGAGGAGAGAGGGAGAGAGGGAGAGAGACATCGATGTGAGAGAGAAACATACATCGGTTGCCTCCTGTGCACACCCTGAACAGGGATTGGACCTGCAGCCTTTTGGTGTGCAAGATGCTGCTGCAACCAGTTGAACTACCTGGCCAGGGTGAGGTTTAGCTTTTTGGTGTGGGAAAGATTTTGTATAAATTTTTTATACTGCATGTTGAAAGGATTGTTGTCAAATCACAATATTCTTATTTGCTTTCTTGGCTGCATCTGTCTTTTCTTGCAAAAAAAAAGTCGTGTTCATATTAAAAAAGGATCATCTCTCAAGGCTCTAATTATGTCCAAGAGGAAACACAGCTGTGATTTCACCATTGTCTTTGAGTATTCCATGTATTTCTTTGTACTTACGCTGTATTAGCTGCCATAGAGACACAACAATCATCAGTAATCCCAAATTCTGTATGGTTGCCACTGGCAAAGATCTATGTGTAAGTGACTTAGAGATATGCATATGTAGATAAATTTAGACGCTATCATGATGATGACTCAGGAATCCTATGCTCACACCATTTACCAGAAGAAGCCATTGGTATCTCAGATTCAGTCTAAGACTGATTTGCCCAAAGAGATCAGATTTGGGCAAATTTGTCAGATTTGGCAAAGGGATTTTACAAGGATTTCAAAGGATAAGAAAAACAATGCTCAAGAAACCTTTATCTGGAAATAGTATATTAGATTTTTTCTTAAAAATAAGTAAATAAATACATATATTAAAATTTTCCACAAGTGAAATTGACATTCATTTAATTAGAGCAGATTTGGGAGAATTTGTCCCTGCTCTAAGCAAATTATCAACAAAAAGGATGATATTTATATTATCAAAAAATTATAATATTGCTTTACTCATCATGATAATTATAACAGTGAATTAAGAGGAAAATGTGAATGAATCAATTTTACTTAGCAACTCCTACATGCTATGCAGTCTGCTAGGTACTTCTGTTCCTTATCTCAACCTCACAAGTATCTGAGAGGTTTATTATAATTCCCCTTTCAAGGCAAAGGGGAATGAAGCCTTCAGAGAGCCAAGAATGGGCTGGAAAGAGTATTTGAAGTCAAGAAAAGCAAGGACCTACACCCAAGATTACTCTACCCAGCAAAGCTTTCATTTAGAATGGAAAGACAGATAAAGTGCTTGTCAGATAAGGTCAAGTTTAAGGAGTTCGTCATCACCAAGCCCTTATTATATGAAATGTTAAAGGGACTTATCTAAGAAAAAGAAGATAAAAAATATGAACATGAAGATAGGAACAGTGAAAGGACAGCAAACTCACAGTTATTAACAACCACACCTAAAACAAAAGCAAACTAAGAGAGAGAGCTAAAACAGGAGTGGAGCCACAGAAATGGAGATCACATGGAAGGTTAGCAACAGGGGAGTGGGAGGAGGAGTGAAGGGAGAAGGTTCAGAGAATAAATAGCATAAATGGTGGGGAGAAAGTAGACAGGAGGAAGGCAAGAGTAGTGTGGGAAATGTAGAAGCTAAAGAACTTATGACACATGGACATGAACTAAAGGGGGGAATGTGGGTGGGAGGGGGTGTGCAGGGTGGAGGGGAATGAAGGGGGGAAATGGGACAACTCTAATGGCATAATCAATAAAATGTATTATAAAAATAATAATAAAAATAAAGAAATAAAATATTTTAAAAAAATAAAAAAAGAATTAATCTAAGGAACACAGCTATTAAGAGTCAATTCAAACCTCATTTGCAAGTTATCTATACATTTATTGAACCAATGTTTATTGAGTGTCAATAAGGGGCCAGGTAGTGTTAGGAATTCCAAAGAGCTAGGAATGTAATAGGAGAAACAACAAATGACTGGAACCCTTCCCATATGGAGGTTAAATGAGAATGACAGGAAGGGGCCCAAGTTGTGATGTTTGTTGAGTGTGGACACACATCAGCCAGTCTGTCTGGCCCTCCATCAGATCAGCTCCTTGACTTCCACGGAACTGGTCCAAACCAGGAGAGCCTAGGCCACATCTTGTCCTGCATCACTGGGTACTGGAGCTCTTTCTTTCACTTTGGCATCTGATGTCATCTCTGCCCTGAACCCCAATAAGGAAGGAGAGTGAAAACCATCAGCTACCTATTTGGTCAACCTAAATTAGGTTTCTGCTTAATGTCTGTTTCTTGATTCTGTTTTTTTTGTGTGTGTTTACAATTTCAGTATGGTCAAGTCTGTGATCCTGATTTTATCTGTGACTCGAATACAGAATTCCTCTTTGATTCCATGGGCTAACCCTAACAGGCACTTAGGCTGTTTTTTTTAGAAGAGGTGACCTTTCCTAAGGCAAACTGTGAGAAGAGGCCCTTTTCATTCTAGTTTATTTTTTTCTCTCAAGTTTAATGAAATCATGCAGATGTGACCCAAAACTTCTGAAGGAATTATGGATGTGGATGGAATCCGAGACTGCTGAGTGCCTGGGGTAGGAGGGAAGTTACCAGACCTAATGCCTACATATTGCTTAGGCAGGAGAAGCCTGGAGTGGGTTTAAGGGCATCCCACGGAGCAGAGTCAGCTGAGCAGAGCCAGAGACTCTGAACACTGAGGCTGGGGCACAAGACAGATTTAAGGAACTAGATTTAGAGAGATTAAATTACCTGACAAGAATTATTTGCAAAAACCCAGCTTTTGATTCAAAGTTCAGTGTTTTGTTTCTGATAAACCACTGCATTTTATGTATTTTAATGTTCCAATTGTACTTCATGTATTCAATAATGTCATATTTTAATGGGTGTACAGTGCTTTCTCTTGGCAATGATTATGAGTTAGTTTTGAAACACTGCAATATTACACCAGCTATGATTATTACTGATCTCTCCATTCCTTTGGGTGACTGCCAAGAGGGGGCTCTGTAGCCGCTGAACAGCAACTTTCCTCCCCTCCCCCAGCCCTGGCGAACATTCTATTTTCTGCTTTTCTAAGTTCTACTCCTTCCAATAGGTCACATACATTGAATCATGGAGTATTTGTCCTTCTGTGACTGGCTTACTACACTGAGCACCATGTCCTCAAAGTTCATCTATGTTGTAGCTTATGAAACAGTTTATTTCTTTTATGGCTGAAAAAATATTCTGTTATATATATATATACCACATTTTTAAAATCTACTTATCCGTTTACAGAGGTTTACTTGGTTTCCAGCTCTCGGCTATTGTGAATACTGCTGCAATGAACATCAGGGGTTGGAGTGGCAAATTTCTGTCTGAGATCCTAATTTTTTAATAAGTACCCAGCAGCGAGATCATATGGTAGTTTCTATTTTAAATAGAAAATACTGTTTTCCATGCAGCTCTGCTATTTTACATTCTCACCAATATTGAACACAAGTCCCAATTTCTTCACATCCTTGCCAAAGCTTGTTATTTCCTGCCTTCATTTTCTTTCTTTTTTTTTCTTTTTTCTTCCTTTCTTTCTTTCCTGATCATCTTAACAGGTTTGAGGTGATATGCTACTGTGGTTTTAATTTGCCTTTCCATGATGATTAGTGATCTTGAGCATTTTTGCATAGATCAGTTGTCCATTTGTATGTCTCCTTTGGGGAGCTGTCTTCTCAAATCCTGTGCCTGTTTTTATTCAGATGATGGTGGTGATGATTTGCTGTTGAGTTGTATGGGTTCCTTATCTATTTTTGATATTAACCCCTTATTAGGTAGATGGTTTGCAATTGTTTTCTCCATTCTATAGATTGTTTTTCTCACTCTTTTGATCATTTACTGAGAAAAAGGTTTTAGTTTGGTATAGTCCCACTTGTCTAATTTTGCTCTTCTTATCTGTGCTTTTTGTCAGATCTGAGAAATAGTTGCCAAGACCAATAATATACAGCTGTTTCTTTATATTTTCTTCTAGGACTCGTATAGTATCAGGTCTTATGTTTAAGCTTCTAGTTAATTCTGGGTATACTTTTGTGTACAGTGTAAGATAAGGGTCAAAATACATTCCTCAGCCTGTGGACATTCCGTTTTTCCTACACTGTTTATTGGAGAGACTATGTTTTCCCCACGGTGTGGCTGATCTGGCTGTAAGCAATCTATGCTCCACTCACGTGTTTTCAGAGGCCCTGAGTAGCCAAACTATGCTGGTTTCACCAGTGGTTTCAATGAGCCAAGTCAGAAATCAGTCCCTTGGGCAGCCCTTTGAAAAGCCAGCATGTTGGATGTAGGCTTCACTCTTTATACTTCTGACCCAGAGAAGGTGTAAGTAGGGGCATTCTCTCTCTGTGCTCCCCTCAAATTTATGGGAGGGGGGCGTTCTTTCCTGCTGCTGAGCTGTGAGCCGTGCTGGGTTGGGAAGAGGCTGAAATTGCTGTTCTTACCCATTTCTATGTGGAAATTTTGGCCCTGTGCCAGTGTGGAGCACTGCAACTTCTTAATTGAATTCTAGAAGTCTCATAAAGGTGTTTTGGCTGCTATGTGTTCGTGAAGTCATTGTCTCTGTAGGGGAACACAGGCTGCCACTTCCCATTCTGCCACCTCGCTGCTGTCTGTTTTTCATGTTTAAATTACCTGGGAATGTTTATTACAAGAGATAAAAAAAAAAGCAATTTCCTTATGTCCAATAGAATTTCACCAACTTAATCACAAAACTATTTATTAAAGGGATTCTAAGATAATGTGTTAAATGGGGATTTACTTCATATGGTCATTAAGTTACTATTAGATACTGACAAATCACTTTTAAAATATTTTTAACAGACTATTTAAAACATTTAAATAAAGCTTTTCAGGTGGAAAAAAGTTTTTAATGTTCATATAAGCCCTCACTATATGTTAAGAAGTCTTTTTTTTTTTTAATCAATTGTGCTGGTTAAGTAGAGGGCTCTGGA
The DNA here is from genome assembly GCF_014824575.4 of Sturnira hondurensis. Classification (NCBI taxonomy): domain Eukaryota; kingdom Metazoa; phylum Chordata; class Mammalia; order Chiroptera; family Phyllostomidae; genus Sturnira; species Sturnira hondurensis. Next base: position 3,428,953 of record NW_028082566.1, read on the forward strand.
AACAAACTACCTGAATTGAAATCCTAGTTCTAACCCTTATCCACTTTTTGACATTGGACAAGTATCTTAACCTGTTTCTTAGTTTCTTTTACTTGTAAGATGAGAATAGTAAAACTATTTACCTTCCTAGCTTGGGGGGAATATTAAACAAAGTGATATATGTAAAAACTTCAAATAATGCAAAGCATATAGTAAATGATATGAGTGAGTTATAATTATTATCAGAATTTATTTAATTTTAATTCTTTGAAAATACCTTTAGCTTCTGTTTGGAGACAAGTTGTTTGGAGTCACGTATGCTTTTGTTACCTAAAAACCTTTTTATAATTTGTGAAAATATTGACATAAATTTATGTGAAGAAATGAAGCATAACAAATGATACTGAAGATAGTGAGGCAATTGAAAAAGATGAAAACCTTAATCATTTGGAGGTAAAAATATAATTAATGCGGGCACCTGACAAAACTTATTGGAATAAACCAGTAATAAAGACCGCTTACACGAGGGTCTCTGTTGGAGTTAAAAAAGCAGCAGGCACTGCAGGAAATCAGGCACTGCTGATTTCCTGGGTAGCTACCAGCTTTGCGCTCGACCATCGTCCTTCTCAATGGAACCCTGTTTTTTTCAGGTGTCAGGCCGCCATGTACTTCATAAGGAATTGGGCCCCTTTTCACTCAAAAGGGTGAATCTTTTTATTTTTTTAAAAGATTTTATTTATTTATCTTTAGAGGGGAAGGGAAGGAGAGAAGGAGAGAAATATCAATGTATGGCTGCCTCTCGTGAGTCCCCTGCTGCGAACTGGCCTGCAACCCAGGCATGTGCCCTGACTGGGAATCGAACCACGATCCTTTGACTTGCAGGCCCACGCTTAATCCACTGAGCTACACCAGCCAGAGTGAAAGGGTGACTCTTGATTAATCAAATATTTTTCTGAGTTAGAACACTACCATATAATATTTTGTTCATGAGTCTTTTTTTCCTGTTCTGTGTAGAATATAAACTTATACAATAAAAAGTGAACTCTATCCAGGAGTTTCCACATAGGTAGAATATTCCAATAAATAATTATAGAATTCCAAATCAAATCTTCATACTATTCAAGCTATTATTACATAATTTGCTTAGTTCTTCTTCTTTTTTAAGGAATACAATTAACTCTATCATATTTCAAGTTTTGATTCTAAGAACTGGAAATCTAACAAAACTTCAGAAGATAAAAGTTTTTGGTGCTCTGTTCAATGACTAATTTCATTCAACATTTACAACTGATTGAAAATGCCACCAAAATATAGAGGTTTACCATAATAGGACAGTTACATTGGACTTTTCCAAAACCTTAAATATCTGATTGATGGCTGGTAACAAAGACAAAGCAAGCATTGCTCTACTGAGGTGTTTCGGGTATTCAGCATTAACGTTGTCTGATAAATGTTGTAGTTCAGTTACTGAGTTTAAATAAAAATGTAATAAAAATTTGACAGTTACAGCTTCTACTTCAATTGTTAAAATATCATGGCCTGTTTATATGCCACAGTCATTAGGTACTAGTTACCTCTAGTGTTTGACTGTGAACAGAACATAGACAGTTTGTGCTCACACAACACTTGCTGCTGGCTAAGGGTACAACACCTCAAGAGCAGGAGAGAATATGCCTTGAAAGGGTTCTGAAGCACTCTCGGGCTTTTTGTTCTCACACTGCTGGGTCACACAGGATGTTCTTTATCTCCAGTTCTCCAACTATTACTAGCATGTTTATGAAACTTTGAAAACCAGGAGACCCGAAGCCTGCTTACATTGTGGGTCTTTCATAGTGAGTTGGCTACATAGGCACATTTCTGCTTATATGATCAGTTGTTTCTGTGAAGACCTCTGGGCCTCAACAAAACCAAAGACAAATCATAATCTGATAAATTGCAAAATCAGTAATATACAAGTGAGTTCCTATTTTTTAATAACTTGGGTGTGGATATGTATTCAAAAAAAACATTTAAACCACCTTATAATTCCTTCATGTTTCCTCATGTTTTTGCATCAGTTAACTTTTTTTTTTTACTTTCTGTGATTTGGACTCTGAGAATTTTGAACAGGTAGATTTAACATCATAATTAACTGATTACTAATTAAACTAACTCCTTTTCATGATAATTATTTTCCACTGGGATTAAGTACTGAAGAGGTTTCAACTCAATTTCCAAGTATATTTGACCATCAGTATCTGTATTATTGTAGGTCTAATTGACGACTATCAAATTAACCTAACTAACAATTTGTGTGATTACAGATATGAGATATCATCATAAAATAATTCATACATTAGACTGTAGTGACAAAGGGTCACTGCAGTTATGACCCTTTCCCATACAAAATGTTATTCTGTGCTGAGGTATCAACCGAAGCCAATGTCTGGCTGAGTTTGGGATTCTAAGTGTTCTGTGAACATAACCAGATACCTTCCAACTCACAGGACTGAATGGAAATGAGTTTCCAATGGGATGTGGTCTTTTAAGATGGCGCATCAACTTTCTGTTAGGGGTACACACATAAAATTTGAATATATTTCCCATCCCTACAAATTGTAAAATTGACTGTGTCTTATTTGGTTCTATTTGTCGTAGTAAAGCAGTTAAATGGGCATCGGTATAAATTACAGTCTCCACTTAGAAACTCCCACAGATTAGAAGGCCTAAATTTTTTCCAGAAATAGACTCCCTGTGACTTGGCAGCCAGTATGGGTCTGGGCTACTCTGGTTTCCACTTGAAAGAATATATCTAACAGCCCAGCTTTAGCTCCAGCGCAAGTTCCTTCCCACCACTGCGTTTCAACACGCTGTCTTAAAGCTGATTTTTGGCAGATAACTCCATTATCAGACCAGGGAGCTCACTACCCTTCACCGGGTTCCTGGAATAGTATTTCCTCAAGGCATTCCATCCTTGCATGGAGATCTTTTCCCTCTGAGTGTCTCTATTCATTAAATGACAAGTTATATTTGCTCTAATACTCCTAGGCCTGATCCTATTTCTTCCAAAACTTTTTATGCTGTTGCCACTGTGTGCTAATTGCCTTGATGCATATGGAAAACGTATTTTGTACTCAAAAATGTGTGTTCTTGAGGAAAAGGCCACATAGGTAGCAGTTACTCCTAAATGTAGTTGTGTGTGTATGTCAGAGGCTCTTCCATGGGCGGCTTCTTTAGATTTCAGAGGTTTTGGGGTTTTTATTTTTTAAGATTTTATTTATTTCTTTATCTTTAGAGGGGAAGGAGAGAGGAAGAGAAACATCAATGTATGGTTGCCTTTCATGCATCCCTGCTGGGAGTTGGCCTGCAGGGAACTGACCTGCAACCCAGGCATGTGCCCTGACTGGGAATCAAACCACAATCCTCTGGTTCGCAGGCCTGTGCTCAATCCACTGAGCTACACCAGCCAGGGCCAGATTTCAGAGGTTTTGGAGGCCAGTAAATGAGCCCACCATGTGATTCCACATGGATTGATTCAATTGCTCTCAATAACTCACATAATCTCTCTCTCTCTCTTTTTTTTGCCTACCATCTGCAAAAACAGGGCAAGAAACTGTCACTGTGACATGTTGGACAAGTATGGGTGATTTTTTACCTTTATAATTTGGTATATGAAACACATAGTTACACCCCAATGTTTAACTCCATTCCAGAGCAGAATACTTAAGAGTGATCTGGAGAAAGAAGTTTCTGTGGGTAACTCCCCAGAATAGGTCCCCAATAGGTAACCTGCAACATGAGGGCCAACAGAGCTGTGGTCGTGCGGTTGCACCCTGACCACCCCAAGGGCTTCCACCGTTTCACTGAAGCGTGAGCCATGGTCGCCGCTGTAACTATGGTTCTCAGGCCTGCTGCTTCTGGTCACGGTTTCTTGTATTAGGAATAGCAGAGGCTTTGGCAGACAAAGTGATTCACATTTATGGGGAATGCTACGAGAGGAAGTTCTTTCGCTTTAAAAAGAAGTACCGAAATGATGCTTGATTTTCCATTTTTAGCTATCCTTTTCTCAGTTTCTTCTGTCTGGGCCATTGTTTGCCTTCATTCTATTTATTGCTTTTTTCAATTCAAATTTTCCCTAGGTAGGCATATCAGGTTCAGCCACAAAACTGGCCCACATTTCTGGAATACAGAATGCCTCAACAATTGCGTTTTCTCTGAATTTAGTATCTGACCTCAGGAAGTCAACATTATTATGAGAGCAGATTGCCATTAGATTACATCTGGAACCTAGGCACCTAAGAACAACAAATGACTGTAACTTGGCTACCTATTAATCAAAGTACCTATTAATCAAATCAGTGATTTAAAATAATTATAACAGTAATGTGAATATCCTCTCCCCTCCCCTCCCCCCATCCCTTCCCTTCCTTTCTTTTCAAAAAGAAAAAGAAGAACCTAATCAAGGTTCTTGTGACAGAATTAACAAAAGCCCGGAAAGCTTTCCCAGTAAATTTTCTGATAAGATGCAGGACACTTTAGCATATAGCTCATGCAAATAATCGTGAACAACCAAATGAATCCCTGCGAGTAGACAGACCCCTAAAAATGGATGATTACTGTCATTATCGTTTAATAGAGGCATTTCCCATCCTTCAGACAGACAGGCAGTTGCAGCTAGCCTCCCCTATCTACTCAGACTTCAACACCTTAAACCAATGGAATTCTCTGACTTCAAGAAATGCAGACATCTGCTTTGCTTTGCATTACTTCACCTTTTCAGATTTCTGCAGACCTTCGAGTCTTGCTCAGAGGTACCAGTACCACAGCCAAGCGATTGTGCAAAAATTTCCAGTCTCTATACTGTTGATAGATGTTTGGCTAAATCTACAAGGCTCTTGTCTGGATACAGGAAAAGCATCGCGACTTCTAGCAACCACCCAGATGGAGCCTCAGTCTCTCACTGTGGAGGATAATGACCTGAATAACCACGCTTTAACTTAAGGTTCTAAATACTATTCTAATATGACTTACAGAATTATACTGGTCATTTTTGAAAAATTTTAAAAGCAAAGACATCTTAGGTAAATGGCTACATGAGAGTCTAAAAATAAGTCCAGTCTGCCATGTTGCAAACAGACAGACACACACCAACGGAAAGCTCCGAACCCCACCGGTGAGTCAGAGCAGCTTAGGAACCCGGAAAGGCAGGCGGACTCACAGGCCGTTCTCACAGCAGGGGTATCAGGACCTTCACTGATCTGGATTTCAGTGGACTTGCCCGGACTGCCATGGGACAATTTTCAGAATGTTATAAACTCAATTCTCACACATAATGGGAATATGTCAAAGTTTCCTTTAACTCATAACGAAGGGACCAGCCAGTTCAAGAGAGTAGAAGACAAAACCTGTGTGTGTGGTCATTAAAAGAGAAGAGAAAGAGAGGGGTGGGAGGTGGGGAAGGGAGAGGGAGAGAGAATAACACAGAATTGGTTAAAAATCTGCAGGCATCACAAGTATAAACTTAGGGATTATCCTATCAGACAAAATAATTTGTATTTCTATCCAATAAAGTTCATTTTTATCTCACCTGTTTTCTGCAAACTGACATCTGACATTACAGAATTATAAGGTCTGGGTCCTAATCAGCGTAAGTAAAACACAGTTTTATTTCTTTATAGTAAGGTGGCATTTAGGCTTATTAGGAAACCCTTATATTAAGACTGAAGGCAGTAGAGTCACCTCTTTGTCTTACAGGTTTTGGATTATTTTTCTTAACAACTCACAATGCTCCTGGCAAGCCTGGGAGGGCTGGACTTTCCCCTGTCATGGAGTGGGGAAGGTCCGCACGGATGGTAAAGGAAATACTGCACACTTAGGTGGGGACCCAGTATTTCCTGTCTTAGGTAAAATTGGCATTTTGATTTTATCATTGACATTTCAAACTCTAGCAAGTAAATACTACTTCATCAAAATTATACGGTGATCTTTGTTTATGGTAAATTGTACATATTTCTTTAATGGTGAGAATGTAATTTTGTTGTTGACAACTCTTCCATGATGAAACCGATCACAAATTCTGTCATTTCCACTGTTGAGTTTCCCTAGTCCTTCTACAAAATGACATGTCCCTTGAACTTTTAAGTTGAAATTCTCCAAAAGGTTCTAATTTTAAATGGAGAAAATAGGAAAATATGATTACGACCTCTATATCCCATGGTAAATTACACCTTTAGATTTCACTATATTAATGAAATCTTTAACAATGCAATTCTTTTAAGATCACCTCCTCATATTCTTAAATGTGATAAGTTGTGAGTATAACAAAAGATGACAACCATCTTACTTTCAAGACAGAGACTGAGCATTTCGGCTCTGCTGACAGCGATCTCCTAAGCAGGACCTCCCAAGTCACTCTCTTACACTAACGAGGATGGGATGCCATCTTTTAATTTGTAGCTGCTTAGAAGAGTATTTTATGAACTCCCGACTGTTACCATGGAAGCACATCTTCCTGTAGGGAAAATAAAATTTGAAAAATGTCAACATCCAGCCTAGTTGAATATGCCTGTCTTCCTGAAATCTCACTGAGTCAAGAGTGCGAGGTCCCCAGAGGCTCTGTAGCATGTCATGGAGTTGCCTGTGTAAGATGCTATGTTCCCGTTTCCATTCCCTGTAGAAGTCTTTCCTGGCCAAATGTGCATGCTCTTCAAAATAGAAGCACTTTTATTCAAAACAATTTTTCATCATTACCTGACATCAATTAAGTAAGGCACAATGAATAATGACATCTTCTGTCACCATTTTGTACTAAAGAGAAGTTTTGGAACAAATCAGGTTGTTTTTTGGTTTTTGTTTTTTTTTTTTTACAACTAATAACAGTCTCAGTACAATGTTCCTGCACAAGTTAAGGAAGCTTAAAAGAGATGGGATCATTTATTATAAAACAAATCATTTGTGTAAGTTCTACCTATACCTGGAATTTAAAACTCAGTAAACAGGTATTTAGACTTTCACAGTATAGAGCACTGTTTTAGGATCCTGGTACTAGCTCTCTTTCTTCCTATTTTCCAGTTGTCTGTTGGCATATATTTGTCTAATTCTCTAACTTTTGAGAAGATGGTGATTTGGGAATGGGGGAAGAGTCTATTTGAAAATATAGATTTGCTTAATCCTAATCAACCTTATTTTTTCTAAGACAGGGGTTTTTGCTAATATGTTCATTCATTCATTCACTCATTCATTCAACCAAGAGCTAGTGGACAATTATTCTATGCCAGGTGTGGCAGTAGATGCTAAGGATGGGAAAGGAGCACACAGATGAACAGAACAAGGTCCATGGTCTCTAGAAGCTCATAGACCAGTGGGAGTTCACATAGAGCCCCTTAGTGTGTGAAGGCCTTTCTGACCCAAAAGAAGTCTTCTGCTCATTGTTTACTTGTGCTATCCTTGTAAAAAGGATTAAAGAAAGTCTAGTCTTCCTTTAGTGATTAGGAAAGGAGTTTCAGTGAAAATATGTTTATTAATTTAGGAGATTTCAAATGACAGACCAAGAATGACTGCCTACATTTTCCACTTACACAGCAACACGGACCACAGGACCAAGAGCTTGAATTGATTTCCCATCTTAATTGAAAAGACGAATCAAGACCAAACCCCTCATGCCTACCTTTGATCTGCCTTGATCGTCTACAGAAGCCCATGGCTCCCAGACCATCCACTCTCCTCATGACTCTCATTTCCATAAATGTTTGTGTATCCCCTATTCTAACCAAATCCCCAATCCCTCCTCTTCCCTCTAAAAGCACTTTCTCTGTCACCTCTCAAACTGTAGGGTTTGCGAACTACAGGCTACTGCATTTGTCCTTTTCTGAAACCCCTTTGGCCCCTTTTCTTGAGAGCTTTCTCTGATATATTTCAAATGAAGAAAGTTTTCTCTTTCAGAAACTCATAACTCAAGGCCAGGCGGCAGGATAAATGTTCCACTTGTTTGCCATTGTCCCTCCTAATTCTTCCCTAAACAAGCTAACAATTTTGAAATTCATGTCATGCCATGGGACCAGCTGTAAGCATTCCTTGTTGTTGCCCTTGAACCCTACCACATCCTTTGTATTTCTCTACTGAAATTTGTCTTCCTCTCCACCCCACACCAATAATATTCTGAGTGACTTTATTATCTTATGAATGACTGATCTTGGACCCTGAATACATTGGCCAGGGAAAAGAATCTCCTATAGATAATTTAAGTAGGAAAAATTTATTCCAGGGTAACAAATAATTTGAAGAATCATTGGGAGGTCTGAAAAATAAACAATTTATTACACCTTCAATACTGACTACCAAAGCTGGGGTGGATGCAAAGAATCTGTTGCCTTTCTCTGATGTGGAAAGCACAAGTTCCTGAACCACACCATCGCTACCATGATTTTTAAAAGCTGCTACTCTAAGGAGATCCCTGTAATTTAACAGCTGTGGTTTTTACCAGCAACATAGGTACCTCGCTCTCTGCCTCTGGACATCACAAAGCTAGTGATTGGACACTGGGACCTCTGCAAACGTTTGTCTGTATGACCTGCCGGCCAAAAGAGACAGAAGCAGCATCAAAAGCATGGGATCTGCCTTGGTTTTGCCTTCATCATCAGGGGGCACTTCCCTTATATCTCCAACACGAAACCCATAAAGTTACATGCAGTTTTACAAATCTTCTGAGCTCTTCTTCTTGCTAGATTGAAATGAGGACCCCCAATTCTACTAAAATCAAAGTCCTCTACTTGTGCTTTGGATTCTGTCATCTCTTTCCCTCGCAGGGGCTTCCCTCTGTGATCTCCAGTGGTCCACACACCACCTCTATGGTGATTAATTCCCATCAGGACACCAACATCCTGCATTGCACCCACCTTAAAAAACAAAGATCTCCTTTGATTCCTATAAGGATGTCTTTTCTGTTCCTCAGACTTGTCAAGCTCCTTATACCCTCCAAGAATTTTCTATTCACCTACTTTAGCATGGGATATTTTTCTGTATTCTTTTTCTGGTTGGCCTATTATTGTAGCTAAAGTCTCAGTTCAAGCTAACCAGAGTCTTTCTCTGATCACCCTCTCTCCAATGTCTGCCTCCTTCACTTACTCACTATCCCACCACATGGCTTGTTCTCCTTATAATTCTTCTCAAATTCTAAAATTGACTAATGAATGCACTTACTTACTTCTTGGTTTGTTTACTTCACTGCAATGTAAGCTTATGGGGCAGGCATATTTTCAATTTCATTCATTTCTGTATTCGTAGCACACTGCTTGGCACAGAGGAGAGGGTTAATAAATGTGTGTTTAATAAGTGAAAGGTTGTTACGTACCAGGAAGAAAAAAATGGTGAGGAGCAAAGAGGGATGGGAGAAAAAATTCGGTCCTTACACATTTCCTTCCCAGTGGAGGTTTTGCAGCCTCACAAAGACATGCACCTCCGCTTTCCCTCTCCTGGGCTGTAAGTAGAATGAGTAGAAATGGTTCCAGACCTAAGAGTGTCCTACATTCTCCTTTGAGCTCCTGAAGCATTTCTCTCAGTTACCATTTCACAGAAGCTCTATTTTTCAATGTTATCTTTGATTTATGAAGAGTCACTGCTTGTAATGTCACCTGATTCACGACAATTTTCAGATGTTTATTTTTTAGCTGCCCATTCTCCCTTTTAAAAATTCAAGCTTGTTTTTCCATTTTTTTTCTTGCAATAGTTTTGATGCAACCCACATTGTTTCCTTCTGTTCAAATTATTATTACTTATCTTTCAATAGACATTATTTTTGGACCAATTATTTGGTTACTCCCTATTGAATATTTTTTCTGTCTGAACTGTGCATGCTCTTCTTAATGGAGAGCAAGACCTTAATATCCCATGTTGCTTTGTTTCATTAAGTTCTGACTCATTGACTCATTTTCTGGTTCCATTTAAAATGATTAAGTGCTCCTAAAGGAAGGGAAAACATGCTCTGGCTATAAGACCATTTTGGTTAATACAATCATGTCCGATTTCCAAATCATACAGCTTAGAATTAAATAAGGCCTGGGATACGACCTACCATAAAACTTTACCCATCATGTGCATCTCTCTGGTACCCCACATTGCTATGGGCACCATGAGGACAGCATCCTGCCCATTACACTGGCTGCTCTGTCCCCCGCATGCCGGCATGATGATGCCTGGCACATAGTGGGTACTCATCAAATGTTTTTGAAAGAATAAGTGAAAATCTTCATTTGGGAAACATAATATTCAAATTCAAAAAATGCAAACAGAAATTCTTTGAGAAACTTTTGGCCCAAGGAAACAAGCACAAAGATGTCCACAGCCTTTGTCTTGAAAAGCAAAATACTGTGGGAGCATCTGCTAACAGGAGAATGGATGTGTCTTATATACTCATTGGATAGAATCTTATTCACAGTAGTCAAAGCAGATGAACTAGTGACACAGTCAACCTGGATCAGCCTCAGAAATATAATTGTGAGGTAAGAAAACTAAGAAAAGAGTAACAAGGAATTATTCCATTATGTGAAGATTAAAAATATGCCAAAGTTATAAAATATGCACTTTGGGAGACATACATATGCAAAAGTATAAACAAATTCTTGATTATAGTAAACGAGAAAGTCAGGGTAATGTTTTCCTGCTGCTGATGGGCGTGAGCAGTAGGAGTCGCCTGCAGGGGGAACCTCACAGGGGCTTCGTGGCCACACATTAGTCCTTACACTGGGTGTTGGCTACACATGGTGTTTGTTTTATTTTCCACTTTCCTTTATACGCCTGAAATGTTTCATAATACACACAGAACTCCAGTGGACTGTAATAAAATTGAACAACAACAAAAAGATATTCTTTCCTAAAGAAAGTGACTATGAGGCTCAGGGAGGCAGACATTGTATATTGCATAGTTCCCCAAAGACATAAAGTGTAAATTTTGTAAGTAATATATGAAAAAAATAATTGACATTGTTAATAATATCTTAGAATTCAACTAGTATAATTCGGTATTTTCCCCCAAATGTGTTCATTCCAGTTATTGAAAAACATCAGTAACCATCATGCTTAAGTCTTTGAAACTGCTTTGTGAAAGAAAATAACACAAAAACATATACAGTAAAATGTGAAGGCAGCTGGGTGTGTGTCTAGGAAGGCTGTTTCTGATACATTTACATAGAATTTGAGTTCTAAAAGTTACCTGGTTAAAAAGAAAATTTCTACATTTTGTAAGTGCTTACACATTAAATAGTGACTATTATAAATTAATTGAAAATATGACCTCATTTAGTCCTCATTAACCATGGTTACTGTCTCATTTTACAGAATAAATAATCGAGGTATAGAAGAAGGTGAAGTGACTTGTTTAGGTCACGTGTCCCCAAAAAGATGTAGGCACAGTCACAAACCAGATTGCCCGGGGTCAAAGACTATGCACTGACATTGGCTTCCCACCCATCTCTAGTGGACGATTCGGCAGTGAGGCAGAGAATCGTGTTCTTGAAGCTCTTTCCCTTGGGATCCATTATAGTTGTGGGAGGAGGTGAACGCTGAACGCCTGCTATGTGCCAGGCAGTTTGTCCGTGCTCTACCACTAAATCTTCATTACGTGCTTCTGAGGTAGGTGCTACTATTCTCCATGTTGCAGAGATGAGAAAAATGAGGCACAGAGACTAGAAAGAAATATTCAGGTCCCTTGTAACCAATCTTATGCCTTAGGCATCAGAGCTATTGCATACAGAAACAAAACCAAAAAAAATTGAAAAAGAAACCTAAATTGGGGAAAATGGAAGGAGAAGGGGGTCTTACAGAGCAAGTGGGATATAAGCGAGTGTCTCTGAGTGGTTTAAAAATATGACCGTAGAATGTGCCCGTTTAAAACTCTAGCCTTCAAATTTTGACAGTGCATTTCCAGCTCGAGTTTGAGGGCATTGGATCAAGGTGTTTCAATACACAATAGACAACCTCGGAGACGCCTACCCCCTATCGTCCCCTGGTGTTAAAGCACAGGCGCTAGAGGCAACCATAAGGATACAGCACTCATGGTCTGGGGGCTGCTCTGAACACGTGTCCTCCCTGCCTGGTCCCAGTGTGCATCTGCTGCAGGCCAAGATACAACCTCCCACTGTGTGCTGTGTTTTGTCTCACCTCCCTGGCACCAGTCCATGCTTGCAACCCTGAGACCTGGAAATCACAGCTGTGAGACTTTAATGGGGAGTGCACCAGGAGCGTGGCTGCAGGACAAGCGGGACAAAGTTGCGGCATTCCGTGTCTGTGTCTGGTGCTTGGACAAGTATGGATGTGCGCTCACCCTGAACAGGCAGGCACCCTGGTCCCCAGTCTCCCAGTTGCCAGCTGCCAGGTCATCAAAGGGTATCTGACTCAAGCAAGCTCTGGAGTTTAAGCTTCTGGGGGGTGGAAGTAAGTGAGTACTAATGCCCTTCATTGAAGCCCCTTAGTGGGAGAATATCAAGTTGGCTGGTGCCTTTCCCTTCCACTCCAGTTTGAATAGATTCTGGGCCTGGGCCTGAAGGTGGGAGCAGGGAGGGAAAACAAGCAACAAAGCAGGGATCCCTCCCCAAGGATCTTGGTAATGGGGGCCTTGAAACTCACTTGGGAACAGTTTCACACAGTGTTCCCCAGGGTTAGGGAACTGGTTTGGTTGTCCAGGCCCAGGAGTTTCCTAAGTACCTGTGGCCTGGGCCCTCTGGTGGCACATGTGGTGGCATCTCACAGCCAGAACAAGCGTGGAGGTACAGCAATCCTGCCTGCAAGATGCCACCTTTTTCCTATCTCGGGCCTTCCCACAGAGGGGCCAGTGGAGGGAGGGCTGCCCCTACCTCGATAGCTCTATGGTGAGTGAGGACCCTGCAGCTGCTGGTCTTCAGCTACCCCGAGACAAAGGCCAGGATGATCTCAAGTAGGTGGTCAGTCTCTGGAACCTGCCAAATTTCCCAGAAGCCTCACACAGTCCCTGGAACCCACTGCTTAACCTCCCTCTCATGTTCTGTAGATCTTTTAACTATTGCACATCCAATGCTTAATACTGTATTGCACACTTAAACCATTGGTTAAGAGGAAACATCCCAATGTTAAATGTACTTATCACAATGCAATGATAAATTTTTAAAGAGTTACTTGACTTCCTCATCTCCAATGTCATGGTTCTTGTATACTTGGAATCTTCCAACTGAAACACTGTTCCTGGTGGGCAGTTGAATGTATGTACATACTCCTGGAGCACTATGATGACGTTCCTATGTTCCACATGTGAAAGACACAATTGAAGATTCCTTTGCACCCAATTGACTCTGGCTGAGAGGTACCCTGGAAATCAATGCATGGTACACGCTAGTGTGTAATTACAAAAAGACAAGTTGGAATGACTGGGGAGAAGAAAGAGATAAGGATGGATGACGGCTTCTGGGAATGTGCCAAAGAAGACAGAGACTTGAACATGGTGTGTGTAGGGGGGCAGGATGGGGAGGATGTGTGCAGAAATTGATCCCAGCATTGGGGAGCAAGCCCTGGGAGGATGACCTGCATGGAGGGGTGACCTTGAGCATCATGTACTTGGGTGACCGTAAGGAGGAGTTTGGTCAGTGTGGTTTTTGGAGCTGTAGGGTGGACCCAGGTTCCTACTCATTCTTCCTGCTCCACCACAGCCTTTTTTTCTATTGCATTTATATTCAATATTATTTTGTATTAGTTCCAGGTGTGCAGCATAGTGGTTAGACACTCATGTGCTTTACAAAGTGGTCCTTCCCCATATTTCAAGTGCCCACCTGGACCCCTACATAGTTATTACAATATTATCGACTGTGTTCTCTATGCTGTGCTTTACCTCCCCATGACTATTATGTGACTACCAATTTGCACTTCTTAATCCCTTCACCATTTTACCCAGCCCACCCAACCCCCTCCCCTCTGGCAGCTATTATTCTGATCTCTGTATCTATGAGCCTGTTTCTATTTTGTGGGTTCATTTATTTTGATCTTTAGATTCCACATATAAGTGAAATCATATGGCATTTGTCTTTCTTTGTCTTTTCTCTTTCACTTAGCGTAATTCCCTCTAGGTCCATCTATGCTGTTGGAAACCATAATATTTCATTCTTTTTTTTTTATGTGCATCATGTATATGTACCACAGCTTTTTTATCCATTCATTTATTGGTGGGCATTGGGTTGCTTCCATATCTTAACAGCCCTTTTTTGGGGTAAACATTTTTGCTGTGTTCATTTCTCTTAATAGCTGTAATCTCTGCCCACAATCAATAGTAGCTTTACATAAAATAATAATTACCTGTACTTTATAGATTTTAAAAGGTCAAGTGGCTTATCTTTATACTCTGCATTAATTCTTGATTAAAAAAATAAATGTAACTAGTTGTTCAAGCTAAGCAGAAGCATCTTTCATTATTTCCCTAGGAACTTGGCTGTATTTCCTCCTCAATATTTCTCCTCCATATTCCTTATGCTAAAGCTGCAAAGAGACAAAGATAGAGTAGGTTACTGCTTTGGAATAGCCTTTGATCCATTTGTGGAAATATATACACAAATAAGAGATAAATTGTAAAGCAACATATATGTGTACGTATATGTGTACGTGTACACACACACACATAGTACACAGTATAGATTGAAATGGATTAATGGCAAGGGAAAGTGAAATAAATGGGTGAAGAGAGAGAAATGGATTTCTGGATGCCTAAACTATGACTTTCTTTTCTGTACCATCCGAATGGGGTCTGACAATTTAGCAGATCAGAGGTGTCCACAAAGTTTTTAGAATGGAGTTTCTGCCCTGCCTCAGAGCAGTAAAATCAATGGCCTGACTCAGAGTTCAGCTGTTTTGTTTTGTTTCACAGCTCTAGAGGCAGAAAACAAACCAGCTGAAGCAGGGTTTCCAGGATACCAATCAATAGTGTGGCTAACAGGTGTGCCATCCCAGCAACCAGCGCTGCCTGCTACACACTCAACTGCCCCCGTGGACACCTGTCTCCAGTTCCGCCCAGCCAACCAAGGTCAGCGAGTCCACTGGCTGTAATGTTGGCCATACTTTTATATTGGCGATGATAAGATGTTGTCCATTTTATTCTTTATTTGCGGCAAGGATTTTTTTGAGGGGAGTATAAGGAATACTAAAAGTAATGTGCTAGTCCCATCACTGTTTGAGAAACTTTTCTGTTGAATGGATTAGTGGATCTCAAAGTGTGGTTTCTGAATGAGCTGCACCTTCTCTGTTAGAGATGATGTTCGCGGTTGTCTCTTACAAATTCTGTTTTTCATTCAGCAGAACACATTTCGATCAAGTCCTCTACCACTTTGTAACAAGAATTGTTTTTCCTCTAGTTCCCAGTAGCACATTTCTCTTTTCCTTCAGAAATGTCAGTGGAAGAATCTCTAACATGCTTATTTCTAGTCCCGTCCCGTTCATGTCAATATGTATGTTCTCCTATATGAGAGAAGCTTTCTCTACAGCTCTGCACTGCTCTTTCTGGGCTCTCATTATAATCTCCTTAAATGCCTGTGTTTCTACCAATAATCTCTTCAAGGCCACATAGGCTTTCCCTCTAATGTACCTCAAAAACTCTTTCAGCCTCTATTCATTGCCCAGTCCCAAAGTCACTTCCACATTTTTAGGCATTTGTCACTGGAACATGCCACTTCCTCATGCTAAAAATCTATATTGGTTACCTAGTGCTGATGTAACAAAATACCACAAACTGTGTGGCTTAAAATACTTATTGTCTCACAGTTCTGGAGGCAAGAAGTCTGGAATCCAGGTGCTTCCTTCTGAGAGTTGTGAAGGCAGTGTGTTCTGTGTCATTCCCAGCTTCTGGTAGCTTGGGGGCAGTCGTGCATGAATCACTTCAACCTCCACATTCAGGTGGCATTCTCCCTGCGTCTCTTCTTCTGGTCTCCCTTCCGTGCATATCTGTGTCTCTATTCAAACTTACCCTTTATATAAGGACACAATTATATTGGATTAGGTCCCACTTTAATTGGATTGCAGGGTTTATCTTAATTTGACTACATTGCAAAGGCACTATTTCCAAGTAAAGTCACATTCTGAGGTGCTGGGAGTGAGGACTTCAAGATATATTTTGGGGGAGATACAAATCAACCCATAACAACATTTATGTATGACTAAAACAATGAATCTGCATCAAATTTTGCATTGAACTTGAATGTTATTCTGTGGAAACTATTCAGATGATTCAGAAGGCCACAGCTATGGGTAACTGGTGATTGGCAGCTTCATCAGGACAATGTGTCCACTCATGCATCACATGTCATGCAGAGTTTTTTGGTGAAACATCAAATCAATCAGGTGACTCAGCCCCCTACAGCCCAGATTTGGTGCCCTGTGGCTTCTGGCTTTCCCCAAAACTAATATCACCTTTGAAAGGGAAGAGATTTTAGACCGTTGAAGAGATTTAAGAAAATATGACAGGGCAGCTGAGGGTGATTGGAAGAACTGTGTGAGGTCCCAAGGTGCCTACCTTAAAGGAGAGTGAGGTAACATCATCCTATGTACAATGTTTCTTGTATCTTGTATCTTATTTAATAAATGTCCATTTTTCATAGTTTATGGCTGGATACATTCTGAACAGACCTCTTATGTTACAAGTCAAAAAATATAATGCTTTATATAATTTTATGTCTTTTAAAGGAACTGAGAGAAGAAAAGATAACTAGTGTATATTTATAGAGTTTGCTGTATTAACCTTAAATTCCATTTTTTGTTCTTTTCCTGTGTTTCCATAGATTCAGGTTAAGATCTAGAGTCACTTCCTTAGGCCACTACAGCTTTGCTCCCACCCACCCCCGGTGCTATTATTGTGAAATACATTGCATTCCTATGTGTTATAGGTGCGACAATACAATTATATACTCATTTATTTATGCAATTGCTTTCTTAAAAAATAGACTATTTTTAGAGCAGTTTTAGGTTCGCAGCAATACTGACTAGAAAGTGCGGAGATTCCTAGATGCCTCCTGACACGCACTGCCTCTCCTGCACCAGCATCTCACACCAGAGCGGGACACTTGTTATAATCAGTGAGACCTACGTAGACACATCCTTATCAATCAAAGTCTGTACTGCGTCTTAGTTCTTTCTAGTGTTGTGCATTCTATGACTTTTCACAAATGTGTTTGACACATACCCAGCCCTACAGTCCAGTAATCCTGTGCTCCACCCATTCGTGTCTTTTCTCTCCTAAACCCTGACAACCACTGTTTCCGTAGTTTGATTTTTCCAGAATGTCATGCAATTGGAACCATACGGCAGCCAGAGTCTTCAGACTGGCTTCTTACACTTAGTGACAAGAATTTAAATTTCTTCCATGTCTTTTCACGGCTTGACAGCTCATTTTTTATTGAATAAAAATAATTTTCCATTGTCTGGATATACCACAGCTTATCCATTCATCTACTGAAGGATACCTTGTTGTACCCAAGTTTTGGAAACTGTGAATAAAGCTGCTATAAACATTTGTATGCAACTTCTATAAATATCTACATGCAGGTCTTTGGGTGATTATAAGTTCTCAACTCTTTGGGTAAACATCAAGGAACACCACTGAGAGATTTTATGGGGAGAATAGGTTTAGTTTCACAGGAGACTGCTGGCGTGTCTTCCAAAGTGGCTCTACCATTTTTCACTCTCATTAGCAATGAATGAGAGTTCTTGTTCCTCTACATTCTCACTCGTGTTTGGTGTTGTCAGTGTTTTGGATCTTTTTCTATTCTAATACATGTGTAGTAGCTATAATTGCTTTTAAATCAGTTAAGAAGAAACATTCAGATTATTTTTATAATTACAGTTATATTAACTAGCTCTCTTTGTTTTCCAGTATGGATTCAAATCCCTGCCCAAAGTTATTTGCTTTCAGTCTTAAAAACTTCCTTCAGTATTTCTACTAAGATAGGTCTGTTAGCAACTAATTCACTCAGTTTTGACTTATCTGAGTGTCTTTATTTTGTCATTATTTTGGAAAAAGTTTGCTGGATATAGATTCTTGGTGAAGAGTTTGGTTTTTAATTTCAACACTTTGAATATGTCATTTCATAGCTTTCTAGCCTCTCTTGTTTATGGTGAAAAGCCAGTTATTAATCTTAACAGCATCCTTGTATGATGTGTGACAAGCCGTCTTGTTCTCCTGCTTTCATGATTATCTCTTTGTTTTTAGTGCTTGTCATTGTTGTTATGATATCTGATCATGGGTCTCTTTGTATTTATCCTATTTAATTCAACTTATTTATTGAACTTCATGGATGTGTGAATTAATGTTTCAATGTCTTTGGGGAAATTTTTTAGATGTTGTATCTTCAGATACACTTTCTGCACGGTTTTATATTTTAATCCTACTAACCATCCAACTGATAAGCCATATATAAAGAGCTATGAAAAGCTGTACATCAACTAATGACATAAACTATATAGGATGACTCTGCTGATTAAGTCTTCAAGCAATATGTCATTCTAGATAGCCAAGATTTTCAAATAGCTCAAATCACTACCATTTAAAAACTTTAATCATTGTGCATGTGAAATTTTCTCAAGTGTATTATATGATTCCAAGTTTTATGAAATGGATCATACTAAACTTGATCTACTTTAGGTTTAAAGGTTATCATTTTTTAATAAAAAGTGTTGTGGAATGTTGTGACACATGGATATTCTTCTGGAAGGGAGGAGGCATCTCTGTCCTTCTATGAGATAACTCTTGGCAGTGTGGTGCTTTGTGGCCCCACACATACAGCCTTCGAATATGTCACAGGGACATCTGTTGGGCTGATGAAAGGCTTAAACAATTTGAACATGTTGTGTGTATTAAAATTGGGGGGATTTATGTAAAATCTAAATTAACTTCTTTTTTAAAACTCAGAAGATCTGGATCGTACTAGGCTTTAACTTCCATGTGACTACAACTGGCTGATCCGAGCGGTGGCTGTTGCTGTTAGAGGGGACGCATGTTCTCTCAGTCTTCAGTCCTCACAGTCTTCACTCCTCACAGATGAATACAGGTTTCCTTCACTCATTTACCCACCTTGCTTACCCTTTTCTGTAAGTATCAGTTTTTGGATTATGACATCCTATTGCAACTGAATGTGGAATCCGGACAGTTATAGTTCTTTAAAAGCTACAGAAAGAGTTAATAAGTTCTAACTAAGTAAGACCTGAAAACTTTTCCTTTGAGTATATACATTTTACTAAATGGACTGTGTGTCATTTCATTTGGCCACTCAAAGGCCTTAAAAAAATTACTTACAACCTTTTCTTATTGCAAACTAGTTTCAGATCGATGAGATTTCCAGATAGCTGAGTCCTTTAAAAGCGATGTGCCAGTGGAGGGTTTTGACTGGTACCTTTGAAACTATAGCATTTATAGTTTGATAAATCAGATAGAGTTTGTTCACTATTTTCTGAAATTTAAAGAAGGACATCTTGACATGTAAGAGTAATACATTTATGATAATAAGACAACTCACAGTAGTCACTTCATTTAGCAAGTGGAATTAGGGCCCTTTCTGCCTCCCTTCCTCTTTCACTATGATTTAGGCCCCAAATCTTCCTGCTAAACTAATTCGATAGCTTCCTAGTTGTTCTCCCTACCTCTGGCTTTCCTTGGTCAAGCTGTTTTTAATGCTTTGGTGGAGGGATCCTGCTAAACCAAAGCTCTGATCGCGATAATTCATGCTACATTCTGTGGCTCCACACCATCAGTAGCTGTAATTGCAACTCCTTAACATAACCTACACGACACTATGTCATTCCCTTTCAACTTCATCTGCTAGTGAGAGGAAAAAGTACGTTTTCTACTCTTTTTTAAAATTGTTTTATTCACTAACTTTCCATGAGTGCTCCAGGAAGGTCAATCTGAATTTTGAAGGGCAGGTGTTTCGAGTCATTTTTAGAGCATTATTCCTAGGTAAAAAAAGTTTTTCTGTATTACTCAATGGAAACATGCCAGACAGATGTATTTTCAAGTGTCTTATCTAGCTAAGGATCTACTGTTACATTTTAAAATTGCCTAGTTATTTGTTATTTGTGAACATCTCATTGCATTCATCACCCATATTTTATGTTAAAGTAAGATAGATTGAAGATGCTTCTAGGTGTTTACAAGCTCATTTGTCTGGAGGCTATTATGGGATTTTACACAAGGTTGTTAAATGCCTTGGAAAATAGAATTAAAATTTAAGTGACTTTTAAAATTGAGAGAGGCAATTTAAAATTATCTGTGAGAAAGAAAATGTTGTTCAGTCAGAATCAGTGTAATAAAGATGTCTTGTGATAAAACCAAACCATATGAGAATATGTGCTGAGAAGCAGGTAACTCTGGAAGGACAGGGTATAGATTTTGCTTCCTGAACTGGTTGTGAGGTGCTGGCTGGGATTAACATCTCTCTTACTCTATTACTCCTTCTAGCGTTCCCCTTGACGTTAGCTACAAGGTCAGTTGGTCAGGGTTACTTGCTTGCAATGATCTGGTATACAGTAGCTATAGTTTCCAGTTAGTCTTTGTCATCAGACAAAGTAGTGTAAGAAGAGCCTTTGGCTTTCACCTATACAGTACCTAGCTCTGCTATGTACGTATCAGGGGTCACAATCCAATCAGTCCATGGAGAAAATAACATAAGCAAAGTAGATTGAGTACAGAATATTATCTGAGAAAGACATGCTTCAAAGCCTTGTCAGACCTCTTCTGACCCGCAGTGGCTGTGAGAATGAGTTACTGCCTAGTAACAAATAAGTTACACACTGAGTTACATTGTGTACGGGTGTGTACATAAGTATACTACTGTCTCTGACAAGTACAAGGTACCCTTTATTCAAAATGTTTATTCAAAAGGGGAAATATGCATTACATGTGTTTGTAATTACATATCAATTGCTAGGCGATGTATTAAAATGGGGCAGTGTCTTACTCTATTCCGGCTGTTATAACACAAATACCATACACTGGGTGGCTTATAAACAACATAAATTTGTGAGAGTAACATGTGCAACATGGCTGACTATAAGATGTAGCTTTGTGATAAAAAGTCTTAACAAAGTTCTCTAATGTCGCTATAGGTTTCTGTTCACTCTTACAGTAGGAAAGAATTGCCAGTGGCTTCTATGTGGCTCTTCCTTTCAAAATAGGTTTTACTACAGGGCAGGGAGCCAACGTTGAAGTACCATTGATTGCTGAGACTGCCATTCAAACTTCACAATTAGTGAATCCTGTTTGAGCATCGCGGGGTCTACCTTGAGGCAGACTCAGCCAGGGGTGTCCAACCTACGGCCCATGGGCCACTGCAGCCCAGGATGGCTATGAATGCAGCCCAACAGAAAATTGTAAATTTACTTAAAACATTATGAATTTTTTTGTGATTATACATTGCAATGTATGTAGTGTATGGCCCATGACAACTCTTCTTATTCCAGTGTGGAGCAGAGATGGCGAAAGGTCGGGCACCCCTGCTGCCATCTGGACTGCACAGGTCTCCATTCTGATGTGTGGCATACCAGTGGTGTTGCAGATTCCCAAACATTAGTGTTACTTCAGAGCGTATATTCAATAATCCTTAAAGAGTTCAACTGTTCTAAGACACGGTTATAAAGACATGGATAAAATGGCCACACATTCCTTTGGAGAAGGCTAGGAGGAAGATTCCAATGTACAAAACAGCGCTGGTTCCCCTGGCGCCCAGCTGCCCTTTATTGAAGGGCCTCTGTGACTGTGAGTTGCCTCGGGGCTTAGAATGATTGGAGAGGCAATGACATCAGCAGGGTAACTTGATCCTACAGCTGTTCACTAGGTCTGCTTTAAAAAAAAAACAAACACATTAAATGTGACCTTGGTGATTGTTTATTGATTTCATTCCTTGAGCTTCCCACTTTAGACAGAGTCAGAGATCTAGTGTCTAAATGTTTGCTGTGGTCTGTTACTGTACCTGTCCCACTTCCCATTAAGTTGATGAAGCCACAGGGTTTTAATCATTTTGGGGGTGTGTGCAACTGGTGTGTGCAACTAATATAAGAAAATCCGTTTCATTCTGCACTTCCTGAATAGATAACTGGTCTAAATATCACAGCTGATAATTAACATTTAAAAGACTGGTGTTTTCTCCCCAGTGTCTTTCTACAACAAAAATGAATGGAGATTGATTTGGGTTCTAATGGGCCAGGAATAAAGGGCAAATGTGTGAAACGCCCAATAAATCTAGCATTTCAGTCTTTGAAATAATTGAATACCTTCTACATTGCAACAGGAAAATTTCTGGTCTGTCACCTTGCATGACCCAGTACCAGGCAAGGTGAAAGAATCAGACTCAATGTCTTAGTGGCACATTGATTATAGTGTTGAGTGCTTATATCAATATTAACAAATTCAGCTTCACCTACTCAAAAGTGTACTTGTATCAAAATCAATCTAAAACAGTCAAGGTTGTTTAAAAACATTATCACAAATATGCTCTAGATTAAAAATAAAAACAAAATCAAAACTATCAGTCAGTGGAGTCGTTCAGTTCTTCTGAGGCATGAGGCTTCCCTTCCTTTCTCTGTCAGGGTGTCTGTCACCGCACTAGGTTGAGAGATTGCGCTGTGTACTGACACATAGTGAAAGGAGGGACGTGAATGGAATTTATATATGTGTTTTTTTTTTTGAAAGAGTGTCAAGATAGCTTCAGGCAAAGAGAGCGCTGTAGTGTTTCTGAGAAATTTTTGTTTTTAAAGTTCTCCATTTCTTCTAATTCTCTTTAGATATAGTGTTAAAATTATTACTATCTTTCTTCTCCTGATTAGTACTCAAATGTTTACATGAAAGATTGTGTTAGTTTGCCTGGGAACAATTTGGGGACCTACAGCACTGGCTTTTGTGTTTGGTTTTCTATAACCTCAGACTCTCAGCTAGCAGGAGACTTGCTCCGAATTCTACTCTGTCTTGAGGGGAGGGTTTTAAGATGAGAACTTTTCACTGTCTTTTCTTGAAGTTCCTTTAAGTTGTTCGGAGCCACCATTTACCCCAGCAGCGTAAAATCTCCTGGTGCACTTTATTTTGGTTAATGGTAGCAGCTGGTTTGCTACAGCTTCACACTCAGTGAGTTCATTGAGATGAGTATAACCTGATACCTTGTTTAGTTGTTTTGCCAGTTTGTAACACTGGCTACTAGTTCTTCTTCATGGAATGCAAAGCCCGTATTTACTTCCATCCACCTCAGCCCAGTGAGTCAATTCAAGTCGTACATTCATCCCCAAGGTTCTTTCGCCTGAATTGAACACTGGCACCAATTTCTCTGGACTCTGGTTTCCTTTACTTGTCAAGAATAGAGATCAATTCTGGCTAACTTAGGCAAAAAGTAGTGTATTCAAAGCATACTTTTTAATTCACAGAATAAGAAGGAAATCTGAGCCACAGGGCAGGCCAAGGGATCAAATGGCAGAGATTTTGAAACTATGCCTAGAGCATTTCCTTGAGCTCCTTTGACTCCAGCTGCTCTCGGTCCTAATGAACCTTTGTTCAGGGTTCAGATCGGCCTTAACCAGTCACACCCTCACCTTGTGATGGTGGGGGCGGAGTGAGAGGAGAAGGGTCCTGGGGTGAGGGGCCCCTCAGCTACACTCGGTGTAGGGACAGGGTGTGTCTCCAAATAAGGGCTTCGAGGCAGACCAAATGAACCATCCGGATCACCCATTCACAAATAAATGATTTGGTCACTCCTGTCACTCTCCTCCTCTTTCTTCTTCGAAACAGGCTACCACGGTTTTAGAAGATAATTTTCTTGTTATCCGCTGTGTTTATTTTCTAAAATGGGCAGAACAGCTAGAAAAATAGCACCCATGATTATGTAAAAATTACAAAACAGTTGTAACTTTTATTGTTGTTAATTAAATTTATATAATTACATAAAGGAATGTGTGGTTTGACTTGCTCCTTTAATCTTAAGGGATGATGGAATAAGGTAAGTGAAAATAGAAACAAAAGCAAATGTTCTTGAATTACAGGGGAACCATGATTGTCAGATGTATTTTAAAAAGTCCTCAGGTTATTAATAGGGAAGAAAGAAGCTGCTCAGCACACGTGTATTGAAAATAATAGCGATCTCAACATGAGTCTCAAAGGCATATAATTAGTTTGTGAGGAAAAGTGATTTTGACCAGTAGCTTTCAGCTCTGGCTGTGTTAGAATCATCTTTTTAAAAGCACTAAAGCTCCATCACCATTTCCAGACATTTGCTTGTGGGGCCCCGCAGGACCGCTATGATGCACGGCGCCACGGGACTGTATTCACATCAAAACCATTCACGCCGCCCCTCGGAGCCATGCAGTGCAATCTGTGCAGCGAGAAGCAGTGGCTGGACCAACGGCATTTTTCAAAAGCTCTCTAGGGCTGTGTGTGTGTGTGTACGTGTGTGTTTTAAATGCTTAGCCAGACTTGCAACCTGGGTCGGGTAGTCCCTTGTCTCTTTCCCATATACCCAGCATTACGGTGCCTTTCTGTGGTCACCTGTCTAAGGTTCTCTTTGTGTTAAGTGTGATCTCACCTGTCTACAATTTGATGGCTGGAACTGGGGGTACTGAGCACATGGAATTATTTGCTTCAGGTTGAAACTCAAGATGGCTTACAGCACTGCATCTGGTTACAGGGAAAGTGTAGGAAGGTCTATTTGTAGGGCATGCCTGGTAATGGTGAACTGTGCAAATCTCTGAATGGTAAATGACTAACTTTGACTTATCTGTAGTAATAGTATTTAGTAGAAGTTATTAGTACGCAGTTAATCTCCATGTGTCTAGAACAGCAATTTTCAACTGGTGCACCACAAGATATTTAAAATATGAAATACCTGACTATTTAGTCAGGGGCACTGACCTCTTTTCCCCTAGATTGTCAAATAAAAAAATGACAACGGCCAACACAACAAGAGCCACTCAGTGTGAATGAATCAAAATTATACCCCTTTTTTTGTCAAGTCAACAAAACGTAAATTTTTGGTGTGCTGCAGAATTTTAGTATTTAGTTTATGTGTGTCATAAGATGAAAACGATTGAAAATAGCTGGTATAGAACAATGCTTATGACCAAATTATCTTTTGATTTACTTTCTTTTCTTTCTTGGTTGGGGGGAGGGTATTTAGACTAGTACATGTACATTAACTTAGAAGAGAAATAAAGCATGAAAAAACTCAGGTTTTACATAACCAAAAATGTTAAAAAGTCATTATGGGATTATTTTCCAATTTATCATTTGAAGTATGTCTTCTGTATAATTTATCAGAAATAAATGATTAAAAGAGGTGAAAACATTGGAATAAATTCTCAGTCTAGGAATAAATTATTATTATTATTATAATTATTATTCCAAGTCACGACTTGGTCATGTCAGCTTATTCCAAAAGCCACACTTTTACTTTTAAGTTACAAATATTTCTTCTTATGGATTGGGATGTTTGTGTAACTCTTTTTTTTTTTTGAAAATTTTTAAAATATTTTTTTTATTTATTTTTAGAGAGAGGGGACAGGAAGGAGAAAGAGTGGGAGAGAAACATCAATGTGTGGTTGCCTCTCATGGGTCCCCCACTGGGAACCTGGCCTGCAACCCAGGCATGTGCCCTGACTGGGAATCGAACCAGCGACCCTCTGCTTCACAGGCCCGCACTCATTCCACTGAGCTACACCAGCCAGGGCCTGTGTAACTCTTGAACTTTCTGGAAAATGTTCCAGTTGCTGAGATTTGGATTTTTCTAAAATAGGATTTGTTCACGTTGATTGGTGCTGCCTTTGGCTTTACTTGGCTTACACTGAATTTTTTTTAAAAATGTATGGAAACATTATTTAAAAATGGAGAGAAATCTGGCAGATGCAATCACCATTTTCAAATATTAGATCCTTAAGTGTCTTGTTTTGTAGAGGACCAAGTGTAAAAATGTGGAAAGCTCTCCATTTGTGAGAGGTTCAAGTTTCTCTCATCAGAGGTACACCTGAAGATACCAGTATCAGTTAAAGTCAAAGGAAAGTACCCTTGACCACTGGGACAATAACCTATGTGTGTGCGTAGAACTGGCTGAGTGTACAGCATGACTGAGACAGCTTTATGCTTATCTCCGGGAATGTCTAGAAGTCTGGTACCAATAAGGCAAGATAAGAATAATCTATTCTAGTTAGAGACTTATAATGTGATGTGTAATGTTAAAAATAAAACTCTGGGGGCATGGGGGCTGGCTTATCTACTCCATTGACGATGTATGAACTGATGGTTTATACCTGGTGTGATCTTTGCACAGTGTGGCTTAGCTATGTGACCAGCAGGCTATACAAGATCCCATTGTAAACTTTTGCCAGAGCTCCCCTGAAATCAAGTCGTATCTTGTGTTAATGTATAAGCTCTCCCGGAGGGCTGTGCCTGTAGGTCTCTGAACCCTCAGTGACTGCTTGGGCGCTGTGTCCCCTGCTGTACCATGTCTTTTACTTTCATTGAAGCCTCACATGACTACAGTCTATGCAGTGAAGGGGAGGAAGAAACTTGCATCTTCCCTTCACTGTTCTTTCAATCAGTCTGATAATCAAATAGACCTGAGACAGCTTCTCAAGAGACAATAACCAAATGTAATTACATTCGTGTGTATGGGAATCCTATTTGCACAAGAGAGTCAGAGACCTGACATGAGAGACTGGGACACAGAAATTTAGGTATTTATGGCATTCTGAGCTAAAGATGAAGGTGCCCTGGGCTTCAGACAGGAGGAAGGTCATGGGCAGGCCAATAGGAAGAGCAAATGTTCATTAGTTAGAAGCATGCTCTGCATTGTAGGTAGGTCATAAAACTTATTTCTGAGGAGAACTCTTATTTGAGGCAAGCCTCCCTAATTTAAATTCATTAAGGGAGATGTGAAAGTTTCTCATGAGATTTCAGACTCTGGCTTGCCTTCAGCTCAAAATAATTAATATGCCTGAGTGGCGTATGTTGGAGAAGCCTGTTCCAAAGCCCTTCAGGAGTCTTGAGAATCCTTTCATATGTAACCACAAATGATGTAAAGACTATTTGCACTTTGTTCTACTTATTAGGGTGTCATGAATGAATAAACAAAAATGTACCTAAATATAAATTACAATCTAGTATACTTGGATAAACACGAATCTTAATTTGAATGCGTGGTTTTAAATCTACATTTAATTCTTTGTATACTACTTGCTTCTCTTTTTTTCCTTTTTACATTATGTCTCTGCCTATCAAAAGCATCTTAAAATTTTTGAATGACTCAATGTCTATTTTGTGTGAAAAAAGACAAATGGAGTATAATACAAAACATTGGTAGTTTTCAGAAACTTTGTTCAGATGATTTTCTTATTGTAATAGTTTGAGACTATTGTACCCACTTGTCTGGCCTTTAAATCAACCTTAAATAGGTTCCTAATTCAGTAATTTCCTTTGCATACTATAATGGAAATAATAAAATAAAACAGTTTTCAGGGGGCAATATTCTTATGATGAATTTGACTTTAAACTGCTAACAAAGACAACAATTTATGTCAATGTTACCTTTTAACTTGTATTTTTGAACTTCTGCAGCTGCCCATATTCTGTGCTAAAATTTTAGTAATTAACTATGTAATTAATTGTTAGTGCCATGCATGCCTTTGTGTTAAGAAATATTTTCAATATTCTCACAGAAGTACGTTTAATCTTTTTTTCCAAAGGAGTTATTTCTGTTTAATTTTTAAATTTTAATTTTAGTTAAAGGAAAGATGTACTTTTCTTTCTATTTAACTTAGTATATGCTGCTAACCTATATGCTGCTGACATAGTTTCACAGCAATATATTTGTAAATCTTGGTTGAATTTTGTCACTAATATTGGAAAAACTATATAATAAATAGATTATAAATGAGAGTACATTTTTAAATAGGATACTAAAATTTCTCACTTATTTAGACATTTTTAAATAATTCTTCAAGATTACATTTTATTAAACATTTGGAAATATTGTGATTTTTTGTCTGAAATAGTTTTCCCTTGAATTGTTTTATAGCTTAAAGAAATATGTCAATAGCCCTGCTTTTACTTTACTTCTGGTTATATGACCATCGCCAGAGAGTTTAGAGTCTGTGAGACACTGTTTTAGCTATGAATAATACAAGGGAAGACAAAGGTTACTATCTTGTTTTTGTCTAACAATTCATGGATGTCCTTCCTTGATTATTTAATATATTCAAATATTTCTGAAGTTTAAATTAGCCAAATATTTTAAATATTTGAATAGAAACTACTATTAAAAGGAATTAATTGTAATTAATAATAACAATTTTTAAGATTAAGATACCGTTTGTAATTTAAATCTTCATTCCCACATTTCTTGCTAATGTATGAAGAGCTTTCATTCAATGGGAGTGTAAATAGTTACTTTTGAAGTCACTGTACCTATTTTGAACTTGGCCTATATTTCTCAAACTATAAAATGTGACTCAACCTGGCTGGTGTAGCTCAGTGGATTGAGCACGGGCCTGTGAAGCAAAGCGTTGCTGGTTCGGTTCCCAGTCAGGGCATAATGCTGGAGTTGCAGGCCAGGTCCCCAGTAGGGGACACATGCAAGAGGCAACCACACATTGATGTTTCTCTCTCCCTCTTTCTCCTTCCCGTCCCCTCTCTCTAAAAATAAATAAATAAAATATTTTTTAAATGTGCCTCAGGGAAGGAGTTATGTATGTTAGAGACTATTTCCATAGAGCTAAAATGGAGAGGAGCACTACGTTGGCATACTGAAGAAGAGAAATCTGAGAAAATGATTCCACTGCTGCCTCTGTAGGAAGGCCCTTCGGGGAAATATTTAATTGTCAGTGACAGGAATCCACCACGTATGAGCCTAAGGAAAAAATGGGAAAAAAATTTATACAGCACAACAGGTGGCTCAGAGAAAGGAAGGAAGCCTTGCAGGAACCTCCATCTCAGCAACGTGAAGTGAGAACTGGAATGTGGCTTTCATTATTGTTCTTATTTTTTTCCGTCTGTGGACTTCTCTGCACGACCAGGCCCAGGACCCAGAGGGACAGGCCCATCCCAGTTCCTGGGAAAGGCTGGTGGTGGATCCAGTTGAGTCATATGAGTGGGTCTAAGCATGGCTCTGTGCAGTGACACAGAGTAACCGTGTGACGAGGCGGTGGGAGTGGGCAGGTGGGCTGTCTCCACAAGAACAATATGCTTGGGACAGGGAAGAGAAGTGATTACCAAAGAAAAGAGTAGCTATTACCAGAAGTGGGCAGAAAGTCGTTTTTAGACAGAGAAAGCCATCACCTGGCAAATTTTGCGTGGAGTCAACAAGGGTGCAATGTGGAAAATAATTCCAAGTTAAGTTAATTTCCTTACTGATAGGGTTCACCAGGTAACACAGTAGGGAGTGGCTCAGATAAATCTGCATTCCATCCAATTACTTGACAAAGATCCACAAAGATTTTATTGTCAATAAACGTGTATTACAGAATTAATGACACAAATTTTTGATGAATTATTAATTTGAATAATCTGATGTCAGTCTGGAGTAAGGTCTTTGGTGGTATTTTCTAAAAGCTAGTCTTTGCACGGTGAAAGTTTGCATTCTAAAGTGCTTTGAATGAAGACCGCAAACATACTTTTACTAAGAGCATGTTGTGGCCGGGCGCTGTTCCAGACTCTGCTGATACGACAGGGCACACGAATTCTCTCCCTCCAGGAGCTCACTGTCAGGGAAGACAGGCACTTAAACTAATGACTACCTTAAAATATTGTTTTTAAGATGACAGCCTAAGTTGGGGGGATGCAATAAAGAAATTCTCAGAGATGGTGACCCATGAGTGGTCTGGAAGTGGTCATTTCAGAAGGGCAGGAGGAAGACAGGCTAAGCAGATCATTACATAGGCAGTGAAGTGGGGATAGCATCACACATTCAGGCATCGTCACGTAGACCTGAACATTAAATTAGAAGTAGAATATGAGTTAAAATCTGCATGTTTTGGAGCAAGAGTCTGTTTGGAGGCATAAAGGAAGATGGGATGGAAGGGTCTTGATCAGGTCCTGACATAGCTGTATGAGAGCAAGGGGAAGTTCGCTGTATGTTAACTGGGGTAGCCACACAGGTTCAAGAAATCCATGGGATCACTTCCAGTTCAAAACAAAAGAGTAAAGTCATCTTTATGCTTCTGTAGCGATTGAACTCAATTATAACCTGTGAAGAAGGGCTTCCCAACACAGCTCCATGGAGACAGGTAGCAGAGAGGGGAAGTCATACTTTGGCAGATGTCCAAAAGTAGTTTGCATAACCTCAGGGGATCTATCAACAATACTTGCTTTGAAATGCCAAGTCCTAGAATGTGGGAGGGCTAGGAGAATATCTTGGAACTCCATCGACACTCCCATAGCTGACAAGGCAGATCAATGAGGAAGTGTGTAGCTCGACCTTTTTATCCTCCCCCGCCCAATTTAACTACTTGTTCAACAGATTAAAGTACAAACAGGTGAGTGGTGCAGCTAGACATGCTGACCCGCTGCTGAACAATAACACACATGCGCACATACAGACGCATGGGTGCCTCCTGAAAAGAGGGCTTCACTTAGAGTCAGGGAGCAGGGAGGCGTCCTGTTATGTGCCGAGTCATAGCCTTGGGACAGGTATTCAAGGAAATGTCTGGAAACAAACAAAAACCCAAGTCCCTCTGACCCGTCTCTTCCCATCACCTTTCCCTTAAACAGCCTTCAACCAAAAGCTAGAAAATATCAGTCTGCATTAGAAGACTTGCTTCAAACCAATATAATGTAGTGTTTATGTTACTTAGTTACATGATGCTCACTCGTGTTAGCAGATCCATCTGGAGGCTCTTTCTCTGTTGCCGGCTTTGAAAAAGCAAGCTGCCATGAATCCTACCTCGGGGAGGAAGAATTTTGTCAACAACCCAGGGAGCTTAGGGGCAGGCCCTTTCCCAGCCAGAGCATCTCAAATCTGGATTACAGTCTTGTGAGTCACTCAGCAGGAGGATCTAGTTGAGTCACGCTTGGATTCCTGACGGATTACAGAAACTGTGAGATTGAAAAATGTGATTTTTAAGTTGTTAGGTTGGTTATACTTTGTTACACAACAACAGAGAACCAATAGAAATATATACCCAATTACTGATTTCCGAAGTTTATATTCTCATGGGTGACCTAGACGAATAAGCCAGTACCTGACATAAAGTATGGGAAAAGTCATACTGGTGAAAGTGTAGAAGTTTGTTCGCGGAGAAAATAAACGTAATTCATTATTGCTGATATCCAGAGAGAAAAAGCTTTTGGGGCCCAGCAGAAGGGTGGGGGAGGTGGAAGATCAGATCAGAGGAAGCTTTGTGACCCTTCCTTGCTCAGGAGCCTTCCTTAGGTTGGAGCAAAAAAAGAAACAAAGACGTGTTTGAAATGTGGGAGTAGTAGAATCTAATTTGCACATTAAATTGATCACTCCAGTGGCTATGAGCAATTTAGATCTTTTTTTGGAGAAATTTAGATATTTAACAGAAAGATTGGACTTAGGGATAAGAGCACAATTAAATCGAGAAGTTGAGGGTTAGAATTAACAATATGGCAGTAAAAATAGGTAAGGGGGAGCAGAGGCCACAAACATGTCTGAAAGTATCATGAATACGGATCTCTTTGGCTGTGGTGACTCACTGCATTTGGGAAATTGGAGAGAAGAGAAGCTGACCCTGAGATGCTAGATTATGTGACAAAAGGTAAGAGATAATGCAAAGAATAATTTTAATAGGTAAAATAACTCTCATACAGATATGAAATATGCATATGTCAAAGACTTTATTCCACTTACTGGCTCATTTCATTTACTAACTTTTTAGAGGGACAGTAAGGTGTTATTGGTTCAAAGGATAAACTGAAGACATAGATAATCAAAATGCTGAAGTGAATTTGCTAAGAGATTCAAAATGTACAATAACCTTCAGGACAATAAAATATAATATTTGGCATAATTGGGCTGGAAATCAAACTGGTCAAAATTAATTTTTAACTCTATGAACAAGAATATTTAATCTCAGTTTTCTTCATATTTTAAAGTTGCAAAATAACCAAAGACAAGGGTACATGCAAACGTCCAGTCTCAGCATTCCATTGAGAGGACATCCAATAATCTTTTGCTCACTCCAGTTTTTCAAAACTTTCCCAGACAATGGTTTTCGCCAAAAATGAATCCAGGCAAAAAGTGAGTTCAGAAAGGAGCACAGGGCAGACAAAACTCAGCCTGTCATTGTGAGAGAGAAGCTTCCTTTTGCCAGGAGCGGCCTGAGGGGATGAGAGGGCAAATCCCATGTCAGCGTCTGTCCCTCTTATGGGTCCAACTCTGAATGAGTCTGCTGGTGCCGGGAAGTCAGGAAGGCTGGAGATGATGGCAGGTTTTCCCGGGCTCAGCACTCGGTCCAACCTGGAAGGAGAATACAGATGTGCAGAGGAGAGAGGAAGGCTGCATTCCCTGAGGCTCTCCTCCCGCTCCCCAAGGCCTGCCAAGGGCCTGCCAGGGATTGAGATGTGCCTTTTACTCTCGTGCATCGATTTTCAACCTTTGTCATCATCTCATGGCACACATAAGCTAGCTACTAAAATTCTGTGGCCCACCAAAAACTATATTTTTTTGCCTATCTCACAAAAAAATAGGTATACTTTTTATTCATTCACACTGAACAGCTATTGTATTAGCTCTTGTTATTTTAAAAAAAAATTGACAATCTAAGGGAAAAGAGGTTGGTGCCCCTGACTAAAATAGTCAGGTATTGTATGTTTTAAAAATTCTTGTGACACATTGGTTGAAAAATCACTGCTCTAGCCATGGCCATTGTGGCTCAGTTGGTTGGAATGTCATCCCATAGGCTGAAGGGTTGCAGGTTCGATTCCCTGTTGGGGCACATGCCTAGGTTGCAGGTTTGGTCCTCGGTCATGACAGGTAAGAAAGGCAACTGTTTATGTTTCTCTTCTTCTTTCTCTCCCTCCCTTCCCCTATCCCTAAAATCAATGAGCATGTTCCTGAGGGTGAAAAAGAGAAGGAATAAGCATGAGGGTGAAAAAGAAAAGGAAGAAAACTGTTGTTGGAGTGGAAAGCGTGCAGGAGTGCTGGGAGGATGAGGGGAGCTGTGGAGACCACAGGAAGTGAGAACTTTACGGAGAAAGGCCATTGCCACACCACACCGTATTTTTGTATACTTCAGTGTGCTGTGAGTCAATTTTGCAGCTTTATTTCAGGGAAGGTTAAAGAATAGAAAAAAAGAGGCAGACTATAGAGGCAGGTGCATTTTTATTCTTCCATTAAATATTTAGTGAACACTTACCATGGTTACAGACCACAGACTGGTATCGTTTGTATTGCATCCCCATTTAAGAAAAAAGACTACAAGGAAAATGTATTTTAGGGAAAATATGTGTATACTCTCCTAATTTTTTCTTAGGAGGACATTTATATATTATTTCAGTACACAGAAATTTTGTTCAAAAATTCTGCCAATATTTATTGACTCCTAGGTGCCAGTTATAATGTTAGGTCCTGGGGGAAAAAAATCATTACACACAGTGTTTGCTTTCCTTCCAGTCTAGTTAGAAGTAGCAATCTCACAATTGTATAGCCTTGCAAGCATTTTAGGCTAAGTGCAGTGCGCCAGAGAAGGACCTGTGGCAGACACTGCATTCAGACTTACATTCCGTCTTCAGGCTTGGTTATGGTGCTGTCAGGATAACTGAAGTTTACTTAGAAATTCTATAATTTATGCAATGGCTATCACATGTGGAATGCTTAGGCTAAACTACAACTCATTCAAAATATGAGAATTCAGTTCAAGGTTAATCAGCTAAAATAACATCAGAACACTCACACTTTGGAGGTGGCTGCTCGAGCCCGTTGATTGACATTTGAAGCTCTGCTAATTGGCACACCACATCAGAAATGAGTTTTTAATTGGTGAAATGGATAACTTGATCATTAGAAAGGTAAATTTTACAATGGGCTCTAATTGGTGAAGCCAGTGAGGACTGGCTAAAATATTTTTGATTACTTATGCATAAACGGAGGCTCGGAGTCCAGCAAACCTGCCAACCCAGACCTTCAGGAGGCAGGAGCTCTGCGTGGCGCTGTGTCCAGCCACTGCCGTGGGAGACCTCTGGTTCTCTGAGGCTGCCCTTAGGGGAAAGGAATCCGCCTCTGGAACGTTGTTGGGACCGCCTCCAGTGACACTTTCATGAAAAGTGGGGGTTGGAATATGTAAAGGGACAAAGATCTGGGACTTTCTTAAGCTTGCAAAACAGATACATTAATTGTTTTTGTTTCTGCTCGCTGAGGAATGTTGGTTTAATAAATGAGGGTTTGGCCTGAGACTTGCTTCTCTTAGAGCCTGGTGGTGAGGTTGTAGAGCAGTAGTTTGTTCTCGGGCTACTGCTGTTATTTTCTATTTATCCTATTTTATATCAAAAATGACTCCTTTTCTGACTCAAAAATAAATGTTAGGTTTGAGCTCTGTCATTTATCTTCTTTCAAATTCAAACAAGTAGTAACTGATTACATGATCATTATTCTTGCGATAAGAAGAATTTTTTTTCTGTTTTTTCAGCCAGGAGCTAGAAGGAAAATGTGGCACCACCAAGCTCGGTATTGAGGGGTTCAATAAAGGGACTCTTCTACAAAGTTGTGAGGCAGAATTAGGGACATCAGCTGGCATAGGGAAACACCTTGAGGCCAGTGCCAGGAAGAAGTTGTTACTTCTAGGCCTGAAGGAGCGAAAGGCGGGATCAATGGGAAGAACACAGGGAAGGCTAGTCTATGGAGACCTCTACCTGGAATGGCAAATGGAAGATACCAGCACACCTATTAATTCAGATATAATTAAATTTCATCTAAGAATTTCCTATCAACTGCAGAAAAGGAGTAATACATAGCACCACAGTTAAGGGCGTGCATCTGGAACCAGCCTCTCTAGACTCATATCCTTGCTTGGCCACTTAATCCTTTTGTGCCTTAATTTTCCCATCGGCAACATGGAATTTACCTCTTCTTGGAAGGCTTAAATGAGTTACGATGAGTAGAGTCTTAGAGCAGTGTCTGGCACATGACAAGTGCCATGTAGCTTTTACCTATTTTAGTGGGTGTCTTGCATTTTTCTTTTATTCAAAATAATAAACACATATATGAAGTTGTCTCATAATGCCTCAGTCATTTTTCTGTGTCTTAAAGTATATTACCCTTGGGTAGACCCTATGAAGTGGGTAGGTTTCTGTCTGTCCGCCAAGTCTTGGGAAACCACCTCTTCTCAATTCTTAGGCTACTCATGGGGCTTAGGTTAGGTTGTCCCTTTGCCCAGCAAGTATCCGTATACTCCCTCTCATGGGATGGACCCATGAACTGAATTCAGCTGGCTAGATGCCTCTTTGTGAGTAGTCCTGGAGCCTGCATTACACTGAATCCTCTTCCTACTGTACTGGTTAGCTGTGAGGATACGCTACCTAGAATGTCGGTAGCCATCATCCAGGGCTGGCTCTTTTTTTTTTTTTTTTTGAGAATGAAGACAGCAAAGAGGAAAACAAGACAGAAAATGGAGA
This sequence comes from Sturnira hondurensis, assembly GCF_014824575.4. Classification (NCBI taxonomy): domain Eukaryota; kingdom Metazoa; phylum Chordata; class Mammalia; order Chiroptera; family Phyllostomidae; genus Sturnira; species Sturnira hondurensis. The sequence goes on from NW_028082566.1 coordinate 3,464,498, forward strand.
ACTTACCAGTCACACAAGCAGAAGTTTTCTCATCTTCCTGTCTTCTATTTTTAAATGGGTATCTCTTATCTTCAACTGAAAAAGCTTAATTTCAGAATCTTGTCATATTTCATATGTCATTTGAAACATTAATGTGAAACATTAATTATTAATAATTAATATTATAATTGTGAATATAAGCCTTTGTAAAAACTTTATATTTTGTAGCTGTAATATTAGACATGAGACTTAAAGTTCTGTGTGCTGATAGTGGAGTTCAAATCTGTAAAAGTTAAAATGCAACATGAGAACCAACCTGAAAGTTTATTGTGATGCCATTAAGTCCTTTAAAATATGCCAACCAACAATTTTTTAGTGAAAACTCTGTGAGGCATCATGTTAGAAACTTTATGAATCGGCTTATTTGACTTTTCACAAAAATCCTAAGGCAGATTCTATTATACTACTGCTTGGTTTCATAGTGTGAACACTTCATCTCAGAAGGATTGGAAACAACCCCCGGTCCCTCAACTCTTTGCAGATAAGTCTGTCAGGGGCTGTGTTGTGGACTGAATATTTGTGTGTGCCCCCCCCAAATTCGTATGTGGAAACCTGAACCCCCAATGCGATGGTATTAGGAGGTTGGGCCCTGAGAGGTGGTAAATTCATTAGGGTAGAATCCTCATAAATGGGACCAATGTCTTTATCAAAGGCACTTCAGAGAGCTCTCTTGCTTCTTCCACCATGTGAGGACACAATGAGAAGTTGGTGTTAGAAGAAAGGGTTGTCACCAGACCTGGACCCTGCTGGGACCCTGATTCAGATCTCTAGCTTCCAGAACCGTGAGAAATAAATGTCCGTTGTTGATAAGTCACCATAGGGTGCTTTGTTGTAGCAGTTGTGCAGACCGAGACCCGCAGAGAAGTGTCCTAAAGGGGGTGCTGCAGAAGTCCTGGTCATTGACATGGAATATACCCAGTACATAGTGTTGTTCAATAAACACATAGCAAATATATCAAATAAAAGAATCCTATTGATATAAAGTAGCATTTTTATACTTACATACTTATACATTTCTATAAAGGGATTTCTAGACATTATACACATCTATACAATTTATATTTATATATTGATATATTTTCTAGAAAGAGATTTCTAGAATTATGTGCATTTATATAATTCATGTTTTATATATACATATTTTCTATAAAAATATGCTGGTGAGTGTTCACTAACACATTATATTTTATGTATATGTACAGATAAGACTGTAACATGCATGTAAAATATGTCATATTTATGTATTTCCACAAGGCAATATCTGAAAAAACGCTCACCAATAGACCTGGTTGGATAGATTTCAAGTTATTTTAAACTCTTCTCTGTGCTTTGTGTTCTGTTTAAATATTTTTGTGATCCTCACTTGAGGACATTTTTTCATTGCTTTTTGAGAGAGAGGAAAAGAGGCAGAGAGAGGGAGGGAGAAACAGAAACGTAGATGTGAGAGATACGATAGCCTCCTTGTATGTAGCCGCAGAGGACTGAACCCACAACCTGGTAATGTGTCTTGACCAGGAATGGAACCTGCGAACTTTCAGTCTATGGGATAAGGCTCCAACCCATTGAGCCACACCAGACAGAGCCTGTTTGAAGTTTTTTAACCCATGTGTATTGCTTTTATAAAAATAATGTAGCTTCAAAAATACCAATCACCGCCCCAAACCAATAAGTCCTTCATAGATATCATAGCATAAAAAAAGACAAATAAAATACAAAATATTAGAATTTCTAATATGGCAACCAATGTATTCCCTTATTCATTCACTTATTCAGTAAACCCTCATTGGATAATGGGTATTGTGGGAGGTTCCTGGGGTAAAACGGTGAACAAAGTAGACACTGTAATGGTAATGTGTAAGATGCTTTTGAGAACGAACTTCAGAGTCCTGAAGGAATCCAATACGTATGAACATGCATTTGTATGCCATGGATGTGATTGTGTACCTCCAAGTGTTGAGTGTGAGTGGGGACGTAGAAGCAAGCAGAACCCTAAGGAAGCGCATTCCTCAGAGCATACACTGTTCCCTGTGACATCTGTGAATAGGCCCCTTCTATAATACTCTGCTAGGTAAGGCTCATGAGGCCAGCCACTGGAAGGGTTTTGTGTAGACCCCGACTCTTTTCTCAGAGACCCAGGTCTGGAAATCTCTGAATGCATGACAGTTCGTAACTTGCACTCAGGAGCAGTGGCGTATGTATATGCTGGCCCATAAATGTGTGTGGACACACACACACACACACACACACACACACCCTGAACTACTTTATTATACCTTCCATGAAAAGTATTTTCCAAACACACTGCATAATTCAAAATAAAAAATGTAGAAACTTCATTTCAAAAAGGGAGAAATAAAACATGGCTAAGAAAGTTTGAGGTAATTTTCAACCACTTCGACCGTAACCTGAAAAGCCTCAAGGTAAATGTGTTCCTTGTCTGAGTGCTTGGGCTGATTACTTTTCTTTATTTCTCTCCCTTCCTCCTCCATCAACCTGTCCTCATACAGCAATTTGGAAATAAACGGCTGCTTGGACCTGACAGGCAAACCTGCCAGAGCCACAACGTGGCCTGGAAGTGTGTTCCTGGTGCTGGAACAGAAAGAATATCAGATAACCTGGAATAGTTGGGAGAGCTTAGCAACGGTCTAGGAGTTGTGAGGCCTTCCATAGTGGTTACAGCTGATCCACAGAAAGGGACTCATGGGCAGTTCAAATGTCCAAGGCCTGAGAATCCAAATTCCATTATTTGGGGTCACTTGGGTATTATAAATATAGAATACAGGCTATGAAAAAAAAAAAAGAAGGCATTCCAAGCAGAGGAGACAAACCCATGCATGAAGGCAAAGAAGTGCCTATCAGTGTGATTTTTAGGTTTCTGTAGTTGTTCTACATGACTGAACCAAAGGCAAGATGGCAACAGTAAGAAGCATTATACTGAGCACACACAAGGCTAGTGAGATAATAGAATGTGGGGGAAGTCCTCCTTCTGCTTCTGGTACCTGGCTGGGGGTGGGGTCAGGGAAAATCAGGTATATGCACCATAGAGGTCAAGATGGCACCCTGGGGAGGTGCCGTATCAAAGACACCTGTTAGTCTAGCCTGGAGAAAGAAGGGACTGCCTGGGGGCCAGACCCTCCTGGAGTGTGGGGAAGTTTGGGCTAACAAAAGCAACTGGAGACTAATGAATTCGTTTATATTAGTTCCACACAGAAAATTAATATATACCCAGGGAAGGAAGGGACGCTAGTGCTTGCTCACCTCGTGACTGTACAGCTGTTGCATTTGCGGGACCTTCTGGCCCTGGAAGCCACATGGCCAATGGTAGTGCTGGCCCCACACATAGATTCCAAGGAGAGGGGCTGAGGCCTGCATGGACAACCCCTCAGTGGCTGCCTGGTTTTCAGTACATGGAATGGGAGAAAGAACTCTGGACACTGCCTTTGGTTTTGGTCTGGCTGAGGGTGGCCGAGCTTTCCTCTGGGTTTCTGGAGGTGATGGCCTTTTGGGGACAAGAGTCTGCCATTCTCCCAGATTGTGCAGCATTTGAATAAAGACCTCTTTCCTTTTTCACCAACCTCTGCCTCTGGAATTTGCCTACTGGTGGCGACAGGCAGTTGAACCTCCACTCTGGTTCAGCCACATTATGCTGAGGGAAGAGGCAAGACGGAGTGAAGGCCAGGTCTAGAGTGGTAGGTAGAGCCCAGGCTGTCAAAGGCCTTGAAAGCTGAATTAAGGAGTTACATTTTTATTCTTAAGTCTATGTAGATCCTTGAGAAATTATGGAAAGTTACAAATGACCTGTCCAGGGGTTAACTGGGTATGGAGCAGGAGGATGAAATGTAGCAGTTTTCAGTAGGTAAGTGGTATCTCTGGGCCGGGAAGAGGGTAACAGGAGTCAATAAAATGACTGGGCTAGGATGCTTCTTCTCTTCACCACCCCCCGGCTCCCCCAGAGGAAGACAGAGAGCAGGATGGAACTGGATGGGTTCAGCACTGCTTTCTGTCCCTCCTTAGTGAGACAAAGGCACTCCTTCCTTCCTTTGTCCCTGGGCAGGACTCCGATGAGCTGGGGAAACCATTCCTTTCCAAAACTGCTTTGATTTTTTAAAATTTTTTTTTTGTTTTACCAAATTTCATTCATTTAAGAACAGAGCTGAAGGGAGCAGACAGCCATCTAATTCACCTCTTTCTCTAACCTGTCTAAAGGGGGCAGGAAGGGGTGGGCTCTAAAGGTGAAATGGGGTCTTGGGGATGAATACTGGGAAATGCAGCATTTTCCTGTCGTCTCCTTGATTTTTATCTCTAAGTAAGGCTTATTTGCTCATGTTGGAAAACTGAGAACATTCATTTTTTTCTCCATTCTCTTTTCCTTTTTTAAAATAAAGAAATATGAGGTATGGAAGAATGTTAACGGAAAGAGGTTACACACTCTAACTAAACAGGAAAGCAGAAGACGCAACCTGATAGAACATCAAACAAAGACTGTAGACAGAACAAGTATTGGTTCTTTTCACGCCAGCTTTTCACCTTCCCTCACTGCGTTGTCTCACTACGGATGTACTCACTCAGGGCGAGTTGAGTCCACACTGAGTTTAAATCTTCATGGGGCTTTTTCTCCATTTTTATTTTTGAAGCTAGTGGGAAAGTCCAGCAGCAGTTGGGGATATTATGGTCCAAGTCCAAGGGCAGATAATCAGACCTTCTTGGAAAAGAAGGAAGCTGGTGGTTTGGATTAGAATCTCTTTGCCTCCCAGGACTTTTGGTCCACAGGTCTTATCCCTGTAGGTGTCCGTTGCTATGACTCTACCTAAGTGATCTGGGCAAGCACAACTATGAGATCTTTGGTAAACACTGGCACTTAACAACATTTAGAGGTCGTCAGGGTTAACTACCCCTTTCCACTCCAACTTCCCTATCCAGCTATAAGGGCAGCAAATCTCAGACCAAATGCTGTCATGCTCACTAAGCAAACATTTATTAACAAGCAGACATGAAACAGTTCATACAATCCACTCTGTAGGCTTACTGAATTTCTAGCTCTCTGTTCTTTTGTGTGTTCTGAGGAGACTTAGCATGAAATATTTACTCAAGGTAGATGTGACAATGTATTAAAGGCAGAAGTCAGATTTATGAGCAGCAGCAAGGAATAAGCCTCTTTTAATAAAGTGACTAGACCAGTTCTTTTACAGAATTAACTTTTGGAAGCCTTTCTAAAAAGTGAAAGATTCACTAGATTTTCACATTTATTTGAGTGTTCAAGTAGACATAAATTATTTTTGCCAATTTATGTATTTTGATTTCATTACTGAGAACTCTAGTTTGAACATCTGTTATATGATTAAAAGGCAACAAATTTCCACCAAACTTTTTCTGAGCATTCGTTGTGTTGATTTACCAAGTCTTTGGTATTGGTTAGAGATAATAATATCAGAAAGGCTTGGAGTAGCAATCTCTGGAGTGTAGGTATTTCTGACTAAATGCTAGCTAATCGGGCCTGGAGTGTGCCTTTCTCATTAGGGCAATAAACTACTCCTAGACTATCACTTAAACTAATGTGTAAAAAATATCACATTGCCTGTGCTGAATGATTTTAAATTATAGACCTCATAACACCTGCTATTATGAACTGCCTGCTTGTGCATTTCCTTCTCCTCCAGCCCATCCCCCACAAATTCATATGGTGAAATTGTAATCCTCAATTTGGACATGGGACCTTTGGGGTGTATTTAGATCATGAGGGTAGAGACCCCATGAGCAGATTAGATCTCTTATAAGAAGAGTCCAGAGAGCCAGCTAGCTCTCTCTCTGCACTATGAGAACACAGCAAGAAGATGACAATCTGTAAACCAGGAAGAAGGACTTCACCAAGAACTTGACTATTCTGAACCCTCATCACAGACTCTAGCCTCCAGAACTGTGAGAAATAAATGTTTGTTGTTTAAACCACCCAGCCTATGGTATTTTTAGTTAGAGCAACCCAACCTGACTAGGTCACCTACCATGGTTAACCTCCTAGCCTACCAGCTGATGGAAGCCTCACTGAAGTCACCCACTATTCCCGGTCAGCTGAGCAGCACAGACCCTTATGTAAGCATTAACATGATATTTCACTGGTGCCGTTGTAAAACAACGAGAACACTTCCATTAAGGCACATTAAAATGGTCTTGTTACTTTTCACTTACAGTGATGAACTCATTCATATTCTTCAGGAGAAAAGCTTTGGTTTGTAAAATGATCCAAAATCTAATATGTCAAAGTACAGCAATATGTAATTACATAATTTGATTAATAGTGCTTTAGAGAATACACTTGACATTTACTTAGGAAATTTGATTCCTCTGGGAATCATCACTAAGAGAGTAATCTAAATTTATATTGATGTTATCTTCTAAAACCAAAACTACCTTTCCTTCAGTAAACAAATCATGTCAATTTTAGTTAATTTTAAAAAATTGGGATTTGATGAGTATTTGTTTGTTGTTACTCAATGAAGCCAGATAAATACAGAAAGAACATTTCAATACTGTAAGATAAAAGAATATCTTTCAATGTTGGGCAACATTGCAGGTACATTTTTTGAAACTTCTATTGAGATCTTTGTTTAAAAGACTGGTTTTTAAAAACATGAGTACCTTACACAACTTACCATGCCTTTTTAAAAAAAATTTCTGATTAGACCAACATTGGCTTTATTTTACTACCTTTTAGTGAAATGTGATAGTAGCACACATAGATTCAACTTGAATATTATAAAAAATAGTTTTCCCCTGGAAGGAAAGGCTCAGTGGATTGAGCACCGGCCTGTGAATGAAAGGGTAGTGGGTTTGATTCCCAGTCAGGGCACATGCCAGTTCCTCAGTAGGGGGCACCCTAGAGGCAACCACACATTGATGTTTCTCTCCCTCTTTCTCCCTCCTTTCCCCTTTCTCTAAAAATAAATAAAAAATATTTTAAGCCCTGGCTGGTGTAGCTCAGTGGATTGAGTATGGGCCTGTGAACCAGACGATCGCGGTTCGATTCCCAGTCAGGGCACATGCCTGGGTTGCAGGCCAGTTCCCAGCAGGGCCAAGTTCCCAGCAGGGGAGGCAAGAGAAGCAGCCATACATTGATGTTTCTCTTCCTCTCTCCTTCCCTTCCCCTCTAACGATAAATAAATAAAATATTTAAAAAAATATGTTAAAAAATAGTGTTCTCCTTACCAAAGTTTACCAATGAAGTACAGGGATTCCCAGCCCTCTATGTTCATTAGTTCTACTGTGTGAGTGAACTGATAGACTGTGATTGAATTTGTAAATATTCCTCAGAACATCCCATTTATCACTGATGGGAAAAGGAAAGAGTCATTAGGTGAGACACATCGTCAAATGAGACCCTAATGATGTGTGGAGAGCTCTGCTGAGAATTTGACATGGAGCTGGGGGCAGAGTAGAAATAGGATGCCCAATTAAATACAGGGTTCCCAGTTAAATTTAAGTTTCAGATAAATTAATGATTTTTTAGTATAAGTATGTATTTGTATAAATATGTGATAGACATACTCACACTAAAATATTATTCCTTATTTACCTAAAATTTAAAGTCTTCTGTACTCTCATTTGTGAAATTTGACAACATGTAGGAGGTAGGAGAGATGGGAAGTCTTTTGGTCAATTTCTATCTTTATCTGCATATTGTAAATTTGTTAATGGTGATCTTTAAAGGAAGCTCCTTCAGGAAATCATTTTTAACTGAGATTTAGAAAGCTGCTTTTATGTCTACCCAAAGCTGTGAATGTTTCTTTCTGAAACCTGTAAATCAAGTGGCTCAGTGGACTAAGTGCCAGCCTGCAAACCAAAAGGTTGCTGGTTCGATTCCCAGTCAGGGCACATGCCTGGGCTGCCGGCCAGGTCTCCAGTTGGCGGGGTGTGAGAGACAACAGGTCGATTTATCTCTCACACATCGATTCGTTTCTCTCTCTCTCTCTCTTTCTCCCTCCCTCCCCCTTTCTCTAAAAGCAAATACATAAAATCTGTTTTTAAAAGGTAATGAGAAATGCACTCTTTGTTGTTTGGAAATGAGAAACTTGGGGCCAGGAAAAGAAGGAAGTGAGATGGAGGTCAGTGCTGGGTGGTGGGGAGTTGGCAGAGTTTGTAGACTGGCGTACACCTTGAATTTGGGCAAGCTCTTCATTAGTGTTTAAAATCAGATACACTTGAGTCCAGCTACAAAACTTTTGAGGTTTTTTGGTGTTAATAAGATAGTGAAATTAATATAGAAATCGTATCACAATATTATTTGATTTAATCCTATTTTGGGGATCAAAGCAAATACTTGTAAAATTCTTAATGTACTTGACATACAAAATACACAAGAAATGGTAGCTTTATTCTCTTAAGGCTTTTCAAAATCAAGTGTGTTTTGCACAAGATTGGATATTTTTTTCCTTAAAAACAAATAATCAAGAAAAATCTTTAGGTTTATTAAGGTCATTTCAGGAAAAAACAATTTATTTGCTGTATAATTTACATTAAGGAATAGGCATGAATAAAATCATTTGTTTAAAATAACAATTTTCCCTGTTATTTTTTTTCCTTTAAAAATTTTCTACTTTCTTTTATTGCCAGAGCTCTAGGAATCACCCAACTCCCCTTTTAATAATTTAGTATCTGTCATGCACAAATATCCATTGTTTATTTGAGTAAAAAGCTGAATTGCTGTCATTGGAAATAATGATAATGTAAAGGTCTGTGGTGTTTCAATGCAGAAAAATTTCATTCCCAAGTATTTGGTAAACTCTGAGGCTTTTTACTATTATTGTGATAGGTTACTTTAAATATTTAGTTATTTTCAATTGATTTCTAGTAACTATTTAAAGACTATTACTTTAAAACTGATAATATTGTAGAAATATGATAGGTTGATTACAGATAGGCATGAGATACATAAATGTGTGATAAAACTGGTAGGATATTTTTTCCTTGAGTTAAAACAAGCTATAATAACCTAGTGAGTGAAAGGCTCAGAGTCTCAAGTGACGGAATTGCCTTTCCCAAGAGCTTTAGCATGCTGGGGTCTGATTGGGTTGAACCTGGTCAAGTTGACCAAACCATTACTGATTATTTTATTTTATTTTTAAATATTTTATTTATTTATTTTCAGAGAGAGGGGAAGGGAAGGAGAGAGGGAGAGAAGTATCAATGTGTGGTTGCCTCTCATGTGTCCCCCACTGGGAACTGGCCTGCAATCCAGGCATGTGCCCTGACTGAGAATCGAACCGAGATCGTGTGGTCCACAGGCCTGTGCTCAATCCACTGAGCTACACCAGTCAGGGCCCATTACTGATTATTTTAGATGGCATTGCTTTATTCATCCTTTGTGGGATGAGGAAGTTCTGTGATTCAGAAGTCAAGTTCTCTTCAGTTCTGTATGTGAATCCTTTGGGAATATTTGCCACCTAATTAACAAGGGAGAGGTCTAGAAAAATGTCACTTAATAGGAAACTTCATTCATTCATTCATGACTAGAGGGACATGATATTGACTCTTAAATAATTTACACTTAAAGGGAGATGGACCGCCAGTGCGTAAGGTTGCTTAGAAATAAGGGCATGTGCAGAAGAGGAAGATCAGAGCAATGGTCGGGGGAATCTGAGATGCCAAGTTTGAGGTGCACGGGTTGGAAGCGTAAACAGGCGTGTGCTCCAAGGACTTGACAACAACTTGTTTCAAAAGAAAAAGATCCATAACTGGTTGAGGGATTTCCTTAGAAAATTACCTATTTTGGAGATCTTCACAGGAAACAAACTACAGTGAATTTTGCCTAGACCCCCACAGAGTTAGAGCTTTTTGACGTTCAAAATAAATGCTTTGGGTAGTTGACTAGAATAATAACAAATGTCTCAGCAATTAATATGTAGCAGGTTTAAACTCTACGTATATACTCTCATTTAATCCTCATCATAGCTCCTTAAAGTATAATTGTTCCCAGTTTGCAAATGAGGAAATTGAGTCTCAGAGAAGTTAAAGAACCAGAGTCAAGGTTGAAACTCAAGTTTGTCTGCCTCCTTAGTCTATAGTCTGATTTGGCCATTTTTTATACTGTTTCTCTTTAATTGAAGGAACAATGGCTTGATATTCTTCTCTTCACATTAAGAAGGCAGAGTAGACAGAAGAAATCAACAAAAGTTCTTTAAAACTGAATCATTAGCATGGCCTTTTATACTGTTTCACCCACAAATGGAGAAAATATATGCACTCAGACATTTACACAAAGTACATAAATGGTTTATTCTTATTCCCTGTTTTAATGGAATTATCCAGTAGAGAGGAGAAAAAGCAACAGCAATTCAAATATCTCTTTATTGGCATACCCCAGAAAACAGAATTAATCAGAAGAACTAAAGTAGAAATAGTTCTCTATACAACTTCTTATTTTAATGCTTTGCTGTTTCTAGGGTTTTTTCTTTCTTTCTTTCTTTTTTTCCTATTGGAAAAAAAAAGCAGCTTTGTTGTTAAACACATTGGGTGATGAGGATGGCTCAGTGTGCACTACAGATGAGAAAGCAGGGGATGAAATGGAAATGAGGCAAATATAACCAGCTGAATGTCAAGACCCAGAGATGAGAATAGTTTTGCAGATTCATTTTGTTTTACGTCTCAGGGTGCATTGTGAGGCCACTTGTGAAAATTCCACTTTGGGAGATAGTCTTAGAATAGTCTTCAGTATCTCCACTAGAGGGCAGTGATATCCTCTACTTATATCTTGGGTGGTGGTAAACGTTTAGTCGGACAAAACAGTGAGAGGGATAACTCCAGTTAAGATTGGATTGCAGGTGGGTTTGATACCAAAACCCAATAAAAGACAGAGCAGCAATATTAGAGTAGTGATGGTACAGCTACGACAGATTTTTAAATCAAACTTACAAACACAATAAATTGCTACTGTTTGTTGAAATGAGATGGTTAACCCTGGAAGATGCCATCAAATGCCTTCAGAGAGACTTGTGAATGGGCATAATCTCCGATGCCCCGTGAAAACATAAGAATTGGAAAGAGAAATAGAGATATGGCATTCCTTCCAAGGAACTCAATGTCTAAATCACTTTGCCTTGTGCAAGGGGAGGTCTTGTTTCTAACTGCACTGGTTTCTCACTCAACTATTGCAGAGTGGCTTGGTGGAATCAGCCACTAAAATGAATTCAGTAGTGCTAAATGTTTATTAGGGAGAACACTTGTGAAAGGTAGAGGGAGAAAGCACAACTGGGCAGAGCATAAGGTGTAATTGTGAAGCAGGCTGAGCAAAGCCTTTTGGCCAAGATTTTCCCATTAGTGTCCTGTGTCGGACTGACCTGAACAGCTTTATGCCCTTCTTCCGACTCAGTCATAGATGTGAGCACCATGGAAAGGGCTCAGGAAGACCCCGAAGGAGCTGTGAGGCAGAGCTGGTGGTAAGTACCTCGAAGGTACCTTGCTATACACTGACTCTTCGTATCCTTCACTCCCCAAATCCACACGTGGAAACCTCAGTCCCTGAAAGGGATGGTATTTGGAGGTGGGGCCTTTGGGAAATAATGAGGTTTAGATTGTGTCATGAGTATGGGGATCCCTGGATGGGATTAGTGTCCTTCTAAGAGAGAAAGGTACCAGAGCTTCACCCTCTGCACCTCTGTCTCAGCCATGTGAGGATACAAGAAGGCGGCCATCTGCAAATGGCTCTTACCAGATACAGGATCTATCGGACCTTAACTGTGGGTGTCCCAGCCTCCAGAACTGTGAAGAATAAACGTTTATTGTCCAAGCCACCCAATCGGTGGCAATGTATTATAGCAGCCCAAGCAGATTTGCCCAAACAGATGCAGACAGACCTTTTCCTACTATGACAGATAAATTTAGTTTGGGGATGTCAGATTAAGTTGCTAAGGGGCTTCCTCCATGTCATTCCAAAAGACCTTGTTCAAAGCACATTTCCTAAGGAGTAGTTCTGCCCTATGATGATGATGCTTTCCTCTTTCATAAAATTATAGAGCTGAAAGAATAGCAAAGGTTTACTCAGATGAACCTACTCCTTCTACATATGCAGAAAGTGAAGACTAGGTGAATTAAGTAAGTCACTGAAAATGACACAGAACGGTTAGTAGGAGAGCTGGGATTTGGATCTCATTCCAGTACTTAATCCAGTACTCATTTTAATTTGCCAAAATGTGCCAATATGGCCATAGATTATTGCCAGGAATTTCCTATAATCAGCAATGTCAGTACATTGAGGACATGTGGAAATCCATCCTGCCCCCATTTTCTTGCCGTTGATAACTTTCTTTCATGGCCAAGTGAAATGCTGTCTCCATTCTGTTTGGTTGAGTTTCCCTTCACCTGGAGGAAGGCAGTATCAGGTGATGCAAGTTTCTTCCTGAATGGTAGCGCACTCAGAGTAGGTTTAATGGAACTCTGCAAGAGAGCCACTGGTGTGGGAGGCAAATGAGAGAAAAATAGGAGAGAGAAGGTAAGAAGTTGAATAGCTAAGGAAAATTTGAGTTGTGCCTCAAGCCTGTCCTGACAGCATAAATTGATCCTCACATACAGCAATAGGCTGTTATGTTATACACAGTGCCTATATTATTAAATTTTAATATTGTAGCCACTGGTGAACTTGGGCACTATCGTCCTATCTCACAGGTGGGAAAACTTAGGCTGGGATGGGTTAAATAGTTTGAGCAAAATCAATCCTTTCTTTCTTCTCCTTTCCTTCTATTCATTCATTCAGTCTTTTAACACTCATTCATTGCCTATTATGTGTCAAACATTGGGATGTGTGTGTGACCTACATTGGACTGTGATGTGTGAAAAGGAAATAAACTTTTATTTCTTAACAGAGATTTGGGGGTGGTTGTCTATTTTGCTTTGTTTATATAAGTCCATTCTGACTAGTACAAAAGTATTAGTCAAAGTCTGTCTTTGGGACTTAGTACATTAAAAAATTAATGTATAAGAACTGGTTTTCTTCTAATAGGAAATACACATTTAAAATGGTCCGATTATGGTGATGGGAATGTGTGACAGTTCATTGCACATTGAACTGTAGCTCCAACACATTTCCTGTGTGATGTGTTGACATATATTATGAAATTTATTTATTTATTTTTTAATCTGATACTTTTATTCTATTTGTTACATACAATGTTCTTTTGTTCTCATTTGTTATCATTTTTCTCTTTCTATCTCTTTATACTCTCTCTTGTTTTACTATTTGTTTTTTAAAAATATTTTATTTATTTATGTTTAGAGAGAGGGGAAGGGAGGGAGAAAGTGAGAGAAACATCAATGCATGGTTGCCTCTCATGTGCCCCCTACTAGGGAGCTGGCCCACAACTCAGGCATGTGCCCTGATGGGGGATTGAACCAGTGACCCTTTGTTTCATAGGACAATGCTCAATCCACTGAGCCATACCAGCCAGGGCTGTTTTAGTATTTCTTTTAGTTGGGTAGTATATTTGATCTATCTTAAGATGATTATTGAATCTTTATGATATTTTAGAGTTCTTACTTATGGTTTAGTCACTTTTCCTTCTTACAACTTTAAAAATCTAATTAAGTAAATGCTCAGTGATACACACAATTTTTGATTGAACACATAAACAGTCTGAAACTCACATTTTTAATAAGCTTCAATGTAGTGTATTAGGTTCAAAATCACTGGTGCGTGTTTATGCTCAGGACCTTGCCAAATCAATTTAAAAATAGTAAGTCAATGCATGTTCAGAAATGCATTCAATTTTTTAAAACCCAAGTGTTGACATTTATAATTTTTCCAGACTGTCTTTCATATTTTCACTAGTTACTTGTCTTTTCATTGATAGATGGGATCATTTGCAAACTCACTGAGCTGAATCTTAGGAAAATAGAAGGTTTGATTTTTTAGGTGTTTTGTCAACAACCCTATGAAGTTATAATATGCAGAAGAAGTGAAAAACAAAAAGACTATATTGAATGTTACTTTCTATTCTTAAAGCAGGAGAATAAAAGACATCGATTTGCTGGCAAAATAATTGTCAGAGGACAAAGTCTCCTGACTTAATTAATTCGTTCGTTCATTGAATAAACTCAAACTGAGACCTGCAGATCTATGCTAGGAATGGCCAATACAGAGATCAGTAAGACATAAGTCCAGGCCTCAAGGCATTCATGGATGGAGTCAATGGGAGGTAGATATACAAAAAGACAATCACAGCCCAATAGTTCATGTCTCTAACAAAGCAAGTACAAGCTGCCTTTTACAAAGAACAAATACTTGACCCTTCTTGGGGGAAAAAAGAGATTCCTTCTTGGGGAAAAAAGAGATTCCTCATAGCCCTGGCTGGTGTAGCTCACTGGATTGAGCGCCGGCCCACGAACCAGAGGACTGTGGTTCCATTTCCAGTCAGGACACATGCCTGGCTTGCAGGCCAGTTCCCAGCAGGGGATGCAGTTCCTGGCAGAGGGTGCATGAGAGGCAACCATAAATTGATATTTCTCTCGCTCTCCCCTTCCCCTCTAAAGATAAATAAATAAAATCTTAAAAAAAAAGAGAGATTCTTCATAGAAAATGGGAGGAAAGTGGGAGGACTAACAGGACACAGAGTGGACAAAGCAGCGATCCCTGAGCTTCTATAGACTGAAGAAAGACACTATGTAATAACAGTGTTATGAAAATAAATTATATAGGATGTCAGAATATAATAAGTGATATGGAATAAGGTAAAGTAGTCCTGGATAAGAGGAATTAGGAATGTGTGTTGTGGTAAGGGAGAGGTTGCAGTGTTTTAAGAGATGGTTCTAGTAAAAGTGATTTGAAGGAGGAAGGGCGCCAGCAAGTATGTATGTGGGTGAAGAGCATTCCAAGTGGAGGGAACAGGTGGTGCAAGAGTTCGTGGCAGAATTCTATTCAAGGGCCATCAGATAGGCCACTGTGGCTTGAATGGAGTGAGAAAGAAGAATGATGGTAGATAAACTCAGACAACTTGGGCTGGGTTGGGTGTTCAGATCAAAGCCCCATGTAGGCCAAGGACCCTAACTTTAAGTCAAATGTAATGTCATTGAGAATTTGTAATAGAGAATGGTGATATTATCTGACACATATTTTAAAAGGATGACTCAGCTGCTTTGTTGAGAACATATGCTATAGAAGAGCAAGTGTTAAACTCTTAGGAGGCTATTTCAGAGTTCCAAGTAGCTGAATTCTGGATATATTTTGAAAGTAGAGCTAATGGGATTTGTTGCTGGATTGGTAGCATTTAAGAGAAAGGAGGGGTATCAAGGATGACCCCAGTTTTATACCCTTAGAGTCAAGAAGAATGTTCCATGTACTGAAATGAAGTAGGTTTTTGTTTGTTTTTATGGGGCAGGGAATGAGAAGAAAAGATAAAATTGTTTTTGGACTTGATAAATTTGAAGTGTCTAGTCCACACCCAGTAGCAAACGTGGTGAAGATTGTTGCGTTCTGGAGTTATAAACTTGGAAGGTGTCAATAAGCGCATGGTCTTTATAGCCCTGAGACAGAATGGGTCCCCAAAAGAGGGATGATGGACTGATAAAAGAAGAATGCCAGTGTGAGTCATAGGGTACTCAAACAGTAAGATTTTGAGGAGAGGAAGGGGAAAACCTCAAGGGAGATTGAAAGGCTGTGACCAGTGAGCTAGAAGAAAAACCAGAAGAAAGTGTGGGGCCTGGAAGCGGAGTGAAGGAAGCATAAAAAGGAGGAGAGAGTGAGCAACTGTTTCAGATGCCACTGATGGGTCAGTTAGGATACGACCTGAAGCAGAGGCTCCCAAACCTCCTTGGCTCATGTCACTGTTAGAGCCTCAGTACGCTCTTATGGCCGCCCTTGACTGAAAGGAATGCCTAAGCGTTTTGCTTATTATGTTTAAGTGGTCTTGCCCAAACAACTTAATAAATATTTGAATCCTATTGACTTAGGAGAGCTGAAAACTTAACGCACACAAATTAAAAGGGGGAAAACACCTAACATTTAATTTCATTCTTGAATAACTGCAGTTATTTTTTAATGGAATGTGTGTATCTGTTTGGGCACTGCACAACTTCTAACCTTGGCATGTCTTCGGACACCCCCACACTCATGTCCTGTTCCACACTGATTTCTGCACAGCCCTTGCTTTTTATCACAACCAACACCCAAAACCCAGATTTGCAAAAACGTGCCATCATCAAAAGGAAAGCAGTGCTATCTAACATTGACACCGTGAAAGAACTTGAGCTAGTGCTTGGTACTGTGGTTGATGGATGTACTCCCTCAAAATTTTAAAATACCCCCTTTGGGCCCAGTGGGTTTGCTGTGTTGCTTTAGGAGGCCCAGGAACACAGGGTGAGGACTGCAGTACTGAGAAACGGCCATGGTAGTAGTCTTCAGTGGGAGTCAGAGAGGGAGGCTGTGTTTTTTATTATCCAGACAGGGAGGGAACAGGTGAGAATGAAAAGGGGCAGTCTCATTATTAAGCTGTGAGCACTGGAGCCGACCCAGGTTGTTTGGGGAAACTGGAATCTATTAGCTTCCTAGCAAATCAGGTGGAATAGTGGAGCAAAACTCTGGATTGAGTGGCTTTAAGAAAGCATGGGACACAGTGCAACATATAGATCTTGTGCCGTAGAAATGTACACTTGAAACCTGTACGATCCTATTAACCAATGTCACTCTAGTATGTTTAATTTTTTAAGAAAGAAAGGACAGGAGAAGACATCGAAGACCGTGAGTACTGCAGAAAACTGGCAACCAAGAACACAGCATAGTACTTATGGAGCTGAGGGAGGAAGAAAGAACCAAAAATGGAGGGAGGAGAGATGGAAGAGACCAAGCGAAGGAGATGAAAATTGCAGTGTGGTCATGTTTAACCACATAAAATGCAAAAAGTAAGCAAGATAAATAGCTGAAATGTATCCATTGGATATGCGAGCAAGACAAAAAGGGTTTTTGAGGAACTATGGGAGTCAAGCCAACCTTCAGTGGAAGAGCAAAAAAGAAGAGCAGAATAGATTCCACTTCCTAGAAGAGATGGGTAGGCCAGTGACAAGGTGGGGCTGAATTATTTTAGAATGAAAGGGTCTTGGGAGTCACCTAACATTTTTGTTTTTAAACATTTGGTGGGATGTGATCTCTCATCTTCGTAGCTGCTTTGTGACTTTTATAAGTGCTATTTCTGTGGGAAGAAAATACTCAGAAACATTTCAAGGACCATTTAAATTCTCATCTCTTTCTTGCTGCTTTCAGGAATCCTTTGAGATTTACTCTGTTTCATTCTTTTTAAAACCTTGATTGTTTTTGTTGTATTGTGTCCTTGGTTGAGCGCTTGTTTTCAGGATGCGTGTCTGGCCTTGCTGGTAACTGTCCGCTTTCTGAGCTGGGACCCTCCCAGCACACACCAGCAGACTCTCACCTGCACTCCTTTGTAAGGAGTCCCCAACAGAAATGATCATTAAAATGCACAAGGGCTTTAACCTTTTATCTAAGATTGACATTACTTTTAGGAATTGAATTTAAGCTGTTCACTCTTTCATGTCCTCTGTTTATTTCCAGTTTTTATTTGTAGTTTGTTAACACATTGAATACTTACATTGCTTTAGGTTTTGTGTATATATAATAATGGAATTATGTTAAAAGCGAAACACCTGGTACAGTGTACTGTGGACTGACTTGCTTCAGCACATCTCACGTTGCTGTCAGGCCCTTAGTCAGTAGGTGCATTAGCTAGTGTGTTTGTGCACAGCATGTCCAAATGTCCTTTGGAGGTTTGTAGGTCAGCCCATTGCTCTTTGTCTTTTAATTATTTTTTAGACACGTTTTAGGTTCACAACAAAATTAGCAGAAAGGGCTGTGTCCGAGGACACCCTTCCCCCCTGTGTCAGACTGTACTCGCCTGTCCCCTTTGTAAGGAGGCCTGTCCTGTATGCACCTCTGCAAATTGCAACCTTTCCTTCCCTCATCCTAATACCTGAATCTCAATCACCCTTACTCTGCTTCATTTTTTCCTGTAGAATTTTCAGCTTCTAACACATAGTTATTAATGTCTAGTGTTCATTTTCTGCCTTCCTCCGAATAGAACCTCTATCTTTCTTTTTTGGGGGGGTGGAGGTCAGTTCTGTGTACTAATGAATCCTAAAGTCCGTATATGTGAAAGATGCTCAAAAAGTCACTTACTAAATGAACAAATTTGCTCTTTATGTAGCTTCTTCAATGCAGTAAGTCTCAGCTGTGGCCTCAAATTTCAGTTATGTTCAAAGAACTGAGTAGTATTGGTTCAAAAACCTTACAGGTTCCGTAAATTCCCAAAGCAACAACTGCTCCTTTTACCTTTCGTGCCAGAGCACATTTTTCTGTCTCGATTCGCCAGGCAAAGCTTTTTCCTTTTTCCCCCTTTTTTCAGGCCTTGAATGAAATGTTTGTTGAAATTACACTGACTGCTTTTATGGCCCACATTTTTATTTAGAAGTTCTTTAATTGATTTTATCTTTTTTGTTTATCTCTTTTTTTGTTCCCGTATTCTTTTAATACAGCTTGCGGCATCGTGGGTCTCTTTGATGAAACTGGCTTCAAAAATAGAAAACAAATATGTTTTTTCTCCAGAGAAATAGGAAACTTTCCTCTGTACTCCCAGGGCTGTGCAGGAGGAATACAAGCATGAATTCAAAGGTGTGACTAAGGCTCAGCATGCGCTTTTCTTTAGTGAAGTTGGAGACGTTGAGCTCAGAAGCACTGTTTGGTGTGGTTGAATCAGGTGGAAAACAAAGGCTGTCAGTGTTCTTCCAGGGAAAACGAATGTTGCTCTTTCAAGAAAAAGCCTCCTCACCTTCTTTCGAAAATATCTTCAAGTGAGGTAAACAGGGTCTAGTTTTTGGCCATAGAATTTTCTATTTCTGTCTGATATTTCCTATAATCAATAGAAATCAGCAGGATACCCGAACGGAAATGATCATTAAAATGCAAAAGTGCTTTAACCTTTTATCTAAGATTGATATTGCTTTTAGGAATTGAATTTAATCTTGAAATTAAAGAGTGAACTCTTTCAAGAGTTCACTCTTTCACTTCCTCTGTTTGTTTCCAGTTTTTATTTGTAGTTTGTTAACACATTGAATACTTACATTGCTTTAGGTTTTGTGCATACATAATAATTGAATTACGTTAAAAATGAAACACCTGGTACAGTGTACTGTGGACTGACTTGCACATCTCACGTTGCTGTCAGGCCCTTAGTCAGTAGGTGCATTAGCTAGTGTGTTTGTGCACAGCATGTCCAAATGTCCTTTGGAGGTTTGTAGGTCAGCCCATTGCTCTTTGTCTTTTAATTATTTTTTAGACACATTTTAGATTCACAACAAAATTAGCAGAAAGTAGAGAAAGTTTCCACACACTCCCTTTCTTTCTACAAACACACACACACACACACACACACACACACACACACAGCCTTCCCTCCCATCCACATCCCCACCAGGGTGGTGCCTTTGTTTAGATCCATGAAACCTTCCTTCACACATTATGACCAGTGAAAGTCCATAGTTCTCATTAGGTTCACGCTTTGTGTTGAACGTTGTATGGGTTTGGCTAAATGTCTAATGACATGTATCTGCTGTTATAGTACTATGCAGATTAGTTTTACTGCCCTAAACATTTTGTGTCCTGCTTATTCATCCCTCTCTCCTACCAAAACCAGTGGCAACCACCAATCCTTTTACTATCCCCACAGTTTTGACTTCCCCAGAATGCTGCATAGTTGGAATGACACAGCATGTAGCCATGCTAGCTTGGCTTCTTTCTCTTAGTAATCTGTATTTAAGGTTTCTCCATCTTTTTGTGGGTAGTTTTCCTCCCTCCCTTCCTTCCTTCCTTCTCTTTCTCTTTCTCTTTCTCTCTCTCTCTCCCCCCCTCTCCCTCTCTCTCTCTCTCTCTCTTTCTTTCCTAGCACTGACTGACATTCCATTGTCTGGATGGAATAAATAAACCACAGTTTATTTATCCATTTATTACTTGAAGGGCATCTTGGTTGTTTCCAAGTTTGGTCAATTATGAATAAAACTGCTATAAGCATTCATGTGAACATAAAATGTCAGCTTCTTTGGGTAAATACCATGAGCATAATTGCTGGATTGTATGGTAAGAGTATGATTAGTTTTGCAAGAAACTGCCAAACTGTTTTCCAGATTGGCTGTACAATTTGCATTCATTATAACCAGCAATGAAAGAGTTTGTTTCATTCACATCCTCACAGGTGTTGGGTGTTGTCAGAGCCTGTTATTTAAAAAGCATTCTCTAATTTCATGTTAGGATTTCCAGAAAAGAGTCAGGAATCAAAGGCCAGGGTTCAATGAGTACTTTTTTCTTTTTTTTATGGGGTAGGGGGAGAGAGACAGAGAAAGAGAAAGAGTTCTTTTCTTTCCTTTTGTAGTATTTCTTATTTGTGAGGTTTCCCTGGAAACTTGTAGACCATTCCAGGAGAGAAAACATACTCACAAAATTAATAACTGTGAAGAAATAACTTTGAAGAGGATGGACAAGTAAAAATGACTACATTTTTACTTCTATATTGGAAACATTTTTAAGTATTTACTTTGTAATGTAGGATCAGAACTATAAACGTGCTGCATGTTCTTCTACTCACTAATTTTTCTTTCTATTTTAATAGCATTCAAAGCAACTAAGAACTTGTCACCATACCTCACACCAACATTCAAGATTTATTAAATATTATAGTACATGATTAAATTAATTATATTATATCCTTAACTATTTGAAAAGTTACTGTTGTTAAAATAATTAATAATCATAAAATTCACAATCCCACAAACCAAATAATATAAATCTTTCATTTTGCCACCTCCTTTTAATGTGAATGCATATTTTTTTATAGACTCAAACTCTAAATTGTACTTACTAGGGAACTTTGGGAATCAAATTGAAAGTACTGAGTTTGGAAAACTCAAGTAGTCGAGATACTTATTCCTGCCCTGGGGCCCTGACCAAGGCACTGCCCTTGGCAGACTCCTGGGCCTTAGAGGCCAGTGGTGTTTTCTGAGCTTCAGGAAGCCTGGAGTTTTCACTTGGTGATTTTTCAACCCACAGGTGTGTAAAAAGGAGTTTCCATGGGTCATGAATTAAAGGTGTCTATAGTAGCTTTTTAATTTCCACTAATAAAAGCTAGCCAATGAAGTTACTGATCATTTTGTATTTTTAAGTTGGAACAGTGTGAAAGTCTCCGTTTTGGGTGCGCATCATGGTGAGGTGCAAGTCTGTCTCAGAGGAGATGAGAGGAACATGCTCAGGCTTCAATGCACCATTAAGTTAGCACTCAGCTAAACAGTGGTTTTAAGTATTACAAGGTTTTTAATTATTTTTATTCTCACACTAGGTCTGTCCAGAAGGTATCCAGCCATGTGATATGAAAGACAGAGACATTTGTTGAAGAAGATACAAGATACAAGAAACATCGTGTATAGGACAATGATGCCTTAGTCCCCTTCAAAGTAGGCACCTTGGGACCTCACACAGCTCTCATGAACATCATCAGCTGACCGATCATGTTTTCTTGAATCTCATTGATGGTGTGCAATTTCTTCCCTTTCAAAGGTAATTTTAGTTTTGGGAAAAGCCAGAAGTCACAAGGCACCAAAGCTGGGCTGTAGCGGGGCTGAGTCACCTGAATGATTTGATGTTTCACCAAAAAAACTCTGCATGTTTTTTCACATAAGTGGGCACATTTTGGTGATGAAGCTGCCAATCACCAGTTGCCCATAGCTGCAGCCTTCTACATCATAACAGTTTCCATGGAGGAATGTTCAAGCTTAATGCAAAATTTGATGCAGATTCGTTGCTCTACTTGCTCAGTCATTTTGAACATGACAGCCATGCAGGATGTGTGCTCACCCAACAGTGTATATTGGCCCCACTGACTAGGACGGTGAAGTTGTGATTGTTCACACATGTGAATTCCAGCCCGCTCTCCTTGGCTGCCAGGTTACGTCGATGTTGTGCAAACTGTTCTTGTTACATTAACAATGATGTAACAAGATCAGTATCTGTACTTTATCTGTATCTGGACTTTTTCCAGATAGACCTCATATATTGTTCTATTTATACCCAGAAATGATTATTAACTCTTTGGGAAAAAAAGATGTGCAGATGTTAATATGATTAAAAATATAAGATGAAGAGTGAAAATCCTTCAAATTTACCTAAAGATATTTGCCAAATCTGTGCCTTGTGTCCATCAAATTTTATTCCAATTTTACAAATATTCTTATTCAAACTTTAGAAATACTCTTGCACTTCAAAAACCAGTGTTAGATGGCAAATGTATAGTGTTTATAGATAATTTGTTTTTTTTGTTATTTTAAAATAAATATTTTTGTAACAGTGATGCATTATTTGAAGATAAATGTTATTTTTTAAAAGCCTATAATCTTCCCTTTTAAAATATTTTAAAAAGCAATTCATAAAATATAATTTTTAAGTATGATAGCAATAAGATATTCTATATACTGACACAACTTAACTAAAATCACCCGAATCCTTTAGGAAGAAAAATCTGGAACTCTAATGAAGGAATAAAAGATGATCTGAATAAGTATCTGACATTCTGTGCACTTGAATGGGACAAATTAGTATTTTAGAAGTGTCTCCTGGCATGAATCTGCAAATTAAGGCAATTCCTAAAAAAATATCAGTTGGAAATTTTTAAAGAATTTGGTAAACACATTGCAAAGTTTAATTGAAAGTAAAAAGACCTGTGAATAACTTAATCAACCTTTGCAAAGACTAGGAAGTTGCCTTCCGAAATGGCCCTCTTTTTTTAATGATTTTTTTGGCAATGTGTATACGTGTATCCACATACATGTATAAGTAATAAAATATAATAATACACTTTGGTTTGAAAAAATTTTAAGAGTATTTTAAGAAAACCAGTTTACTAGAAAATATGCTATATTAAACATTGTGGAAAATAGATATGTCCACATGAGCCATAACCTACAGTCAATCGTATGCATTATGAAGATATTTCAGCTTTCCACGTGAGGCAGATATTATTTGGGCCTAGAGTCAGCTTGTGCAGTGTCTAAACTAGCACCCTTTGTTTGAATCGAGGTCTCCTCAGTTTATTGTAGTTCTACTTTCACCTCGTTAAACAGTGACAAGCTCGATTTTCACACATAGGTGCGAACTGCCACAACTTTGGTTTGCTAACAAGGGCTGCCTGCCCTAGTGTGAAATTTCACTGAGCGATGTACCTGGAAGTATCAGGTTCTCACTTCAACTAATAAAGTGCTTAATTAATGAAGCTGCCAATGGCAATTTCGTTCTGTGAAACACTGAGTACGGTTAGACCTTTCACCAGACTAGAAAATAACCTTACTTTTTTTCCGTTGCAAACTCCTTCTTCTCACCTAATTAAAAGCCCTTGCCTTCATAGTTTCTGACCAAAGGCCATGGACATAAAAGCCTTTGTTGGGTCCTCCTTTTTTAAGGATTTATTTTTTATTTATCACAAGGATACTTCACAAGTACTGACAGTTACACTGTTCTAGGGTTTCTAAGTAAAGAATGTGAAAGAAATACTAGAACAAGTAACTTTGTTTAAAAAAAAAGACTTCTTTTTTATTTCTGTGGTTAGAAATCAGAAATATTGGGTTGGCCAAAAAGTCCATATGGTGTTTTCTGTAAAATAAAAAGCACCTTTTTCATTTTCACTAATAACTTTTATTATTGATGTGGATATTTTGAGAATGTCAGCTCTCTCCCACGTGGTATAACATTGATTGTCCTCAACTGATGTCTCATTTTGATTAGTTTCACCTTCAGCTGGTCTACCTGACCACGGAGCATTGTCTAGCAAGACATCTCCGGCATAAAACTTTGCAAACCACTTTTTAGGTATTTTAAAAAATATTTTATTTATTCATTTTTAGAGAACAGGGAAGGGAAGGGGAAAGAGAGCAAGAGAAACATTGATGTGTGAGAGATACATAGATCAGTTGCCCCTTGCACACCCCTAACTGGGGATGTGGCCCATAACCCAGGCACATGCCCTGACTGCAAACCAAACCAGCAACCCCTGCCCCCACCCCTGGTTCACAGACCCACTCTCAATCCACTGAGCCACACCGGCCAGAGCTGCAAACCACTTTTGACACATTTGTTCAGTCACAGCACCTTCTCCATACACTACACAAAGCTTTTTGTGTGTGTGTGTTTTTTTACCTTTCTTGAAATAATAAAGCATAGTATGCTGAAAATGTTGCTTATTTTCTTCCATCTTCAATATTAAAAAGGCTACACAAAAATTCACCGATGTTGATACGTTTTTTTAAAGGCACACTGATATGACAGCTGTCGTAATACAATCTAACAAAATTGTTTCAAATGGAGTTAAAGACAACTAAGCACTACTAGAGCCATCTTACAGAAAAACTAGACGAAACTATTGACCAACCCAATACACCCACGTTTTTGAAGAATGTGCTGAGTGCCCTGGCTGGCATGGCTCAGTTGGGTCGGCACCCTCCTGCAAACCGGTCTGTCTCCAGTTCGATTTCCAGCCAGGGCACATGCCTGGTTTGCGGGCTGTGTGCTCTGTCTGTGGTTGGGGCGCTTGCAAAAGGCGTGCTGATTGATGTTTCTCTCTCACTCAATGTTTCCCTCCCTCTCCATCTCCCTTCCTTTCCTCTCTCCATTTCCCTCTTTCTGAAATAAAATATAAACAAAACATTTTTTAAAATGTACAGGGAAAGTCACACATAGATTTATAAATTTGGGATGTTGTAATATATTTCACACCCTCTTTTTTTTGTTAAAGATGTATTATAAATATTTCCCATGTTATTTAAAAGTGTTTACAGATAGGATATTAACAGTGAAATGTTTTTTCATAAATGGTGCTTTTTTAAAGTACCATAATCTAGCTATTTTCCTGCTGCTGGATATTTGATCCTTTCAATTTTTGCTATCATAATTTTGTAGTAAAAAATTAAACCATCTCTTTAGTGAGGTGGACAAATGAGCTACTTGCAATGTACAGTGGTGGTAAAAATGAGAGGAGATGCCTTGGGCTATCATTGTAGTTACACTTTGGAATTAGCACTTTTTTACTTTAAGGTGAAACATGGCTCAGAGGCATAGCATGCATGCTCATTCAGACTCACATACTTTGGCAGAATTCACTTACTATGTCTCTCACTATTACCAGAAATGAGGCAGCAGGACATGGAACTGGTCATTGCAGTTGGAGGAAAATTCTGAAATATCAGTTGACCCAAGGAAGATGAAGCAATCAAGTCCCCAAGCTGGGGTTTGTGTAGACACAGGAGGAATAGTGACTGAAATGGGGTTTGAGGGACACTACCAAAAATGTTAAATCTTTAATGATAAACTATAACAACTGAGATGTGAGTGATTGGAAAGTCAAGTTGACTTTTCACTTGAACGTTATTACCTCTCGATATGGTAAGTTGTCAGTATTCATGGCCCTCATTGATTTTTAGGATTACTTATCCTGCAGGTTAAAGTAAATATTTGTTTGGTTCATCAGGTGTTACCTTCCTACTCAAATGAATAAAAATAAATACACTCAATCAGTTTGTAAACATTTAGATGATAAGATGGGTAAACCACAAGGTGCCTTTGGTGGGAGAAGTATTGCCCAAAAAGATATTCTTTTCTCCTAGCTGCTTGTTCTGGGTGTATTCAGATATACGAAATATATCTTGAATCGAAAAAGCATGACTCCTGTTATACATACAGTTTTTTTTAAAAAAAAGAATGATCTGAAATGAGTTATGTGAATGATTTGACTAAGGAAAGAGGAAGTACCAAGTGAAAGTTGAGTCTGTTTAGAAATACATTGATGTCTTGTCACTACACCCGAATTAACCCCCCTGAATGTTACTGGACAGAGGTGTCCCTTGTGGATGGGACATCCACTCCTCCTGGGAAGTCCCCATTCATGGCACTTCTCACCCTGCTTGCTTTGTAAGAGCGGGATCTGTGTTGTGTCTCCAGTATCTAGGCAGAATTTGGCCCGTAGTAGGTGCTTAGTAAATACCCAGTGAATAAATGTACATTTCGGAAATTTGTTTTCTGAGCAGAAACCACACCCTTAGGGAACATCATAATGAAAGCTGTATACAAATGTTATGAAGAGGATCTTTGAGTTGTGTAAGGGACTGGAAAAGATAAATGTGTATGCGTGTGCATGTTGTCCCAGATTGATTATATTATCTACATGAACATGATAAATAAAATGCTGTCACCTGTCTGCTTTCTCATTCTTCCATCACCAAATCACTGGTATATTAAGGGAACAGTCTGAAGCAGTTACTGATTTAGCCCTGACCCTCTTTCCCCATCTCTGTTGCATTATGAGATCCAGGTATTTTCCTTATTAGACTATCTCCTTAATATTTCACTTCAATAGCTTTCTTATTTAGATTTAATACCCAAAATGCTCTCACAAGCAGTTTTTCCTACTTAAATATGCTGAACCCTAGAAGTTGATAAATGTTTTTGATCTATATGTCAATGTGAAAAATGAGAGATGCTGCATATTGGGATTTCTGGTTACATATGCTTAAAATAGTAATTCACTGTTAGCTTGTATAAAAAATACAGTGCTTTATATAATCAGTATAATCTGTTGATGAGATTGTCAGAATGAGGTGATTAAATTCAAGTGAATAAATATGTACCATAGCAAATATTTAAGATATTACATTTTTAATTTAATTGGAATTCTAAGATAAATTATTTTAATAAACTTTTGAGGAAGGATCTGATTTGTCCTTAGGCTTTCATATTATAAACAGTGATTAAAACAATATACAAACCTTGCAAAATCATGCAATTCTTTATCCTAAGGAACTGGGAGATTACTGCAATTAATTAAATATAATCATACATAGATTTATTTTCACACATTTGTTTTTTCCTATTGACATATTAAGCAAATGAAAATAATTATTAAAATATGTAAATGCAGTTGAAATTTTTAAGTATAACTATAGGGTAAAGATAAATTAATGTATGTGTACATACAATTTTGCTATCTAATAGAAAATACCATACAAGCTAAATAGTTATGGGAATTTTAAGTTTATGACAGAAAATTGGAATAAATGTCATTACAAGTCACCTATTATTTCATTTTGTTTTAAAAAGTTAAAATTTATACATATGTAATACCATATATACAGATAGTATTTCTAGGCATATATCTGAATTTCAGCCAATAATCCACATTTCAAAAATTCCTTTTGAAAACATACTGAACTTGACCCATGAACAGATGTAAAATTTTAGTAAACTATGTGCTGTGAATATATGTGTAGTAAATGGCACTGACCATTTCCTGCCTCCAAGTTGAGAGCTCATGACAAAGATGTGGGCCACTGTTCTCAAGGGCCCTGGTTGGTTCTATCTCAGATGAAAAAAGAAATACAATTAGTTTGCCAATAAAAATCATCAATGGGATGATAAATGTGAATGCTATACTTACTGAACTTTTAAATGTCTGTACCCTATGAGGCTCATAATTCCTCTAGAGAACTTCTCTTGTTTGTTCTAGTGATGCAGAAGGACATAGGCCATACACGCCTATCCTTGTAGCTGAGGATTCAGCGTTCTAAGGCTTTTCCTTGCTAGCTGGACTTAGAAAAGATGGGACAGGACTTCCGGCCACATGGAGGCATAGGTAGAGACATTGTGCCTCCTCGCACAACTGAAATGAAGGACAACAAAGATTTAGAAAGAAAAACACGACCAGAACAGACAGAAAATTGAACTGTAAGGAAGTCCGACAACCATTCACCCAGACCGATAAGAAGGGCAGAGTCGCTGGCTAGCTGAGAGGGGTTGTGGTAGGAAAAGGTGGTTGTTTGCAGACTTGGGCGCAGAGAGGAAACGAGTAGACCCAGTGAGGCATGCAAGGCAGCAAGCTGACTGAGGTCACATATTGTGTGCAGATAAACTAGGCAAAAACGGGCAGCAAGACAGACCGGGCAACCCAGGGGCCTCAGTGGTGGCAAATAAAGCCTAAAAGCACTGATTGAAAACACTTGTGGGGGTTGAGGGGCCAGGAGAGACTCCCAGTCTCACAGGAGAGCTTGTTGGGGAGACCCACAGGTCCTAGAACATACACAAGCCCACCCACCCGGAAATTAGCACCAGAAGGACCCAATTTGCTTGTGGGAAGTGGCGGAAGGGACCGAAACCTGAGAGAGAGCAGAGAAAGCACCATTGTTCCCTCTCTGACCCTGCCCCATATACAGTGTTACAACCCAGAGACTGGGTTACCCTGCCCTGGTGAACACCTAAGGCTCAGCCCCTCACACATAATAGGCGCATCCTGACCAAAAAAATTATGGCTCAAACAGAAGAACAAATCAAAGCCTCAGAGCCAATACTTTTAAGTGACCAAGAGATAGCCAACCTATCAGAGGAACAGTTCAAAATACTGGTGATCAGGGTGCTTACAGAACTGGTTGATTTTGGTGCCAAATTAGATTAAAAAAATGAAAGCTACACTAAGTGAAATGAAGCAAAATGCACAGGGATCCAATAGAGGTGGAAAGAAAACTGGGACTCAAATCAAGGGAGTGGACCAGAAGGAAGAAAGAAACAACCAAACAGAAAACAATGAAGAAACAAGAATTTGAAAAAATGAGGAGGGGCTTACGAACCTCCAGGACATCTTTAAATATTTCAACATCCGAATTATAGGGGTACCAGAAGGGGAAGAGGAAGAGCAACAAGTGGAAAACTTATTTGAACAAATAATAAAGGAGAACTTCCCCAATCTGGCAAAGGAAATAGACTTCCAAGAAGTCCAGGTAGCTTAGAGAGTTGCAAAGATGGTGGACCCAAGGAGGAACACACCAAGGCACATCATAATTACAACAGCCAAGATTAAAATGAAGGAGAGAATTCTAGAAGTAGCAAGAGATAAGGGGACAGTCACCTACAAAGGAGTGCCCATCAGACTGTCAGCTGATTTCTCAAGAGATTTTAGAGGCATGAAGGAGCTGGAAAGAAGTATTTCAAGTCATGAAAGGCAAGGACCTACATCCACAATTGCTCTATACAGCAAAACTTTCATTTAGAATGGAAGGGTAGATAAAGTGCTTCTCACATAAGATCAAGTTCAAGGAGTTCATCATCACCCAGCTCTTATTATATGAAATGTTAAAGGGACTTATCTAAGGAAAAGAAGATAAAAAAGATGAACAGTGAAAGGACAGCAAACTCGCAGTTATTAACAACCACACCTAAAACAAAAGCAAACCAAGCAAACAACTAGAACAGGAACAGAGCCACAGAAATGAAGATCACATGGAGGGTTAGCAACAGGGGAGTGGGAGGAGGAGAAGGGGATAGAAGATGCAGAAAATAAGTAGCACAGACAGTGGAGAGAAACTAGACAGGAAGAGGGCAAGAGTAGTATGGGATATGTAGAAGCTAAAGAACTTATGACACATAAACGTGAACTAAAGGGGGGAATGTGGGTGGGAGGGGCTGTGCAGGGTGGAGGGGAATGAAGGGAGGAAATGAAACAACTATAATGGCATAATCAATAAAATATATTATAAAAAGGAAAAGAAAAACAGTACAATGATGCAGCACAGATTTCTTTTATGTACACTTTAGCAGCCTTGTTTAAACCAGGGAGGTATTGTTGGGCTTTGGTTCAGATCTGGATCTGGTCTCTGCTGTTTGTTTATATATATACACACATACATATATTTGTTTATTTTTAGAGTGGGGAGAAGGGAGAGAGAAAGAGAGGGAGAGAAACATCGATTGGTTGTCTATCATACACACCCCAACTGGGGACCAAACTTGCAGCCCAGGCTTGTGCCCTGACTGGGAATCGAACCAACAGACCTTCGATTTGCAGAACAATGCCCAACCAATTGAGCCACACCAGGCAGGGCTGGGCCCTGCTGTTGGATGCTGGGATTCTGAACTCCTCTACTGCATTCAGAATAATGTTGTGTCCAGGCAGAATTTCTTACAAGGAACTGAGTTCTTGGACGGCTACCAATGGAAGTATCACAATATTTGCCAACAGATTAAGGTGGCTAAGGGATTCTTCTGTAAAAATGTGAGACACAAGTTTGTCTTTGCCTTTCTCCTCTTGCTTTCCACCGTTTGATGTCAACTGCCCACCTTTCCCTGCCCTCATTTCTAGATCCCAAGCTTCTCCTTCTCATAATTAATTAATTCAGTCAATAATTACCATTGGACTGGTAGAATGTCCTTTGCTTTCTTCTCCCAGGATCCTTTCTTTCCAGTTAGATGAAAAGTTAAACTGTTTCTTTCCACTTTACTAGGTTAAAATTACTTCAAGTAGAAATGCAACTCTTAGCCTTGATAATTCTGAAGATGAGACTTTCTGGTTGGGAGAAAATGCCTCATGCTGTGGTTTGATAGTGAGGGGAAAGAACACTAGAAGGTACCTTCCTAAGTTTCACTGCACATGGACTTGCCCATTTACTTATGTGTAGGATGACTAGATATTGTTGAATGTTGATGGATTATAAAATCTTGTGACTTTGGTTAACCTGAGTTGTCTTCTCCCTAAACTTTTTCTCCCCCAACACTTTTATCAATTGCCCTCAATGTACAGTGATTGAGATTTTTGCTCAACTACAAATGGCTAGAATACCCACAGAACTGGGAATTTGAAAGTTTAGAAAGAAAAATTATAATTCATTTGCAACTTCTCCTCACTAGTTCTTAATTCCTTCAGTAGGTCAAGGGTCCTAAGTGATGTCAGATGAGAAGCTGACTTTTCACTGAAGTTTGCCTTTTTATACTAATGTTCTTACTACGCTCTTCATTTCAACCCCATGAAACAGGCAGGGCAGGTGTTATATGCATTTTCTGGATGAGCAAAACTTGACTCATAGAGGTCTGTTTCCACAGCCAACAGAGAGCTGGATAAAACTCCAGGCCACCTGCATGCTAATCTCATGTCTTTCCAGTACATGGAGTGCCAGCCTCCGGTAATCTCGTGTGACGACTTTCAAGGAGTTATTCTTGGCCTACTGCTCTACAGAAAAAAGTCAAGGCCAAACAGTTTATTCAGATTGTCCCATATAAATACAAGCCATGAACAAGCATCACTTTCTGGAAACATGGAGGCCAAAGGACTTCTCCGTTTTTGTTCCATGATTCTGGCTGGTAAGGAAGTTACCGTTTGGTAATTTTTCTTTTAACAAATTTTAAATAAAAACATATACAAAAAACATGGTAAATCAACCTATCTAATTTTTTATATTTAACATCTCTTGTCCTTGATGGAGTTCCAAAAGGAATTTAAAGGTTTTCTATTTATTAATAATAATTAAGTATTTTAACGTATGCCATGTGCTAAGCACTATACATGTAAAACAACAACTAACATACCAAAGGAGATATGCCAGCTGCTGACTAAAAATTTTTTACATGTATTAACTGATATAATTTCTCAAAATTCCATGAAGCAGGTGCCAGTTTTATTCGTGTTCTGCAGAGCAAAGTAAAGTACTTTGTCCCAGGGTATACCTAGTAAATGTTAGAACAGAGATTTGAGCAAGGATCCTGTAGCTCCAGGGTTGGTCCAAGTCCTTATTCTACATACATATTACTCTATATTCTGCATTAACTTAGTGATCTAAGAAATAGCAGTTAGCTAAGAACTTACGAACTGAGCTTTATCATTGCTGTTTTAAGGATGATGGAATGAAACCTTTGTCATTGCTATTTTAAGTATGTGGCTTATCTAAAGTTATAGAGCTCCTAAGGTATCAGAGTCATGTTTGGCCCTTTCAGTAAATCCCTAAGTTGACTCAGAATAAGATAAGAGAACTTGGAAAGGACAGTGACACAATCGCGAGTCCTTCAGTGACTAGCAGGAGAAATTGAATGGGGAGCTCAGATGGACAGAGAATAGATAAAATAGTAACTTGTGTACAGAGTAATCTGGTACACTTTGAGAATAAGCTAGGATAATGCTTAGATATCTATGTGTGAAGTCATTTATTTCATGATGTTATTTGCTTGGTTGAATTTTGAAAAAGAAAAGTGAAATAATGAGTTTTCTATTTGTTGGAATTGGCATTTAGTTTTGTGGAAAATTGTAAGGACCAATTGAATTATGTGATATAGAACAGTAAGTAGTCATCTCATTTTAGTTTACATACTCTTGGGCATATGCAATTCCTGGAGGTAGGCAGGTACCCATAGTTTTGGAAGGGTTCTGAACATTTGTGTATGAGTACACATGTGCATGTGTGCAAATGTTTGTGTGCCTGTGGGCAGCCTGGTGAAATGTAACAATCCTTCATTAGAAACATTTTAAAAATACATAGGATAAAATAAAGTACATAAGATTACAGGTAAAACTAATTATATTAAAAAACTCTTCTAAAATATTTTTTTAAATGTCATACACCAAAAAATGTGCTTCTCTATTAAAGCATTAAATGACAAGGACCAACATCAAAACTACCATAATTTCAAAGTTATAATAAATTTAAATAATATCATCAGATATATACATGATTATAATATGATACAAAAATATCTGAAATGTCAGATACTTATTTGTGATAAAGTGATGTGTATTTTGAATGTTGCTATGGTTTGTTGCCTGTTTCATAAGTAAAGGAAAGCTACATTTTAGTTCAAATTAGTGGAAGTAGATATAATTTTCTTTTCCATTCAAGTTCATAACTTTCATTACATTTGGTTATTTGGAATCTTAAGTCTCTTTTTCTACAGCAGTCTCTTCTACCACCTCCTTCCTTTCATGCCATTGGTTTGTTGGGGAAATCAAGTTATTATTTATTTTGAGTAAAGTCCCACATTCATGATTTGGCTGATTACTTCTCCCTGGTAGTGTCAGTTAAAGTTCGTTTCTTTTTTTAAAATTTATTTTAAAGCATTTTTTATTTAATTATTGTTCAAGTACAGTTTTCTGTCTTTTACTCCCATCCCAGCCCACCCCCCTAGTGCTCCCCACCTCCCTCCCATTTCCACCCCCCTAGTTTTTGTCCATGTGTCTTTTATACTTGTTCCTGTGAATCCTTTCCCTTTTCCCCTGAAATTTTCTCCCCTCTCCCTTCTGGTGCCTGTCAGTCTGTTCTGTATTTCAGTGTCTTTGGTTATATTTTGCTTGCTTGCTTGTTTTGTTGTTTAGGTTCCTGTTAAAGGTGAGATCATATGGTGTTTGTCTTTCACCACCTGGCTTATTTCACTCAGCATAATGCTCTCCAGTTCCATCTGCTGTTGCAAAGGGTAGGAGCTCCTTCTTTCTGCTGCATAGAATTCCACTGTGTAAATGTACCATAGCTTTTGGATCTGTTTATTTACTGATGGGCACCTAGGTTGCTTCCAACTCTTGGCTATTGTAAATTGTGCTGCTATGGACATAGGTGCATGGGTTCTTTTGGATTGGTGTTTCAGGGTTCTTAGGATATACTCCTAACAGTGGAATTGCTGGGTCAAAGGCATATTCATTTTTAGTTTTCTTAGAAAATTCCATAATGTTTTCCATAGTGGTTGTACCTGTTAAAGTTCTTCTATCCCTAGTATTCTATTTCATTTACTTCCTATTACTGGACATTATTTCTAGAGACTTGAATGAGTTCATGTTTAATAATTTTTTCTGGAATACTTCGCAAGTCATCCTGTAAAATTCCTATTGCATCACATGAGGAGGCACATGACGTCTCTTGTCTTCCCATTTTCAGTGACGCTAAGACTTACCAGTGTATAATGTGGCGGCACCTGATCCTTCCCTGGAAAGTCTCCATCAGCTCCTGTTTTATGGTTTTACTGCCCATTGATGATCATTATCTATATAGATTATTTCATGAGAAGTTTCAAAATAAGGTCTAATTCTATAACTGGTAAGACATTTACTATCTGGGATTCAATTTTTCAAAAATGATTTTCACCATAAACTACTTGGTAATCTTGTACTAAGGTTTATATAAGGAACACTGGATAACGTATGATTCTTTCTCTTATCACTTTTCAGTGTAATCAATATTCACCTTTTGTCTGGGCAACCACACACAAATGCAGTCCATTGAAGTGTCCTTTACCTGTTGGTTTATTCCATCTAATGCCATGGAGAATCACTTCAAATTGGTGCCGGTAAAGTGTGATTCTTTACTTCTTGAATATAAAGATGTCTTAGGCTCCTCTTATACATTCCTTACTCTATCAGGGGTGTCCAACCTTTTCGTGACTCTGGGACACACTGGAAGAAGAAGAGTTGTCTTGGGCCACACATTAAATACACAAACACTGATGAAAACTGATGAGCCAAAAAAAAAAGGCTTTAAGTAAATTTATGATTTTGCGTTGGGCTGTATACATAGCCATCCTAGGTCACTGCTGTTAGGCAGTGAGTTGGACACCCCTGCATGAGAATGAGTCATTTTCCCCAACCACTGAGTCCTTTCCTTTTAATGAGGGGCAGCAGCTAGAAGACACAATGTTGATGGTAGGAGAGCTTCTCATTAATGGATTGTCATTACTTCCAGTTTTCCCAGTGAACAGAACTAGGAAATGTGAATGTTTATAAAAGAGTATGAGTAGTCATTATTTCACGCTAATTTCAAATAAAATTCTGATTAAGATTTTAAATTAAAAATTGTATAGTTATATTTTTCTTATGCTAAAATATTGTTTCTTAGAAACAGTAACATAATTACTTATTTGCTTTAGACTATAATGCATTTATAATAGTTTCAAAAAAAATATCAGTATTTATAATAACAATATGACCCCTGGATTCACGTTAAGATTTCTTTGTGATTTGCCCTTTAAATAAATAAACATATATATAGCATTAAAGATATAAAAATATTTGCTTTTTGTGTGTGTGGACATGATACTAACATAATAAAATAAGCAGGTACATCTGTTTCAGTATGTGTTAAATTTATAGCATTTTTTAAAAAACATTTCTTTAAAAATTAGTTTTGTTTTTTTGAAAATTCGATTAAAACATTGACAGGTCTTCAAACAAAAACTATATAACAAGATATAGCTAAAGAGTGATCCTTGTCTTCTTCACTGTGTTCCTTCTTTTCCCAAATATGTAACTATTTTTGTTAGCTTTTATCCTTCCATCGTTTCTATTTGAAATTATAAAGAGATACAAGTATATATTGATATCTCCTACCTCATTTTTACAGAAACTATAATCATTCAGAAACACTGTCCTGAACCTTATTCTTTTCCTACTTTATACAATCTGGAGATTTCACTCTATAATATATAGCAGTTTCCTTACTTATTTTTTATAACTTCTCTGCCCATAACTTATTTAACTGGTCCTTTATTGAAGGACATTTTGTGTATTATTTGCCATTATACATGATATTTTACTAAATATCTTTGGAATAAATTCCAAAAAAATAGTATTTCTAGTTGAAAAGTTAAAGCACATGTAATTCGTTAGATATTGTGGAATTCTTTTCAATAGTGATTGTGCAATTCTGTATCCCCACCAGCCCTGTCCTGACAAGGGTGCTCCGTTCCCAAAACAACAGACTTACCAATTTGATAGGCAAGTCTGTGGCAAGTGTTCCGTGGAATTCACTTGCAAAAATATAGTTTAGATGTCATCTATGATAAAATAAAAGAGATCAGAATGAAGAGGTAAATTGTATCTGTGTTCAGATATTTCATCTAACTTATGGAGAAAAAGATGAATAATCCATGATATTCATTAGTGCAACAAAACTCTCACAAATACTGAAAGTCACTAAAGCAGCACCATCTGCAACACAGACCTAGAACTTTTATAAATAGCAAGCCACAAAAGAAAGAGGATGAAAAATATACCAGTATTGTGGCATTTTTGAGGGTCTAACATCTGATAGGAAAAAATGGACCCATTTGAAATACAGCGTTGGAGGAGATCTCTGTGCATACCCTCTCTCATGGGTTGGGGGAGAGAGAGACCTGAGTCAAGAGGACCCCTCCTCTACCTCAGTCCTTGTCTCACTCACAAAAGAATAATTCAGTTGAGCAAAAACACGTATTAATGGAAAGGAAATAGCAAGTTTATTTATGAAACACGCATGAGCACAAAGCTGCAAGCAGGCGCCCAGCTGGTCTAAATGCCCCATGTATAGAGGAAATAAAGTTGTTAGTAAGTTAGTGAGTTTGTTTTACACACTTAAGCCGAGGCTACAAGCAGGTCCTTAGCTAATATAAGTATACTGACTACTGAGGTTTGGGGGTTATATACCTCAGCTGCCTTTTAGGTTCCCCGTCTGTCCCCCTTGGGAATAATGTCAGCTAAAAAGGCTTTCTTTTTCAGTTAGTAAAGGCTCTTTGGCTTAGTGATATTGTTACAGTGGCTCCCTTTCCCAGCACAGAATCTCAAGGACTACCCCCTCCCCTCTTTCCTGTACGATTCCTGCTTGTGGCATTCAGGACAGCTGGCAATCTTAGTAAGATTGTTACAGAAGCTCCTTTTCTCAGCACAGTCACAACAACTCACCCCTCCTCCTGGGCCGTTTTGCTCATAGTGCTGGGGACACTCGGCAATCTTATCAAGCTGAGCTCAGGACTGCTGAGTTAGTTGGTGAGACATGTCTCTCTTTTGCTTCTACCTTCCTGTAGTAAGTTCTTTGTTAGAATGTAATGGCGAGGGCCCCGCCTTTATTTCCCCTTTGGCTGCTCACTCCTAGCTGCTACCTAGCACCTGAATCACAAGAAAGATGAACAGGTGGGTCCTAGAGCAAATTAAGCCTGAAATACCATTAGAGGTAAAAATGACAAAACCAAAGCTGTCTTATTTCAGGCACATCATTTAAAGGCAGGGTTTCTTAGAAAAGGCAGCAGTGCTGGAAAAAGAGAGGGCAGGAAGAATAGAGGAAGACCAAATATGAGATGGATTGACTTCATAAAAGAAGCCAGAGGTATGATGAGGCTATAGGAGCTGAGTGGGGTTATGGTGGACAGGACGCGGTGAACATCACTGTGTCATAGCGTCTCCAGGGAATTGCAGGTGACGCAACAGCACATAACAAACAGGATACCTAGTTACTTTCAAGGAAACACGTAAAAATACTTTTGCACTATTATTTAATTAGAGGACTGACAACTACTATCCAGCTATAAATAAAGGAAAACATAGCAAACAGGAAAGGCAATTTTATTGACTTTTCTGAAGTCTATTTGCTAGGATTTTGGAGATGGTAAAGAATGTATAGGCTGAGCCCTGGCTGGTGTAGCTCAGTGGATTGAGTGTGGGCCTGTGAACTAAAGGATCGTGGTTCAATTCCCAGTCAGGACACATGCCTGGGTTGCAGGCCAGTTCCCAGCAGGGGACGCATGAGAGGCAACCATACATTGATATTTCTCTCCCTCTCTCCTTCCCTTCCCCTCTAAAGATAAATAAATAAAATCTTTTAAAAAAAGAATGTACAGGCTGAGAATATTAGGAATGATGAAGGAAAATGTTAGTGCTGCATTTTTAAAGAATAAGGGTTTTTTTGCTTTGTTTTCTTTTACCGAGGCTGACAAATTTATAGTGCTGTTTAATATCTACTAACTATTTCACTCATAATCTTAGAATTTTTAGAGACTCTTTTTTTATAGTTCTACCAAAATATCCTAGTGATAATTATGTTGTCTAGATATTTTTGTATTTACTTTGCTGCGTTTTCCTTCTCGGTTCAGTTCTGGTCCAGCCTGCTTGTTCAAG
Source organism: Sturnira hondurensis (assembly GCF_014824575.4). Lineage (NCBI taxonomy): Eukaryota > Metazoa > Chordata > Mammalia > Chiroptera > Phyllostomidae > Sturnira > Sturnira hondurensis. The sequence continues at coordinate 3,502,258 of NW_028082566.1, forward strand.
TTCGTGCTCGGCATCTCTATCCCTGCAACTCTGTAAAGGCCCTGAACCTGGAGCTTCTGAAGCCAGTTGTCTGGCCAGGGGTTGCTGCTGGTCTCCGTGAAAACCTGGGGCATCGTTGGTGTTTTGAGAAGGTTGACTTGTGTTCTATAGTGCCTGACTCCCAATGAGTTGACTGTCATCCAGAGGCAGGGGCCAGCGAAGCGGCCTGTGTCAAGTGGGGATGCCACTGGTGTGCTTCTGAGAACAGCACTGCTCTGTTTTGTTTCTGTAACTCCAACGGAGAAGCTACTTGCTCAGCGATAGTTCCCATTCAGAAACACATCGATTGCCATCCTCAACCAGGAGCTTCTCAAGAAGTCTGCAAAGCTAGAGGCTGTGTCTGGAGTTCTATAACCATTGCCAACGTTCCCTGGTTCTTTTCCCCGGCAGATGGTCCACAGGGCTACAGTATGAAAGATGTTCCTCAAAAAACAGCCCAGGGATGGAGGTATATATTTTCTAGAGCATTTGTTAATAGTCCAGAGATGGAGGCATATATTTTCTAGAGCTTTTGATAACTTCTATCATCTAAAATGTATTAGCCACACCAGTTTGTGTGGTCCACATATCAATTCAGAGATTTTATGCTATTTTTATTGGCTGTGTCCTGAGAACTCTGAGCCTTCATGGTGTATCCAAAAGCCTAAAATACATGGTTTTTTGCTTCCTAATCATTTTGACTTCTAAGTCATTGTCAAGACTCCCCTGGTGAAGAGTAGGTTATACCTCTTTCTAGTTTGTCAGTCAGTCGTGTGGGCCCAGCCAGGTAGCTGGAAACACTCGGTGTTTGTATTTTGTGTGCTGGGATGATTCACTGCACAGAAGTTGAGCTAGGGTGAAACTTGTCTTTTATGATACCGTGACAATCTTTTAGAAAGAAGCCTTTTCTTCTTTTTGTTGCATATCTTTTGTGAAGCGTCCTGGAGCACCTAATTCTCAGCGAAGTGATATAGGAAGTTAGAATGAAAAGTTGCCCCCAAACTGCAACTACTTTGGAAGTGCAGAAATTATATTTGAACATCATCAGATGGACTTCCTCTGTTTAATACATACAAAATAACTGCATCACAATGATAGGCCTAACTTTTATAAGAACAGCATGAATTGCCATTTTTCCTCCATCAAGGTTCTTAAGGGGGAAAAAAGCTACACTTAATAGGTTAAGTGTCACTTTAAAAATATATTTCGGTACTGGTTTTTAGAGACCAGATCTTGATTTTGAAGATATGTTTTGGGGCAATGTATAGAATGTATACAATTATGGTGTTTACTTAGTGGGAGCTCAGCAGAGTGTTATGAAAGTTGACTTTACTTCAATTTCTATATGGAATTTATGAGCTATTTCTGTTTTACATTGTAAGCGCAGTGCTTGAAAACTATGTCAAAGTGTGTTTTCCATGTACATTTTTTACCAGGAAGTGATATAAATTGTAATGGGGGTGGTGAGGGGTAGGGGTTTGAAGGCCCATTCTCTTTAAAGACAAAGATGAGAACTGCCTGTTACGACCCTGGCCAGCAGCAGACAGGTGAGGCCCGTGCGGCGAGGAGCTGATTTATGTCAGGGTGGGCCAGGGTGGTATCAGAAATATAACGCATTCCAGATTGAAAAACAGAAACAAATATCATTACATTTTGTTTTCATTGCTTCTAGACCTTGCAAATGCTCTGCATGGAAGGCACCAGCCTATTTTATGGGCTGAAAAATAGAACTTGATTGAACTAACTAACGTACGTTATATGCTATTTTCTCTTACTTGAGTTTTTACAGATTTTAGCAGAGACCATCAGGGGAAATGTTTTGAAAACAGATTAAAATCTGAAATTAAAATAAAAAGAGCTCAGGATGAATAAGAGCAGTGAACCATGAAATAAAACAAGTAAGTACCCAATAAATTAAATTATAACTGTATCACATTCTGACTGGGGACAAAGTTCATGCAGAAAGGGGAATTGCAGGAGGAGCAAAAACAGTCTGAGCAATCTGGGGGGACTCCAAACACAGTGTCTTTGCCATCCGGGCAGTCTTTGGCTTCGTCGTGATGTTCACTTAGCCTTGCACTCTCGTCTGGGCCCGGGAGACCTCACCATGTCTCAGTTTGACCATCAGATCATTTTGCTTGCTGCCCTTATACAATGCCTCAAATGTTAATGGGTTATTTGTAAATTAGGAAAGAAGGTTCCACAGCAAAACAATGTCAGTATGTGGTGGTGCCTTTCCATGCTAGACCCAAAAGAATGGACCTAATCCAGAATATCACCAAGGAAATGGACCTCTCTCTTTGAGTCTTACCTTGGAAGGCTTGGTGGGAGTGGGTGACAGTGGTGTTGGTGTTGAACTGGAGATTCCAGTAACTGGATGTGTGTAGTAGTTTCACACACATTTGTGTAGGGTGAGGAGGGAGGGCGGAACTGGGAGAAGAGAGAGGCTGTGCCCAGGGTTGTAGGTACATGATTGCCTAATGACCACTTCTAAGCTTGGTTTTTAGAGATCATTGATAGCCATCCTGATTGAACATGACAAGAGATTTCGTTCTACTGCAAGGCAGAGTATGTGAATATCAACGAAGTCAGGTGGCCGTGTTTCATGTTTTGTTGCTGCAGTTTTTCCTATTCTTAGAGATGTATTAGGAATAAAATTAGTTGATTTTCCTTATTATCATTCCAGTGTTTCACATCTATACCTCAGTGTTTCTGCTCTTAGAAAAAAAGTTCTTATATGAATTTTCTTTTCCTTGAATGTAAAGTTGTTTATCTCTGTTAACATTCTTTTTACCTGAGGAATTCCACTCATTGTACAAATAAATATGCTTTACTTGGGTAAATAAAATTGGTTTATCTTCTAGACTAACATTTAAAAAAGTGATGATATACCCCTGTTTGGGAATGATATTTCCCCAATTGTAATGGATGTAGAATTTCATACTAAGGATTGGCTCCGATTTAAGGTAAGTATAACTGATGGTCTGCATTTTTCATTAATACAGAGCTTATTAATGGAAAGTTTCAAATGTCATAACATTATTTGATTAAGTACCTTACATAATATCCTGATTTGGGGGTAACTACAATTTGCCATTTCACTTATTGGTAATATTGCAATTAGATTATTTAAAAAATCAATATATTGCATTCTATCTAACCCGTTTAAGATTTATGATCCCAATAATAAATGATTTGACATTCCACTCAATGTTCAGTCCTCCTCAAATATGCCTGTTGAATCCAACTATGATGTTGAATTTGTAAATGATGCAATCCTTCAATTCAGAGTAATAAGAAAGAAGACAAGAACGGTATTGTAAGTACTATTTGTGTTAATATGTTCTTAGTTTTGTCCTTAGAAACAAAACATGGAAAAGTTATGGAGGATATGGGTTGAGCAAGCATAGAATATTGAAATATGAAGTTTCACTTAAAGCTATATTTTAGTGTTGGGTATAAAAAATACTCATTTACTCTCCTCTTAAATTGTGTATTCAGGAGAATTAAATTATGAGGAATTAAATTATAAGCTATTTTCATTTTTAAAATTCTGTGTCCTCTTTCAAAATTTAATTTAGTTGGACTGGTACATGGTACATATTCTGTTAATATCAACTGTTATTATGTTTATTGTTTCTACTGTTAATCATTGATGATATTTTTGAGTATTATGATAATAAAAAACACATGCCTAATAATCTAAACTAATATTGGTCATTTTTAATTAATTTGTCTTATCATTATTATGCAAAATAATATAGTGCCAGCATAGTGCCAATATTTGCTTTGGATTTCCATGTATATATGTGTCATTCTGACTATTCAGTTCCTTTCAGATATATTGGCCTTAATTATAATGAATTAATAATTCAATTCAATATATATAATTCAATATATATATTCAATTAACCTGAATTATAATGTGGTTGTGTCTATATACACAGTAAAGCTATCTTTGGTTCAATAGCTCAGATGATCAGCTTCTGGTTCTAACGGTGCTGCCGTTTTCAGTGTTCATGCTGCTCACTCAGTCATGATTACTCTATGAGGCTACACTGATTTCCTAACTATGGTTGGTTTTAAATGGCCCCAAATACTTTGTAGCCATTTCTGGTCAGGTGATGAAGTCTGTTTCCCCACCTCTTGATTCTGATCTGGTTCTGTTTTATGCTTTAACCAATAAAATGCAAGAGAAATGACATGTGACTTCCAAGATCTGGCCCCAGTAGGCCTTACAACTTTTCTTGCTCACCCTCTTGGATCATTTTTATCTTCATGTGATAAAAGTCTACATAGCAAGAGAGGCCCAGCCATTTCACTTATTCCAGCCATTCAGGTGAGTCCCCTGTCCTAAGAGTGAGACCTGCTATGCCATCCAACCACATGTAGGTTGATATCTGGTTCCTTTCTGACCACAAGGTACACCAATCCCAGTTTTTTCCATGTTAGAGAGAAGGCCAGAGTCATTGCCTATTAAATGTTTATACTAAATTTTGGGGTAGCTTGTTATGTAGACATTGATAACTAAGAGGAAAATGTGTTGTAGTAGCATTCCCTAGCAATGGGCTGTCATTGGTAACAAAAACATAAATCAGTTGTCATTGGCTTTGGGACCGGATGACAAGCAGAGGCTGGAAAATGGTGAAGAGGTTTGTGGCATGGTGAACGAATTGTTAATGGAAGCTGAAAGTTTGGCTACCTATGTTTTATACTTTTGCCTATGATAATTCCAAAGCTAGGAAAGGTATCTAGTGAACTTGTGTATCTGACAAAGGATATTTCCAGGAGATTTCTAACTTGTTTGTTAGATAACAGGAACATTACTGTTCTGCTAACCCTTTGACCTTTCAATGTTCAAAACTTAACTTCATGCTTCCACGTCCTGTCCACGTCTCCCATAGTCCTCATGTATGGATCTTACTTCAAGCCAAACTGAACTACTGCCTTGCTATTTCTTGGACCTACCCTGAACTTTTCTTTCTTCCTTCCCACATTTATTCAGACTATTTTCTCTTTCTTGAAAGCCTGTCTCTCCTGCCTCTGCTTATCACAATTCTTCCCAAGTGTAATCTACTCTTTTTATAAAGTTTGCCTGATAACACTTCCATACATGGAAATGACCTCTCTTTTTAACTTAAAAGGAACCAGATCTGTACTCTTCTGTAGACTCCTATACTATATTTCACATCACGTCCTTTTCACCTTACTATCTTATCTCCCTCTGGATATTAATTTCCTTTATGGCAGAATCAGTGTCTGGTTCATTGTAATGATTTTTATATTTTGAAGCAAGCAGCAAATGCTCGATAAGTAAATATCAGTGAATTCTTACTTGTCCACTCTGCTGTAAGTACACTTTAGACGTGCTGAGAAATAGCAAGACACAATTAGAGTGTAATTAGAGGGATATGGTTTTGCACCAAAACTGAAGAGAGTGAAAAAAATGGTCTTAAGAAAGAGGGTGTGAGCATTTCCAGCAAATGCTGCTGAAAGATTAAATCGGATGAGGGCTGAGTACTGAACATGGGTTACACCAACATAGTTCATTCCTCATCTTTAACTAATCTTTTCTATTGTGGTGAAGACACTGACCATGAGACCCGCCCTGTTAACCAGGCCCTCACTGTGCAGTGCGGGTCGGTGACCGCAGGTCCAGTGCAGTGGAGCAGGTCTCTGGAGCTCAGTGTTCACCTCGACAGCAGCAGCAGCTCCAAGGGAGCTTGGTGGTGGTTCAGTGAGAGTGGGGAGCGAAGTTGGAAAGACTGAGGGTAAGCTACTACTTTGGAAAATGTAATTTTAGGAAAGAGAAATGGAGTGAAATGAGGTCAGGAGAGAATGTGAGGGATTTCTTTCCCCTTAAGATGAGAAAAACAGCAATGTGTTTTTATTTTGTTATGAAAGACGGTGTAAGAGAAAGCAGAGAAAAGGCCGGAGTCAGTGAGTCACTGGAGAAGGTGGTCTGAGGAGCACAGGCAGTCCATTCATCCTAACAGACTGGGAGGGTCAGCTGGCATACATGGGCCCAGAGCCATCGGCTTGGTGGCTGCTCAAGGCTGGAAACCAATTTTTTTTTTTGAAATTGCATAGCAACATGTGTTGGGGGTCCAGTGAATTTAGATTGGGGGATGAAAAGAGCAATGAGGGTCTAGCCTGTTTGTCCTGTCCTTCCACCTTTTGGGCAAATGTCCCAGTTGCCTGAGGGTGTGGTTGTTGAGGCCATGAATATGAACATGGCTTTGATACCCACTCCAGCTGAATGGGAGCCTGTGGAGCCCAGCTGCCCTGATGCCCAATGCTCTGGTGTGTGCTGCAATTCATGTTTGTGGTAAACACTGCCTTCTCTATCCCCTTACCCGCCCTTCTCCCATCAGGCAGCTTTCTAGACAGGGCTTTCTCCAGGGATGTGAGAGTTAGCATGCACCCACGGGAGAGCGAAAGATTGAACTTCTTATCACTCTGCATAGAACTTTCCCATAATAAACACTTAATATATTTTGTTGCACCTTGTCTTTTCTTCGGGTATATATTAAAAATATTATTTTCTCAACATCCACTTGGTATTTGTCATTTGGGGATATGGAATGATAAAGAATACGTTACCCACTGTCAATAGGGTTAACTAGATCAGCTGAGAGAATGAAAGAAATGCAAAATAAAGGTATGAGGAACGGAAAAGGAAACTTAAATTCTGACAGGACAATAAGATTTGGGGGAGGAGTTGGTTGCAGTGAAGACTTTTCTATTTAAGGCAACTATAAAGGAAAGGCACAAAAGAATAAAAAGACTGGATATCTTCTGGTTTAAAAAGACTGGTATGATAGGAAGTACAAGCAGGGGTTACAACACGGTTTTAGAATGTGAATCAGTACATAGCTCAGGTGGTGGTGTAGGGGAGGGAAAGTTCCCCTTGACCCTCTTAGGGTTCCTGGCTGGGACTGAAAAGTGAACGGACAGATTACCAGGAGAAAAGCATAAAGCATTTTTGAATTTGTATATATTACATGGAAGCTTTCACAAGGGAAAGAAGACCCAAAGAAGTGACTGAGCAGGAAGCTTTTATACATTTTAGACAAAAAGCCAATAACTTTGTGAAGAATTAATAAGACAAGACAGTGAGGTTGCAACCAGGGGTTAGTCAATGGTAAAGAAGTAGCTAGGAGATAAGGGTCCGTTTAATGACATTTATTTATAGATTTTTTCTGGTCCCAGATTCCCTGTCTCTGGTGATGCGAGTGTCTTCCTTCCTCTAGCCTAGGTACAGTGTGGGCATACTTCACCTGAGGGATTTATGATGCATTTCAGGGAGGAATGGTGAGCAGGAAAAGGCTAGAGTGACTTTCCTGCTTCTACCACTTTTCCAAACTCTCCAGCTTAAGATATGCAGTATGCCCAGGTGCCATATTTGGGGTTAGCGTGCCCTGAGCCTCGGTGGCAGAGGGCTCAGCGAGTGGAGGTGGTGCAGAGTCCTGCGTGCCCCGTCGCCCTATTTTCTTCAGTCGTCGCGGACTCACCCGCGGCTGGCCTTGCAGTCACTATGTGAACTGATCTGACTCGGGTGGAAACTCTCTACTTTAATCGACCCTCCAGGGCATAGTGGTCACGAAGTCTTCCTTCCCTCCATTCACTCCCCGGTCAGATGTTTATGTGATACCTCTTATATGACAACATATTCATTTTTAAGAGTGACACAGCAACTTTAATGGTTTGTTAGGGATAGCAATTTATTCCTGTTTTATAGCAGCAACCCTGAGTTAAAAAATGATTTCTTTAAATGTATTAAAGAGAGAGTTTGGGGGGGTGAGGTGAAGAGGTTGTGTTGCTATTGACATTTCTTTTGAAGTTCTAGGGAGATCCTTCTACTTTGAATTAGCAAAGATTGCTTCTAAACGTGTATTTCATGATGATAGCTTTTATAATAAGTAGAACTGAACACACCAATATCAATTTGCAATAAATGGGAATGTGTCAACATTAAAGCTTGGGACTCCAAGTTTATGAGTCATGTGGTTGTAGGTGTTCTGGAAAGTACTCAGAATCATTCATTTTAATACACAGAATCAGAATTCCTTCATCTGTTTGTGTGTCTAAAATATATGTCTTGCCTAGACCAGCTCTTTCTTCTCCATTCCAAAAAGATATTTTTCCCTTGAACAAGCCATGGCATGGGCCACTGTGGTGAGTTGAAAAGCGAGATTACATAGAAGGAATTTCTTATGATAAAGGCATTATAGAGAGCTACCTCTATCGTAGAAAACAAACACGTAATAAGGAAGTTTTAGTTCACTTTGTATTAACTTTAATTTTTAACGGATCTACTCAGTTTTCTTTATAAAATATTTTAAAGGGAAAGCAATATGCCATTATTTCATTTTATTTTTCATCTGATATTATTTTAGTTGCACTACAATTATTTTAGTTTTATTTAAACAATGAGAATGCATTTGAATAGTGTATTTGGATGTCATTTTAAAGTTCAATAAACACTGTTTATATAATGCTATATCTTTTTTTTACTTATTATAGTCTAGTTGTCCTATTTTTAATGTTTAATGTAGGTAATTTTTAAATAAACAATAAAACTTACTCCTTTGTTCAGAAAGTTTTTCCTTCTATTTGCCTTATTTTATACGCATAAGTATATATGTTATATATATATATATATATATATAATATATATATATATAAAGTCAATGTTCATGATTCAGGAAGGGGAATGAGAAATGGGGATGAATATTTGTTAACATGGCTTATGAAAATCTTAAGGGACTGGGTACCCTCTGGGTGGCGTTAACCTTTTGAGAACACTGGCGGTTATAAGAAGAAGCAGAAGAAAAAGGACTGGCACCGTTTATTCCTCTCAGATCAGTTATTCCAGTCCCAGTAAACTGCTGATAACAACTCACAATGTGCCACAAACTTCTGACAACCCAGTTCTTTCAATGATTAGATTTAAAAATTCTTTTGGCTAAAGAAAAGAGTGTAAGTGTGCATTTAATAGAATATACAGGAGGTTGCATCAAAGGTTTGTGTTTAGAGCTCATGAGACTTGTAGCAGGTTGCCCTGAGTTCTGTTGGCTTGTGTAAATAAATGACACTTTAGATAAAACTGAGAAAACTGTGTGTTTCTATAAATGGTAGCATAGACTGATATTTGAGGAATCATTGATAGTATACTACTAAAGCCTAACTGATACCTTTATTTATACTGAAAAGTCAAAGCCAGAGAATTTTTCTAAGAGATAAGGCTACCTTTAAGGTTTATGGCAAACTGAGCTAGAAAATAATTCCTTTCCTCTAAGAAATGGTTACTCTTCCTTAGATATCGGCTCCATTATGGCTATAACTGCTGTGGCAATGCTGAAATGCTTCCATGATAGTTAATAGCCATTCCCTGAGCTGGACCTGTGTCCCTTCTGCTGTTCTGTTGGTCTCCTTAGCACCTCCAGCAGGACCTACAGGTCTCCCTAGGTCCTTCAAATGGCTAAGATCTGTCATCTCTGGGGTGTTGGGGTCCCTGATTCAGCCTTTGGTCCACAGGGATTCTGATTGGTCACCATATGCTGAGCTGGTTTTAAATAATTTGGGTATAATCTTTTTGTATAACCTTTCTGAATGGTTTTTTGGAGTTCAAAATCTAGGTAATTTTTAAAGTACTATTAATATCCTTATACAATTTTGAAGCAGATTCTTAATAGTCAAAATAAGAGCACCTTCCCCCATCAGTAATATTTTCAAACAATCTGAGGCCAATGATTGTTATTGATATGATTAGTTCATCAGAAAGTACGATGGTAGCATTTGGTCTTTATTTCACGTCTTTGTGGCTAACTGAAAATTTTAATGAACTTTTAGGAAATTATACCTTTGAGGCTTTGATACTTGTAGGAGAAAATATGAGAGAAATCTTGTTCTGAGGCTTCTGATGACCTGAAAAATTAAATGTGTTTTCTTGTTTTTTAGGGTCTGAAAACCCTGTATTCAACTAAGAACACAAGAAAGATGATAATAAACACTTTTTCCTATGGGGAGCCAAGTCGGCACCTACTATTACTCTTCATCCACTGTACCTTACCTGCTCATCCTCCTTCCCCCGAGACCTCCACTTTCTAGGGCTGTGAGTTGTGCCCTGTTCTGCTCCTATAGCAACGTGTGCTTACTTATCTCCACGTTTCCCAATGTGTTATAACTATCTAGTTGTCCCCAACTCTTATTCCTGGAGTAGACACTCAGTAAATCATCCCTGAATGAGAGGGGGAGGGAAAAGAGAGTGTGAGAGAGAGAAACACTGAAAAAGCAACAATTTCCAACAAACACAGTTAAGTGTTGCTACTCAGCAGGGCGTGAGAACTCCCCTCCGTCAGGGAACTTAGAATCACCCAACTGCCTCCCTCGTGAACAAGGCTAGAAACAGGAGCACGGGAGAGGCTGGGATGAGGTTATGGGTCTGGGAGTAGGATGGGGCCCTCCTACCTGTGACTGCTGTGCCGTCACCACCTCCACCACCCCTCTCTCCCTTCCCTTTGACTTAACCTTGGCTTTCACAATGTAAACAGGTGTTCTGGAACAGAAGGTTTCAGAAAATGTCAGTGCAGCAGTTGGCTCTCAGAAATGCACTCTGTATTGTTTCTTATTAAGAACTCTGAAAAAGTCCTGCAGAAAAGAAACATAGCTCAACATTTCCCAAGTTTTATTTGAACACAGACTACTTTTATTTCGAGAAAGACCTACTTCCATCTCAATAGATAAAGTGCTGCACAAAAACTGCCTGAATCTTGGCACTGTTATTTCGGCAATTTTAGGCAAGTCATGCAACTTTGCTCCATCTGAGGCTCAGTTTCTTCATTTGTAAAATGGAATAATAACACCTTCATAGGGATATTGTGAGGGTTAAGTGAAATACCACAGACGTTACACCCAACATTTGGCAAATATTCAGTAAACATGAATTACCATTCCCTCAGATTCCCCACATCCCATTTTTATTTTCTCTTCCCCCTTTAAGCTAACTTTATAGGATTTTTCTTTTTGGACAGGAATTTGATGGAGAAAAGAGTTTTTATTTAAGTTTCACTAACTTTTTTTTTTTTAGATTTTATTTATTTATCTTTAGAGGGGAAAGAAATATCAATGTATGGTTGCCTCTCATGTGTCCCCTGCTGGGAACTGGCTTGCAACCCAGGCATGTGCCCTGACTGGGAATCGAACCACAATCCTTTGATTTGCAGGTCCACGCTCAATCCACGGAGCTATACCAGCCAGGGCAAGTTTCACTAACTTTTTTAAAANCGAACCGCAATCCTTTGATTTGCAGGTCCACGCTCAATCCACGGAGCTATACCAGCCAGGGTAAGTTTCACTAACTTTTTTTTTTAGATTTTATTTATTTATCTTTAGAGGGGAAAGAAATATCAATGTATGGTTGCCTCTCATGTGTCCCCTGCTGGGAACTGGCCTGCAACCCAGGCATGTGCCCTGACTGGGAATCGAACCGCAATCCTTTGATTTGCAGGTCCACGCTCAATCCACGGAGCTATACCAGCCAGGGCAAGTTTCACTAACTTTTTTAAAATAAAAAAGCCACCCAGTCACTGTCTTTCTGCTTCTCTGTCCAGGAGAGACAAGGTAGGAAACAAGTCTCGGAGGCCTGATATTTTCGGACCAGTACATACAAATGATGACCTCTGTCCCGTCCACTTCAACCTATGGATTTGGTGAACACGAACATCCATCCTTTGAGCATGAGATGAATTATGTTAGATACAGAATGTTTTTCAGAGACAAATCTCCAGGGGTAATGTGCAAATAGAGATTCTTAATGCCAGGAGTCTGTTTATGGAAAGAGAAAGAGAGCATGAATAGTAGGAATGATTTTCTACAAGGTGCTATAAATGTACTCTCAGAAATCATTTTGGTTTATACTTAAGTGGTTATAGAGGCAAGTTTGAAGTTTGACATCTATTCAAGTTTTCATTAGTTTGCCTTCTACCCTCATCACATATATTACACATTTTTTTCTTTTTTGAGATGTCATTGATTGCTACTGGATCTCATTGTGATAGGATAATAAAAATCTAATAAATCATGAAAACAGCATATTTCTTTTTGTGTTGCAGGCATTTAGCAATCCCTATGAAATTCATCCTTTTTATATGTGCATTGAGAAAGATTTTAATGCTCATGGTGTTCTCCTCTTGAATTCCAATGCCCAAGGTAATGTGATTCTCTGGTTAAATCATAAAAAAGCAAGTGCATAATGTAAATGCTATTTTTGCCTTTTCTCCCTATAAAATTCCTATTAATTAGAACAAATTGATAAAGACCCTGGCTCATGGGGTCCACCACATTGTGGATGAGGCACGAGAAATTCACATGGACTACCGAGTCCTGTGGAGAAAAAGGGATGGCATGGCTTTTCTCGCAAGAGGAGAAAAAGCCTCAGCCCTTGCCATGACCGGCCTTTATTGGGTTTCTCAGCACATTACCTGATGGTCCTCATTTACTATGCACAGGTTGCTTTAGGTGGTTACCTTTTACAGAAAACAAAGGAGCCAATGCGGCCAATCACATCACAGAAGAAGGATGTTTGCAAATGCAAAGGAAAAAGTGGTTGAATTGGTTGCACTCATCCTTAGAAAGTTTACCATGGATTTCAGGAAGTTACAGTAAGCACTTTCTGTCTCAATTCAGGGTGAGGGAGTTTTAGCAAAAGCAAGTCTCAAAGTGGCCTAGGTATACTGTGGGCTGATTCCTCAGGGGAGAACCTATCCATGGGTGTGGGTCCTGTCTGAGCCCACGCCATGCACAACAGTCTCCTATTCAAAATACAGTGAGAGATTATCTACAATTTAATATTTTGTTTCAAAATGAAAACTTTTTAGTGAAAAAACAGTCATCCTAATAAATTACAAAATACTATTAAGACACACAGTACTGAAGACACACAAGTTAAGAAACCAGAAGCCCTTGAACACGCAATGTTAGAAATTTCACGGTAACGCAGTGTTGCTGGATCTGCCACAAAATCTCAACAACGTGAACATGGCGAAGTCCACCTTTCTGCATTTGATTAGTCTAGAACTATTTGAAATGTGTTACCTCTGCAGCAGCTGCTCTTAGTTTTGTGCCTCGGGTTTAATCAATCTCTCTCTCTCTGTCATTCGTGTGTGTGTGTGTGTGCGTGTGTGAATGCAATGATAGATGTAACTGACTTGAACTCTTCAGAAGAGAAAACCGTGAACACACAGGCTTGGAAAACCCTGGCAGACACCCACATGCTATCAGAGCCTTCAGTAGTGCCTCGTATGAGATAATCAGCCTTAGTAGCATCTAAATGGTAAACATATTCAAATAGTGATCTCTGCCACTGATATCACTTGTGCTTATTCTCTGTTTTGCTTTTTTCTCTTCAGATGTCACTCTGAGCCCATTTCCGTCTCTAACATTCAGGACCATTGGAGGAATACTTGATTCCTACATGTTTCTTGGCCCCACACCTGAAAGCGCTACTCAGCAGTACACGGAGGTGAGTACGGCGCTGTAATTCAGTCACATTTTCATTGTCCTGGCTCTGAGGAGAGGAGGAGCAATTAACGACCAGTCCTGCAGCACTGTAATCTCCTGGCTAATTGTTCCTACATTTAGGCAAAGCCTTCTGCCTTGGTTATAATGCCATCTCAGCTCCATTGCTTCTAATCTGTCATACCCTGGGCCACTTGGCCCTTCTCCCAAAGGATTCATGTCCTGGCCACTTGGTTCACTGGGGCTTAAGAGAACTGGGTTTTGAGGAATCAGTGTTTGCAGGAAAACCTTCTAATGGGACAGAACTCATGGGAAATTATCCAGTAGTGGCCTCAGTTTATCATCCACACTCATCTTTCTTTTTGCCGTTCTTCTAGATCTTTCCTTTCTAGATATGCGTGGAGACACTCCACCTCTGTCCCCTCCCCTATATCTACCAGGCATTTGGTACACAGATATAGCCAATGTACACTGCCAATTCATTGCTCATTTCCCATCAAACCTGTCATTCCTTGAAAGCTCTCTCTGGGGTGAACTAGCCAAATACCAAAATCCACAGGGATAGCTGCAGTTCCAAATAGAATCCTTGGTAACTGAGCAACTGTCGAACAAAATAATTGTAGGATTTATAGGTAGACAGGAAAGGTAGAGTGTTTGGGGCCAGGGAAGGGCCTTGGCAGAGCTATTTAAATAAGTTATGATTGTACTGAAGCTGATCAGCAGGCAATTCAAAGTGCAGTGACGAAGACCTTTGCTGTGATAATCGTGGGAAGAGGAAATATCCTACCGGGAGATTTCTCAGGTCTCTCCGAGATCAGGGCATGCCTGATGGAGGTGCCTGGGCCAAGCTGAAACAAGGCCTGCACTAGATTTGGTGTTTCAGGGGACCCCATAAAGAGGCATCTCTTCTCTTTTCCAAAGTCAACAGAAGTTTCTCCCGTGGGTTTAGAAAAGATGGGATGGAGAATGGAGACAAGAGGGGTTGAGGGCAGGGCCACATAGAGCTAACAGTGACAATTGTCCTCCTGTTCCTTGTTGCTTTCTTATTTCAGTCCTTCCTTCCAGTGGCACCTAGGGCAGGGGGGTTGGGGAATGCAGTGGTGACCCACACACCTAGCCCCTCTGCCTAGAATAACTGTGGTTTGATTACCAACACCTTTAGAATAGCCGGCAAAGGTGGTAACAAGCATCAAGGAAAAGTTCCTCCCATTTAACTTGTCTGCTGGGCAATCTCTCACTTCTCTGAAGAGCTACCCCAAAACCCTAAGCTTAAAAAAAATAAACTTTTTTCTTCTGTCTTATTTTTAACCAATTGTTGGTAATATAAACTTCTCTTAGCTCACTTAGTGCTCTAGAGAAGGTGATGACTGGTTATATATCTGTACAGCTTGGGTGTGTAGTAAAAACACCCCTACAGAGGGCCTGGGTTTGAATCCTGTCTACTACTGATGTGCTGTGTGATCTTGGGCAACTTAACCATACTGTGCGTCTCATTTCCTGCATCTCTAAATAGGGATAATTATAGTATCCATGTCATAGGATTGCTGTGGGAATTAAATGTGATGTAATACACATAAAAGACATCTAAATCACCCAAGAAGCTCCAAAAATTCCATGCAATAAGCACCTATTAAAAATCTCTGTAGCTGCTGACTTCTGTCCTTGGAATCCACTTGTTAGTCTTCTGAAACAATATTTCCTGGTTCACCACTAACCCCTCTGACTTCTTTTTCCTAATCTCCTGGCGAACTTTTTATTCACTCAGTGAATGTTGGTGTCCTCAGAGGTCTGTGCTCTCCAAAAAGAACAGTTTGTCAGCAGTGGCATCACCCACCGTGCACGCACTGATGAATCACATGTTCCTATCTCTAGTCCAAAGCTTTTTCCCCGAACTCCAGTGTATTTATCTTTTTCCATTGAAAGCGTGTTCTTCAGGCCCCATGAGCATTACAACAGATTGTATCCAGGATTAATAATCTCTTCCTAAACTGACTTCAACTACATCTTCCTGTTATCATCTTCTGAGTTAACGGAATCATCAAGAACCCAAACATCCAAACGAGAAACTTAAAAATTAGTTTCTTCTCTATCCTTCATTGCCTTACAGCCCATGAATTGAATGTTCTTTTCTTTTTCTCTCCAGCCTTCTTGCCTTAATAAGCTTTCATTTTTTTCTCCTCAGAATGTTATAATAACTGGGGAGCTGGTTTTCCTACTTCCTGTTTGGTTTTCATACAAACCATTCTTCATTCACACTTATGCCAGGAGGATGCCTCTAAAAGGCAAACTCTTATCTGTCGCTCCTCTGTTAAGCACCTAACCATTATCTAAAAGCACCATTGTCAAATAGAAATATATGTAATACAAAACACATTTGTAATTTAAAAAATTTAGTAGCCTATTAAAAATGTAAACACAACCCTGGCTGGTGTAGCTCAGTGGATTGAGCACGGGCCTTCGAACCACACGATTGCGGTTCGTATTCCCAGTCAGGGCACGTGCCTGGGTTGCAGGCCAGTGCCCAGCAGGGGACTCACGAGAGGCAACCATACATTGATGTTTCTCTCTTTCTCTCCTTCCCTTTCCCTCTAAAGATAAATAAATAAAATCTTTAAAAAATGTAAACACAGGGGGAACTCATTTTAATACTATCATTTCAAACATATAAATATAACCATGAAGTATTTTATATATTTTATTATACTAAATCCTTGAAATCTGGTGTGCATTATTTTACACTTAACATCACATCCTGATCTGTGCTAGCCGTATTTTGAGTGTTTACAGCCACATGTGGCTAGTGGCTCCCAAACTAGTCTCCACAAGACTAAAGGGTAAAACATCCAAATTAATTTGCATGGCTAATGAAGATTCTTAATTAACAGCTCCCAACTCTTGTCAACAGCATTATCTCCCATCAGCTTATTTTCAAACTCTATACTCCAGCTGTACTGAAAATTTTCAAGGTCTCCTATGTTCTTGGCATTCACGCTTTCCCTTTCCTTGGAAAACTCCCATCTCATCTACTCAGTGATTTGCTTGCTCTTTACACCATCTCCTCTGTGAAATCCTTCTACTGCTGGAGACCTAGACCCCCACGTGCTTGCACACTCCTGGCTCATGTACAGTATAGATGGAAACTTCGTTACCTACTGTCTTCTGTACCTGCATTTCCAACCAGTCCAAGTCCTCTCTCCAGTCCCATGAAATCAAAATTTATCCTTGGCTGGAATTATGAAGAGGCATATTTGAATCAGTTTTTTATTTCCTTGCTTTATTAACCTTTATTAACCTTTTTTATGTCCTTCCTTTATTAACCCATGTTCTGACCAATTGAGTTTTGTTATTTTGGTTGTAGGTTTCAAACCTACTTTTTCTAACATAAAGATTCAAAGTCACATAAAATTATATTATTGATAGCTGTTTCACAATATTTTTATAATGGTAAAATCTCAACAAATTAATCTTGAGGAAAAGAGACTATGTGGAATTTCAGTTAATTAACTTATTAGACATTCTTTATTTAATTAGTTTTTCTTTATTTTTCAGCCATAACACAAATGACTTACAACAAATTTCTGGCATACTGGGACATTTTTAAAAAATCTTCATTTATATTGTTACAAAGAACATCTATGTTTCTAAATAAGCATGCCCTTAATATTCTGGACTGTTTAAAATGAGGTCAAGGAATATTTTTCTTAATAAGTTTATTCTTAATTACACATGTACTATGGAAATTTGTTCTCCATGTAAAAGTGTCAAATGAGGCAGAAGTAAACCCTCAAATCCTCTGGCCTCGGACGAAACAACCACTTTTACCAGTTTTCCAAATATCTTTCTAAAAACTTACTATCCATTTAGACATATTTTTATTTGTATTTTCCACTTCTGTATAAATAAGGTCATGCTAGAACTATTTGTTGTGACGTGATCTTTTGAGTTGCCTTTGTTAGAGATCTTGCCATATGAGTACATATAATTCTACCTAATTGTTAGGACATAATTTTTAGAACAGTTTTATGTGCATAACAAAATTGAAAGAAGGGACAGAGATTCCCAATACCTGCTGCCTCCCCGCATGCATATCCTCCCCCATTATAAACATTGCTCACTAGAACGGTACATTTGTTACCAGGGATGAACCTACTTTGGCATGCTATAATCACCAAAGCCCAGAGTTTACCTTAGGGTTCACTCTTGATATTGTACATTCTGTGGGTTTGGACAAATATATATTGATATATATCCATTGTTATAATATTATGCAGAGTAGTTTCACTGCCCTAAAACTCCGCTATTGTCTGCCTATCCATCCCCCGTCAGCAGCTATGTCTCCATAGTTTTGCCTTTTTCAGGATGTCACCGGGTTTCAATCATACAATGAGTATGTAGCCTTTAGACGGACTTCTTTCACTTAGTAATGTGCATTTCAGATTCCTCCATGCCTTTCCATGCCTTGATAATGTATTTCATTTTAGCATTGAATGATATTCTATCATCTGAATGAAAGTTTATTCATACAACAACTTATTCATTCACCTACCGAAGGACATATTGGTTGTTTCCAAATTTTGGCAATCATGAATTAGGCTGCTATAAACATCCATGTGTAGATTTTGTGGGGACATAAATTTCCAGTTCTTTGGTGTAAATACCAAGAAGTTCAATTGCTGGATGATATGGTAAGAATATATTTAGTTCAGTAAGAAATTGCCAAACTGTGTTCCAAAGTAGCTTCCAAACCAGCAATGAATGAAAGTTCTTGTTGCTCTATATCCTCACCAGTATTTGATGGTGGCAGTGTTTCCGATTTTGGCCATTCCAATAGGCGTGTAGCAATACCTCACTGTTGTTTTACTTTGCATTCCCTCATGACATATGGTGTGGAATATATTTTAGAGACATATTTGCCATCTGTATATCTTCTTTGGTGAGGTGTTTGGTAAGGCCTTTAGGCTACTTTCTAATCAGTTTATTTTCTTACAATTGAGTTTTAAGAGTTCTTCATATATTTTGGGTAATTGTCCTTTATTATATGTATCTTGCAGGTATTTTCTCCCAGGCTGTGGCTTGTCTTCTACTTCTCTCGGCACTGTCTTTGCAAGGCATGTTTTTCTTTTTTTTTTTTTTACCAAATTACTTTGTTTGAGGGAATGGCACAAAATGAAGGACATAAGTGGGTGATTTGGTATGAGTTACAGAAAAAGTAATGGTACAATTCCAACGTGCACGTACTGCTTTGGTGACCAGGGAAGTGACTCCCATGCTGGTGGGAAGGCAGTTGGGGGCTCGGCTCCCTTTACTGTCTTCCAGAGTGTGCTTGTCAGAGATGCTCTGCCCTGCCAGGCCCAGGGACCCCCGATTGGTGCATGTTGGTTATGTGGTCCCCCAATTCTTTGGTGGATTTCACCTGCTCATCCAGGTAGTGAGTCAATGAAGTTACACTAACAAGGGTCCATTTTTTCAGTGGCCCATTTGTGCAAGTACAATAGTGACTGATTCACACTTTTTCCCAAGTGTATTTATTGCACACTCCATTGCATTCAGCCCATTCTCCCACTCATCAAGGTCTGGTTTCTTGATATCCTGAAGAAAGATTCAGCCACCCGCTTGGTTCTGCAAGTTCGTCAGTTTCTCAGCATGTTCCCTCTCCTCATGAGATTGGTGAAGAAAAATACCTGGCTAAGTTTCTCAAAGCCACATTATCATGGCCAAAGTATTGAGACATGGACAGGTAGACATAGAAAACGTGGAGCTCCAGGTGGGTTTGGCGGTGGATGGCGGCCTCCGAGTCCTATGCACAAAGCACAGGTTTTGAATGTTAACAAAACCCAACTTATCAGTCATTTCTTTCATGGATCATCTTCACTGTTATATTTGTCTTCTTTATAAAAGCTGTATTGACTGGCATTTTAGTGTTTACCAATCACAGGAATAGAGAAACAAACACCCTTGATCAATGTCCGTGGGCACATGTATGCTTTGTAGAATATATTCCTATAGCTGAAATGAATGACTGAAGAATATATGTATTTAAAATTTCGATAACTATTATTAATATCCCTCAAGAAAAGACTATCAATTTCCATTTATATCTAGCATACAGAGGAGAGGAATTGGACTTTAAGACACTGCAGTTTGTTGGTGGCAGGAGCACTGGGTTGAAGCATTAGGGGAACCAATTCCCATCCTGCCTTCAGATGCTCTAATTAGCCCTGTGACATGGCATGAATCACTTAACCATCCTGTCTCACTGGGTCCTTTTAAACTCTCAAAAATGCTAGTGATGCAGCTTCTAACCTTGGCTTTCAAGCATGTAGCAGAATTCAACAGACTTAATACACACTTGATTAAAACTGGGTTTCTAAGTCAGTCTGATAAGTCTTCTGCTTGCCTAAATTCCTTAAGAATGGAGCCAAGTCCAGAGAGAAGCTAAGACCTCCAAGACCCATTCAGATCCTCAGAAGCCAGCTCTGCATTTGGTGTTTTGCTGCCCCAGCACTGCTTTGGCTCAGAGCCCTGCTTCTGGCTGAGTGTCTAAAGCTGGGAGTGAGTCCAGGCAAGCCACAGACAATCAGTTAGAGAGGATCAGCGCCAAGGTGTGATGCGAGTCCACTCGACAAGCACTCTGAGAGCAAATGCTGCGTTGCCAGACTAACCTGTTTCTCAGTATTCACAGGTGGAGATTTTCCATAAAAAATTTTTTTCATAGCACAAGGCTTTTATTTCCCCTGCTTCTGCCAGAACAGGATTCAGCCAGTCTCAAGTAAACACCGTCTTTTACCAGTATTACTAGCATTACTGTAAATGTTTGTTTGGTTTAGATACAACAGTGCTGCATGGTGGTGGGGATAAAATCAGCTCCTTAGGTGAATGTGATTCCAGGTTTTGCTGGAAAAGTGAGACAGTAAAGAGAAGATCAGCTGCCCCTATTTTCTTTCTCCCTCTCACGTCTGCATTTCAAAGGGGGGAAAAATGGAAGGACATTCAAGCTGGAACTGTGAAAGGCAGCTGAAAGGAAGATTGCTAAGTGATGCCAGGGATGGTGGATGTTGCCTGGGCCAGTGCTTTTCAATGTTGCTGTCTGTCAGAACCCACTGGCGTTGAAAACCAGTGACATGAGGCCGAAGGTGGGGGTGTTGTCAGGATGGACTCCCAGAGACGCTGATAATTGACCTGGGGACCAGCCTGATATTAGGATTTTAAAATTTTCACCAGGAGATTCTAATGTTCAACCCAGAGAGCCAGTGTCCTGGTCCATGTGACAGCCATTATTTCCAGGTGACACAAAACACGTGAAATGTGTCCAGGGCAACTTGAGACAGGCTCAAAGAGTTATGGAAAAAATAATATTACTAATTAAAATATTGATACCACATTTTAACACCAATAGTATATATTACACATTAATTTACTATTATTTTAATAACACTATATTAGTATGTTAGTAACAATATTAATACCATAAAATACTATTTTATGTGGATTACATGTTGAAATAATATGTCAGATAAAATATATTACTAATATTAAATTTCACCCATTTCTTTTTACCTTTAAAGTGTTGTACTAGAAAGTTTGAAATTACCAGTGCAGCTGTATTTATGGCTTGTGTTACGTTGTCCCTTTGCTGTGGGACAATGCAGTGTGTCATCAGCTCAGGCAAGCTCTCTGACACTACCCGTGCACTCCCACACTAAGAAGATCCAGGACACTGACTGGGGTCCATTTCATGTTTGGGGCAATTGGTATTTCTCATGACCACGACAAATTTTTTTCCCCGTAAGAGTTAGTCAGCCACTTTGGAAATTTAATTGTCAACCTAATCTCACCTGTAAACACTTCATTTCCCTGTTGTAATGTCAAAGTGAATTCATCAAATTTCTGTTTGTTTTTTAAAGTAAGCTTAAAACTTGCAAAAAAAGAATATTCTAAAAGAGTCCTCTTCTATGGCTAAAGCTCACTCTGAAATCAGAGAGCTTTAATCTGTGGAAAATGTGATGAGTGTGGAAAGAATTCATTGATTTCTCCAAAGGGGAAGAAAAATCATGTGATTGAATTCCAGGGCATCAAATGGCCTTTTTTTTTTCATAAAATTTTTATCCCAAGGGAGAATTTGAGAGGCATCATAGGAGTCAGTATTGAACCAATGTGCTAGGAACTTTAAATTCGTCATTTTTCTTAGTAGTCAGTCCTATTCTCTAGCAGTGAGAAATCTAGAAAGCAAAATTTCTTAAGAACAAGCTTACAGGGATAGAGGATTTATCTAAAATTTACTTGGAAAGGAAATCTGTGAATGAAATCTCCTTTTTGTTAGATAATTAGTGCATTTCTTTGTAAAATTTAAAACTTTCATAATTTTTTTCTTGCTGTAAGTCTTTGCTTACCTGTTCCGTTCAACTATGTTACAAGAAGATATGTATGGAGAAGGTGTAAGTTCTCTGCCCTTTACACTCCTTTCATTCTGTGCTTTCCTTTTCCTTCTTTGCCTCTTGAACTAGAAAATGAGAAAAGGAACAAAGCAGATAGTTTGGGGGGAGGATACATACTATTATCTATAGCCCCAATTTTATAGTTTTAAAACTTACCTAGAATTATAAAGTGGAAACTACCTAGAAGGCTTAGAGTTTTAATGAGATCATACTCCAAAAATCTCTTTTGAATGGGCTGTGAGGCTATGTGGAAAGTATTAAGGTCTTGGTACACACCCATTAGACAGATTTTCTGACATATTTACAGTTTCTACCCTAATCCTCCATATTTATTTATTTTTTTCACTTTTCGGTATGTATGTATGTAGCTCAAGGAAATTCAAGTATTCCACATGCCTCAGTTTAGTGTGAGGTTGAAGTGAGCATTTGGAATTTTCTAGAAGGCAAATCCTAGGCCATTCAATGCTAGGTTTGGACAAACCTGAACTATTGAATCTTTGTTCTTGCTTATATGACTTACATGGATTTGGTCAATTGATGTACCTGTCTGAGCTTTAACTGTCTTATCTTTAAAATTCAGGTGATAACCTTCTCAAGATGAAAGGCATCTCTGTGTCAAGGTAAGGTTATATTGGGTTGTCCAAAATGTCTGCATGGTGTTTTCCGTAAAATAAAAGACATATTTTTTTATTTCACCAGTAACTTTATTGATTTGGATATTTTGAATATGTTTGCTATCTCCCACATAGAATAACATTGGTTGTTCCCAATTAGTGTCTTAATTCAGTTGCTATAACCTCCAACTGGTCTACCCAACCATGGAGTATCATTCAGGGAGAAGCCTCCAGTGTGAAACTTGGTAAACCATTTTTTGAAAAATATATTTTATTGATTATACCATTACAGTTGTTCTATTCCCCCCCTTCAATCCCTTCCACCCGCACCCTCCCTCCCCCACCATTCTGCCCCCCTTAGTTTATAACCACGTGTCTCAAGTTCTTTGGATTCTATATTTCCCCCACTATTCTCACCCTCCCCCCTATCTATTTTCTGCCTACCATCTATGCTATTTTCTGTGCCTTCTCCCCCCTTCTCCCCTCCCACCCCCCTGTTTCTAACCCTCCATGTGTTCTTCATTTCTATGGTTCCACTCCTGATCTAGCTGTCCTCTTGGTTTGCTTTTGTTTTAGGCGTGGTTGTTAATAGCTGTGTGTTTGCTGTCCTTTCACTGTTAATATTTTTCATCTTCTTTTTCTTATATAAGTCCCTTTAGCATTTCATATAATAAGGGCTTGGTGATGATGAACTCCTTGAACTTGACCTTATCTGAGAAGCACTTTATCTGTCCTTCCATTCTAAATGAAAGCTTTGCTGGATAAAGCAATCTTGGCTGTAGGTCTTTGGATTTCATGACTTGGAATACTTCTTTCCAGCCCCTTCTTGCCTGTAAGGTCTCTTTTGAGAAATCTGCTGACAGTCTGATGGGTACTCCTTTGTAGGTGACTGTCCCCTTATCCCTTGCTGCTTCTAGGATTCTCTCCTTCATTTTGGTCTTGGCTAATGTAATTATGATGTGCCTTGGTGTGTTCCTTCTTGGGTCCAACTTCTTTGGCACTCTCTGAGCTTCCTGGATTTCCTGGAAGTCTATTTCCTTTGCCAGACTGGGGAAGTTCTCCTTTATTATTTGTTCAAATACGTTTTCCACTCGTGGCTGTTTCTTTCCCCCTTCTGGTACCCCTATAATTCGGATGTTGGAACGTTTAAAGATGTCCTGGAGGTTCCTAAGCCTCTCCTCATTTTTTTGAATTCTCATTTCTTCATTCCTTTCTGGTGGGATGTTTTGTTCTTCCTTCTGGTCCATTCCATTGATTTGAGTCCCAGTTTCCTTTCCATCACTATTGGTTTCCTGTGCATCTCCCTTCATTTCAATTAGTTTAGCCTTCATATGTTCCTCTAATTTGTGACTTTGTTCCTCTAATTTGTGACTATAATCTACCAGTTCTGTGAGCATCCTGATAAATAGTGTCCTGAATTGTGCTTCTGAGAGGCTGGCAATTTCTTGGTTGCTTAGAGTTATTGGCTCTGGGACTTTGAGTTCTTCTTGTGCCATCTTTCGGGTTGTTCGTGCCTGTTCCATAGCAGGATCAGAGCCCTAAAATGTTCACTAGAACAGGGCAACTAAGTCGCTGGGTTGTGACGCTGTATGTGGGGGTGGGGTCAAAGAGGAACTATGGCGTCCTGTCCGCTGCCTGCGGCCACGGCCCTCACCGGTGCCGCAGTTGCTGCCGTCCCCTGGCCCACGCGTTTCGTCCCACTGCTCGAGAGTGTGCCACCGCCGTCAGCCCTCGCCCCCTGGGGCCTGCGTGGTCTGTCTCACTGTGCGCGAATATGCGCCCGCGGTCTGCCCCGCACCCCAACTGGTTCCCGTCTGCCTGCGCGCCTGGGTCGGGGGCCCTGTCCTGCCCAACCCTGCTCGCTGCTGGCTCCGCCCCTCTTACCGTCCTCGTTGAACGGTTAGATGTAGTCGGACTTCCGTATAATTCAATTTTCTGTCGTTTGGTTGTGTCTTTGTTTCTCCAAACTTTTGTTTTATTCAAACTTGGTTGTGGGAGAAGGCACAGTGTTTCCACCTATGCCTCCATCTTGGCGGAAGTCCGGTAAACCATTTTTGACACAATCAATCAGTCACAGCACCCTCTCCATACACTGCACAGATATTCTTTTGCATTTTAGTTGTGTTTTTGCTTTTCTTGAAATAATAAAGCATAATACGCCAAAAACATTGCATATTTTCTTCCATCTTCTGTATTAAAATGGCTACACAAAAATTCACCAATTTTGATACACTTGTTATAAATGTGCGCTAATATGACAGCTCTTATAATACAATCCAAC
Organism: Sturnira hondurensis; assembly: GCF_014824575.4. NCBI lineage: Eukaryota > Metazoa > Chordata > Mammalia > Chiroptera > Phyllostomidae > Sturnira > Sturnira hondurensis. The sequence continues at coordinate 3,527,127 of NW_028082566.1, forward strand.
AAAATTGTTTCAAATGAAGTTCAAGACAACTAAGCACTATGAGAGCCATGTGACAAAAAAAAAAAACAAACAAGCAAAGTGTTTGGCCAACTCAGTATGTGAGGTATGTAGTAGAACAATGAGTGGTGATTGTCATTCTTATAATGAAGTAGTCAATGTTTGTCAGAAATGTAGAAGATATTTTGCTTGTATTTTTTTATTTCCTTGAACAACACTGCACTGTATAAGAGAGAGGGGTTTGAATATAGGACACTGACCCTGAGGCTAACTCCCTAGGGTTAAATCCTGTTTCTGTCCCTTACTGTTTGTAAAATTTGGGACAAGTATTTTAATCTCTTGGCCCCAGTTTTCTCACCTGCAAAATGGATTATTCATAGTACCCACCTGAGAAGATTATTGTAATTCTTAAAAGAGTTATACATATGAAGACCCTAGAATACAGTTCCTGATGCACAAAAAAGCTGCATAAGTATACATTCATCCTGGCACGTTCTAGGTACCCAGTGATGTATTATTATATAATTGGGTCATGGACAGAGACAGCTTTTAAGTGACAGTCTGGGGGGAAAGGAAGAAAGATTTTTGAATTTCCTTAAAACACCAAATGTATTGGGTTATGATGGGCCCAAAACACACAGATTGGAATGAGTATGTGTTATGAAAATTACGGAAATAGTCCAACTTGCATTTTCCAGATACGTTAACATTGTTCTACAAATTGTTCCACACAAAAAGTTGGCAGATGTTCAGGACGAGCATTACTATCTCCATTTTAAAACTGAAGCAACTGAGCTTGAAGAAGTTGAGTTGCCTAGGAACACGTAACAGAGGAGAGCCAAATAATTGTGGCTTCCAAATTTGGTTATTTTTATCTTCTGATTTGAGTTATTTTTATCACTATATCATACTTTCTGCACATTAAGTGGCATTGGGAAATGGCTGTAAGTATTTCCTGGATTTTCCAGCATGTTCATTGAACTTCACTGTTAAAGATTCTTTCCCAAAGGAATCTTCTACACAACTTATACAGATACGTTTGAAAAAATTTTTGTGTTAGTTCTTAAAAGCTGTATCTTTAAACTTTAAAGAAATTAGGAACATTTTTATCACATGAAGTTTTTGTAAGCCAAGCTCTTGGGAGTATATCTATCTATCTATAGGTATCTATCTATCTATAGGTATCTAGATAGATAGATAGATAGATGCACATATATGTATACATATATATACACACACATACTATATACTCCCAAGAGCTTGGCTAGATAGATAAATCTTCAGCTAACTGGAATGTTGATACAATTTAGGTGCTTTTAAAAGTCTCCTTTAACTTGCAAAAGGTTATTGTTTCCCCTGAAGCCATACTGACCTCAAAGATAATGACATTTCTATTTTGTATGACATTGACAATGACTTGGTTTTCACCTTCATTTGAGAATTTGCATAGTTATGCACAAATTAAATTAGTATTCTTTCCATCTTTGTGTTCATGGAGCAAGCCATTAAACAATTTGAATGAAAGGATACTCTCTGCTTTTCAGGATTTTTAGGTTAGGTTTACACCTTTAAATGTACATAGTATCTTAAAAATCAGATATCAAGTGAATTGCCTCTGTAGTGTTCTAATTTAGGCATGGTTTCAGAATATTACTGAACTTATTTTTATTCAAGTTTGTCAAGTTATCAGTCTATATCAGGATATTTGTTGCTGTAATTCCATCTCTCACCAACTGTCTTGTATACAGTCAGCTGGCAGGGGCTTCCTGAACTTTTGTTGCTATTTGAGTTTGACATAAGGTCTTGTCTCTTACACAAACAACCATTTACAATTTGTAGAAAGGGTGTGCTTCAGTTATGCCATTTGTTCAGAAACCACATGAGCATAGAGACACAGGGGACTCAAGTAAAAGGATTTAAAAATAAGCCAGGTACTATTTTGTACCACTGGAATTTTTTTCAGTGTAACAGCCTCTGCCCCTTTACCCCACACACTCCTTCAGGAGATGGATCGACCGACTGATCTTTGTGGTAGCTCTGAGAACACTCCTGTATAAATCTTTCCGTCTATTGCTTGATGGTTCCCATAGTTATTTCTGGGCCCAGAAAATCAAATCATTGGTTTAGAAAAGCCTAAGGGTAAGGCCAGTTCCTCTATCCCTGGGACACTGCCATTCAGCCTGCCACTCGATCAGCAGAAAAGCCTGTGATGTTGGTGTTACAGTGCATTTCAGTCCACGGCACCCTTCAAGACCACACAGAGCGAATGTCCAGTGGCCTGTCAGTGCAGGGATCACAGCCCAGAGGCTAAAATAAACAAGTTCAGTGGGTGGGAGTGGGAGTGGCTACCTGCACAGTAAACATTCCTGCGGCAAACAGGCAGGGAGGGTGTGTGGGGAAGCCCGTGTTCCTGAATGGGATACTGTGGCCGTTATTTTTTTTATTATTACTCTAAGTGTATGAGTTCCTGATTCCTCTGAATGTCACTAGTCTTCTGGAACCTTACTACTTATGGTCTCACTTGGGAACAAATGGCTCTGTTGCTCACATGTGGTGTTTTGTTGACATGGGCAGAGACATAGAAAAGCCATCTAGTCCATTTGCTGTTGGTCCCAGCACCTACTACCTGACCCAGCTCTGGTCAGGGCATGCTCAAAGCCATTTCCACTTTTTGCAAGAGACTTCTGTGTCTTTTCTTGTCTAATTAACTCTCTGCTTTCTCTTCCCAGGCTTTCCCTTTGGTTAATGGTCACCAAGAGCACCTTGTAGTTTTTCAATTGGTAAACTGAATTTATAAAAAGTATCTTTTCTTTAAGGTTAAGAGACTTGAGGGAGGAAATAGAGGTTGCAGGAAGCCTGGCATCTTGAACCAGAGCTCTCCTCTCTCTATTTCATAGAAAGTAGTCAAATGACAAAATAATAGCTGCATGCTAGATACAGGACTTGTCTCTTTCTTAAATAATCAATTTCCCCTTGGCTAATGCCTCCACACTGTTTTGTTTTGGTGTAGCCTGAAAACCCAGGGGCTTATAGAAAGCTCCTCATTTTTTTCAGATAACCTTTTCCTTTAACTGTTCTTCTTGGCACTGCACAGTCTGCAATGCCTCCCAGCAATTTTGTTTTTACCTAAGTTTATCCTCCTGGAGTGCCTGAGGTCTGAGGAAAGTAGAGTGCAGGATTAATATTTTAAAATTAAATTATGCCCACGTAGTGTTTCAGAAGTGTTGAGTGCCTAATCTTAAAACTCCATATACAAAAAACAAAGATTGAAAGGCTAGCACATAAGCACCCTTCAAGACTAATGTGGAGGAAGGCGAGAAAGTGTACTCAGAGTAGCTCTAGCTATTTGCCCCCTTTAATTTTCACCTTTGGAAATCTGAGATCGTAAAGAACAAAGCTGACCATTGTACCTTAATAGCTCACATCTTTGTCTTATATTTATTTGTGTCCCCAGAGTTTATTACAGCTACTAGTATGTAGCTGGTGCTCAGTGAATGGTCACAGAAAAGGATTAGAAAACTGATTTAGACAACAAGCCTCTGCCCATTTCTAATAAGCTGCTTCCTTTCTTGCCTGGGCGTTTCCTGGCTAGAAAATAGGGCATTTCCAGTGAGGCAGCCGGGAAACGTCAGTGGCTTTATCTTTTGGCCTCCTGCTTCAGTGGATATACAGGCACAAAACGGGGATACTTGTCAATGGTTTAATTTTGCTATCTAGACTGGGAAGTTCACCCTGGTGCAACTAAACTTAAAAGGATCGTGCCATCAATCACTCACAGACAGCGCAGGAACAACCAAGGGGGTGGGTAGGGGAAAGAAAGTCAGGCTTGTGAAAAATTCAGGGGGTAAAGCAGAGGGAGTAAGTAGTGTCTGGTTCAGTTTTTAGACGCTAGTAACCAGGGAGTGGATTTTTACGGTGTTTCCTTGCTCAGCTATTGGAATATGTTTTATTATTCTTTCTCTGAACCAAAATTATCCCTGGGTTTAACACCGCCACATCACCCCGTATACATAACAGAGTCTTTTGTAAATGGAGGGAAAAGAAAGTGGTGCCAGCCAAAGGGGAGAGGAGCTGACCAGAGAGACTTTGTGCTTTTGGTCACTATTTGATCAACAGGCTTGAGCCCTGAAAACTGCATAGCTAATTATTCAGTCTATACAAAAAAATAATAATAGTAAAACCAGGCACCCATACAGATGGATCTTAAGGGACATATTCTCACCCAATCGTTTTTGGGGGATTTACTCAGGGCATGGGTTAGAGCCCATGTCTCCCTCTCACTGAGTTGCTTAACCCTTGTGAACTTGACATTTCCCACAGGCAGAGAGGAACCACAGCACCAGGCCTGCCTGTCACAGACTTTCTGAGTCCATCCCATAAGAGAATAAGTCAAAAAATGACCTGGACAGCTCTGAGATGTCATTGAATGCGAGGTAGCAGTAGTGGTATTTTTCTCTCTTCGTCTTAAAACTTGACAGCAGAGCAGTTTGTTAGTCCTGCTTCTATTTGTAGGTGTTTCCCCCTGCAATTTAAGCTGGTTGAACTGTTACTTATCTGAGCCGAAGCCGAACACAGACTCTGTAAGAAATCGATTCTCTTTGATTCCAATTTCTTCTACCATTGATCGGTTGACTTCATAAGCTTAGCAGGGCTGGGAAATATTCAACAACAGGATCCTGATATTGGGGGGAGTTGAGTCCTTTGATTAGGTTATAATTTATTCTAAAATTCTTGCTTTTTTACTTGCTTGTGATTTTTTTCTCATGGACATTTTTCTGGCTCAAAGAAAGTTGCAAACTAATTTTCTGTCCTCTGCCCAAATGTTGGTCCTCTTTTAAAGCTTGACTTCTGCACTTTTAACTTGGAAGCTGTACTTTGCATTACATGGTAGAAAACAATCAGCCTTGTGTATCTGTGGAATGTTGCTTCAAGCTTCTATGTAATTTAGGTTTCCTGTGACTAACCAATACCACTATTGCAGCTAATTTAAGAACGTTTCTCCCACTCAGCTGTTTATAGCTCCCTCCTACACTTGTTACTAAGAAAAAAAATTAGACAAATATCACATCTTGAGTCATGAGGTATGTATCTCCTTAGAAGTCCTTGAATTTCAAAGGAAACTTTATTCATATATATACTCCCCCTCCAAACTGACCCATCCTCCCAGCCCCCCTCCACTCAGCTTATCAGGCTGAAAAAATGAAAAGCATGTATTTAGCTTTTGAACTTTGAATGAAAAGGCATTATGTTTCCAAGGTCTACACTCGGTATGAAGATGCGTGTAGCCTATCAGAGAGGAGAAGGGAATTGCGTGAGAATTGCGTGCAGCCCCTTTGTTCNAAAATTAGACAAATATCACATCTTGAGTCATGAGGTATGTATCTCCTTAGAAGTCCTTGAATTTCAAAGGAAACTTTATTCATATATATACTCCCCCTCCAAACTGACCCACCCTCCCAGCCCCCCTCCACTCAGCTTATCAGGCTGAAAAAATGAAAAGCATGTATTTAGCTTTTGAACTTTGAATGAAAAGGCATTGCGTTTCCAAGGTCTACACTCAGTTGGTATGAAGATGGGTGTAGCCTATCAGAGAGGAGAAGGGAATTGCGTGAGAATTGCGTGCAGCCCCTTTGTTCATTGAATGAGGAAATGGAGCTGTGGGGAGACTGGCTGGCTTTCTTAAAGTCACACAGCTTGTCGGTGGGTGCGGAGCTGGAGCCAGGACAGATCTTCGGCACGGAGCAATGTCCTTTCCACTCCTTCGTGAAGTCCACCTTCACGGACTTGCTGCTCCACGAACGAAGCCTTAAGAAAGCTAAAAATTCAAGAATTTTGCTGGTTTGAGTACTTCATTTCTAGATGAGGTCTGGCCTATCTGACTACTGTAGAAATGTTGATCAGTGGTGATGTAACTAAATGCACTTCCTGCTGTAAATTTAGGCTTTTTAGAAGTGCAAATACAAGTAGAAAAATGCAATCAGACCTTTTAAATTGTTACTAAATCACATCAAAGGGAAAGAAAACTTTTCCACCTCAATAAACAGCTATGTTGTGAAGTGTCAACTTGGAAACAAATTTGTTAATCTATGAAAAGCAAATCAGTTCTTCTTCCTTCTTAGAACTGACTGTTTTAACCTCGGTGTTAATTGCATCTTTCTAATTGAATGATGTGAGGTAGAATAAAGAATCTGATGATTTGTTTAACAGTAAGGAGAATTAGCCACATTTTTGTTTAGGTCCCAAGTTTTTGCTTAGTACTAATGAGTTTTTTGGTTAACAAGAATATTCTTCTTTCTAATTAATCCATACAGTTATGAGAGCAAAGCAGACGTCAATGGAAAAATGGCAAAAACAAAAAGCCCTGCTAAACAGTTCATTTTTAGTAGTCCTCTGCTCTTTCAATGCTTGTAGTTTGAATTTCTGCTCTGAATCTTGCTCTGATGAGGGTCTACCTCCTGGACTCCATCCCTGGTAACAGGCTATACATCTACAGTGGGAGCTAGTCGAATCATGCTATAACAGCTCAGAGTTCTTAGAATAGAACTTCGTAACTCCATCCTAGTCGTGGTTAATGCACACCTTGGCACCTGCAGCCCTTAATGGTACTCTGTAGGAGTTAATCATTTTGGTTTTCAGTATCTGGTTAAATGTTGGAGGCAAACATTGGGGTTGCCAGTTGTACCTGTTGCTCATGAATGAATTTTTAAAAAATTGTATTTTATTGATTATGCTGTTACAGTTTTCCAAATTTTCTCCCTTTGTCCCCCCTCCGCCCTGCACCCCCAACCCTCCAGCATCCCCCCTTAGTTCATGTCTGTGGGTTGTACATATAAGTTCTTTGAGTTCTTTGTTTCCTATACCATTTTGACCTCTCCCTGTCTATTTAATGCCTACCAATTATGCTTCTTCTTTCCTGTACCTCTTTCCCCTCATCCCTCCCCTCCCCCTCCCCACTGAAAACCCTCCATGTGATCTCCATTTATCTGATTCTCTGCCTGTTCTAGTTTGCTTAGTTTTCATTGTTTTTCTTTTTCTTTCTTTTTTTTTTTTTAGGTTTAGTTGTTGATAGTTGTGAGTTTGTCGTCATTTTACTGTTCATAGTTTTTGATCTCCTTCAATTTCTTAGATAAGTCCCTTTAACATTTCATATAATAAGGGCTTGGTGAGGATGAACGCCTTTAACTTGACCTAATTTGGAAACTCTTTATCTGCCCTTTCTAAATGATAGCTTTGCTGGATAGAGTAATCCTGGATGTAGGTCCTTGCCTTTCATGACTTCAAATACTTCTTTCCAGCCCTTCTTGCCTGTAAGGTGTCTTTTGAGAAATCAGCTGATAGTCTACTGGGCACTCCTTGGTAGGTAACTGTCTCCTTTTCTCTTACTGCTTTTAAGATTCTCTCTTTATCTTTCATCTTGAGTAGCTGAAGGATGATGTGCCTCAGTGTGTTCATCTTTGGGTCCAACTTCTTTGGGACTCTCTGGGCTTCCTGGACTTCCTAGAAGTCTATTTCCTTTGCCAGATTGGAGAAGTTTTCCTTCATTATTTGTTCAGATAAGTTTTCAACTTCTTGCTCTTGTTCTTCTCCTTCTGGCACCCCTATAATTCAGATATTAGAATGTTTAAAGTTGTCCCAGAAGTTCCTAAGCCTCTCTTCATTTTTTGGAATTCTTGCTTCTTCATTCTGTTCCAGTTGGATGCTTCTTTCTTCCTTTTGTTCCAAATCATTATTTTGAGTCTTGGTTTCATTTCTGTTACTGTTGGTTCCCTGAACATTCTGCTTTATTTCACTTTGAGTACCCTTCATTTGTTCTTTCATTTTTTGACCAAGCTCAATCAGTTCTGTGAGCATTTTGATTACCAGGGCTTTGAACTCTTCATCAGATAGGTTGGCTATCTCCTCATCACTTAGCGCTCTTTCTGGAGTTTTGCTCTGTTCTTTCATTTGAGCCATATTTCTTTGTCTTGGTGCACCTGTTAAGTTGTAAGGGGGTGGGGCCTTGGGGCCTCACCTGGGTGGGGCAGTCCTCTTTGCTGCACTGCGGTGCTGTCTGTGGGGTAGGGGTCAGAGAAGGAACAATACAGATCACTTGCTGGGCTCTAGCACTTTTCACTTTCCAAAGAACTGTGAAACTGGGAGTTTCTTCCACTGTGACAACCCCTGCAGTAGTCCACAGTCAGCTGAGTCTTAGTTTCCCGTTCAGCCAGCCCCGCCTGCACAGTCCACAGGCTTGCCCTGGGTTCTCTCCGTCCACCTGCCTTACCGGTCTGGTTGGTCTGGTTTGACTGTGTCTTTAATTCCTTGGTTGTCAGAGTTCCATGCAGTTCGATTTTCTGGCACTTTTTGTTGTTTATTGATTTTAGATTGGTTGTTATCCTCCTTTTAATTGTGTGAGGAAGCAAAGGGTTTCTTCCTACGCCGCCATCTTGGTCAGAACTTTGTGATTTAATTTTTAATAATAGCCTGACCTAGGGATGTGAACAAGTGATTGAAATTCACATGGCTCATAATAAATACCTTTTATGGGTAGGCTAATACGTGCAAGATAAGGCTGGAAAAGAAAACACAATTTTGTTCAGAGAGTTCACAGAGAGTCATAATGAATTAATTCAAGGCTTATTTTCTACTATATTTGATGTATACTTATAAGATTTTTCCTTTCTTCTCTCATTAGCAGATGAAATAAAATGTTTTATTAAATTTTGACTGGATTCAGTGCTTGGCAAGGGTGACAGTATCTATTGGAGGAGAGGAAAAGCAATTAAAATTTCAAGCTGTACGTTCTCAGTTTACTTAGAATTCAGTGTCTGTAACTTTTTTCTAAGAAAATGTTTTAAAATAGCTAAGAGGATGATTTGGCTATCAAGTTCGAGAACTTGATGAGTGTGGAGTATATGAGCGCAAAACACATTTTTACCATGAAGCATTTTGTGAGAGATCTCAGTTTGCAGAGCCCTTTCTGTTTGAGTCCATTAGTAATTCCCCACAGACATTCTGTGCATTAGGTCTGGACTTTTTCCGTTTGGCAGAAGATGCAGACGTACTGACGTAGAGATGATAGTGGAGTATTTATCAGATTAGGAACACAGTTCGGAAGAAAGCTTCCGAGTCACGTACTTCAGTCTGTTGCTTAGCTTCCTGAGTTCTACTGTCTTCCTCTCAAAATTTCCCATAAAATATACATATGGCTTAAGAATAATTAATTATAATTCTCCTTTCAGTTGCTATAGCAATGCTAGTTCCTTAATGCATCCTATGTTCTTTTATACCCTCTGAATTAATTTTGCACAAAGCAGCTCAGTTTTAGAAATAAAGACCTTTGAAAATAGGTGTCATGTATTACTGCAGGGATTTTATGGTGTCTAGATGATGGAATAAGTACGGACTTGGCCTGGTCTTGTGACTCTAATAGGAGATAGACTCTTTATCCACTGGGCCCCTCTTCCCTACTATGGGCATTTTATTTTGAGAGAAATCAGTAGGAGTTCAGATTAAGAACTGTGTAGAATAATATTTGGAATCCTATTCTTTTGTAACCGTACACTGAAAAATGGATTCAAAATCTGTGTATTTTCCCCCTCTTTCATATTTATTGTTTCTTGAATCTTTCTGTTTTCTGATTATGCTTAAAGGGAAAAATAGGAATGTTAAAATAATTTTATTCAAAATAACTTCTTAAGTGCTAAAAAGCAAAGATCATTCCTGCTGGCGCTCCGTGTGACTGGAACGTAGTGAATGGCGGGCTGTCTGGCTGTCCGGGAAGACAAGAACCTCTCTTCACCTGACAGACCTGTTCCTACCGTGTCTGTAATTGTATTGATATTTGAAGTGGAATATGTTTTCATATTGTAACACACTTCAGATGTTTATATAGTTGTAGATAATAATTTATTAATTTAAAACTTAGGTTCATACATTAGTAAATTTTTCTTCTTTAGGAAAAATTAGTTTAAATTTTGCCAAAAGACTATAACCAAAATATTTGATGATGCTTATTAGCACAGGAGAAAATGAACATTCCTGAACAAAGGCTTCTGTTATCTCTGTCTGCTATTATCATATAGAATTAAATAGCTTACGCAGTTCAACCCATTGTGTTCATTCTATTTTACCGTATCAATAAGGGCTCCCACTGTGAAGCAGAAGCACAAGGTGATATAAATTTGTTACAGGATTTCACCTTATATGTGTGTGTGAACTAGTCCGTCTTCCAAACATCTCTTAAGTGTCTCTGTTATGGTCCATCCAAATCAGAAACACAGAAAAAGGAATTCTGGTAAATGTAGTTCAGCCTACCCAGGTTGACAGATGACAAAGCCACCACATGTGCTTTGAGATTTAAATACTTTCTTTTGCCTTTGGGGATTTAAAAAATATATAAAATACCCCAATCTACCTCAAGCTTCTTGCAATCAATCTTACTAAATGTGAATTTAAAAACCAACCTTTTCCACTTTAAATAATACAAATCAAAATATGGCATAAGCTTGCCAAACAGAATACTACTTCTTAAAAGTAATGATCAATACAACATATATTAATATAAATCACATGCGTATGCCCTGTTATTGTTAGGCAGTATATTGAAGATCTTTGAAATATGACAGTTGGGGGAGTTTGAATGCTGGCTCTGTCAACTGCTCATGAGTGAACCCAACCTCCACTTCCTTCTATGCAAAGTGAGGACACTCATACCCACCTCTTAGGATCACTAGGTGGTTAGTTGAGATAATGTACATGAAACTCTTAGTTTCGCACCTGGGGTACAGTAATCACTCAAAATTATAAGGATAGTTATTATTAACAGCATGTTCAACATTATTTTGCAAACATCTCTTCTGCTTTTACATGGAGAACAGTGACAGCTTTGGCTCAATTTTGTTCAAGTGGAATTTCTGACTGCCCTGTGCCAAAAGGTGATACAGAAATACTAAGTTGCGTTTATTTCACATAGATTTTTTTTACATTTTTTTCACACTGATTTTTCAAACCTATAAATGTGAAGGCTCCAGTGCTAAAATGAGCTTTCTGCTCTCACTCAGGGCTGATTTGTTTCGAATCCAGCGGGTAGCAGGTAGAAACTTCTCTCTCCAGACAGAAGGTTGCCATTTACCGACACACACTTTTCTTGTCCCTGTCATTCGTGTGCAAAGCCGTTTTATTTGCAGATGGTCAAGAGCATGAAGCCAAATAAGAAGCAAATGCAATTAGGGGAAATGGATGAAATTTCCTTATGTAAGACTGACTGTTCTTTACTCACTAGTCTGTAGAAATTGTGTTTGTAGCAGGAAGTAATAAGAGCAAGAAAAATTACCCTGTCTCTATAATATAAAGTGACTGAAGGGGGCAATTTTTAATCCACAGTGGATTTGTTTCATCTGCCTGGTGCAGACATGCTGTGTCTGAGTGGTCGTTACGCCGTGAGGACAAACTTAAATCCCTCTCCTTCCTGTCAACAGCGTCTATTCTAGCAGAGCCTTTCTATTCTAGGGAAACAAACCTAAAATTTGGCCAGGACAGAAATAGATTGAATAACACTTATCCTTACATTAAGGCATTCTAAGACCTGTTCAGCACAAGGGAAATGGTGATGAAGAAGAGAATTTTATCACTCGCCTTCTCAGCACCTCTCATCAGGCATTCCTAAAGAAATGCTCAAAAAATATGAGACGACTTCAAGGCATGTCATTATTTGTTAGGTCAGCATTTATTGTCTGTAGCTAATAGATAATGCTTTTTATTTGAAGTCATCTGTATGCACCATATACTATGTATACAATATTATTTATAATAATTATATGTTACTTATAGTGACATTGCTTCACATGGCAGGCCCTAGGTGCCTGGAGAATTCTGCGACAGTGTGTGGTAGACTGTTCTGTGCTCTCAGTTTAGTATGAGGAATGTTTCTTGACATATGCGAGAGCTTATGGTGTGGGGGAAGCTGGTACATGCATAATTTCAGCCCCTGTGGAACAATACAAAACATATTTCCTTATTTACATAGATGTTCTGCACTGCTTCCTGCTGTTCAGTGTGCCTTTGCCTTTTCCATTTTTACTTGAGGCTCACCACCAGTCTGAACTGCCTGATCTCCATGGCTCTGGTTTGTGCTTCTTCAAGCATATATTGCTCTCAGCCCTTGTATCCTGTTTGCCTCCTTTTCCTCCAGTGTCTTCACTGCCTTTTAGGGGAGATGTTTGCTGTGCTGTAGAGCAGGTGGAAATAAAACATTCGCCACTTATTACAAGGTAAGAATGAGAGGAAATGGATTTAGAAGGTAGCAGCAGAGCCTCACATTGAATGCGGTTGTACACAAATCACCTGGCTAAGGGCGTAGGAGATCCAGCTGATAAGGCCTTTGGTTGCAGAGATGAGAAGGGCTCTATGTCCAGAGACAGAGTGACAGAGGGTAGACCTGGTTCCGGCTCCACAACTACTCACTATCTAGTTTAGTAATTCTTAAACCTTGCTTTGTATCAATTGTACGGAGGCCCTTTAAAATATGGTTGCCTGAAGCCCACTTTCTGAAATCCTGATTGGATTATTCTGATCAAATTAATTTACAGTGGGTCCCAGGTAGTGCCTATGCCTTTAAAAGCTCCCCACATGATTTTAATGTTCAGCCAGATTTGAGAATCATGGTTCAAGTCAGTTCTGGTTTTAGTCTTTTTATGCGGTGCCAGATTATAAAAGTCACAAAAGCTCCTTTTCAACTCAGTGTCCTCATCTGTAATACATGGATGATATCATTAATTCTTCATTCATAAATAAACATTTATAAATTCATATTCTGTGGTCAACATAATAAGGGCATCAGGGGAGATGAGTCACAGGAGCCACTGGGAAGAGCTTTACAGGGAGAAAACTTGAAAACTGCAGGCCTAAACAGCTTTTGATACCAACTTGCTGTTCAGAGCAGACAGGTACTCTGTGCTAATTTCTTAATAAAACCAGTACCTGCTCCCGAGTGACTGACAGTTTCCGGCCAACCATCACCATCACATGATCGTGCTGACAAGTCTCTCTTCACTTGAATCTCCAGGTACACTTCCCTATCCAGTGACCCTACAAAATGTCCTGGATGAGTTCTTTTCAATCCCACTCACAGAGATTATTCTTTTTCACTTTCTCTTCTAAAACCTCCAATAGCACCCCACCCAACTTTCAGTTGTTGATGTGTCTTTTTATTTTGAAGAGAAAAATAGAAGCAATTGAAAAAGAAACACATTGTTGCCTGAGTGCGGAATCAATCAAGTTACCTGCAAATATGCCCATGTATTTTGCCTTTGTTCTTGTTCCTGCTGGTTTCTAAGTGGAACAATTCTTCCTGTGCTTGAACTCCACCTCCGGAATCAGCTATGGAAGCTCTTCAGTTGTCTCCTGCTCAGCTGCATCATCAATTTACCTCTTTCTGTCCATTCCTTCTCATTGACAAACCTGCATTAATAGCATCTACCTGAACAAAACTAAACACAAATATCCTCCTAAGAACCCGTGTTGTTGTACATCTCTTCACTCCTCTGCTCTGTACAACTTTTTGAAAGTGTCTGTGTGAGCTGTCTCTACTTCCTCACTTCCCAATTTTCTATCCCATTTCCATACCACTACTCTCTTTAAAGATCTTATCAGAATCACAGGATAAGTCATCAAGTCTCTGTTCTCCTCTATGTAGGATGGTATCTTCTAGAAACAGTGGCTGCTTGTAGAAACATTGTCTTCTCTGACACCACACCGTCTTTTGCTGGTCCACTACAGACTAATGGCTTTTTTTCATTCTCCTTTGCTGATGTCTTTAAACGTTGAGTCTCCTAGAGGTTAGTTAGGCTCTCCTTTGATCTCTGAATTCTCTCTTGCCATATCTCCTGGTCCCAAGACTGTAAAGATACCTGTCATTGGATTACCTGAAGTGCATATAACCACATATCTCATGCCTACTCCTCTCTCCTCACAAACCTGCCATTCCGCCTCCTTCTTCAGTATTTCCCATCACAATGAATGAATTGACCTGTCTTTCTACCCGCAAACTAAATGCCACCCTCGATTTTTGTCTTTTTTTCATTGTACTGCGTCAAATCCATTAGAAAGTTCTGTTAGCAATGCCTCTGAAATGTTTTCCAGCCTGACTCTCATTACCACCATGTGACCTCCTTTGTTCCAGCCACTCTCATCTCCACCTGGACCACGAACCAGCCTCCTGTCTGATATCATGGCGACCACCTGTGCTCTCCTGTCATTTATTTTCAGGAGTTCTCAGAGTGATTTTTCACACAAAGGAAATGAGAGTACATTACTTACTTTAATGGCTTCCATTGAAATTAGAGTATAACAGATCTCGTTTCAAACAGATCAACTGTATAAAAGACATATTTTGAGAAAAATTAGAGAAATTTGGATGAGCATTTGATGATATTAAGAGAATGTGGTTAATTTTTGTTAGATGTGGGAATGATATTTTAGTTATGTAAGAGATTGTCTGTATTTTTAGGACTATAGTTAGGGGCGAGATGACATGATTCCAGGAATTTTCTATTTAAAAAAGCTATAACAGCCCATCTCTCCAAAAAAGGAACAAAAAAAGATAGAGATGTGTAGCAAAATGATAATTGTTGATTCTGGTTACATGGAGCTTTATTATACTATCCTCTCTTATATCTGCTTGACAATTTTCATAATATCAAGTTGGAAGAAAGACAACTAACAAATTTCCAGCTCTTTGTTACGGAAAGTTTCCGTTATGGACCTTTACGACTGAATACCTGCCCGCTCGCCCGGCGTTCTACTTCCCCTCCTGTTTGCTGTGTGGTTCGGCAAACCACACAGGCCGTCTTTCTCTCCCAGAACACTTCCATCCCAGGCACCCTCTGGGCCCTCTGCCTGGCCTCACTGCCAGAAAGACTTCCCTCACAGTCCTCCACCCCACCCCCACACACTCTATTTCTGAAAATTATGTCACTTGGTGTACTTGGTTATTGCTGGCTTTCTTTTACCAGAATGTAAGCTTCATGAGGCAGGGACCTTGGGTCTAAAACAGTGCACGGTGGATGCTTAATAAATACTTGTAAGTGAGTGAAGTGGATACCACTCTTTATTTTATAAATGGAGAAACTAAGGCTATAAAATTAAGTAATTTCATTAATGTCACAGATATTAGGTGCTGAACTGAAAGGTGAACTCAAGCTTTTTTTATTAGAAACCTTTAACACTCTATTATACTACTTCCTGGTGGATTAGATTAAGTGGGGGTCTGGGATTGGATTGAGAGAGGAGTCTGGGGAGCATGATTCCCCACTCAGTAAATGGAAATAATTGCCTTTGTAGGTATATGCTTTGGGAAGAAATTTTATGGCCTTACTCAAATTCTCAAAAGAGTTCTTAAGACTCCAGTTTTCATCATTATTTCTTTGGTTGTGACCACACAGGCTTATAATGTCAGATGCTGATCACAGTCTGAGAAGCCAAAACTGCAGCACTGGTATCCAATCCTGAAGACCCCACACTTGTTAACATTTGGCCAGTTTATTTGGACTTAAATACTTTTTTTTACAAGCTATTGGATGTCCCTTTATGCCTCCATACTGGTCTCTGGGATTTCAGCTAATTTGATGGGGCTATAATAGCATAGATGTGCTGGAAAGAACAGTTGACTGTCTAAGACAGTATGATATTCCTCATGTACGTGCATACCAAACTGTGTAGGGGGAACTCATAGGGACAAATAAATTAGAAAGTGTAGTGATGGTACTGCAATATATACAATAATATGTTTTTGTGTTACAGTATTCTGTCCTTATCCACAAGGGATATAGTCAAAGACCCACAGTGGATGCCTGAAACAGCAGAGAGTACCAAACTCTACGTATACTACGTTTCTTGCTATGTGTATCTGCCTTTTCACATAAAGGAAGCACTATGTGGCTCCTCTTTAGCATATCCGAATTGGCAGCATCACTGCTCTTGTGCTTTGGGGCCACGATTGAGTACAATGAGGGTTACTGGCACACAAGCACAGGGAAACTGAGACCCTCAATCTGATAACACAGCTGGTTACTAAGTGACTCAGCAGGTGGGGATGGATACAGTGTGGAAATGTTGGACAAAGGGCTGATCACATCCCTGGCTGGACAGAGCAGGATGGCCAGAGATTTCATCACACGACTCAGAAAGGCATGAATTTAAAACTCACAAATTTCTTATTCCTGGAATTCTCCATTTAATATTTTCAGAGCACTGTTGACCATGGGTAACTAAAACACAGAAGGACTTTTAAGGGAGGGGGAGGATTACTGCACCTTCTCAGTTTCCAATGAAAGGAAGAGTTTTATCTTCTTTTCTTGCAGGATAATCTGAAACTCACACCAATATTTAAATTTCAAATTATATACACACATTTATTAGCTACTTACGATGACATGTGTCTATTTTCCAACATCGGAAGATTATGTGCACACTTCTCTTTTGTGCAGGTGTTCAGAACTGCGCCATCAACTGCATGGAACGCCAGCGGACTTCGCATACGACAACGTGAACTTTGCTGGTCTGCCCGAGTACATTAAGAAACTGGACAATGATGGAATGCATGATGTCATTATTTTGGTAAATTCCTTTGAAGAACAAACATACATTATTTAAATTCATATAACTTAAGCATTTCTAAATAGATATGTACTGCAAAGAATTTAGCAAAAAGAATTTCCAGTACTAAAGTATTTTTGAGGAACAAAATTTTATGTAATATATAATGATAAATGTTATATTTTATTAAAGGATAATAAAATATAAGCAAGGGTTCTATTATTCAGCGATACCAAAAATGTTATCAATAAATAATGAAGGAATTCAGTAACAATTTTTAAAATTTCAATGTTCTTTCTTTTTTTTTAAGATTTTATTTATTTATCTTTAGAGGAGAAGGGAAGGAGAGAGGGAGAGAAATATCAATGTATGGTTGCCTCTCACGTGTCCCCTGCTGGGAACTGGCCTGCAACCCAGGCATGTGCCCTGACTGGGAATCGAACCACGATCGTGTGGTTCACAGGCCTGCTCTCAATCCACTGAGCTACACCAGCCAGGGCTCAATATTCTTTCTTTAAAATAATTGGCTTATATATAGAAGGAAGAATATGGTTCTCCACAGGTCACATAATACATCTTTCAAGATTTGAAGACTTAGCCATAAAAATTCTAAACAAAGAATAATATAGTTATTGAATAAATGTGATGGACTTAGGTTGAAAGACTCCTCTATATTGGGGTATGACATTATTTTTCATCTAATATTATTTATAATATAAAACAAAATGTCATTTTATAAGTACTTCTAGGAGCATGACTGTTACTAAATGTTGGCTCATAATGAATTATTTGTCTTACTGTAGTTGAGATTAATAAAATAATTTTTCCCATATGTGATTATTAATATAATAATAAAAACGGCCCTATGGGTTATGATTACTATAGAACTTAATGGTGCTAGAGATTTATGGGCAGAGGCGTTTTTTGTTTGTTTTTAAAGATACATTTTAAAAAATACAGGCGCATTAAAAAAAGATTTTACTTAAGGGGTGGGATTGCTGCCCTTTATTTTTAGAGAGAAGGGAAGAGAAGAAGAAAGAGAACCATCAGTTGGTTGACTGGGGACCTGGTCCCCAGTCCTGACAGGAATCAAACTGATGGCCTTCTGGTTTGTGGCATGACGCCCAACCCACTGCCCAGACCAGGGCTGGGCAGAGTATTCTTTAAAAGGGTGGCTTATTAGAAATAAAAAATATGTATTTATAGTCCAACTGAGGTAATTTATCAGGGATGTTTGAATAAAAATATTTAAATATAAATATATTATGATAGTACAATATTTATCAAGGAAAACAGACTTGGAGTAAGGCCAAATATTTTTGAAAAATGTGGAACATAGAATTGTAGACATTTTTTTTCTTGATTCATTTTCAGACTTGATTTTTTTAATTGTCGTTCAGTTATGGTTGTCCCACATTCTTCCCCATCACCCTTCCCTGCCCCGCATCCCCTCTGCCTCTGCAGTCATTCCCCACCTGGACTTGATTTTTAAGAGGGGCAGTGACTTTAAGAATTTGCCAACTGCACTGTTTCATCTTGTGAAAGACAAATTTGTCCTCCTAAAATTACGTGGCTTAACCAGGCTGTTTGTAGAATCCAAATTTCTCAATTTCTCCATCCAGACTTTTTTGTTTGTTTGTTTTACAATTTCACAAATTTACCTTGTATAAAAAGCAACAAACCAAAAAAAAAAAAAAGAGGAAAGGTTGTTTGCCAAAGTAGCATAAGTATTATATTTATCTACCTACATAAATTTGCAAGTAAAGAAAATCAGAGATTTTTATCCGAAGCAACTGATTACATTGTTAATTGAGATAGCTTGAGTCCACATTTTGCAGCAGTTACACTGAGGGGAAATACACTATTTATATTTGTAACCCAACAATAGCTGGGGGCATCTTAATGTGTGCAATAAAATGTTACTGTGTATATGAGTAATCGATATTTTTAGTTCAAAAACTTGAAAAGTGTATACTTAATTATCAGTTATCAGACTATTACCAATTACAGTGTTCTTGAAAATTTACAGGATCCCTTTCTGACAAAAGATGAACCGCAAGGTACTTACAAGCCCCATGAACTTGGACAGGACTTGGGAATTTGGGTCAATAACTCTGAGGGAGTCACAGCAGCTGTTGGCAAGGTAAGCACCTTAAAAAGCATGTGAATACTTCCTTTTCTACTGAGTATTTGATTTTTTAAAAAAATCATAGTTTGTATAGTATCAGTGAACTGGTTTCACCTGAGTTCAGTTCAAAACAGTTATGTGCAGCTTCTCATTCTGAGTATTTGAAGCATTGGCTTGGATCATCTGACTTTTTAAGAAATTATTTAAGCTCCATAGACTTGGTGTGAAATTCAAATATACACTGTAATATTCTGAAAAGGCACATTTTAATGAGTATGATGTAATTATAATGTTGATTGAGATTACATTGGAAAATTAAGTTATGTATATTGAGGAATAACACATAAAATATTTCTTAAATGGAAGGAATTTTCTCATTTTTTCTTTTACACAATGGAAATATCTTTAATGCTTCTTCTGATGATCAAAGTAGTACAATATTGTAATATTATAAAAAATTATGTAATACTGACATAAAAAGCATAAAGTGACAGCTATTCTTTTCCAAAATATTCCTTCCACCGTTTCAGTGTACATTCTTCCAGATTTTAAATACATGTAGCAGTATTTTTACATAACTGGGAAGTAACAGCATATGGCATTTAAAACTTTTTTAAAAAATTTATTTATTTATTTATCTTTAGAGGGGAAGGAGAGAGACATCAATGTATGGTTGCCTTTCGTGCATCCCCTGCTGGGAGTTGGCCTGCAGGGAACTGGCCTGCAACCCAGGCATGTGCCCTGACTGGGAATCGAACCGCGATCCTCTGGTTCACAGGCCTGTGCTCAATCCACTGAGCTACACCGGCCAGGGCTCATTTAAAACTTTTTAAAAACTATGACAATATTGTAAATACATTTCCATGTTAATGAAACTATGAATTTACATATATGTATTCATAGCTAATGAAACTCTGTATATGAAACTCTCTCCTCTTTTTAAATAGTTGTATGATACCCCACTGTTCTCATGTGAGGGAACAGGTTTAACCATTTCCCAATGATGACAGTTTTCTTGTTTATCATATCTTAATTTTATAATCAAACCTTCAGTAAGCCTGTTAATACTGTGTTTTATATATTCTTGCCTCACGTCTGTATGTTTTTAAATGTAATTACTATACCTAAAAATTTACATTCCAGTTTAAACAACTATGCAACATTGAGTCTTTCCCACCACAAACATTCCATCTCTCAACTTATGTTCTCTTTTTAATACTTTATGAATATTCAGTAGTTTTCATTAAATTATTTTTATGGCTTTTGTTGACACCATACATAAGCAACATATATTAAAGTTTTGTTGCTATTGTAAATGTAAATTTGACATCTTCTATCCTTGCATTGGCATGGATGTAGATTTATGTGAGAAGAGAAACGGCTGAAGTATGCTATACTTCAAGAACCGGAAGAATGTGACTTCATACTAGATTGCATGCCTGCAGTGCTGGACCGTGGTGTGGGATTCCGTTCACACTCTATTGCAAACTTGTTCTGTAGCTTTCCTATGTTCTTGATTAGGTTATTTAACTTCACTGACTCTGTTTTCATCTGTATGACTCAAAATACAAAATAAGGGCCAGCCATAGCTATTTCTACACCATAGTAGGTGATTCATTATTTAGTTTGACTTACTTGTCCGTTGTAGGCCTGGCCTCCAGGAGAGTCAGTGTATCCAGATTACACCACCCCCAAAACAGCAGCATGGTGGATACAGACGTGTATGGAATTTAAAGCCACCCTTGATTATGATGGGATCTGGATTGCAGGTCTGAATTTATTATTTAAACATTTTTCCCCTGGTGAAAAAGTAAAATGTTCACTTACTTCTCTTTTTACACTTTATAGTAAGTTGAAGAAAGTGAATTTTTTTCCTCCTGTTTCTGGATGGTCTCTGCCTTAACTGTTTAGTGCGCCACTGGAGGGCAGAACTACTTCCTGTAACAGAGGCAGCCTCTTGTCCAGTGTCTTCACCCATGTTTTCACCCATGTCCAGTGTCTTCACCCATCTTCCTCTGGAGGATGCTGGTTTATGCATTCCTTACTGTTTACACCTCCTCAGGGCAGGGCACTTTGGGAGGTAACAGTTGGAAAGATGGGCCGACAAACGAGCTCCTGTGTGGCCATGAGAGAGCAAAGCACTGGGTACAGTGGGTACACAGATGAAGGACAGTGAACTCAGGTCAGTTGCACTCAGTCTGGAAGTTCAGACTTAACCAATAGAGCTGATGGTTAAGATGAGAACTGGCCAATGAATAGGAGTTAGTGAGGTGAAGCCGGTGTGGTCATGGGTGGAAGTATTTCAGGTAGTGGAAACAGCGTAGGCAAGAGTGCAGAGGAGACAAACCCTAGGGTGGTGCTGATGATCTAGTACTATCGGGACAGTCACAGCTTACATGCCTAATAGGCCCCATACTACCAGAGCGACACTTGCAAACAGACTCACTTGACCAGGAGATGGAGTGGAGGCTAGACAGCTCTTACTACTCAGCAGAGGGGCCTTTTCCCCTCCATGTAGTGTCACTTGTTCTTTCTGTGCCTTTGCTCCTGCTCTTCTTCCCATTTTCCCTCACTTCTGTGTATTCAAACTCCATGAGCCCGTCAATAGGCAGCTTCCATATCAACTTCTCCACGAAGTCTTCACCTTTACTCTTACCTGTAGCAATTCTTCCTTTCTCTTACTTCAGGAAACACTCTGTGCCAGGAGGCACTGAGGATACACTTAGGAAAATCCTTGCCTTCAGGGAGCCAACATTTAAGTAGAAGATGTAGATAATAAATAAGTAAAAGATATGGTGTGTTGAATAATAATAGTAATTATTAAAGAGAAAAACTAATCTGGGGAGTGGGTATCTTAGTTGATCCAGGCTACTTAGTCCACTCGGACTGATTAGTTTATACGATAGAAATGTATTTCTCACATCCTGGAGGTAGGAAGTCTGACACCAGAGTGCCAGCATGATTGGGTAAGGGCTCTCTTCCAGGGTGCAGACTTCTTGTTGCACCCTTGTGTGGTAGAAAAATCTAGGGAGTTCTGTGGGGTCTGTTTTACAAAAAGCACTAATGTCACTGAGGGAGGCCGTCACCCTCATGCCCTGGTCACCTCCCAAAGGCCCCCACTCCTAGTGCCATCGCCTGTGGGTGTTTGGATTTCAACATATGATTTCGGGAGCGGGGGGCAGGCACAAATGTTCAGACTATAGCAATGAGGTAGGAAATTTAGGTGATTAAAAAAGCTTACAGTCTAAATTGAATGGACAGGGATGGTTATAACCAATCTCAAAGACGAGAGGCTGAACCCGGGGATATCAAAGGGAAGAACACTGAGGCAAGAGCCCTAAGCAGAACATGCTTGGTGTTCTCCAGGAACAGCAGGGACCCTGGTGTGGCTGGAGCAGGGCAGTCAGAGAGCGGAAGGTCAGAGGGATAGTGAGGCAGTGTCACAGAAGGGATGGTGGACCAACCATAAGGTTTTACTCTGAGTGAGATGGGAAAGAGACGGAGGATTTGGAGCACAGGTTTCAAAGGGTCAAGCTAGTCACTGTATGGAGAACAGACTGTAGGAAGGGAAAGGGCAATGTGAAAGCAGAAATGAATCCAGATTTTATGAAACTTGATAAAGTGTTGGCCGTTCTTTTGAAACAAATGATTAAAAATGACAAGTAGAATTGTAGGTACAGAATTATGAAAAATTAACCATGCAAAAACTGACCACGAAACTTACGTTTCTTTAGATTCCAAATAAATCTACCTCTGGGCCCACATGGAAGAGAGAGGCCAGTTAGGAAGTTGTGGCATTCCAGACAAGACACAAGGTGGGTGCGGCCTGGCAGTGCAGTGCAGGAGACATGGCCACATTACATATATATTTTGAAGACGCAGTTGACAGGATTGACTACAGATTAGATGTGAGCTACATGAAAAAAATTAATAATTTGTGTCTACATCCCTTGGAAGTTTGGAACTATCTTTCACAAAACAGAAATAGATGCCACCATTTCCGTTCTGTGCCATTTACATACTTGTGAAACTTGCTATATACTCTCCGAGACTAGGGACGCTACCTTGTTTATTGCTATGCCTCACGGAGCTCCTAGCTTACTATCTCACACATTTAGATACTCAAAATATGTCTGTTGAATGAGTGAAGGATCTCAATGTGCTCTGTCTTCCTAATGGACAGTAGGATACCTATTCCTCACTGAGTTTCTATTTTGTATTTAAGGATGTGAATGAACCATCCAATTTTCAAAATGGCCAACAGCCAGGATGTGAAGAGAATCATCCAAACTACCCACCATATGTGCCTGTTAAGTATACTGAAAGTGTCAAATGATTTAGAAACATTTTTACATTTCATGGGGAAAAGTCTTTTTAGTGCCATCAGTTTGTTTTAGGAAAGTATACATGTTCTTGGGTAGCTCACCAATCTAGGAACAATCCAGGAAATGTAGAACATGTATGAGTACCTACTGCATCCCTCTGGTGGGAAGGCCTTGGAATGTTTCTGAGCTGTGTCCTTACTTCTCTAAGAAGGACGCACAGACTTCCTTCCTTGGCTATCCTTGATAAGGAGTCATGGAGCTGGATTTGTTTCCATCACATTGCAGCTTATTCTTAGATGTCTAAGTTCTTTTCATTGGCTACCACGTGTTTGCAATTTATAATTTCCACAGTGGTGCTGTTTCTATAATTAATCACATATAATAAATATGCTATGCCATAGGAAAGCGGTGAAGATTTAACTGAGAAGTAGAGTTTTGCAGTCAGACTGAGAGGCAGATCCTTGAATGCAGTCCTTCCGGTTTGAGTGATGACAGCATTTCATGTACATTTCCCTTGAAATTACAGCCATTTACAAGTACAGTGAGTCAGTTCCCTGTGAAGCTGGAACAAAAGGGAAAAGCAAAAACGGAAATAAAATCCACTTGACACTGCCCAACCCTATAGTCCCATCCACATTCCTTGACTCCATGAGATACCAAAGTCCTTCCATGTGCGTTACTTGTTAAGTGGGAGAAATGGTGCTCAAGAGTCGCTCCCTTCTTTCATTGTTCGGTGACATATCTAAATGAAAATACCAAGGATGCAGCAAGGTTTGTAAATCTGGAGAGAAGAAACCTGGGCTTTAAATAACAAATTGTGAATTAAATGTATAAAACCGGTGTTTAAAGCCACAGGGATGGAGGAGTGGATATATAGAGAGTGTCAGAATACAAAAGATACACTTGACAAGTGGGCCCTCCACCCCGGAGCCCCTAGTAGACCCATAGCGCAGCGTTTCAGCTTTGGATACAAATAAAACTTCAGCTGAGAAAACCAAATGGAAGCAATTGGATAGGGATGAGGGAAGACAGGGAGGAAGGATTCCTTGCGTCTCCAATGGGGACACTAAGAAACAAGAAAAACGTGACATTGTCACTTTGGGCAGATGCCATCAAAAAGGTAAACAAGTTGAGGGCAGAATGTGTCCAGGTGAGCAACATGGAGACTGGAAGTACTGTCTGTATTTGTTTCAGTGGAGTAGTTGGAATAGGTGGGAATAGATAATCAAACTACATTCTGAGTGAACAGGAGCGAGAAAGTAGAGACAAAGGTGTAAGCCAACCTTCAGCAGGTTTGACTGTGGCAGCAGGAGACGAGTGGGGCTGTAACTGAGAATGTGAGTACAAGAGGATGTGGTTTTAGTTCTGATTTTTACAAAATGAGAGATACTAGAGTATGTTTTTTGTTGTCAGGAATGAGTCAGTAGATTGGACACTGTGGCTAATGCAAAAGAAAGAAGAGGTAATTCAAGGATTTAAGTCATTGAGAAGAGATTCTAGGATGGCATTAGTTGTGAGAAGAGGCTGAGAAGGGGCTTTGAAAGAACAGACGCACCTTATTGTTGCTGGAGGAAGTAGAACCTGCATACAAATGCTCATAGATGGATGTGTTAGCGGGTAAGAGGCTGGAGATCGTCCCACTAGAAAAGCTTCTATCTTAAAGGATTGTTCATCGGTGGAAGTGATAGGAAATTGGGATTGAATTTGAGGAGTAGGAAGTTTTAAGAGAGAGAAGGTCTGACAGTCATATCAGACAGTGGCAAAATGGATTTATGACAGAAGTACAGTAGGATTCCCAGGCAGTATTGAGGATTCATTTGTGGTTTGCATTCTTGAAGCAAAGGATGAGGAACAGAGAGAATAAAAAGTTCAAGGAATCAAAGGAATGACACATAATAATTCCAGCAACGAGACACCTGTGTCCCTTCCTGCCTAGTGATGTCAAGCATTCCCCCAGGAAAGCAGCCCGCTGGAGGACGGGGAACCACACCACCCAAGTCACACGGGCTCCGGGCCCTAGCTTAATCCCTTCCCAGGCTGGAGAACCTTCCCTTGACTGTAAAATAGGAATATGAATTCAAAATTTGCAAGGTAAGTATTTAAAACATTCTATATAAAGCAGGCAAGTGGCATGCAATAGGTGTAGAAAAATTGCTACTATTGTATCTATTATAAACAATTTTGGAGGATTTAAATTTAACTCCAAGAGCTCTGCAAAATATTACAAATAAGCAATTAATCTAGGGGGTGATTGTTATAACAGTTTTCCATCATCTTTATTGCTTCAGGGTGTGAAGCCAGAATTAGCCAAGACAGTCCTCATTTTCATCCTAACTAGGGTCATTGTTTCAATAGCAAAGACCTAATGCTTAGCTATCTTTCTCCTGGTTTATATTCTTTTACATAGCAAGTCTATCACTATGTGGGACTTCCATAAAATAGAAAGAGTATGAATCAGAGAAGAAAGTGACTATTAATACCATCTTGGGATATGAAAGTTAGAAACAAGTCTAGTCAAGTTCTCAGACTCATTCTTTCTAAAATGCATTGGATTGTTGTAAAAGGCACTGAAGAAATCGGCGTGTAGTCAAGGTAAATGTTACCAAGATGCTGAGTCTTATGACCACGGACTGAGGCTGCATCGCACCAATGTTCTTATTCCCTGTGCTATTTTTAACTGATGTTAAATTTCCCTTTCCCTCTTTTACAATTCAACGATCTAAGGCAGCAATTTCAACCAGCATGCCATGGCAAGCACAGTGACGTGTGGTGAGGATCTACAATGAGCAATACCTGACTCTTTAGTCAGGGACACTGACCTCTTTTCCCTTAGACTGTCAAATTAAAAAAATGACAGCAGCCAATATCACAACAGCCACCCAGTGTGAATGAATCAAAATTATACCTATTTTTGTCAGGTCCACAAAAATATATATTTTTAGTGTGCTGCAGAATTTTAGTAATTAGTTTATGTGTGCCATGAGATGAGAAAGGTTGAAAACCAGTGATGTAAGGTTTCACCATTTTGTGTAGCCTCTTTGATGGGTGACTGTTTCTGATTGTATAAGGTTGGGCCTTTGAGGCAATTCGGAGTTATAATCCGGTTGAAGCACAGGAGTTCCGTACTTGCCACTGCAATCCAGTGGGTAATTATCTACATTTGTTCCAGTTTTTTCATTATGGCCAAGCAGGCTGGTCCTATTATGATGTAGTTAGTGCTTCAGATATTCTCTCAGGAGTGAAAGAATAGGATGAGGATGCTGCCTGTATCTATGGAGGGTAAGAAAATTATTACACAGTATCTAGTCCTGAGTCACTATTTCATATCTACANCCGATGTTAAATTTCCCTTTCCCTCTTTTACAATTCAACGATCTAAGGCAGCAATTTCAACCAGCATGCCTTGGCAAGCACAGTGACGTGTGGTGAGGATCTACAATGAGCAATACCTGACTCTTTAGTCAGGGACACTGACCTCTTTTCCCTTAGACTGTCAAATTAAAAAAATGACAACAGCCAATATCACAACAGCCACCCAGTGTGAATGAATCAAAATTATACCTATTTTTGTCAGGTCCACAAAAATATATATTTTTAGTGTGCTGCAGAATTTTAGTAATTAGTTTATGTGTGCCATGAGATGAGAAAGGTTGAAAACCAGTGATGTAAGGTTTCACCATTTTGTGTAGCCTCTTTGATGGGTGACTGTTTCTGATTGTATAAGGTTGGGCCTTTGAGGCAATTCGGAGTTATAATCCGGTTGAAGCACAGGAGTTCCGTACTTGCCACTGCAATCCAGTGGGTAATTATCTACATTTGTTCCAGTTTTTTCATTACGGCCAAGCAGGCTGGTCCTATTATGATGTAGTTAGTGCTTCAGATATTCTCTCAGGAGTGAGAGAATAGGATGAGGATGCTGCCTGTATCTATGGAGGGTAAGAAAATTATTACACAGTATCTAGTCCTGAGTCACTATTTCACATCTACAACAAATAGCTTTAACCTGAGCTGAGCTATGTATGTAGTTCAGTTTAAGCCACAACTGATGACCAGGGTAAGGTGATTCAGTTGTGTATTACATTTTGAAAAATCATTAAAAGTTCCATTAGACTTATTCTCAAATGAATAAGTCTAATTCTTGAAAGGCTCTACATCTCTTTAGAAACATACATTCTTTCCAAAATAATAATAGGTTGGGAGAAAAGTTTATGGTAAAAACAAAAGTGCTTTAAAGGGATGTCATTTTCTCACTTCTACCCCCATTTCCAGGGAGACCGAATTCTTTTAACATCTTATGTATCTTCAATATTTTATAAAGACAGCTTTGAAATAATGTTAAAATCTCGATTTTGAAGATCTAAAAAAGAGGCAAACACTCCAGGGCAGCAGAATCTGGATTACAATTAGATTTCCTTGTGTGTTAGACCCCTTCTATCCTGGCTGCCATGTTGAACAAAATGCATTTAAAAAGTGGCAAAATCTAAAATTAATGATTCCAGGAGAAAAAGCCAAGAAACTACAGGAATGTAAGGGTAAGGCAACTCACAGAATGGATCCCTACAAGGGGACTCCATTAAATCCACTATATCAAGGGCTATTTCTGAGTACATTTAAGGCAAGCCTTTGTGATACATACTGTACACATTTTGAGAGATGTGATTTGACTTTGATAATCTCGAAATCTATGCACAAGAGGGATAGACAGATCAGAAGATGTTGGAATGCTGGCACTCTTGTTCACATAGCAGGCACATCTCCAGGGCTTATGCTTTCCCAGCTGCAACACTGTCAGAGGCCTATCACCTGCATCCAAGCGTTCCCTTCATCCCCTGCCACTGCAAGGGTCGGAGTGGAGCTGCCGAAAGACAAATCTTTTGACCAAGTGTTGCAACCTTTGCTTCAGCGCGGCATGAGGTAACCCTACATGGCTTTCTGCATATAACACACCATTTTTACCCTGTTTTTTTCAATCAGTCTCAGATTGCAGGTTTTTACACCGATGCTTCTTTGGAGAACTATTAAGAACATATGATAAGAAACATTTCCATATTATGGTACCTGGTGTTTTAGTAGGATATGATTGTCATGTATAATCAAATCCACATCTAATTTTCTTGTTCTAGGTTTTAATACAGTGATAGAATTTGGGAATAGGAAGTTATCTTGAAGAGTAGCTGAATCTCAACCTCAGAAAGAAATTGGGGAGACCAAAAATATTCTAAGAAACGTAAAATATTAGGCGAGGGAAAAAATATCATTGTATGTTTAGTGAACTATTTTGAAAGAAATTGTACTGAAAGCAAAGTTATTTTTTCCCTTGAAATGAGTACTTCCCAACTCAGAGAAATGACAACCCAAAGTTACCTCTAAATTACACTGTGATTGGTATTAACGTATTAGTAGGAATACCTAGAACTTTTGCTAGGTGGATTAGTTTTCTAAAGAAGGCATAACATGTTATCACAAACTTAGTGGCTGGACAACAACACAAATTTATTATCTTCCAGTTCTGTAGGTTAGACATCTGACAAGTGGCTCATTGGGTTAAAAATCTTGATGTTGGCAGAACTGCGTTCCTTGACAGAAGCCTTAAGGAAGAGTGCCTTTGTGTTTCCTTTCCAGCTGCCTGATGCTTACTGCATTCCTTGTCTCTCTGCCCCTTTCCTCCATCTTCAAAGCCAGTGACATTGCATCTGTCTTTAACTCTACTTCCATCAGTTATATCTTTCTGGACACAGCTGGCAAAGGTTCTATCCTTTTAAACATCATGTCATTAGATTGGATGTACCTGCATCATCCAAACTAAACTTTCTGTCTCAAGGTTTTTAGTTTGTCTCAATTTCCAATGGGATGGCTAGTATGCTACTCCCCCTGTGAACTCTTATTTCTCTTTTAAAATTATTATTTGTAAAACTTTATAGTATCTTTATGGCATTTTAGACTTACTTGGTTAATCTTATTTCTCTAGGTTCTCTATATTTTTGATATGATTTTAAACACCACTTTAATCATTTTACTTTATATTTATTGCTGATTTAAAAAATATAATTGGCTATGTTATTGGCTATATTCATTTTTTAATCCAGAGAATGTGTTATACTATAATACCAATTCCCATAATTTAACCTGTTGATTGTTTAGGATTTTCTTCCTATGTAAACATTCGCATCTACATGGGAAGATGTAGATGAATTCACTATATGCAAGTTGTAATACTGTTGTCACTGATTGAAAGACATTTAATATTTTCAAGAAGCTTATACACTAGTGAACGTGACCAATATTTAAATGAAGACACAATACAATAAGGATATTTACATTATGTTAAGAATGCACATTTATCTTGTTTCATTTTTAGATATCACAGATGGATTACTGGATGAGAAAACATTATGTCCTAATTTCAAGACTTATCTGGGATATCATTGTGATACACATTCTCTGTTTGGCTGGTCACAAGCAAAACCTACTTTCTAGTGAGTAGTTTGTAAATCTCCTTCCAATGTTTTGTTTTAGTATCCACAACTTTTTATTAAAATATCCTTTAATAAACAGGAAAATTGTATTTAAGGCTGATGGTACAAGTTCTTTTTTCTTAATTTTCTTCAAGGACTCGCGAGTAATCTTCCTCTTCTAAGACTTTGTCTTGCTGATTTATCATTCTTATTAAATGTTCACGTTGATTTTACAAAGACTTTTAGCAGCTCTTTGCAATAGCACAAAAGCAGAGCAGGATGACCTTATTCGAGGCATAAAAACTGACACAGACAACGAAAGCTAAAATCTTGATTTCAGATCAGTGTTAGAGACAATATAGGGACAATTTTAGAATTTAGGAAGTAGTTGTTAATACACTTTAAAGTTGTGCACTAATACCATCTTTCTCTTACTTTATCACCTCTGAACAGAGCCGTCTAAGCTTGGTTAAACATGAATGTGTAAAGTCCCCAGCACTGGGGGCAAACATCAGGATTCGTGCTGCCACGTGTTGAAGACATCAAGTGCACTATGCTGAAAGCTGGGCAGACATCTTCTCCTCTCCCAGAATGAGTCATTCCAGGTTCAGAAGCATCCTCTCAGTGGCCCTGGTTTATGCTGCTCCTCTGTGGCCCACCATTTCTGTCTTGTCCTGTGTATATCGAGGGGGAGACTCTTGTAGCCTGCATTAGTAGAATTAGGTTCAGGGGTTCAGGTACAGAACACTGTGTTTCCATTTACTGCATCCTGGTCTGTCTAAAACAGGTGTTCATTCCAATTCAGGTTCATTAGAGTACTTTAACAATTTGTCATAAGTATAGGCAAAATATATATGACTCAGAGTCAGCTGGTTCGATTTATAAAGTGAACTCTCAGAAATAGTGGGTTTTTAAGTTATCAGGATCAAAATAGAACTGATTATTTTGGTCATGTATAAATACATTCCATTTCTGTGCTTTGAAATACATCCATTTCCTAGAGCTATGAGTTCAGGGAACTTAATGAAATTTGTTTAGTGAACATAATAGAGAATTATAGGGCTGAAAAAATATATAAGAGCCAATTAACCAGAGTCTCCCTTACCTACTACTGAAAATTATTTGTCTTAATTTGACTGAAAACAACATTTAAAAATATGTAATAAACTTGATAGACAACATTCTGAATATATTTTTAATGTGGCTAATTAAAAAAACAATCAAGTGGCTTTCAACTATTTGTAGTTAATTTATTTTTTTAATGTATTGAACTTATTGGGGTGACATTGGTTAATAAAATTATGCATATTTTAGGTATATAATTCTATAATACATCAGCTGTATACTGTATTGTGTGTCCACACCCCAAGTCAAGTCTCCTTCCAACACCATTAATCTCATCTTCACCTTCTTCTACCTCCCTCCACCCCCCTCTCCCTTTAGTACTTACCACTCTATTGTTTGTGTCTGTGAGGTATTTTTTCTTTGCTTAATCCCTTTACCTTTTCCACCTTTATTTGAATAAGCCATTTCAAACTTGTATCAAAAAGGCAAACAATCAATTCTTTAGATTTTAGAATGTACTACTCATACCTAGGTTACCCAAGAAACAGTTAATTGTGTTTAACTCATCAAGGAAGTCAGGCAAGAAGAAGATGGAGAGAGGAGGAGAGAGAGAGGAAGGGTAAGTGTGGACTTGTATTCCTCCTCAGTGTTGAAGATTATATTTCTGAATACTTCTTATATCTCAGGGATAAAAAATGAACATGACTTCCAAATTCTGAATTTAATGAAACTCAAACAATGAAAATTACTTCCCGGAAGGCATAAAAATAGTTTTAAGTGGAAGCATTAGCAAACTTTGTCCAGAGAAGGCATGAGAAGTGTTTACTGAATGTATTACTAGAGCTTCTATTATTCAATTTCATCTAATAATTTAACCTTTCTCCCCTCGGTATTTTATCCTCACAAAACACAACAATTTGTATTGGAGTTCTACATAAATAAATAATGGCTAAAACTGAAATTTAGGTTGTGTGATAGGGTGAAGCAGATCTGGGGTGGTAATTGCTAGGCACAGTTTAGAGAGTTCAGGAAGGGAATGAGCCTTTGCTAAGCACTTGCTATATGTTAGCTGGGTGAGACATGCTTTCATATATTACTCTTTTTAATTTAAGCATGATATCAACCTTGTAAAGTTAAGCTTTATTAGCTTCATTTTATAGTAGTGAAGTAACATGCTCACAATTACATGCATTTTATATTGAAGAGCTAGATGAAGTTTAAGCTAAATCTAAATCTGATTGCAAAAACATTTCAATTAACTTTTTATTTATAGGTTACACTTAAAAATGTTTAAACAAGTGCCAAATACATTTCAACTTCTCCCTTAGCTATAATTTTAACTCTAACCTCAGTGTATGAAAACAAATACTGGGAGGTTCTGACACAGCCTTGTTGTAGAAGTGAGTGATATGAGGGGGAAAATCCTTGACTTTTTTTCTGTTGACTCTAATAGGGAATAACTATGTGACTTTGCCTAGGTAATTCATAAATGAATCTTTCTAGTCCCTACAGCATGCAATTAACTATATGCATTCTTCAAAACCTAATATCCTCTTGTAAAACAGAGTTGAAAGGATGAAATCATCCATGAGAAGAGTCTTCATTCTCAATAATAATCATTATTTAAATTTATGTTTCTTTTCCTCACAATTAATTTTAGGAACTTCATCTTTATTAGCCAAGGCTAAATGATATTTTTCTTTACATATCTGAACATAAATTAGCATTCTAAGAAGTTTGTGAATCAAGATGGTGTGACTTTCATCTATTCCAACATCCAAGAAAGTATTAAAGAACTTATCTTTTCTTCCTTCCTGCTTTCCAAAAGTATTTATGGCACACCTACTACACAACAGGCATTGTTCTATGAACCAGTAAATACATGAATAAGAAAACAGAAATAAGTCCCTGCCTTCAAGGAGCTTTATATTTCACTAGATTTTTGGTAAAGTTTTCCAGTGCAGAAAAAGATATATCAACTTTGTAAATAAATTAATTTTGATGATGTATGTTGTACGTGCGTGGACTGAAACAACTGTCAGCATTTCAGTGAAGTAATAGGGTGGTTTAATATAAGAGGCCAAAAGAAATACTAGAAGAGTATGAATGGCACCCAAAGTTAGGAGCGAAGCAGAAACAGAGTACAGACCAGATTTAGATGTTAAAGGAAAACAAACAAACAAAGAACAACAACAACGACAACAAAAAAAACAGGTGAATATACTATTGGGAACCGCCCTGCCTGTAACCCTCCATGGGTTCGGAAGCTGTAATCCTCTGTGGCTAAGGCTGAGTGAGTAAAGGACCTTGGGACCATAAGCCACTAAAGAGAAGACAAAGCTTATCTTCCAGGTAGGGGCACTGCCTCTGCCTGCTTTCTCCTCACCCTGCATGGCCCCAGGCAGATGACTGGTTAGCCAATTAAGGGTAAGATTCCTCAAGGGAGGGACGACCTAAGATAGGCACAATCTTAAAGGGACTCTCAGGGAGGGACTTGGGCTATAGAAAAAAAGGGTGATGGACCCTCACCCCTCGGATTTGACAGAGCCTGAGTCCTCATTCTTTTTGTGAGAACTCTCTGAATCTCTTGGCTGCCTGACTTCCCCTGCCTGACTTAAGCCTGAAACAATGCTAGAGGTGGGTGCGGCCCTGTGCTAGAAAGAACAGGTTCCCCAGGGCAATGAGACCTAAGAAAGAATGCATAAAATCCTGTGAAACCTGCTTTGTTGAGAATGTCCTGGGTTCTCTGATAAAGGTCCAAGCATGAAATGAGTTTGTTTCCCCAAAGTTTTAGGGCCCTTTTGCTAACTGACAGTGACTCAGAATAAAAGCCCTCATAGTTCTTTGAATGTTAATTATTGTTTG
The DNA here is from genome assembly GCF_014824575.4 of Sturnira hondurensis. Taxonomy (NCBI): domain Eukaryota; kingdom Metazoa; phylum Chordata; class Mammalia; order Chiroptera; family Phyllostomidae; genus Sturnira; species Sturnira hondurensis. Next base: position 3,560,537 of record NW_028082566.1, read on the forward strand.
ATCATTACTGCCTGACAATGATGACTGAAGACCTTCCTTGCCGTAATGCTCCCAGAAAAGCAATAAAGGCCTGTTTAGGCAAGGGTTGGGGTGCTCTCTCACTCAGAGAGTGGTCGTGCTGTCTCTTTTCTCCACCAGGCTTTGCCATCCATGTGAATTTGGTTGTTGCATCCACAACACTGGTCAGAGTCCACATCACTATACAAGTTAAATTCAAACAACAGGGCAAATAAAGCCAAAACTTACTATACTAAAGATCTATACATACTATTTCTCATATACATGTATGATTTCACTAAGGAAATATAATCAATTACCAAACAAAAATCACTGGCCTTCCAACATCAGTGTAAAAGCCACAGCCATTGCCACAATATAAAAACACAATAAAAAGGTTGATGCCCAGAGTCCATTCCTATACAGTCTGATTTAACTGATCAAGGATAATGCTTTTCTTTCTTTCTTGTTTTTGTTTTCAAGCTCTCATGTTTCTAGTATATGGTCATGGTTGAGGAACCCTGTAGTACCTGTGCTATAGTATAACTCATAAGAAAAGTTTAGTGTAAGAATTTGGTTTGAATGTTTAACATTAGCTTTTAACAGTTCTCTTTTTATTACTTTCAGTCCCTCCTCTTCATGTTCACACAGATATATACCTTTGATAAAATATTTAAATTACATGAAATAGAGATTTACTCATATACTTTAAGATCATATGTTTTTTTTAAGGGGGGAAAGATGTTTTTAGAATAACACTGAAGAAAGTTTTTCTTGTTTTTTCAAGTGTTTCTCAGAATGCTACAGGGAAGTGAGCTTTTGTTTTGAGTCACTCAACATTTGTTGGGAGTGGGAAATACACTGGCCATTGGTTGGGTGACAACTTGTCACACTGGAGAGATACGCATATGTCAGTCATCAGAATGCTAGAATTTAACGTCTTTGGAATTAAGTTATAAAATTAATCATTCAATGAAATTAAGTCCTATCTGTCAACCAGTATCATTTGCTGGTGTCAAACTACTTCTATGAAGATAAAATGTGCTCAAGCTGTTTTTAGGACATTATAGGTAATACACTTCATATAGCCACAGTAGCATTGCCCCCAACACACGCAGACGTCAAGAGGACTGCACATTTCTTAATTATTTTTGTTTGTTTGTTTTGTGTCATTAAGACACTTGGTCATGGTAGAACTGGAAAAGTTTATTCCCTCTGTCATTCATCCTGTCCTTACCCCATCCACAGCCTATTAGTGTGACCTGTGTAGATAGTGGGTGAGAAAAGAAGGGGCAGACAATTGGGAAGGAGGGACAGAAAGTCATTTAGAGGTGTCCCTATCTTCTAAAAAGGGAGGAAGTGAAAGTAAATCAGCAAAATAGTTAAACATGCAGCAAAATACTTCCTTATCTGAGCCCTAGTGATAAACGATTTAGATTCTATTAAAGAATCTGCTGCTATGTTCACAAATTTGAAAGTTTTATTACACCAGATCCCCCATATCCCGATGACTTTTTACAAGAAGCAGTACAGAGCAATATATGTCTTATTTTGGAAAGCTTCAAATAAAATTGTTGTAAAACTCAGATTTAGTGAGAATTGCATTTGCTGTTCAAGTGATAGATGAGGTACTTTCAGAGAAGAATTGCTGAATAAATATTGAAAATGAAATCCAGCTGCAAGTTTTGTCTGGGCCAGAAACTGATAGGCAAAACTTACAGTATAAGTGGTCTCAGAGAGAGAGGGAGCAAGACTTGGTTTTTTCCACTGAAAATCTTGGAGTTTCAGTAGGTGACAACCCTCATGTTTGGGGAACTCACATTTTTATTACAAGTGACATGTTTTATGACTCCATGTTTTACTTCTTCATGATATTTTTAGGTATAAACTTCAACATGAATTGACTTTGAGGCTTTAAGATTATAATTCTAAGAGAATAAGAGTTCTGGAATAAAACAATTTGAGTAGCGAGGGGGGCCTCAAATTATTTTTAAGGAAGCAATTAGCTATAAGGAAGCAAAGTACCTGTAACTTTCTGATAAAAAGGAGAGCATAGTTGCAGCAGTAATCCTGGGCCTTTTGTTCCAGCCTGAGTGCTTAGCCACTGAGCTTTCAGATTAGCTAAACATTCTAGGTCTTTAACTCTCATACTGAGACAGGGAATTTATGGTACTGTACTTAAAAAAAAAAAAAAAAAAAGCAACTGTAGGCGTGTTGGATGACCTGAAAGACATAATTATACTGTGCAGCAGACCAGCACAGATATTTTTAATCAAGGTGGACAAGGGGGAATTGTAATTATTTTATTCCAAATGTTCTTCTCAAAAAGGATTTTTACACTTTCAGATCCCCCATTAAAATTTTAAAATAATACACTCTAAAATACTTCAGTGCAGACTTTATGGCAAAATTAATAAGTAACATGCTTTGAAATCACAAAATTCTTTCCCCAGACTGGAGCCGATGTATGTGGGTTTAATGAAGAGACAACTTATGAACTCTGCCTGGTTTGGATGCAACCTAGGCCATTTTACCCCTTTTCCAGAAACCATAATGCACTTGGAAACAAGGTGAGTTAGGGTTAGTGTAAAATGATAGCTGCTCTGTGTGTGTATAATATGTAAACTTTGTAGAATGCACTTAACTGAGAAACAACTTTGCAATAAGCTTCTATGAGAGGCTTTCAAGTTGAAAGAAATATTTAAAAAATGCTTTGTTTCTCCCTAACCCCTAAAGAGAAAAAAGTAACACTTAAGATTTCCCCCTTCAGGTAATAAGTCTATTGAAATGTTTCTCTTTTACAGGAACAAGACCCTGGGGTCTTTGGAGAAGAGTTTGCTGCAATTCCCTGTTCTGCTTTAAGGATTAGATACTCGTCGCTGCCTTACCTGTGTACCCTCTTCTACCATTCTCTCGCCAGTGGAAATACAGTGGCCCAAGGACTGACGCATGAGTAAATCAACTTAATAATTGTTCCAGTCTTAGATTTTCTGCCACATAGATCCTAGAAACCTCATTGATCATACTAAGGGAATTATTTGGGGGCTAAATAAACATGAAAGTTAGATCTCCACCCCCCACCCCAACTAACTATGGCTAGAAATAGTGTACACACAGATTTGAAGAATTTATGTAAGAAAACACTTTCAATCACCTAACAAAGGCCAAGGTTTTGTCCTGCTGTCTAAACAGCAAGGAACATAGAAAAAGAATGAAACACGACTCCTGCCCGCAGAGAACTGGGAAGACTGCAAATACCAGATTTCAAAGAAACTGAGTATAATGCGAAACATTACATATTTATGTCCTGATTATGCGGCACAGCCCATAAAAATTCAAAGAAGGGCAGGTTCGCTGTGAAATGAAATGGACAGCCTGGTGAAAGAGACGGAATGGATGCCAAATCCTTAAAGGCAGATACAAAAAGGAACAACAAAAACTTAAGGCAACTTGATTGCTTGGCGCTGTTTTGACCTGAGCCTTAATGCCCATGTACCTTCTGGTCAGGGAAGACAACTGATTCCAATTGCTTTAGTTGATGATAAGATTTTATTCTTAAAGCTGCTGGAACCCTAAACTTTTCCCTGTTGTTATCTTTTTGGTTTTCTTGGTGAACTTGAGGTGGTTGAGTAAGACTTTAGTTGCTTAAGCAAAGTCATCAATTTAATTAAATGAGTGGTTTTTTTACCCTAAAAGTCCAGATTTACGTCAGATCCTCAGACTCATGAAATTGACAGAGCATTCCTTTGGGGGCCAGCTTTAATGATTGCTCCTGTACTTGAAGAGGTAAGTGCCAGAATTTTATATGAGCACAATATAGTTATTTGTTTTTTAAATATTGAGTTTAGAGAGAGGAGGAGCAAAAGGAGGAGGAAGAGGAGTGAAAGAGAGAGAGAGAGAGGTCGATTTGTTGTTCCACTTATTTATTTATTCATTGGTTGTCTTTTTGTCTGTGCCCTGACTGGGGATCAAACCCACAACCTTGGCGAATTGGGACAACGCCCTAGCCAGCTGAGCTACCAGGTCAGGAGCACATACAGATATTCACAGCAGTTTACCTTGGTGCCATTTGATACTTACAACAAGTCCAGGCTTGCCGTATTCTCCTGCTTTTCTTACATCATTACATTCTTTTATTTGTAAACAATGTATTTATGTTTATTTTACCTTGCATAAAATGTACCTCATGTTAGGTACATCTCAGGAAAACTGAAATACAGGCTTCTGCTATTCCGAGATTCCCAAATTAATCACAAGATGACTTATAAGCTATTGACCCCCCCCCAAAATATGCTACATTAAAAAGAATAAAAAGAAAGTACTTTATTCATCTATGCCAATGTAACAGCAAAAAGTCTATTCTGAGAACATCATTTGCTTCACTAGCCTTTTTGAAAAACAAACAAAAGACAAACCCCCAAACCCAAATTCTTGTTTCAAATCCATTTTCCCTTCTCCTCCCGAAAGCTGTCTTCCACAGGCTTGACTCACAAAGGGAGGGACAACAGGACCATAATCTGAGAGAATTGGGGGGAAAGCCACTCATGCAGGAGAATAGGCAGGAGGGGTGTCAAGAGGATGCATTGACTCCCATTTGTGGGAACTCCGGGACTAAGTCTTAGAATTCCCAGGGGCAGGAAAGATACTTTCAAGGCTTCCTGTTGATTGTGTCAAATTTCACCAGCCTTGATGAACTTGTCACAGCTACAACAAGAACAGAAATTGGGCCTTTATGGGATTCTTTAAAACAACTATTTTCTCTATTTCTGGATTGTTGTGGAATTCAGTACAGCTTTATCTAAAAATGCATACACAAACATACACAAGTATAATATAGATCTACCATACAAATACACACACACATATATATATAAATATGAAGCATACACATGATATAATATATAACGTACACAATAACAAATGTATACTTAGAACTCAAAAAAGTTTTTATTTTTTTAAACGATTTCATTTACTTATTTTTAGAGAGAGGGGAAGGGAGGGAGAAAGAGAAGGATAGAAACATTGGTAAATTATCTCTTGCATGCCCCGCACTGGGGACCTGGCTGAACCCAGGAACATGGTCTGATGGGCAGTCGAACCAGTAAGCTTTTGGTCTGCAGGAAAATGCCCAACCCACTGAGCCACACCAGTCAGGGCTCAAAAGAGTGTTTAAATAAATTGATAAGTATTTCATATTTTACATTTTTCAATAACTATATCACAATTGCCATTGAGCTAAAATGCCACCAAATAATTGCATGGTTAGTAACAGAATATGGCTACATTATATTGAGACTTAATGTTTTGAAATATGGCAATCCCAGTCAGTGTTTTCAGAAAACAAGCATGTTCCATGGGGAGTCTAGCTCTACTGCATAATTTTGTATGAGTTGACTAGTACTTTGTTTTAACGCCAAACACAATAGGATTCAATATCCCAGGAGCCAAACTTGTAATTCTACTGGAGTACTTTAATACAACAAAATATTTTGAAAAGTCAAATGTTTTCTTTTTTTCAAAGGGAGCAAGATCTGTGTACGTGCATTTTCCTGAAGCATCCTGGTTTGACTTTTATACAGTATGTATTTTATAGAAAAATACTATCAATCCATGAACTCCGAGATTTATAGGCCAGTTTTTTTCACTGTTTTATATGACTTATAGAGCATTGAACTGTATGTTTACAATTGTTTACTCTTCTCAAAATTGTAGAATTAGGACATATATAGATAAGCACATATTGAAGATGAGAGAGATTAATAGACTTAATTTCTTAGAAGTGGAGTAGACATTTATTTTATGCAAACACTTAAATTCTTAAAAGCAAATGATTGTATGTAGTGATATTTCCATGTAGCAGAGTACAATGGCTATCATTCATGAATCAGATACTTTATCTTACAAGAAACAAAAACCCATTCAAGCCCGCTCGTGTATGGGGTTTATTACAGGGATACACATGAAATAACAAAAGAAATCTTATGGAAATCTGAGAACAGCAACTCCGATAGCCCTGAATTTCCTAGAAGTTCAGGATTCAATCGCAGGTTTGTGAAATTGCGGCCCAGGTTGTGCCACAACCAGGACTCAGCATGCCATGGGACCATTTTGCTTTTTTAACAGCTTCAACAACTTTACTGTCCAGGAACCTTCTAATGGACTCTATATCTGGACTTCTTTGAAAACATCCTTTGTGCTTCCGTGATAAGTGACAGGCTCTTTTCCATGTTTTATAGCTCAAATTCCCACAAAATATAATATCGCTGATGTAACCATCCTTTTCTACATAAGCTACACCTAATCTGTGTATACAACGGGGACAATGGGCTCCATGCTGTGGGGGGGCAGCAGTGGAATGTGAGGAAAACAAGGGACATGTCTCCCACAGTGGAGTTTTCTTTCCCCATTCTTGCAGTATATTTTGATGAGCATTAGTTCATTAGTTCACCTAGTCTTCAAGAAATTTTAAAGGAATAAGTTTAGATGTTAAATATAGGACTGCTCTCATTTGAAGGAAGAATATGCAATCTGTTTTCAAATTATCAGTTAGTTGTCACTGGACGAAGTACTATTAAGAATTTTCCTTCTTGTGGTCTGATTATCACTGTATCTTAAACAATTAAAGCAATGGTTTTCAAACTATAGTCTGTAGAGATGCTTCATAAATTTCCTTAAATATTTGCATTATATTTCTTAATAAAACTTAATAAAATCGAGTATAATAAAAATGCTCACACTAAAGTAATATTACATCAGATTTTAACACTTTGGAGCTCAGAGTTAACTTGCATTCTTGTCATTTAACTTTTTAACAGGTAAGTATGGCTAGAAGTTATAACAATAACATCTGAAATAAGTATATTCTAATGAATGCTGCTTTCATGTGTTTTACATATTACAGTATATTTGTTTTTTTTTATGTTTTAATACTGATATAGACATTTAAGTCATCCTCTTGGTTAGTGAATTCCATGAGTGCTTTGTTGCATTTAAACCGAAGTTTGGACTTCAACTTCCCATGTCTCCTGAGATCTACTACTTGTTACCAGTTGTGAAATCAGAGGGGTTGCCCGTGGCTTGTTCTGTGCTAGGGGAAGCGAGTATCACCGTCCGCTGAAGAAGTCTGTTGAAGTTCCCGCTCCTCTGGATGTAATTCCCCTGTTCATTCGTGGAGGGTGTGTTCTACCAACACAGTTTCCAGCCAGAGCAGCAGTGCTAAGGTAACAGGCACATTCTGTCTGGAAACTTCACATGGATCTAGGGAGTGGACCCTCCTGTTGTGGTCAAACTTACTCAGTGGGCAGTGTCTGAGGAGGGGCTGTTTGTGGGTAGGAGGCTAAGGACCAGAGAGTGGCTCAGTCAGTTCTGCAATGAATTATTGGTCTCTGTGTGTGTTTGTACATGTGTATATACGAGAGAAAGAGAGAGAAAGGAGAAGGAAGAGAAGGAAAAAGGAGAAAGGTTAGCAGATGATATGTTTTGAGCATTTCATCCGGTTTTCAGCTCTCCTGCCCTAAGGGTCTTCTCATTGTTATTTTAAGACAGCCAATAATTTCTAATTCAGGAATTCTCTCCTAGGTTTTATATGAAGGCTAGGCCAGGGTCCTTATGTTTTTATTCATGTAGGTTATGGTTAATTAGTATTTTTATTCCTCCATAGATATGTAATCAAAGATTTTGCCTAGCAAACAAGCAGAAATTTTAGCAATAATAATTATTTTATATCTATATTTTTCATTAAAGATTCATAATAACAAATCAGAATCTCTAATCAGCATGAATTCAGAATAAAATCAGCTAAAATATGCATCATGGTTAAAAAGAAATTTGGCAGACATTTGTGAAAATTGCAAAGTCCATGAGGACCCCTTGAACTATATACTAGATCTATAGTTTCTAAGCACAAACTTGAAAAATAGATGCATTTGATTTCAAGTTAGTATATGACTATTCATTGCCAAGGAAGAAGAGGGGGGTCTCGTGCCTAACTTTTCATTTCACTAGAAAAAAATTTTATGAAATAAGCATATTGTATATAAAACCAAAATATTTTCCTTAAGGAATTCTCATTGTAGCTCAGCTTCTCCAAAAGTGAGAATGTTTTATCACATGCACTGTGCAGTTCTTTTCTCTTTGCAGTTTTGGGTTACCACGTGATCAGGATCAAATCCTTGTGTCCTGTCTCCACTGTGGAATCACAAAAGAGGATGCCTGGTCCTGGTATCCTTGCTCCTGAGATGCTAATAGGACTTCCATCAGAGCAGAACTTCTGAATTCCCATTTAAGTGTCTTTTCCCTGAAATCCCTTTGGTCCTATTTTAAAATTAGCTCCTAGGTTTCCAGATCCAAAGACTTGGCAGTTTTGTAGATAAGCTGAGGAGAGTGGTGGTGTGTGTACCTTCAGTCAGCATGTCATAATAACTATTTTATCACTTTTTTAAGATCATAAAAACCTTTACTTCTTTTCAGTTGGAACACATTTAAGAGGCCTGTATTAGGGCAGTTACTTCTTACCCTCAGACTGAGCAGTGCAAGGCAGAGATAGGTTACATAAGGGTGGTTATCACTGGGGGTATTCAAGGCTAAACTAAATGGAAATCTGGTAAAGATGTTTACAAAAAGACTAAACATTTTTCTAGGTAGTTTCATGAGATGATAGGAATTAGGTCCTACTAACTCTGAAAAATACATTTTTTTTTACTATTTTTCTACAGCCATCTGAATTCTTTCAGCCTCATAATTGCCCTAGATGAACAGGGAAAAGCATTGGCTTCCTTTTCTGGGATGATGGTGACTCTATTGGTAAGTAGACCAACATGTTCAACCGTTGAAATGTTGTGCATTTCAATATGACTTTGACATTAAAAATTGGAGAGCTGGATCAATCAAGTAAGATGTAATGGACACCATGGCCAGATTCTGCTTTCAACAACATTACTGTCCAGGAACCTAAAAATTTCCTCATATCTAGCCACTCATCTGGGTTAAGCAACCCAAGTGAAACAATTATCTCCAGGAAGGTACCAACACAATACATCATATTTATACACTGTTGCCAAGGAGGTACTAACAAATTACTCCATGGTTAGCTGAGAGGGCAGATCACTGACTTATTCGTGTGTTAAAATAAAGTTGTTCTCATTAATTTAGTCTCACTCAGGAAGGAGTGGAGATTCCAGTTCTAAGGAATCGAACCTCTGATGCATATTTGTAAGAACTGGGCTCTGGTGGCACAGATACTAAGTTAGAGGAAGGAAGCCCTGCTGAGCCTCTGTGGCGGGGAGACCTGGACCATCATCTGAAGAATTGCGTGTAGTGAGGAGGAGGTACAGCTTGAACTGAGAATATCAGTCAACACTTACCTGGCTAAGGCACAACATCAGTGGTTTTGTTCATTTATCTCTTATTATCCTCCTTTTCTCCTTTAGTCTATTCTCATCTATCAGCAAACTATTGGAAAAGGCTTTCCCTGGAACAACAGAAATGACTTATAGCTGCCAGTACTTGTATTTTTTTATGCTGATCAGCATTTTTCTGTGTCCTTTTCCTTTTTCTTTTTTTCAGTGAATTACCTCAGGAATCACTGATTAAATCCCTAATACTTGAAAGATTGTTTTTGTCTTAGAGGACAGGAATTGAAATCAAAAGAGAACCAGGGAGAGAGGTAGATATGTCTGTCTGTGATGGTGAGTTTGTGTATATGGACAGCAAAGAGAAATGTGGGAAGAAGTTGGCTACAAAGTTTTAGTCCAAGAACACGTATGAATGACCCATGGACACGGACCGTGGTATGGGGTTGACTGTGGGAGCCGGGGTGGGGAGGCTGGGTGGAGGGGAGCCAAGGGGCAAAGTTGGGATGACTGTAGTAGCTTAAACCATGAAATACTTAAATTAAAAAAAAGACAAAAAAAAAACCACACCAGCCAATATTCTTACTACCTATAACAGTATATTCTACTATTATAAAAGCAAATCAATAAATAATACAACGAAGTTATTTTCTCTGTATTTTTCCATATAAAGTAAGGATGGAATTCAGGGGGAAAGTGAGTGGCACGGTCGGAGGATGAGGCTTACTTTGCCAGGTTAACTGCTTTTTATTTTCCAAAGAATGGTTTGCAGGGTTGGGCACGTTCAACCCAGACTGCACATGGGTCACATATAATTACTATTGAGTCTTTTTTTCCCCTGATAACTCTGTAAGCTAAGAGGGGCTGATATTTCAATCCTTTTTAATAGTGGGGAATCACTAAGCAAACACTAAAATTAAAGTGTTGAAAACATGTCTTAAACAAAGCTCTTTTCTATTTTTCCATATAAAGTAAAGGTGGAAAATGAGGGGGAAAGTGGGAAGCATGATAAGGTGACGAGGCTTACTTCATCAGGTTAACTATTTTTTATTTGCCCAAGACGATCCTTAAAAATGTAAGGCTGAGGCTAGTGATTCTTCACTTTTTTTTTTTTTTTTTTTTTTTGCTCAGCAATTACTAGGTGATTTAGAAGATTCCAAGCACAAGTTTTAGCCAAGATCTATGGACTTAGGAATTTAACTGATCAGAATTTAACTTAAAATAGTAAAAGGTAAAATTGACCTTTATTTTCTAATGTCAATACTTATTTTTCAAATTCTATTGAAAGGGAAGAGTACTTCTATGGTGAATACAAATTCAGTAATGTAAGTTTAAACATTTAGTTTATGTTGTGATAAAATGGTTAATTATTATGAAGAAAATATATTCTAGGGGATTTTGAAAGTAAGAAGTATTTAAAAGTATTGGCAATTCTTCATACCACTGTGAGCTCTAAACTTCTGTGTATTATTATCATTTGTTTATAATTCTTTTGTCCTCCCTAACAACAGAGAACTGTGAAAACCACTGTTATCAAAAATGGCTACCGCGGAATTACTACGCTGGCATATAGCACTATTCAGATCCTTCATTTCACTTCAAAGCCAAATGTTATTTTTATGAATGGGGAAACCATCCGAAGCAACAGAATGCATTATAATTACAGTGGGGTAAGATAAACACTATTGATATAAAAGGCAAACTTTCCTTATGAAATCTCTAGGGCTGCTAATTGTATTTTCCCTGAATGTTACTTCCTTGCAAAAGACACAGATCACATTTCTAAAATAACAACTTGCGTGTTTCTGAAACTTAAGGAAGAACAATTAGCACAGAGTTGTATTTCTAGATAAAAGTATGCCCATATCAGGTCTAGAAACTTTGTTGGATTAAATACCACTAACGATATCTTGCAAGGCTGGTATGTTCCTTGGTAAATGTAACGTAAAGGAGGGATAAGATGGGTGACTAAAATAAATAAGAATAAAAGTTTGTAGAAAACTGGGAGTGGAAGATTCTGGAAGGACTGTATTTCAATTCCTAAATTTAAAAGATGAGAAAACTGAGCATCCAGGCAGGTGAAGTTACTTGTCAAGGTCACGTACCTTAATTTAATAACTGACAAGAACTGCCTTGACCTTGAAAGTCCTGAAATTTCACAGTTCCTTCCTTCTACTCTGTTCCGTATTTATTGAACTTCTAGGAAGAATTTGAAAGTGTGTATCTGCTATTGCAACATGTTTGTAGGTGTAAGACATGATCCCCACCCCCGAAGAATATAATAGTGAGCAGAATAGACACCAAAGCCCCAAATAGGAGGAGGGATCTATAGATTTCAGAGCCTCTGAAGCCCTCATTGCATTCCCAATACCTTACTACACAACACGACATAATGATGGTCTTTAGTATTTATTTAGAGCAGTGACATAGAGCTTAAGGTACTAAATTTTCATTTCTTACTGTAAAATTAAGAAATAGTTGATACTAAGGTCATTTGAATAAAAATCTATTTAAAACTTACTTTTCCCTAATTGAGTGGATTTTCAAACTAGGGGATGTTGTTCAGCAAGTTGTTTGACATCTTAATTGGAATAGTAGTTCTTTATTTGAGTTTTTATGGTTTAGAGAAGACTCTTAGCAAAATGGATCTATTTGATTCTCAACATGCTCTCAGGTATAGATTTGTGTGGACAACATTGTCACCCAGATTCTAAAGAGGAAGACACTGTATCTTAGCGTGAGGTTACAGTTAGTGAGGAAGTGACAGGAAACCAAAGCCATCCTTCCTTTTCCAAAACACTGTGCTCCTTCTAAGTTCCTGATAAATTAGAAGTGACTTATAGGTTAAAAACAATCAAAAAAACAATGACAACAAAAAACAACCAGAAGAACTCTTTTGGGAAATTAGTGTCACAAATATTGGTTTCATGTATATGTGTGACTGATCTTGACTAAGAGAAAAAATCCCAGAAGACCTTGATAAAGCTCTGTAGGGTGCAAAGGTACAAAGATCTCTTGAATGAAATAACTTGTTTAGTTAGAGGATTCCATAAACGTATATTGTTAGAGTCTATGAATCACTTGATAACTGTAATTTACTCCTATGTATTATATATTGGACATATTATATATATATATATATATATATATATATACACACATATATATATTTGTATATAAAATACACATGCATATTACATGTAAATATTTAAAATATTCCTTAACATTCTATCACATTTGATTATCTTTATAGCATCACATGTTAATTCTAATAACTTCACCTGTATCTAACTTTCTTTATATTGATTACTTTTGCTAATTTATTTTTTTCTCATCTGTTACAAAGAATCACTTTACAGATATCTGCACCCCTTTTCCAGGAGCTGACTATTTCATTTGGGAATTGAAAAAAATCTTTAAATAACAACCAAAACAAAAATAGTGAGTGAAATTTATTTATAGCAGTTTAGAAGAATTAAAAATCATTTGAATAATATGGAAATAGTTTAATTTGAATAGCAACACAATTAAAGTATTTCAATCTTGTGTTTTGTCTTTTGTATTACTCAAATTCTCTGACATTAGCTCTTACAGAAGCTGAGTAAAATGCTATATAACACTTCCTCTACCTTATAACACTCCTACTGATAACTACTGACGACCCTCTATGTGATCTCCATTTCTGTGATTCTGTTCCTGTTCTAGTTGTTTGCTTAGGTTTTTTTTTTTTTTTTTTTTAGGTTCAGTTGTTGATAGTTGTGAGGTTGTTGTCATTTTACTGTTCAGTTTTTTGTCCTCTCTTTTTCCTTTTTTAGATACGTCCCTTTAACGTTTTATATGATAAGAGCTTGGTGATGATGAGCTCCTTTAAGTTGACCTAGTCTGGGAAGCACTTTATCTGCCCTTCCATTCTAAATGAAAGCTTTGCTGGATAGAGTAATCTTGGGTGTAGGTCCTTGCTTTTCTTCACTTCAAATACTCTTTCCAGCCCCTTCTTGCCTTTGAGTTTTCTTTTGAGAAATCAGCTGATAGACTCATGGGAACTCCTTTGTAGGTAACTCTCTCCTTTTCTCTTGCTGCTTTTAAGAGTCTCTCCTTATCTTTAATCTTGTGTAACTTGATTATGATGTATCTTGGTGTGTTCCTCCTTGGGTCCACCATCTTTGGACTCTCTGAGCTTCCTGGACTTCCTGGAAGTCTGCTTCCTTTGCCAGATTAGGGAAGTTCTCCTTCATTATTTTTTCAAATAACTTTTCAATATCTTGCCCTTGCCCTTCCCCTTCCAGCACCCCCATGATTTGGATATTGGAGCATTTAAAGTTGTCCCATAGGTTCCTAAGCCTCTCTTCATTTTTTTTTTCATTCTTGTTTCTTCTTTCTGTTCCAGTTGGATGCTTCTTTCTTCCTTTTGTTCCAAATCATTGATTTGAGTCCCAGTTTCTTACCCTACATTGTTGGTTCCCTATATGTTTTCCTTTATTTCACTTTGTGCAGACTTCATTTCTTCCTTCGTTTTGAAATCAAGCTCAATCAATCCTGTAAGCATACTGATTACCAGTGTTTTGAATTCTGCATGTGATAGGTTGACTATTTCTTCATCGCTTAGTTGTGTTTTTTCTGGAACTTTGAGCGGTTCTTTCATTTGGGCCATATTTCTTTGTCTGGGTGCACCCGTTACATGGTAAGGGGTGGGGCCTTAGGTGCTCACCAGAGCGGGGAAACCCCCTTTGCTGTGTTTTGACACTGTGTGTGTGTGAGGGGTCAGAGAATGAACAATGCCACTTGCTCTACTCTTGTCCCATTTTCCCTCACTTCCCTCACTTCCCACAAACAGATTGTGAACTCTCCTGTGAGACTGTGAGTTTCTCCCACTGCTGCACCCCTACCCCAATTGTTTTTTACAGCCAGGGTTTTGAGTCTTTAGTTTCCCATGCCGAAACCTTGGGTTTTGCATCTGTGTTGCTTCTTTGTTGTTCCTCCCAGCTTATCTGTTCATCTTGCTGACAAACGTTCTCTCCACCCCTGCTGCCCATCTCCATCCCTATTACCAGTCTGGATGAATGTTCTTTTAACTCCTTGGTTGTTGAGCTTCCATGCAAATGATTTTCTGTCGGTTCTTGTTGTTCTTTGTTTTTAAATTGGTTGTTATCTTTCTTTTGGTTGTGCGAGGAGGCGAAGCGTTTCTACCTATGCCTCCATCTTGGCCAGAACTTTTTTATTTTATTTTTATTTTTTCTTTATTTTTATTGCTAACACTATTACAATTGTCCTCATGTTTTCCACTTTTTCCCACTTCCACCCAGCCCCCACCCCTCAGGCCATCACCACACTGTTGTCTCTGTCCATAGGTCATGCATATATATATATATATATATATATTCTTCAGCTAACCCCTTCACCTTTTTCATCCAGTCACCCCTCTCCACTCACCTCTGATAGCTGTCAGTCAGTTCCATACATCTATGCCTTTGTTTCTATTTTGTTCATTAGTTTATTTTATTCAGTTCGAGTCCACATATAAGTGAGATCATATAATATTTTTCTTTCACTGACTTACTTATTTTCCTTAGCATGATAATCTCCAGGTCCATCAATAGTATTGCAAAAAGTAAGAGTTTCTTCTTTTTTCAGCACTGCATAGTATTCCATTATATAAATGTATCACAGCTTTTTTATCTTCTCATCTACTGATGGGCACCTGGGCAGTTCCCTGGTATTGGCTATTGTAAATGCTGCTATGAATATAGGGGTATGTCTTCTTTTGAATTGATGTTCCAGGATTCTTAGGATATACTCCCAGAAGTGAGATCACTGGGTCAAAAGGCAGTTCCATTTTTAATTTTTTGAGGACACTCCATACTGTTTTCCACAGTGACTGCACCAGTCTGCATTCCCACCAATAATGCACTAGGGTTCCCTTTCCTCCACATTGTTGCCAGCACTTGTTATTGGTGGTAGTTGTCCTGGCCGATGTGAGGTGATATCTCATTGCATCTCTCTGATTTCCATTTTAGATTATCCAAAGTTTCTTCTTAGAAATAAAATAACTACATATAGTTTTTGTTTTTTGTTGAAGAAATCTCTGAGCACAAATTTACCAATGGGAGTCACATATTTCAAGAAACTGTTTACTTAACTTTTCAAAGCACTGGCATAAGCATTTATTATATTAAGTTAATTATTTGATGGTGACTAGGGTATTGAGCTAGGTGGAAACCAAGACAATTTAAGGCCCCAAAGCCCAGTAAAAGAGGACTTTTATGACTTTCATGAAGTGGAATGAGTACACTTCTGGGTAAAATTCTGTGGACAGGTCAAGTAAATAGGCACTGAGAAGTGACCATTGGGTTGGTCAAGGTGGATGTTGGTGAGCATGGATGAGAGGGGACCAGGTGAACTGGAGTGGATCTAAGAGAATATGAAGGAGGAATGAGTACAGACAAATCTTTAGAGGAGCTCAGTTGTAAGGGGCCACAGAGGTGAGGCAGGGGTTGGGGGAAATGTGGGCATGAATATGCTGTGTATGTTGAGCTTTTTGTTCGATTTAAACATAAACTACAGGCAATACTTTGCAAATATCTAAGATATGTGTTTAGTCATACTCTATTTGAGTTTAAGACTGAATAGAAAATAAATTCTAATGAAAATCCACAACACATTTATAAGAGTGGATAAAATATTCTAAAAACTGGTGATACCAACTGCTGGTGAGAATGCAGAGAAATGAAACTGTTTATTTAGAAATGCAAAATGGTAGAGCCACTTTGGAGGACAGTTTCCTTTTTTTAATTTTTAATTTTATTTAGTTCTTGTTCAAGTACAGTTTTCTGTCTTATATTCCCAGCCCTGCGCCCCACCCCCAGTGCTCCCCACCTCCCTCCCATTTCCACCCCCCACCTTAGTTATTGTCCATGTGTCCTTTATACTTGTTCATGTGAGTCCATCCCCTTTTCCCCTATGATTCTCAGGAGGACAGTTTCTTGTAAAATATAATAGGTTTACCATGTGACTCAGCAATTATGTTCCCAAGTCAAATGATTTGAAAACTTCTGTCCACATAGAAACCTGTGTGCAATTTTTATAACAGTTTTATTAATAATAATCAAAAGTTGGAAGCAACCAAAACATCCTCCGTGGGTGAATCTGCGTGTATATGGCAGTGACGCCCAGTAACAATGGACATCCCCAAGACTCAGGTCTTGTTTTCTAGTAACAGTCTTCAGTGAAAGAAACCAGACATCCTTAGAGCAGTGGCTGTTTCTAGGGCAGGGACAGAAACATATAAGATGAATAGGGAGCATAATGTAATGCCAAATAGTAGGGAAGTCTGACAAAAACCGATGCGGTAGAAATATGCTGACGGGACACATGAGCCAACTGAAAAAGTTCCCAAAGGCTAAGCTGGAATAATTTGAGCAACAAAATGAATAACATAGCATTGGACTTAAACCTGAGTATAAAATAAATATACATGAATCCATACTAAGATAACTAAATGATTGAATAAATAAGTAAACAGGAAAGAAGAGACACATATCTCTCAGAAGAATTCCAGATAATTTATGGACAAACTTTAATTGTGGGCTATGTTTAGTAATTTCTTTCCAAAGAAAATAGTAAGGAAAGGGGAGGAAATAAAAATTAACTATACCCAGAAGGAACTTGGCAACCTCTTCCTCAACCAGGTGGTTAATGTTAATGTCATTGGTGGTGAGTGATGGTAGCATGTTCTCTGGATAGGCCGTGTTGAAAATGACATTCTACCTCCTGTAGTCTTCCTCCTCCAAACATATAATTCCAGGCTAGTTGTAAGAAGAACGTCAGAAAAACCCAGGCTGAAGGATATTCTGCAAGATACCTGACCCATACTCTTCAAAACTGTCAAGATCATTAAAATCAAGAAATGTCTGAAAAGCTGTCAGAACTAAGAGGAACCGAAAAAACAGCGATGACAAATGTAATAGGGTGTTGGATAGGATCCTAGAACAGACAAAGACGATCAAGGGAAAACTAGTGATATCTGATAAAATGTGACTCTAGTTAATAACAATGCATCAATTTTGGCTAATTATGACAAATGTACCATAGTAATAATATAAGATGCTAACAACGGGACAAACGGGGTGTAGGGTATATGAAATTCATTGAGACTTTCATTGAGACTTTTCCGTAAAGACTAATTTTGATGCAAAACTTTTGTAAAATTACTCTAAAATTTTTTTTTAAAGTTAATGAGAAGGAAAACATATGGCGCTTCACAAGAGTTCACATATTTGTCTGAAATTTGGCATTGACTTCCCAGCAGGAGTCACTGCAGTGGCTGCTGAATTATCTCTTCAGGTCATCATCATCACAGCTTCCCCTTTGTTATGACTCCCTCCAAAGTTGCTGCGGCACCAATATGGCACTTGTAACAGAGTGGCTGGTTATCTTCAGCTTGTACACAGTGTAAAACAATTATGCAAATATAATTATCTTTTTAATTTCAAAAGTTTCCAGCTGTTTACACTATTCTAATAAAGCTGTTATTGAAATCCGGATTGCTCTAGTATTTAATTTATGTTTGACCCAGAAGTACAGAAATGTGGTAAATATGGTGCGGATCTACTTAATGATAGTCACAGGGTGCACCCCTAGTGCGGTCAGCAGGGGATAAATAGACTCATTTATTTATGAGGTGTGTCATGGGCCTCCTATGTGACAAGCATGTGCTAATCACTGAGGATATGAAGAGAAGGAGACGTCATCTCAGACCTCTAGATGAGTGCATTTACATCCTTTTTAAGAAGCCATGTCAGGGGCCAACTGGAAAAGAGTGAGTGATTTGCTGCAAGGACCAAGCATCTTGCCAGCCTCTCTACAAGTCCTAGACACTGGTCCTGAATCCAGATCCCCAGATGCAAATGGCCTGGGGACAGAATAACATTTCCCAAAGCCCCTTGCAAGAACTTGTGCAGATCAGGAGAGACAAAGGGCAGTTTAAAACATTTCCACTTCTTCTTTTTGATGACCAAGGGAAAAGGCACCAAACATTTCTCACTATTGAAGAACATCTTACCCTTTAAACCAAGAGATGTTTGAAATTTTCAGGAGAAACTTTTAAAGAACGACCTTAAACAAATGTGTTTTTTTTTTTCCATGAGAGACAGACCACACAAGTGGCATACCTATGTCTTTGAACAAACTGCATCGGCTGTAAGGATAGTTCAAGGGACTCCATTGAATTCTGAGATATTTGAGAATATCAATGTTCCCTTATGCTGCAGTTTCTAAAACAAATGTGATTTCACACAAAAAATGATTTTTTAATTTTATTCTTTTCTCTCTCTTTTTCTTATTGTTGTACAAAAAGAATGATTTTGAAACAGATTGAAATTGATCCATTGGCTGACTATCACCTTTAAGATGTTCCTTGAACTGTCCACTGAAATTTTCTTAAACCGATCTCCTAGAACTTTGTAAAGCCTGAGATCACCCAGGGCTAGGCCCCAAAATCCTTCATGTGGTATCAATAACAGCCTGGTTTTGTTGGCTTTTTGATTCTACACAGTCTATAATTATGACTAATGTTTTTATTTTTACTAGAAATAACAATATTCAATAAAAACAAAGCTCAATGGCAATATTATGACTGTCAAGCCTAATTATATACAGAAAACATGGGATTAATTTATTTTCAAATATATTTTGAAGACTAACGTCTATTTTGAACCTACAGAAAATGTGACTTCAAACAAAGTGTATATCAAAATAATATTACCTACGTTCTTTAACACCGCAATATAAGTAATGTGGTGAGCAAGATGAGGGTTCTGTCACAAAATGTATTTCACATATGGATTATGAATCAATTTTCCTTATTTCCAAGCAAAACAAGACTCTCTGCTTGTTTTTATCATTGTATAGATACAGAAAGCAAACTCACTCTGCTTTTCAAGGAAAATACACGATACTGCAATCGAGGGAAATTAGTGCCAATTAAGACCATTGTGCAGCTGTGAGCAAGGCCGTGTTTAGATTGTTGCCCTTACGGTATGCTTCATAATGGCCAACCTGACAGTGCAATGTAGAAACCAAGGCTTATAGTTTTCAACAAAGTTTTTAACTTTTATTTGACAAATTGTGCTATTTTTGTTCTGGCTTATGAATTGGAACAGATTTGTGTAAATTATTTAAATGCATGCTGGGGTGTTCATTGTACCATCACATTTTTGCATTTGCTTTCCCCCTTCCATCTGTCTTCCCCTTACCCCAGAGTATTCTGTAGGTATTAAAATAGGCCATTTCTTGAGGTGATAATTATGTACAAGAAAAACCCCAACTGTGAGTGGACTGTCTTCATAAGGGTTTTACCGTTCTACTCTAAGTGTTTTCTTATATGTGGCAGTAAGGTGTTCAGAGCTAGGCAGGCACAATAATGTCAGTGGCACATCCTATATCCTCAGACATTTTCCAGGCAACCTCCAGGCATACAGACAAAAAGGATTCCAAACACTGAACAAACACATATGAAATGAAATATTCATATTGCATATATGTGTGCTATAAGCCTTGCTTCTTGGGTAAACACCCTGACAGATGGGAAACAAAGAGGGTGAACTTCAGCAGGGCCCCAGACCCCTTTGAGGACAGAGCTTCTGGGCCTTGGCTCACAGAAGGTAGTCAGGCGCAGCCCCACTGACTCCCCAGGGCAGGAGAGAGTTTGAACCTGGGAGCACAAGGCAGCTAGACTTTGTGGAGCAGAGGACCAGAGAGAAGAGGGCTGTTTTATACTACTCTGAAAGCAGCCTGAAATTGTTAGTCAAAGAAATCAATTATCGCTTTAGAGCTCTAGTTCTAACCTACTAATCTATAAATCTAATCCACTGTCAAATCTAATCAAATTCTAAAATATTTCCATCTTTCAAATACTGTTAAAAGTTTTTAATTTCTAAAAACTTTTTGATTTCTAATCCACAAAAGTGCTCCCTAAAATCAAATTCTGCCACACCCTGCAGCTGAACTGGAGCTATGCCTTATTGAAGGTTTCACGTTGTCAATTCCCCAAACCCCAGCAGGAGGCAAGCCAGTCCTGGCCCTCATTCTGCTAATCCCTCTCTTCCTCCCCATCACCAGGCCTTATAGATGTTCCCTGCCCATTCTCCATTACAAAAGCCCATCAGCCAGCATCTCCTAAAACTTTCCTTGAAGGAAGGACTGATCTCCTAAGCAATGCTGATGGGGTAGGAAGCACCTGCATGTGAATAAATCTTGCCCATTTCATGAAAAGAGAAACTGTCATAGATACTTCTCCCCCCACTTTTTTTCATGGAATTAAATAATCCATTCAATGGAGTATCCTAAAATAAAATTAACTAAATTCTAGGTATTCTGCAGAAAGACCAGTGCTGAATTTGTAGTTCATAACATTTAAGATAGATCACTGTGGCCAAACTATTAATTAATTCAACTCCAGGCATTCCCACAGTCTTAGTTTGAAAAAATATATATTGCTAGGAAAAAAACTTTTTTTACAAATTTCAGTCAAAAAAGCCTAAACTACTGATTTATTTAAAGGAAACAGCTCAGGCTGGTATAGCTCAATGGATTGAGCATGGGCCTGTGAAGCAAAGGGTCGCCAGTTTGATTCCCAGTCAGGGCACATGCCTGGGTTGCGGGCCAGGTCCCCAGTGGGGGACACATGAGAGGCAACCACACATTAATGTTTCTCTCCCACTCTTTCTCCTTCCCTTCCCCTCTCTAAAATATAAATAAATAAAATATAAAACACATAAAGGAAAGGAATTTAGAAGTGGGAGTATTTCAAGCCTCTATTGTTTCTTGAATAACAGGGTCATTTATTTTAATTAGATTGTACACACATACACATAAAGACACCAGATTCCTCCCACATAGATTAGTAAATAATGAACTTTCAAATGGCTCTCAGAGCCAATACTAAGTGAAAAGTATAAAGGTGATACTGAGCAGATGGTATTAATATGATGAAAATAATTTATGAAAATTTGTTAATCTATATCGAAAAGATGAATAATTAAATGAGACTATTGCACATCTATATGCTCTAGCTGCCAGATTCTGAGTAAAGTCCCTTGATTGCAAATTTTGAAGCATGAATTTTAAGCTGAGTGTTATAATGGGGGATGATATGTGTATCAGAATTTTCTTTAGTAAAAATATTATTGAAAGATACACAAGACCACATTCACACATGTATTTAAATTCTTTGATTTAATGTTATCATCTAAGATACTTATAGGAGCAGAATAATCTACAAATAAAAACCTTTTTTTCCTGGGAGATTTTTTTGTCTTTAGCATCAAACACAAACACAACTTTAGTTCCCACCCTTAAGTTTGGATGAACTGCATAGCAGTATTTTACTGCAGAAATACTGAAGGTAATTAAGTTATACCCTCTTAGACATAGGTAGCAATGAGGCAGAAATAAGACTTATCAAATGGAGGGTGCAAAGATGGAGCATGGAGCAATCTGGTATGCTATAGCAGTGAGCACTGTATGATCTAGGACTGGGTAAAGGTCCATGTTTGTACTAGGAGAAATCATGAGATCTTCAAAGGAGGAAGACGAGCAAAGCAGATTAATAATGGCACTATTGGAACTAAATAGAGACAGAGGAAGATAATAGAGGACCTGAATTCACCAGGAACCATTGTGAGCATTCTCTGATAGCATCCACAAACAAAAAGAAGATAAAGCAGGTGTGGCCTTCCATCTTAACCCCTCTTCAACACGTCTAATACCATTTTTCTAAATCTTCCCAGTAGCAAATCAGAGATGATTGCTTGGGAAACTTGAATCAAATCCACCTTAAAACTTAGTCTCAGAGCCAAAGAGATCAGCACTAACACACCACTCACACAACGGGAAGCAGATGAAATGTGGACTATGGTAGAGATACAGTCTATGAGGATTAGGACAGTGAGAGCTGGACTCACTGCAGTGGAGATCTGGGGAGGCATTAGGTTTGGGGCAGGAAGACGTGAGAGAGGCCAGTGGAATCATTCATTCTTTGAGTGAAGAGGAGTACGTTGTTGAAAGTTAGAGAATAGAAAAGTGAGGAGGATGGGTAGAAACAAAGGTTTATAAAGTAAAATGTCTAAAATGTTTGTTTTCAGGTAGTATGCCAATTTTTATTTTACTCTTGGCTATGGCTATTATTTTATTCATACTTAAAATTATTAAATGGATGAGTTTATCCAGTGGTTTTTTTAAATAACCTAACAGCTGATTTTTAAGCAGTGGCATGTAAAATTTACATGAAATGCCATGATAATCACACAAGAAAATAAAAACCAGCAATAAAAAAATGTTATAAAAAGACAAACAAAAATAATAATTAAAAACAAGGAAATTTCCTGTAATACACTTTAGTTACTGAGTAAAGTGGAGATTTAAAACTTAAAAGTTGTGAATGAAGGGGAGTCCAAGTGTACATTCACTTAGTTTGGTTTTCAAAATGTCTAACACAAGGTTATGGCCATCTACCCAATTGTATATAACATATAATTTTTTCACACCCCTTTAAAAAGTATGTATTGAGTTTGGAGGAAGTTAATATATTTTTCCTATAAACATTGCCCAATAAAACATGAATTGATAGGTTCTTGTATTCTATACATTTTGGTACTAAAAACTGAGGAATGTGTCAAAACTGGTAAACTGTGAATACAGTAGTTCAGTTAATAACATTGTACCAACATTAATTTCCTGTTTTTGACAGTGTATTATGGTCATATAAGATGTTTTCAGTGGGGAAGCAGGGTGAAGGATAGATGAGGGCACTGTACTAGACTTTTTTCTTTTTGTAAATTCCTTTGAGTCTTAACTATTTCAAACTTTAAAAAGTTAACTGGGAAGACATTGTGTGCAGGATGTCTGTAGTTTGTTGATGTTACTGACATGATGTTGGGCATAAATTAGTTTCACAAAATTAGAACTATTTTCTTAGAACATACTAAATGTACTTTGCTTTAGAGTTGATTAGAATATATTGATCATCACAATCTGATTACATTATTGAGAGTAGGAACTAAACCACTTAGTATTAAAAAAGAACTCTTCAATAAAATGTATAAAACTTGTCAATTAATCAGAATTCATACAGTAAATGGATTAACAGTGTCCAGCTGGGAATATTTCTGTGTTCTGTAAGGTGTGATGAATTCATTGTAGGTCTTTGAAGTCAAAAGAAATCTGCTATTGCAATGATTAGAATGTGTATTTTTATAATTCCTTTTACAAGGAATTATAAGAAATAAGAGCTTTACCATCACTAACTATATGTAGAATTTTAGACTGGTCTTACAGCGGGCAAAAAAGAAGGGAGCAAAGCAATTCACATTATAGAACACCTATTAGGTATCAAACGTGATTATAGGCACTTTCATTTTCTCATTAAATCTTCCTAATGACTGATTGCAAGTCAAGTCTTATTATCCCCACTTGAAAGATGGGAGCATTGACTAAAAGAGACTAAGCAATTTTTCAAACTGTTCACAGCTCATGAATATTTCAGATCATGATTTAACCCTCTCATTTAGCCCTCACTCTTCTCCACCGATTGAGCATGGTCACTGACATTGATTCTGATGCTAGCTTAGTAATTGCACTTGTCAATAGAAGCAATAAATCTGACTGATCTTTCCTTAGCCTAGAAAAGTGATCTGTATTTTATTGATCATTTTGTCCTTCTAATCTTCCTGTACTTATGGGGAAATACTTGCATGGATAAGCACTGATTTCTACTTTAAGCATTTCTGGGGACTTGTAATTTCCTACTGTGTTATACATAAGGGTTTAGTCAGTGTTTTGTCTCTTTTTCTCAAGTACAATATCTTCTGACCACTTCCATGGAGAAAGAATTTATTTAAAAGATATTGGGCAGGTCACGGAATCTTCTCATGAAACAGAGAAGCAAAGCAGCCAGAAACAATGTCCAATCATACTGTAGACTTTTCTAGCTAAAATGTCACCACCCTTACTGCTTGGTGTCTATGACACTCAGAACTGGATGACAAAACCTCCAATATTGGCTCCTCTAACAAATCAATGCCTGATCACACCAGCCAGAAAGTCAACTTTTATGACTGTAATTGCAGCCACGTAAGGCACATTTTCACATATAAAGCTTGTGCAGATGTTTGGCAAAATGTAGAATTTAATGTCTTCATCTCTGATAACTAGGCCAGATCATATGAGAAAGAGCAGCTTTCAACAAGTGGCAAAAGTAAAATTCGTCCTAGCCTCCACTGAAAACATTATAGTCACTTATCAGGGTGACTATGCATTGCAGGAGGAGAAATGCCAAGGGATTTTGAAGATAACAGAGGGTTGGCCCTGAACTGACATGAAGCCAGAGTATTTGAAATGCCTTCGTCCTCCATCAAACCCCACACCTGAATGAAGGCCAGGAGGTGAGTGGAGTTTTGGCTCAATTTCTTTTTGAAGTGCACAATTAGATCTATGATCCTAGAGTTATTTACTAAGTTTCTGAATTCATGATTGGAATAAATAACTCAGCCCTTGCTGAATAACATATTTGTTAGTAGTAAAAACAAACATTGACAATCTGATATGGCACTAATTTCTACAGAATTATCTAACCATCTTTATTTACATGGAAAGGGCAGCGATTTTATTTCACTGGATCAGACGCTACAAATGTGAATTTGTTTTCCCTGCCCATAATGTTTCAGTCAGTATTACAATCTAGAGACATAGTAAATGTTTATTCAACATCATACAATCCAGTAACAACACTGATCTGGCCAAAATTAGTGAAGCTCTTCATTTAGGCTCGTATCCATGAAAAGTCACAAATCTTACCACATGTACTGTCAACAGAAGCAGAAAGAACAGTGTAATGATATATTAGCACTAACTTAGATTGCATATTCAATAGCCAACTATGAAAAATCGACATTCTTCTCCAAAGGATTCACTAAGTAATCTAAACCTGTATCACTTGATAATGCTTTTGTCTCCTGTATCTAGATTATATGGATCCGAGCCCTAAAGGTAGAAAAGTGACCAACCCCAAGCATTGTTTTTCTTTCTCCTAATATCTTCATGTCTGGGTTCTATTACTCCAGAAGTCTTATCTCTGAGGGATATAAGTAAAGGAAGAGAGTCATTGTACTGGATAAAGTGACTGGTCCCAATTATCAATGAAAAAGATAGCTGTTGCCACATAATGGGGGTCAGAGGAAGTGGGGAACTCAGAGGATTCTCTGGGGCACTTAATACTTCCATATACAGTGATAGAAGAATAGAAGTCTACATCATCTGAATGTAGTTAAGAACATTACTGATTTAGATCTTTCAGAAATTAAGGTTTGGGTAAACAAACAAAACAAAAAAATGACTAATTGAAGAACCAGGTAATAAGTATTAGAAGAAGAAAATGAGGAATATCAAAATGACGTCACGACTTGTTACAGAAATGAGAGCTGTATTAGCTATGTGTAATTTCTTCCTTGCTTTGTTATGTATATGTTTGTATATATTATTTTCCTCTCTCCTCTCCTAGTTTCATTATCCCATGTTAGTGATTTTTTTAAAACCCTATTACTGCTTGGACACTGGTGTTTCTTTTGCCTATAGGGTGCTGGTTAGATTACATGATGAGGGGCAGTTATGAGACATTCTTAAGGAGAGAAGAAAAAACTATCCTCCAGCAGCAACTGCAAGCATACTTACTCATAGACCTCAACAGACAGCTGTATCAAGAGCTGTGAAGGTTCTGACATTTCAGCCTGCTAGCAGCAGTTCATCCCACCACTGTTTCATAAACGTCGGCAGAAGACATGAGCCCCCTGAGTCAGAGAAAAAGAACTTCATTACTTCCAGCACAGCAGGCAGTGCAAGCTCCAGGTTCCTACCAGATCCCCTTGCCCAAGTCCCAAGGGAGGGATGTGCAGCCACACAGGTGGATGCTGCGCACACAGTGGCGTTGCGTCGCAGGTGAAACGGGCTGGACTTGGGAAAGACCCAGTCTCGTGAGAATACTGTGAGCCAACCTGTCCAATGTTTGTTCAGGGGTGAGACCTTATTACCCTGGCCTGGAGATAGGTCTGCTCTGTGCCCCAGTAAGAGACCCAATCTCTACCTTCCAGTGCTGTTTGCTATGAAATGTCCTTGCAAAGGTAGTCTAAAATATGAACTCAGGATAGTCAAAAATGCCATGGAGAATTGTCTTTTAATAACCAGATGTGGATGTGCTGAATCTCTTTCTACTCAGATGAATTGTTTTCCTGATGAAACCCTGACATGCACTGTTGTTTTGGAAACTCCACCAAGACAATAAAATACAAAACAGAGACAAGACAATATGGGCATAAATTTATTATTTCCATCACATGTTTATATTCAAACAATATCCCAGAGAATTCTGTGAAAACTTTATAATTACTATAAATCCATTAAGGTGATTAGAAAAGTATATTGTGTGTAAATATGCAAAATTGCTAATTTCCTATGTATCTGTAATAAACATCTACAGAAAACTAAGAATAATTTAATCGGAAATTAACCAGGAATTAATTTAAAATTAGAAAGAGAATTGTATGGAAAAACTGAAACATCTTTTTTTGTATTTCATATTTCCAATTATTTTATTCATTATGCTATTACAGTTGTTCTGATTTGCCCCCTCCATTCAATACCCCTACTCCCTCAGGCAATCCCCATACCTTAGTTCATGTCCATGGGTCATGAATATAAGTTCTTTGGCTACTCCGTTTCCTACACTGTACTTTACATCTCCATGACTATTCTGTAACTACATATTTACACTTCTTGATCCCCTCACCTCTTCACCCATTTCCCCATAAGTCCCTCCCATCTGATGCCCATCAAAATGCTATCCATATCCATGATTCTGCCTCTGTTCTTCTTACTTCTTTATTTTGTTGTTTAGATTCAATTGGTAGATATGGATTTATTGCCATTTTATTGTTCATAGTTTTGATCTTCTTTTTATTAGGTAAGCCCCTCTAACATTACATATAAGGGTTTGGTGATGATGAACTTTTGTTTTTCTTGTCTTGTAAGCTCTTTCTCTGCCCTTCGATTCTAAGTGATATCTTTACTGGGTAGAGCAATCTTCTCTGTAGGTCCCTGCTTTTCATGACTTTGAATATTTCTTGCCAATCCCTCCTAGCCTGCAAAGTTTCTTTTGAGAAATCAGCTGACAGTCTTATGGGAACTCCCCTTTACATAACTAACTGCTTTTTTCTTGCTGCTTTTAAGATTCTCTCTTTATCTTTAACTTTGGCATTTTAATTATGATGAGTCTTGAAGTGGGCCTCTTTGCATCCATCTTGTCTGGGACTCTGTACTTCCTGAATTTGCATATCTATTTCCTTCACTAAATTAGGGAAGTTTTCTTTCAATATTTTTTCAAATAGATTTCCAAAGTTTTGCTCTTTCTCCTCTTCTGTCACCCCTATGATGTGAATGTTGGAATTCTTGAAATTGTCACAGAGGCTACTTATACTATCATCATTTTTTGGGGGGGAGAGATTATTTTTTCTTTTTGTTGTTCTGATTGGTTGTTTTTTGCTTCCTATGTTCCAGTTTGTTGATTTGATTCTCAGCTCCATCTACTCTACTGTTGTTTCCCTGTAAATTTTTCTTTATTTCAATTAGTGTATTCTTTATTTCTAACTGGATCTTTTTGGTGCTGTTGAGGTCCTCACTAAGTTCCTTGAGCATCCTTATAACCAGTATTTTGAACTCTGCATCTGATAGATTGCTTGTTTCCATTTTGTTTAGTTTTTTTTTTTTTCTGGAGTTTTGATCTGTTCTTTCATTTGGGCCATGTTTCTTTGTCTCCTCATTTGGCAGTTTTCCTCTATTTGTTTCTATGTATTAGGTAGAGCTTCCATGACTCTGTCTTGGTAGTGTGACCTAAGGTAATAGGTGTCCTGTAGGGGCCAGTGGCACAGTCTCCCCATCACTGATCTGGGTACTCAAGGTACACCCATCGTGTGAGCTGAGTACACCCTCCTCTTGTAGTTGAGCCTTGACTGCTATTGGCAGGTCAATGGGAGGGATTTACCCAGGCCAGTCAACTGCAAGGGCTGGCTGTAACCACTGACCACCAACCTCCACTCTCCATGAAGGATCCGCTGTGTGGAGGTAGCGTGGAGGTGTTCTGACATGGCCTATACCTGTCCGCTGGTTATGCAGGCCCTGGAGTTTCCTGAGTGGTGCAGGCCAAGGTCAGCCCCCACCTGTGTTCTGCCAGGGACCTTCCTACATGATCTGTAATGCAATCTGTGTGGCTGCTACTTATGCTGTGTCTGGCGATTCCCAGGCAAACCAAAGCTGTGAATCTAGGCTGGCTGCTGCTAGTGCTGGGCCTGAGGCCACTTAGCAAGAGGTATGGGGGCCGGGAGGTCACTGAGGTTGGCTGTTGCTGTTTGAGAGGATTTAGGAAGTTGTGAAGCATGAGCCAAGACCTGCCATTCATATGAAAAATCAGCTTGGGTGAGCCTGTAGGATGGGTGGGACTGAGTCTCTGAGGATGTCCAAGGTAAGGCAAACCATGTTAACCAGGTTTATGGAGTCTCAGATATGGCCCAGCCTGCCTGTTCTCTGGTGCTGTGTTGGTGGGGCATTCAGAAAAGGGACAATGGCCCCTGACCACCTTTCTATCTGGGAGAAAGCTGTCCCCCAGCTCTCACCTTGATGCCAGACACTTCAGTTTCTCCCTGTATGCCACTGGTGCCTTTCAAGCTGCTACCCTACTGTTGAAGCTCAGAGGGAGTGAGTCTGAGTAACTCCATGTGTGGGTTCTTTAAGAGGAACTGCTTGGGGCTCTAGGAGTTTCTTCTACCAACTCAATCCCTGCTGGTTTTTATAGCCGTAAGTTACGGGGATCTTTCTAGCACTGGAACCTTGGACTGGGGGGTCTGGTGTGGAGCTGGGACTCCTCACTCTTGAGATATCCTTCCTGACTTTGTATTCACCACACATGGATGTTGGACCAGCCCATTCCACATCTCTACCCCTTCTATCAATCTGAATGTTTGTGGTTTCTTTAATTCCATGGTTGCCAGACTTCTATTCAACTCAATTTTTCACAGTCGCAAGTGATGGTTGTTCTATATTTTAGTTCTGATTTTGATGTGCTTGTGAGAGGAGGCAAGCCGTGTTTAACTGTGCTGCCATCCTGACTGCAAATCTGAATATTCCTGTTACTAGATGTGGAAGAAGGATTGAGTAAATAAAGAGCAGACAGAGCTCTTGGGTGATATAACTTAATGGTATAAATATTTGAGTTCTTTCTCAATTGTGTTAACGTTTTAATACAATTTTTATCAAAATTCCAATAGCATGAACAAGGGCTTGGGACAATGAAAACTGAAACTATAGGCAAGGCAAAGAAAATCACCAAAGCAACCAGGAAGAAAGGCAAACTCAGTCCAGCTGTCTTAGGCATTTCAGCAGAGAAGAAAAACATACCTCATGATTCACAGTGCTCTTAGATCTCCCACTCAGAGTCCACGTATTCGATCATATTAGAAGTTTAAATTGTATACATTTTATCACAAAGCATATTGGTGAATGCTTTCTTCTCTGACCAACAGAACTTCATCAATTTAATCCTGATATTTTTAATGTAAGGAATTCAAAGGTGGCATGTTAAATGCTCTTTTGCTTATATGTGAATATCACATCACCAGATTAAAACATTGTTTGGACACCTTTCTAATGGGCTGTGTTTTTTGTTATTCAGCATTCATGCCTCCCCATACCCCCACTTTTGGTTACAGTGCCAGGGAAGCACTGCTTCTCCATTTTCATTCCATGTTTTTTGATGCATTGACCCTTCTCTGTTCCTGCAATGTGCATGAGCTGGGCAAGAGGATTGGCTTGTGGGGGTTGGCCAACCAATCAGAGCATCACGTCTCCCCAGTCACTGCAACTGAATCACTTTCACATGGGTCCCAATCAGACCTAATGAAATGTAATGAGACAGCTTTTTACCAAGATCACTGTGAGAAGCAAGTTTTCTCCAGTGTGACTGTTGGCATTTATAATGTGAGACTAGAGCTCACTAGGAGCATAATAATAAAGACAACAGAGGGGGAGGGAAGAACAATGTGAACTCCTGGGTCAAGCCCTGCTTTAACATATTATTTTAGATATTATTACTGAGATTTTTCAGTTTTTGATTCAGTAAATTTTCTTTCTGTTTAAACCAACTGATTGAGCTTTCTGTTATTGCAGTCAAAAAGACTCCTGATTCAACTATTTATAAAAGTGAATAGAGTGAGTGCAATTTTTAGAAAGAAAATAGAAGAATTTTACATGTTGATATAATGCACAAAATATGAATGTAATGCTGAATAACTGCAGTTGCAGGAATGTTTAAAGGCTTTTACATTTTATTCATAATATACACATGTCTTTTTCTGAGGAAGCAGTCCTTTTGAGAGACGCTTGCTTTTGTATGCAAATTTCCTTAATAATTAAAATTCCATTTGAAGAACTCTATTTGAAGATGTGTAATAAATTATACTCAAGATAAATGTGTATTCATACTTATTAATTCTGAACAAAAGCCTGAATCATTTTTAAGAGGAAAATACAAAGGGCATGAGAGTTGACAAAATTTAGCTTGGCTAGTGAATTACTGAAGCAGTAACACGTATAAATATAACAATCTTCTTCTCTTCCCCATTGCTGCCTTTTTATAGTTTCTTGTCACTGTCCACATACCTGACTAGCTTTTGTCCAGCCTGGGGACCTCATCATCCCTGAGGCTACCCATTGGAAACCTGGTTATTCAGTTCCCAATCTTGTTTTCTACTTGCAGTTATATACAGTGAATATTTATCAAGGTCTTAGTCTTCACTGCAGTGAGCTAGAAGTTTTCCTGCCCTGAAAGATTTTACATTCCACTGAAAAAAAACTTGAAAAATAATAAATAACTGTATAATATAATGTCAGGTAGTTAAGTGACATGAAATAAAATATTATAAAGATACAGGGAACACTATTTGGAGTGGCTGAGAAAGGACTCTAAGAAGTGACATTTAAATAAAGATTTCAATGACCTAAGGGATGGTCTGCACAACATCTTGGGAGGAAACTGGTAGAACAGCAAGAGTATTGTACCTGAGGCAGAGCTTGCTTGCTCTGTTGGAGAAAGAGAAATAAGTCTGCTTCTGGAGCAGTGGAAAAGAATGACAGAAAATGAACTTGGACAGGTAGCCGGAAGCCAGGTACATATGGCCTTCTGCGTGGAAGCAATTTTGGATTTAATTCTAAAAAGCCTTTGGAAGGTTTTGGACCAGAGGAAGTGAAAGATAATATTTCATGAAAGAGGATTACTCTGGTTGAACTGCAGAAAATACTAAGAATAAGAGCAATGAGAATGAGCTTAGTGGAAGCAAGGGGAAAGCTAGGTTGTTGCATTAGGTAAGGAGAGAAATGGAGCCTTAGATCGGAATGAGAATGTGGAAGCATTTGTCATCTTGGCCACATACTCCTGAGGCCACACTCACAACCTCGTCATTATTTTTCTGCTCAGGAATTCTGCTCTACAACCAAAAGTGCACAATCTTTGAGCTTGCTTCATTAATTTGTCCAGTGATGATCTTTCTTTAGCATCACCAAGGCCTCCAAGACATTGATCCCTGTGCTCATTCCCAATACATCAGCCTTCTCCCTTTGTTACGGTCCACGTCATCAGCTTAGATTATATGGCTGCTTATTAAGTAACAGTCACATTAACATCTGTAATACCCTGTTCTTTAGATTGCCCATCTCACCAATCTATTAAAAATGCAAATTTAAAGAACTCCATTATCTGCTTCTTTATTTTTATACCACAGTTTTATACCTCTACCACCCAACAAACACCACAGAAAAACCTGTGTATCCTTCTTCATATTTCTTCTCCTTTTTCTCTGATATCCATTTTCAGTATATCCATAAGTTCTCTGCATCTATCTTTCCAGTTGGTTTACTTCTTGTTACCTATAGGCCATCACTCTTGTCAAAGTCATTTTCAACTCTCCTGAATTTCTTCAAGAATCTCGAACTAACCCTATACAATCTTGCACACCCTGTAATACACTGTCACTGATAACACCAGAGTGATAGTTTTGACTATCAAATTCAATGAAGGTACTTCTTTGGTTAAAAAAATTTCAATCAGTTGTTCTCAGAATAAACTTTGTAGGATGGCCTATAAATGAGGGGACTATATACCTTATTGTCCCAAATAGGATACTTGAAAGCCAAAGATAAGTGAGGACCATTTGTATAAACCTGGAATACTCTTAGAAAACTGGGACATATGGTGAGACAGCATAATGTCCTATTGAACCAGTCACTCCCTAACTCTCTGGCTCTCATCTCACATTCCATCCCCATCATTTGAAAACACTCCAGCTCCATATCATATGCTTCCCCTTTGCATTTAGAGCCTTTTCCCAACAGAGTGCATTCACTGGAATGCACTTCACCATGTGATCTCACCAACTCATCCTTTAGCTTTCAACCCAGACTTCTCTACTGAACTCCATATTATTTATTTCTTTAGCCAAAGTTTTTAAAAAATGCTTATTTTTCTTACTTTTTATTTACTCCACAACCCATGACAATTTGGCTTCTCTTTCACTGAAGAAAACAGTTCTTTGATCCTACAGTCTAGGTCAAGGGTCACTATTATATTTTCTTATAATGTCATGTACTTCTCCTTGTAATTTATCTATGTTATTTAATTGTTTTAATTTCTAGATTGTTCATTTTGCTTTCTAGATATTTAAATTTCCTGTCTACCACAGAAAAACGTCTACCAGAATAGTAGACACTTGATATGTATTCCTTAGGTAAATTACTAAATAAATGAATGAAAATTTAAAGCAAAGATGCAAAAAAGAGTAATCATGCTTAGCACTCTGTTCTAATAAATGTTAGATCTGAGTTTCTCTGTGTTAATGACATCATTTAATTGAAAAATGTTTTTATTACTTGTCATGCCTAAAATACTTGTTCTTTAGAGAATCT
Organism: Sturnira hondurensis; assembly: GCF_014824575.4. Taxonomy (NCBI): domain Eukaryota; kingdom Metazoa; phylum Chordata; class Mammalia; order Chiroptera; family Phyllostomidae; genus Sturnira; species Sturnira hondurensis. The sequence goes on from NW_028082566.1 coordinate 3,593,935, forward strand.
ATAACTTTAACCTGTCCCTTATGGAAGCCACCAAAATGGCCACAGTTGTAGGATATTTTTCTTCCTTTTGTTTTGTCTTTTATACTTATTATTGTGACTGACATACACAGCATAAGGCAAGATCAGCATAAACACACATATATTCACAATAAAAATTACTTACGCAACTTTGTCCAAGTATACCCTCTCCCCATTTTTCCTACCACCACCCAACCAAGAAATTATCAATAGTTTGGGGAAGAGGCATAAAATTCACATACCTAAATGAATCCAAAAAATATTTTTCCTGAAAAGATAATTAAATATATGCATGGAGGAATAAAGTAGGGTAATAATGGCATTTTCCGAGTTTCGGTGAGCTGGATGAAGTTGTCTGGGTGCATCCTGGCTCTGCTCTGCTGTCACCACATCTGACTCGTGGCTGTTTTCTCAGTAAAATGGAGCAACTGGTATCACTCCTGTTAACTTCTGAGAGTGACCTTTATATCATAAAAGCTTTAACTCTTTTCAAAACTGTCCATCTCTAAAATTCTAGGCAGTAAACATTAATGGGTACCCAAATCACAAGACAACCAGAATTATATAGCTTCTGATAGCAGCAGATGAAACCACGTACTTAGTAGTTTTTCCAAACAATGGAATATGAGGCTGATCAAGCCTTGGGGTCTAACAATCCATTTACAGGAAATCAGAGAATAGAGGAGTATGTTAACTGACAAAACAGTTATGTAACCAGGGAAATTCAGGTGGTGAGGAATTCTGCAAGACAAATTGGCATAGTTTCTGCCATAAATAAGTTGCAAGGTTGAGAGGGGGAGAGATTGGGAGAAAGAGAGAAAAGGAAGATGGGAGACTTTACATTAAGATAAATGTAATAGATGTACCAACAATTGCCAATGTGTGTACTTTATTTTGATACCGATTCAAGCAAATAAACATCAAAAATGTGAAAAACAAGACTATTGGGATAACATGAACATTGACTGAATATTTAATAATATTGAGAAGCATGGTTAATTTTTTGGTGAAATGTTAGTTTTGTGATTGTGTTTTTAAATAAGAATTCTTATTTTTTAGAGCTACATGCTGAAGTATTTATAGATGAAATAGTATGATGTCTGGGATTTGCTTCAAAATAACTCAGGGAAGGGTGGGACATATACATGCCCCAAAAAGGCACATATACATGAAGCAAGATTGGCTTTGAGCAGGTGATCACATAAGATAGGCGAGAGTTAGGTGGAGCTTTATTATACTGTCCTTTGTACATTTTTTATATTTGAAAACTTTCATAATAAAATCTCAAATTAAACAAATATCTCTAGGTGGAAAATCAACTTTTTTCTTCCCTTCATCCTGCTCCTCTTTTTACTCTTCCTCTCATTTCTCTCTCTCTGTCCCTCCTTTTACTAAGAAAATGGAAGTTACAAGACATTAAGTGACTCATCCAAACTGGAATGATCCTTGCAGTTTCTCATCCTAGCGTTTCTGGAATAAAGATCATTAATCTTGTATCCTTGCAAGAAATATCTGTACTATTGTGTGTGTTTCCTTGTGTATTTTTCTCCTTGGAAAGAAGATCGTTTTCTTTCTTTGGACTCTTGAAAGAATCTGATGTGGATGCAGATCTCCCTGGGAGTGAACGTAGATGCAGAATCTGATGTGGATGCAGATGTCCCTGGGAGTGAACGTAGATGCAGAATCTGATGTGGATGCAGATGTCCCTGGGAGTGAACGTAGATGCAGAATTTGATCTGCATCTATGCAGTGGCCTATATTGTTACTTTTACATCTGTGTAGAACAAGTGGTCTATATTGTTACTTTTTAATGTTCAATAAATGATTACTTTTGCATATCCCCCAAATTTTCATTTAATTAACCACAAATGATAAAGTATACACCTTCTTCTATCTGTAGTCCTAGCTAAATTGCACCTGTAAAATAATTGAAAGCTTTGTCTCAGCAATTTTATAATGAGGAAAGGAAGGTTTTCTGTAATTACTCAAGAAATATATGAATACAGATTGTAACTACAACAACAAAAACCTCAGTAGGTATAAAGAGCTGAAAAGGAAATCCTATTCCCCACAAACTATTCTCTTTGGAAGTACCCTCTGTTTACAGTTTAGTTTGCATCCATTCAGACTTTTCCATGGACTTACGTGTACTCAATATATGTATATTTAATACTGTTTTTAAAATGTACATAAATGTGTGCATTCTATACATTATTTCCTGTGGCTTGCATTTCCCTTTAGAAATAATCATTAGCGTACAATTGTCTGCAAACTTGTATTCTCTGCAAACACTTGATTTTAATAAATAGTGTGAGTGTCCTATAATTTAACTCCTCTCTTCCTGGTAAGTGTCTAAGTCATTTCCATCATTTGCATTACAAACAGTATTGTGGTCATACATGTAACAGTGCTGTTGTTGCCATATGAATGTATTTCTGTAGGATACATTCCAAAACAGGGGAATTACTGGGTCAGTGGTTGTCTTTAACATTGTATCCAGAACTACTAAATTGCCTTCCAAAAGGCTGTATAAATTATTCACTCACCAGCAGTGAGTTTCATGGCCCATTTCCTCACATGCATGGTAATAACAGTTATTATCAATCCAGTTCAATTTGATGTACAAAAGTATATTTTTCTGATTTCTAGTCATTTTGTCATTTACAGATCTATGGACCATTTTCACTTCTGTAAACTTTTCTTTCTATTCTTTGACTATTAAAAATAATTTTTGTAGGTATTCTATAAACAGATATTTTTCAGATATTTGTCATTAATTTCGGATAGTCTCTTTTAGTGTTTTGCTTGTCTTTAATTTTGATTGTGGTATCCTTTGACACAGAGAAATTTTCTTTTTGTATAATTGTTTTCTCAAATTAAACTTATTGGGGTGACATTAGTTAATAAAATTATACAGGTTTAAGGTGCACAATTCTATGATATATCACCTGTATATTGTATATATGTTTATAGTGTTATTGCTTGCTAAGATAACTCTCCTGCACATCAAAACTTAAAAAAGTACATGTATACTTTTGTTGATGTTTTTAATGTTTGATTTTAGTAATAGTATAGACTTATTTTATATACATTGATGTGTAACCCATTTGAAAATTTTTAATAGGGTTTGTGGCAGGAATTACTTTTTCAAACATTCTTGTTAATTATTTTAATAGCATTTATTATATAAACTTCTTGCTATTGATTTGAATTGTCAATTTTGTCATAAACCATAGGTCTATTGAAACAAGTTTATTTTAAATTTACCAGTTGTTTGGCAAGTTAATGGTGTTTTTCATTTGTTTTAATTACCAGAATCTTTAGCTTTGCGCAGTGGCAGTATTGTAGGCAATGAGGTTTAATTACCAGAATCTTCCATATATTTTAACATATTATTGGTATATATGAAATATATAGCATATATAATATAATAATACACATAATAAATTTTATGAGTAATTTTCAAAGACTTGGCTGTTCATGCAATTTTCTAGTTCTTTTGAATTTTAGAATCCCCAAACCCTGATGGTATTTTACCATAATTGCATTGACTTTATAGAATAATTTTAGAAATTTGGTTGTAATTTATTGGCAAAAGTAAAATATATCTATGTAGTTGAGGCTTCTTTAATACCTTTCAGTCAGGCTTAATAGTTTTATTTGCAAGACTATTACATAGTTTGTATCTTGTTTATTGTAGTTCTGGGACAAGAAAATATATAAGATGAGCCTGAAACATCTCTTTCTACCACAAAGCATGAAGCTATCAAAAACTACTAGGGTCATATTGGAGAAGTCTCGGGAACTAAGTTGAATAGACTCCCAGGCCAAAGATGAGAAAAATTGGTAACCAATAAAAATAGCATCTGCAATGGCTTGAAACAAGAATATTTAAATCCATGTGCTCACAGTGGCACTAAAAATGTCATTTTTTAACTTGGGAGAGTTCTAAGTAACTCATTATTTAGAAAAATGAGAGAGAAAAATATCAAACCATTATCATGCCTTTTCTTTATATGCAGTACTTATAAGGTAACCAAATCTTTGATGAGGAGATGTTTTCCTTTACAAAAGCATTCCAGAGAGCAACCAAAGAATCATTGTGAGTCTGAAATATCTAATTAATTAAGGCATCTCAACAATTATAATGCATGGCTGCTAACATTACATAAGGACAGGCATTATGCACACTATAACAGAAGTCTACATCACCACTTATCAAATACTCTTGCCCAGATAAAAAGGAAACTGAATCTACAGTAGTCACCCCTCACCCCTCCTGCTTATCTTTTTTACTCTCCTTGGGGTCAGTTACCTATGGTCAACCAAGTCCTAAAAATATTGCATGGAAAATTCTAGAAATAAGCAACTCATAAGTTTGAAATTACAAGTTGGTCTGTCCAGCCCTATCTTATCTAGGACGTGACTCAGCCCTCTGTCCAGCCTCATCCTGCTGTGACACCACCTGCCCGTTAGTCACTCAATAGCCTTTTGAGGTTATCAGATGACTGTCCCGGGATCACAGGGCTTGTGTTCAAGTAACTCTTATTTTACTTAATGATGGCCCCAAAGCACAAGAGTAGTGATGCTGGCAATTTAGACATGCCAGAAAGGAAGCCGCAATGTGCTTCCTTTACATCAAAAGGTGAAAGTTCTCTACTTATGAAGGGAAAAAAAAAATCATATGCTGAGGTTGCTAAGATCTCGAATGAGAAAGAGTCTTTATGAAATTGTAAAGAAAGAAAATAAAATTCATAATAGTTTTGCTGTTTCACCTCAAACTGCAAATTATGGCCGTGATGCACGGTAAATGCTTTATCAAGTAGACCTGTGGGTGGGAGATGTGACATCATCGTGGCTCAATGACCCTCCTATTGTCAAGTTAGTGGAATTCTAACACTGCATTGTAATGTCTATGTCACACAGCATGACACAGACATGTCACTTCTTCTTGTCACATAGGCATTGTATTGTATCACCACAAGAAGGGTGAGGACAGTATAATAAGAATTTGACAGAGAGAGCACTTTCACATAGCATTTATTATAGCATATTGTTATAATTGTTCTGTTTTATTTTTAGTTACTGTTTTTCATTTCTATTTTGCCTAATATATAAATTAAACCTCACCATGGGTGTGTATGAGTGTGGAAAAAATAAATAGGACACCTAGGGTTTGGTACTATCTCTAGTTTCTGGTGTCTACTGGTGGTCTTGGGACATAACCCTCATGTATAAGAGGGATGACTGTAATTCAGCCACTAAATCTAGCTACCAATTTCTAAGAAAGACAGGGGGCAGAAGAAAATGTTAATAGATAAAAAAAGAAGGCCGTCATCAAAACAAAGACTGTGACAACCTCTGTAAGTCAAACTACCTAATTCTTTAAAACACAACACCTTTCACAAATAAATCACAAGAAAAAAAAATATGGTGGAAAACCATAGAATACAACACAACTAAAATGTATGCCTGTTTTGATTCCTAATACAAAAAAACTAAAGAAAACACTAAAAGACAATGGTGAAACTTGAAGTGCCTAGAAATAAGATCATATCAGGAAGTTATTAGTTTTTAAATGGTATAATGAAAATGCAGTTTTGCTTTCAATTGCTTTCTGGGGAATTCCTTTACTTAATCTTTCAGCTCAATAACATAATCTTTAGCTTTATTTATGTAGCTATTAAGTTCATTTGAGGAATTTTTTATATTTTAACAATTGCTTCTTATATTTTCACAAACTTGTAAAAATTCATTAATGTTTTATGAATGTAACAGCTTTTTTAGTTTCTTTTAGGACATTATTTTTACTTGAATATGTTTTCTTTTTTTAAGATTATTTTATTGCTTTTCAAATACAGTTGTCTGCATTTACACCCCCACCACTCCCTCCACCCACTCCAGCCATCCCCACCTTCCTCCCTTGCTTCCACCCTCCCTTGGTTTTGTCCGTGTGTCCTTTATAGTTTTCCTGAAAACCCTCCCCCCTCTCCCCCCATTATACCCTCCCACCTCCCCTTGGGTTACTGTCAGATTATTGTTAATTTCAATGTCTCTGGTTGTATTTTACTTGCTTGTTTTGTTGATTAGGTTCCAGTTAAAGGTGAGATCATATGGTATTTGTCCCTCACTGCCTGGCTTATTTAACAGAGCATAATGCTCTCCAGTTCCATCCAAGCTGGCCTGAAGAGTAGGAGCTCCTTTCTTTCTGCTGCATAGTATTCCATTGTGTAAAGGACCATAGTTTTTTGATCCATTCATTTAGTGATGGGCACTTAGGTTGCTTCCCACACTTGGGTATTGTAAATTGTGCTGCTATGAACTTTGGGGTGCATAGGTTCTTTTGGATTGGTGTTTCAGGATTTTTATAGATTAGTCCCAGTAATGGAATTGCTGGCATAAGGCAGGTCCATTTTTAGTTTACTGAGAAAATTCCATACTGTTTTTCACAGTGGCTCCACCAGTCTACATTCCCACCAATGGTGCACTAGAGTTCCTTTTTCTCCACATCCTCTCCAAAACTTGTTGTTTGTTGATTTGTTTATGATGGCCATTCTCACCAGTATGAATTGGTATGTTATTGTGGCTTTAATTTGCATCTCTCTGATGACTAGTGATGCTGAGCATCTTTTCATATGTCTCTGGGCCCTTTGTATGTCCTCCTTGGAGAAGTGTCTGTTCAAGTCTTTTGTCCATTTTTTAATTGAGTTGCTTGTCTTCTTAGAGTGGAGTTGTGTGAGTTTTTTATATATTTTGGAGAGCAAACCCTTGTCCAAGGTATCACTGGCAAATATGTTTTCCCATACAGTTGGTTCTCTTTTCATTTTAATTTTTCTTTAGCCACGCAGAAGCTTTTTAATTTGATGAAGTCCCATTTGCTTATTCTTTCTTTTACGTCCCTTTCTCTAGGGGACATATTGGTGAAAATATTGTTACGTGGAATGTCTGAGATTTCCCTGCCTATGCTTTTCTCTAGGGCTTTTATGGTGTCACAACTTATATTTAAATCTTTTATCCACCTTGAATTTATTTTTGTATATGGTGTAAGTTGGTGATCAAGTTTCATTTTTTTGCATGTAGCTGTCCAGATCTCCCAACACCATTTATTGAAGAGGCTATTTTTACTCCATCTTATGCTTCTTCCTTCTTTGTCAAATATTAATTGATCATAGAGACCTGGGTTTATTTCTGGGCTCTCTATTCTGTTCCATTGGTCTATGTGTCTGTTCTTATGTCAGTACCAGGCTATTTTGATTAGTGGCCTTGTAACATAGTTTGATATCAGGTATTGTGATCCTCCTTATTTTGTTCTCCTTTCTCAAAATCACTGCAGCTATTCAGGGTCATTTATGGTCCCATATAAATTTTTGAAGTGTTTGTTCTATATTAGTGAAATACATCATTGGTACTTTATTAGGGATTGCATTTAATCTATAAAGAGTTTTGGGCAGTATGGACATTTTGGTGATGTTAATTCTTCCAGTCCATGAACACGGTACATGCTTTCATTTGTTTGTGTCTTCCTTAATTTCTTTCTTCAATGTTGTGTAGTTTTCTGAGTACAGGTCTTTTACATCCAGGGTTAGGTTTATTCCTAGGTATTTTCTTTTTCTTGTTGCTATAGCAAATGGGATTTTTTTCCTGATTTCTGTTTCTGATATTTCATTGTTGCTGTACAAAAATGCCTTTGGTTTCTGAATATTGACTTTGTATCCCACTGATTTGCCAAATTCGCTTATTAGGTCAAGTAGTTTTTTTGGTGGCATCTATAAGGTGTTCTGTGTACACTATCATGTCATCTGAAAACAATGACAGTTTTGTTTCCTCCTTTTCAATGTGGATACCTTTTATTACTTTATCTTGTCTGATCACTGTGGCTAGGACTTCCAATACTATGTTGAATAGGAGTGGTGAAAGCGGACATCTTTTTCTTGGTCCTGATCTTAGTGGGAAAGCTCTAAGTTTTTGCCCATTGAGTATGATGTTGGCTGTAGGTCTCTCATATATGGCCTCTATTGTGTTGAGGAATGCTTCCTCTATTCCCACTTTGCAGAGTGTTTTTATATTTTCATGAAGCATTCTTTTTTAAAAAATATATTTTATTGATTATGCCATTACAGTTGTCCCATCCTCCCCTTTCGTTCATGCCCATGTGTCACAAGTTGTTTAGATTCTGTATTTCCCATAGTATTCCTTCCCTCTCCCCCATCTATTTTCTACCTACCACCTCTGCTACTTATTCTCTGTACCTTCTCCCCCCTTCTCTTCCTCCCACTCCCTTGTTGCTAACCCTCCATGTGATCTCCATTTCTATGTTTCCGCTCCCTATCTAGCTGTCCTCTTAGTTTGCTTTTGTTTTAGGTGTGGTTGTTAATAACTGTGAGTTTGCTGTCCTTTCACTGTTCATATTTTTCATCTTCTTTTTCTTATATAAGTTCCTTTAACATTTCATATAATAAGGGCTTGGTGATGATGAACTCCTTGAACTTGACCTTATCTGAGAAGCACTTTATCTGCCCTTTCATTCTAAATGAAAGCTTTGCTGGCTAGAGCAATCTTGGATGTAGGTCCTTGCCTTTCATGACTTGGAATACTTCTTTCCAGCCCCTTCTTGCCTGTAAGGTCTCTTTTGAGAAATCAGCTGACAGTCTGATGGGTACTCCGTTGCAGGTGACTGTCNTAAGCCTCTCCTCATTTTTTTTTTTGAATTCTTGTTTCTTCCTTCTTTTCTGTTTGGTTGTTTCTTTCTTCCTTCTGGTCCACTCCCTTGATTTGAGTCCCAGTTTTCTTCCCATCACTATTGGTTTCCTGTGCATTTCCCTTCATTTCAATTAGTTAGCCTTCATTTGTTCCTCTAATTTGTGACTAAAATCAACCAATTCTGTGAGCATCCTGATCACCAGTATTTTGAACTGCGTATCTGAAAGGTTGGCTATTTCTTGGTCACTTAGAATTATAGGCTCTGGGGGATTTCAGCTGTTCTTGAGTCATAATGTTTGGTCTGTTCACACCTGTTATGTATGAGGGGCAGAGCCTTAGGTATTTGCCAGGACCAGGCGACCCAGTCGCTGCGTTGTGACGCCGTACGTGAGGGCGGGGTCAGAGAGGAAAAAAATGGTGGTTTGCTCTGCTCTACTCTCTCTCAGATTTCTGTCCCCTCTGCAGCTTCCCACAAGCAGATTGAGCCCCTCTGCTGCTGGTTCCTGGGTGTGTGGGTTCATGTACTCTCCAGGACCCTGTGGGTCTCTCCAACGAACTCTCTGTGAGCCTGGGAGCCTCTCCCAGCCCCTTGACCCCGAGAAAGTCTTTCCAGTTGGTGCTTTCAGTCCCTGGGGCCCTAGCCTGAGTGGTCTGTCTCACTGTTGGCTCCTTCGCTTGTTTTATCTGTGCACAAATGTGTGACCACAGTCAGCCAGCCACCCTGCGCCCTCACTGGGTCCACGCATCGCCACCCCAAGCCTGGGATCCACCAACCGCCTCCACCTCCGCTCCTGGGTCAGTTGAACCAAACGATCTTTCCAGCCCGACCCTGCTCCGCCTCTGCCTCTGCCCCTCTTACCGGCCTGGCTGAGTGGTTCGTTGTTGTTCGGAGAGCTTTGAACTGGACTTCCGTACAGTTCAATTTTCACTGTTTTGGCTGCATTTTTGTTTATAAAACTTCACTGTCTTTAAAGTTAGTTGTGGGAGGGGGCAGAGTGTTTCCACCTATGCCTCCATCTTGGCAAGAAGTCCAGGAAGTCTCATGTAGTATTCTTATTCTGCTCATTTTTTCTTTCTTCCCTCTCTCAGGTGTTGGATTTTTGTTGACTGAATTCAGTGATTCTCTTTTACAATGCTGATTTTTCCCTAAACTGTCACCTCTTTTCTTCATGTCTTTATGAGTAAGTGTAATGTCTGAAGTAACACATACAGGTAGATCAGAATTACCTAGAAAAGACAAGGACTGTATGTAGCAGAAAAAGTGATGAAAGTGAGAAAAAAACTTAGGACTGGTATTAAAAAAGCACACTGTTTAGTATGACTGAAATACACTTGCTAATGCAGTGTGAGTATGATAGGGTAGGCCAGAGAGTTTTTGAAAAAAGAATCCAGGGGAGGTTTTCTCTGCAATACTGAGACATTTTGGACTGTATTCTACTATCAATGAAGACTAATAATCATGACTTATGAATATTTCTTAAAGTAAGTGATTTTCAGGGAAATATAAAGTACTCCTTTAAGAGAATCAGCATTGGTGGTATAAGATTAGTTTGATAGCAGGCCTCATGAACTATAAGCTTCATATATTAAGGCAAGTTATATTATTATGCCTTCCTAATTTCAAAAATTGCAGCTAATTAATAACCTACCTTGTGGGTTGTATAAAAATTTAATCTGGCATTCTACTTACCACAATAATGTAGTATACGTTTAAGGAAAGATAGCAATCTTGATTATTATCATGATGGTAGATCTTCCTTTGGACATCTTGAGTTGGAGTTGCTTTAGGATATTATTAAAAGCCAAGCGATTGACATTGTAATTTGGGCACAGATCCTTAGTAAATACAAAACATCCTATATATCACCTCACCTCCTCTGCAGTAAGTTTGGAGCCATATGATTAGTTCTAGCTACTGAAATCTGTAAAGTGATATATGTTCATATCGTAAAGAACTTGTAAGTCATATGTTTCACATGGCATGGCTAAGATGTAGAGGTTGGATACCTGATTTGCATAGATAGATGATATGAGAAAGAAATAAAACTTTGTTAAGTTGCTGCGATTTGAGTGTTTGTTTGTTGCTTCAGCCTATTTGATCCTGCTCAAGTATGGCCACAACGATGGAAAGTAAAATGGGGAGGTTGGGGAAAAGTTCTAAACAACTGGACTTTAGCCAAAATGTTTTTAAGAGAGAGTTTATGACTTGGCTGTGGGTGAAGAGGGAAAAATTTTGGACACTGAGGAGAATAAAATTTAAACATAGGGGACATATTGAAATGGCAGATTCCAAGCCCCCACCATGGACCTTCTGACTCAGAATTCAGGGGAATGACGATTAGAATCTTTCACAAGTGACCCAGGAGATACTTAATCCCTATTGTGAAGCTTGAGAACCTCTGACCTGGAAGAAGGCCTTAGGATATTACCCAAATAGCTAAAACAGAAGACAGAAGGTGTGATAATTATCATGTAAGACGTAAAAGTAAAGTGTTAGAAGAGCTGAGAGGATATTTCTATAATGTGTTTGTGTTTAGGTCTATATTAGACTCTGGAGAAAATATGGAGGAGGTTGCATCTGATATGGAAATAAAAGGATAGTAAGATTTTGGCAGATGGACAGAAGCAATTCAGATGAAGGAAATGGTACAAACCAAAGGGCAGTAGAGATGGATTAAACTCACACTGAAGGTAATCTTATGGCTCGTACTTACAGAGGGCCTACAAGGTTTAGTTTTAATCTCTCAAGATCCTGTCATAGCAAACATTAAAATATTTGGTTTTATGTAGATATTCCCATACTAGAATTTACCCATAATAAGTTAGAAATACTTCCTGAAAATGGCAATTTTATGATTAAAGAAGTAATATTTTCTGCTAATGTTGTAGGCTTATTTTTGTCATAATGCTGTAATGGCATGACACGTTTATTACTTGTCTAGATTTTTTTATATAAATGGATGGATTACTAATCCTTCTTGCCATGACAATTGTTGGATTTTCCTAGCCCTTTCACCAAATAATAGTTTTTAGGACTCTCCTCAGGTTCTGAGTCATTAGAGAGCTCCAAGATGTGTTAATTAATGACTTCCAATGGAAACACAGGAGGAGGTTGTGGGGGAGTGATTGATACTTACATCCTGTGATACTTGAGTTCAATTATACCATTGGAATTTACAACAATGCAATGCTTTAAAGACCAGCTTCTCATATTCTTAAATGTTCTGTATTAGTTATTCTGGAGAATTGTAGGTTGGTTACAGGCTCTGGGGAGAAAGACCTTTGTGTTCTTAGGTAGGTGAGAATTCAGCATTTTGAGTCTATTATTTGTGATAGTATCACATTATCTATAGTTACCACTATGTTACTTATATGATATTTCTCTAACCTGTTTAGTGTGTCACTATGGAAACAAATATTCACGCAAAAATACCTCTTTTGATAAAAAAAATTAAGTTTAGCTCATTTTCCTCTTCATTTGTTATATTCCTTCAGTCAGTTGCCTGAGGTCATCTGGAGCAAGCGTCAGGACACGGACTACAGTAAGAAATATGTTTTTCTAAAGACATATTCTCTGTTTGTGAACCCTCTGTGTTAACATTTCTGGCCTTTCAAAATAGAGATAATGTCTTGTGCTGTTTCCTACAATTATTTGGTAGGAACTACATAAAAGGGCACAGTAAATAAAACTTTTCAAGTTATCATTTTTCAATAAAAGCAAAACTTGGAACAGGGCTCATTATTTCCATCTAATTTTAAGTATGATTATATAGCCAAAAATCAAAGTAGGAAGTAAGAAAGTGCATTTAATCTTGTAAGCAAGATAGGAAGTGGGTGATCCCTAGTTTCAGTGTCTTTGGGCCATTTGGCTACCATTCGAGAACAAAAACCACCTTGTCATACTTGGTACGATATACTACCTTGGATGGACTTATCATACTACCTTGTTCTGCCAAGTGGCCTATAAGGGTTACATTTTCTAGCCTAAATTCTAGACTTGCTAACAATGAGTGACTTATGAACTGGGGAGAAAGGGAGTCTATTGACTTTTAGTTTAATTTTAGAAATATTTGTAATTCAAGTCAACTTAATTTTTGCCAAGTGTGAAATTTCACTATGCGTATAAGATACTGGGGTGGGTGGCACAGTTCATTACTGTTGAGGTTACACAACTAAAAATCATTCTGCTGATGTGTTACTTCCTAACTTATTCATTCATTAAGCACATTTGAATATTTATCCTATGCTGAGAAGATTATCAAAGGTACTAAGAGTAGATAGAGAAATGATTAAGATATGGCTCCCGGTCTCTGGAAATTAATACAGTCTAGTGAGAGTTAAGTATCATCCTTCAGTACAGGAGGAGATTTTTAATGGTTGCTCATTTAAATTTGGTGTTGTCATCAAATATATAAGTGAGCTGGACTGGGAGAAATTTTGTCTGTTAAGAAGTTATCATGTAACAAACTGCTTTTACAGAGAAGGGGCGAATTCTCATTCTATAAAACTCAGTCTCCCAAATCAATTCCCCAGTAGCTTATTCTCAGTGTCAAGTTCCTATTCTAGGCAGTAGTGGAAACCTAATGTTGCAAATTTAGGCTAAACTCAGTCACTGTGTGGTATTCCATTCCCATCTTCTCTCTCTAGGTTAGCATTTAATTTCTTGGGGCTCATATAGCTTCATGAGAACATACATCCGAGATCCAAAATGTTGAATGTCTGCTAGTACTACCAAAACTAAAAATCCATTCATGTCTGATTCCTATTCCTGTGTCCCTCGCCTCTACCTCGTTATTTTGCTATACTTTACATTCCTTGGAAAGAAGCATGTTATATGATGTTCTGTGAAGTAATTAAGGTTTGGATGTATTAACACTCAAGGCAGGAATGCTTTCAACCTATCCACAAAGTCATGATTCTGTTGAATCACAACCTGTTACTCTCAGTTAGATGCTTCTATCTGGCTTTTTGAGGTTATTCAGTCAGTATTCGGAAGATACATATTTGTGGCACAGTGAGCTAATTTGCATGGGATTTCCTGGGTTTGTCATATACTCTAACATTGAGCAGCAGTTTGTCTTTTAAAAGAGTAGAAGACTCAGTTACAGTGCCAGCTGCAAGACAAATTCTCATGAGGTTGGAGTGCTTTCCTGTAGGGCAAGCAATATGCTCTGAGTTCATTGAATAGTGCAGTTTTTCTCATAGTCACTGTAGTTGTTTCTTATGTATACAACTTTATGATCGTGTATACAGGTTTGAATATACCCAGGGAAGAATGTTTTCCCTGGAAATGCCGTAACAGTTAAATTGAGTTGGAAGCTGAGACTGCCTTCTGGCAAATTTAGGCTCCCAATGCCACTGTATGAGAGGCAAAAATTCTTAGGTGGCTTGGGTGATTTAGCCTGACCTGCCAAAGGTAAGAAATTTGCTCTACACAGTGGGGACAGGAAGAAGTATAGATAGAACCCAGAATGAGTTCTTGTCCATCCATGTCCATTAAGTGGAATGTAAACCAATACTATAGGGGCAGAACTTCCAGGGTATGGTTTCTAAGAAATGAAGGTTTAGGCAAGAAACTCAGGCTAGATTAGGTATGGACTGAAGGAAAAAAGAATGAGCAAATGGGATGATTAATGAAAAAAGAAGATCATAAGTACTAACTCTAGCCTTATAACCAGTTGTAGATACAAAGAAGGATATACCCACATCTTTTTTCATATGTTTTATTGTTGTTCAATTACAGGTGTCTTTATTTTCCCTCCACCACCACACCCATCCCAGCCATCTCCACTTCCCACCCTTGATCCTTCCTGCTTTGGTTTTGTACATCTGCCCTTTATAGTTGTTTCTGAAAACCCTTCCCTCTTTCTTCCCCATTATTTCCTCCCACCTTCCCTTTGGTTACTGCCAGCTTGTTGTTTATTTCAATGTCTGTGGTTATGTTTTGCTCACTTGTTTGTTTTGGTGAGTAAGTTCCACTTACAGGTAGATCATATGGTATTTGTCCCTCACTGCCTGGCTTATTTCACTTAGCATAATGCTCTCCAAATCCATCCATGCTGTCTCGGAGGGTGGGAGCTTCCTCTTTCTCTCTGCTGCATAGTATTCCATTGTGGAAATGTGCCACAGTTTTTTGATCCATTCATTTAGTGATGGGCACTTAGGTTGCTTCCAACACTTGGCTATTGTAAATTGTGCTACTCTGAACATTGGGGTGCATAGGTTTTTTTGGATCAGTGTTTCAGAGTTCTTAGGATATAATCCCAGCAGTGGAATTGCCAGGTCAAAAGGCAGTTTTTTCCTGTTTACTGAATTTCCTTTCCACCAAGGCAGGTATAAGAGTATTTTCAACTGCATTACAGAAATAATCCTTGGGAGAAGATTCATCTCTCTATCCATAATATTCTGAGGTGGGATACATACAGGACGAGTGGCTGGTCAAGGCCTCTTATGGAGATGTTCAGAGATTTATGGACAACTTTCTGAAATGACAATATACAAAGCTATACAAGAAGTCTTGACAAATTGTCAACTGTTATCACATAATCCCTGTTATCTGGCAACATTCCAATATAATTATTAATCAGTAATACAAAGGTAAAGTCTTTGAAAAAAGATAGATTCCTAAATAATCACTTGTTTATAGATGGAATCAAAATAAAATTTATAAAGCGTTTGGGATTGAACAACAACAAAATGCTATATACCAAAACTTATACTATGCAGCTAAAGCAGTGCCCTAGGGAAATTTATAGCTTTAAATCATTTAACTACATGTCAGAAAAATCGAACAGCAAAGGCAAAAAATATATAAAAGGGCATAATAAAAGTAAAAATAGAAATTAGTAGAAGAAACCGGTGACATGATGCACACAAAATTGTCAGCAGAGCTAAATGACTGTGAACAGTAATAAACACCATGAGTGTTCAGAGTGGCAACAGATTAACTATGGAGGAAGGGGAGATAATACGTTACAGTGAGAAGAATTCAGACTTGGAGTTACTTGGTTGGAGCCATCTGCCACTTACTCTAGATATTATGGGCTCCCTAATTGCTCTTAACTTTTTATATGTATGTGTGCACAGCAGGCTAACAAGCAAACAAATACCAGGGGTAACTTCTCAGCTATGCTACGTGCTAGAACAAAAAAGAAAACATTCTGCCATTGAAGAAAAGTTTACACAGACCAAATTTCCAAACAAACAAATCACCCAGACCCAAAGCAGTATTAAAGTAAAGACTACTTGAGAAAAACAATTTCCATCCCATGAGCAGTTTAAAATCAAAACTTCATGATTATAACAGTGACTATCAAAATTTTCTATAATATTGTATTATAACAGCCATGCCAATACAATGAAAGTCCAATTGTTCCAGAAAGCTGTATTAAAATTGAAACAGGGTAATTATAGAAATACTTGGGTGAGAATTACATGTTCAACAGAACCACCGAAAATCATTCTTCTCAGACAGAAATAAATCTTATGTGCACACAAGAACTCTTCAGCAAGATCTGAAATGAAGACCAGATGCCTTTGTTCTTTCCCTGTTTTGTTGACTAAGAGTCCATTGTATGATTATAGCATAATTTGCTTATTCATTCATCTCTTGTTTATAGTTTTAGGTTATTACAAATGAAGCTGCAATGATCACTTATATATACATCTTTGTATGGGCAAATGCTTTATTTATCTTGGAAAATACCTAGTAGTAGAATGGCTGAATCATACATATGCTCAGTGAATAGTTAACTTTTAAGAATCTGCCGAACTGCTTTTCCAAGTGACTGTATTATTGTACACCCCTACCAGCAATATGTATATGAGAGGTACAGGTGTCAATGTGTGGTATGGTCAATCTCCTCTACTTTAGCTATCCTAATACGTGTGTTGTTGCATTTCATTGTGGTTTTAATTTATAATTTTCTAGTAATTAATGATATTTTTCACATACGTATTTGCTACTTGTATATCATCTTTGGCAAAGTTCGTAGCTTTCTTATTGAGTTTTTTTTAAAGGTTTTGTTTATTTATTTTTAGAGAGAGGAGAAGGGAGGGAGAAAGAGAAAGAAACATCAGTGTGTGGTTGTCTCCCATGTAGCCCCCACTAGGGACCTGGCCCAGGCATGTAACCTGACTGGGAATCGAACTGGCAACCCTTTGGTTTGCAGGCTGCTCTCAAGTCACTGAGCTACACCAGCCAGAGCTCTATTGAGTTCTGAGTGTTATTTATATATTATGAATAGAAAGTTCTTGGTCAGATATGTTTTACAAAATATTTCCTCTAGTGGAGTTTTGTCTTTTTATTTTCTTCACAATATCTTTCTAAGAACAGACAATTTTAATTTTAATGCAGTCCAGTATATCAATTTGTTCTTTTATGCATTTGATGCCATAACTCAGTGTTTATGTGTTACTTTTTGGTGCCAGATATAAAATAACTCAAGGTCATAAAATTTTTCTACTAGTTTTATAATTTTAGGTTTTACATTGAGGTCTATGATGCATTTGGGGCAACTTTTTATACAAGGTATGTATTAAAGTTTATTCTTTTCTCAATTGCATATCCAATTGAACTATTTTTAACTTTGATAAATATTATCAGATTATTTTCTATGAAGGTTATACCAAATTACACTTCCACCAACAATCTATGAGAATGTCCCTCACTGTCCCACAACACTTATTTACCAAGAAAAAACGGTATCTTCCTCTATTGTTAAATTGCCTTTTTAAAATCATAAGAGAGTTGAGCTCATTTAATGGATGTTAGAGCTATTTGCATTTCTTTTCTCTGTGAACTCTCTGTCCTTGCCTCATGATTTCTATTAGGTTATTAGTCATTTTTATGTTAGTCATTTTTATTTTTGTGTTAGGAAATCACTTAAAAATTTTGGATTCTATTTGATTACAAGTATAGGAATGGAGTAGCCAAAGAACTTGTATGCCCGACCCATGGACATGAACAAAGGAGGGGCTATCACAGGAGGGAGTGGGGGTGCTGGGTAGATGGGGCAAAAGGGGAAAAACTGGGACCGGTGTAATAGCATAATCAATAAAAAAATTAAAAACTAAAAAAGTTCAGAGTGTAACATATGAACACTGACTTCGTAAAAAATGTTTGAACTTTTAAAACTAAAATAGTGTTTTAAAAGGAAGTCTCAAGCTACTTCATCAGAAAACTGTTGCTGAGTTACGTGTGGGACTTTCACATCCAAATCTCCTAATTCACCAAGTTAATTTTTAATGAACGGACCGACTAGACCGGCATTTGAAAAGTCCGCAGACACAGTGAACCCGAGCAAATAGCTGCTTTGACATAAATAGACTATGTGTTCCACTCTCACGTACTATCTGTTTGCAAAACAAAACCACATAGCACAGAAACAGCTCCAGTAAATAAAATGTCTGTGTGACTTTAACGGAAAGATTTCCTACTGTGACTTTTCTTCACAGCATCAATGTTGTTTAGCGGAAGTATCGTCTCCATGGGTTTGGTCTTTCAATAGAAACAGGCAAAAACAGGAGGATTTTATGATGTAACTTTATCTTTCTATTAAAGAAGAAACTAAACCTCAAATACATCCTCGTAGAATAAATAACTCAACTTCTTCTTTCAGTCACTCTCAGTGACTGGAAACTCCCTCAACATCTAAAAACCTAACAAAACCAATTTATTTCTATAAACCATACAACATTTTAAGACTCATCTGGGAAACATAATAATTTAATGATCTGAACTGGAATAGAAAATACACCATATACTGTGACAAATCATGGTAAATTTAACAGCCATTGTCATAGCTATGAAAAGCACTTTTGTAAATTCTGCCCAAATATCTTGGACAGTTAGAGAAATGTCCTACAAAACGTTAGCATTTTTGCATTAAAATAACTATTTTCAAATACAAGAAGTTCTGGGCTATCCCAGAAAAATGCTAACTTCACCAAGTTACTAAATACTCAAGATTTTCATTCTTGTCTTTGTGGGTCTCCCTAGTTTTCAATAAAACTTCAATTCTTTTGCATGGTTGCCCATTCTAATTGTGAAAGCAGGAAAGAAGAGTAGCTAACTCTGACCACACACTAGTTAACACCCACCTGTCCTGCTCTAGACGTGATGTACGTCAGATTTGAAATTCACATTCATGCCTCGTACATCGTGGCCGTAGAATGCCAGAGGGGTGGTTCCTATGTGAGGTCCTTAGCAGGCAATTATGTGATGGCACTGAAGCCTTCTGGGGTGGGGTGGGCTTCGTGCTCAATAAGTGGAGTGGGACTAGAGGTGAGCTTCTGTAAGCATGTCAGCCAGAGAATCTGAAAGACAGACCTGGAAGGGTAACTGAAACATTTTAGAGGATTCTATAATATTCAAAACTGCTCAAGGAAGAGAGTGTGAAAACCCACAAGGTTTTCCTTAGAAAAACCAGGCAATAATGTGACTTCTGCAGCTTCTGCTATGATGATCCCATGGTCCTCTTTCTCCCTAAAAGCATCTTCTTCCTTGTACTGATTGTCTCAATCCTGAGGTTTTTTTCTCCCCTATTTGTCCAAGTGCTTCTCTCTCGGCCATTTCTTGGGTGGGATCATTGTTCGTCTTCCTCTCCTTGGGGCAGTTACTCTTCAGATTTTATTTTTATTTTTTACTTCTCTTTCCTCTTTCCCTGGAGCATTCACCCAAATCCTTGGCTTCAACTGCTAACTCTAAGCTATTGACTCCAACTTGGACAATCCCGTCTCCTCACCATACATAGCCCTAAATATCTATTGAATGTCCCACTAGAGTGCTCAGCTCTCTTCTGAACTCAGTTTATCAAAGTAAGTTTCAACAATCACTGGCCACACAACACCTGACTCATACCAGTCACTATGCTGGCCTCAGGAGACAATCAGTAAAAAAGAGACTGGTCCTCATGTTCCTGAAACTCCAAGTCTAGCGGGGGAGAGAGATATTAAGAAAGTTGTCACACAATACTAACTCTAATAATACATTTATAGGTAAAAGGGGTTATAACCTACCCTATTTGGGGCATTTAGGAAGGCTCCTGCAGGAGCAAAATATTTTAGACTTCATATCCTTTTATGAGAATATTTTCTTTCCTATGTTGTTTTGGTAAGTTTCAGAATTTTGGGGGCCTGCCCTTTTTTATGTATTCTTGTGAATGGATTTCTTCCAGTGAACCTGAAAAATCAAACTGTCTGAATTAACAGATTTAGGGAAAAGCTGCTTGGAAGAAAATTTAGACGTATTTGAAGGCTAAAAACATTTATCAACAGGATAAACGTTCTGTGTTCTGTGTCTAGTAACCATGAAAACACGTCCCTGTGAAATTCTTATGACAGGCCCCATTTAAAGGGACCTGTGTTTCAGGAAGCATATAGTTTATTCTATGAAAGTTCTTAATGTTAACTGGTTGTCACTGGATAATCATAGTCAAATGAATGTCCATACTTCCAGAAGAAATGCAAACGGCCGTTTTTTTAATAGATACAAGAGTTCTAGAACTTCATCTGTACCTCTTCTGTGTGCATGAAGTGGTCCTATTAGATTGGTTATTTAAAACCAATGCAAAGACATCTATTGGACACTTTTGTGGAGACGTGATATTTTGGATAGGTCATGAGGGATGAATTAGAGGTGGACCAAGAAACGACGGATTTAAGAAGGTATACATAAAACAAAAACAAAATCTTCAAGGAGGAGAAGAGCCTAGCAGGTTATAATGGTTCAGGGAAGGCCATATGACTCAGTTATAGTAAGTGTGGATCCCTCTAGTCATATGAGCTGTGTAAATCCTTTTAAATCAGTACTAGACAGGTGGGTGATACTTCTTAGAATGTAGCATTGGATGGCCACATGAGAAAATAGAGCTGGAGAATGTAAACCATCCTCACCAAATTATTATCAACATGAGCATGAACACTACTCTGAAATACTAAGCACTAAATGAGTTATGTACAATATAATTAATTTTTACCAACCGTGTGATGTGAACACTGGCTCACAGTATCTGCGTCATTATGGATGAAATGAGACATTCACACGGACTACACAGTCCAGTGGAGGAAAAGGGACAGCATGGTTTTTCTCTCAAGGGGAGCAGAAGCCCACAGCCTCCGCCATGACCGGCCCTTATTGGGTTTCTCGGCACATTACATGATGGCCCTCATTTACTATGCACAGGTTGCTTTAGGTGGTTACCTTTCACAGACGGCAAAGGAGCCAATGCCACTAATCACACCACAGAAGAGGGATATTTGCAAAGGAAAAGGGAAAAGTGGTTGGATTCATCCTTGGAAGGTTTAGCATGGATTTTAGGAAGTTATTTTACAGTAAATGTTTGCCACAAATCCAGGTGAGGGAGTTTTTAGCAAAAAGCAAGACTCAAAGCAGCCCAGGCACATTGCAGACCTGATTCCCCACGGGAGAACCTATCTGTGGGCGTGGGTCCTGTGCATCTCCCAGAGGGAGCTGGGCCCACGCCATGCAGAACGGTCTCTTACATTTGTGTATCAGATAATGGTATATTTTGAAGATAAGAATGGTGCAGCTCAGAGATATTTGAGAAGTCTTTGCCAAGGAAGTGATGTCTACCTTGGGACCTGAAGAATGAGTATTAGTTAGAGAAGGAGGCACAGAGGAATATTCCTGGCAAAAAGATGATGAGTGATTTTGGCAGGGATTTGAGAAGACCAGATTCATATTTTATCAAGTGTATTCTCGCTGCTGAATGGAGACAAGATTGGAGAAGGGCATGAGCGAAAACAGGGAGACAGGTAGGGGAGTATTGCATTATCTCAGGTAATCTTAAACAACTCAAGGCAGAGGGGAAGTGAATGCTGAACAGATTTCAGAAATACGAAGAGGTACACTAGATTGTCAGTACTGTCTAACAAACTTCTACAGTGTAAAGGAAATGTTCCATAACCTACACTATCCAGGGTAGGGTAGCCACTAGCCATATGTGTCTACTGAGCATTTAAAATGTAGCTAATGCAAGTGAGGAACTTCATTTTTAATTTTGTTTAAATATTAATTATTATTTTTTTATTCACCTGAGGACGTTTTTTCATTGCTTTTGGAGAGAAAGGGGAAGAGCAAGAAAGGGGGTGGGATAGAAAGAGAGAAAGAAACATGGAAACATCAGTGTGAGAGAAACATCAGTTGGTTGTTTTCCCATATGTGCCCACAACCTGGGTGTGTGTTTGACCAGGAATCAGTCCTGAGACCTTTCTGTTTACGGGACAACACTCCGACCAACTGAACCACACCCACCAGGGCTAAATAGTAATTAATTTAATTTTAAATAGTAGACTTCTGGCTACTCTACTGGACAGAGCAAGATTTGGATAACTTTAGCTTACTTTCCTTTTACATATTCTCTCTGAATTACAAGGTCTTCTAAGATAAACTCACTCTATCCAAATTTACAGGCTTCTTCTTTGCTGAGTTTGGTCTTCTCACTACTGCACAAACATATTCAGTACTTCTTTTTCTTCTGTATTTGCTCATATTTTCTTACCTATAGTGTTTCGTCCTCTCCTTTTACTATTGAAAAATATTGTCCTGTTTCCCCAGGTAAGATTGAATGGTTGTTCTTTCTCATTAGAACATCTTTCCTTGAGTGTAAGTCATATTGGTCTATACCACATGATCTCATTGCAGGTCATAGCTTATTTCTTGTTCTTTCTTATTTCTTATTAGTGTGATGAGTTGATGGTGGGAGAAACTAAACTAATGCTTGAAAGTAGGGAAGATATTCTTTATCTTTTCTATATTTCTTCCTCCTCTGTTCAGCATCTCGTGAGCAAATCCATTATTGAAAACAAATCCTTGCTTACTATATGATCCTGCTCATTACAATGTATGCTATAAGACTTCTGGCTCCTTATAGAGACTAATTTTATTTTTCAAGTAGGACAAATTAAAAGTGGTGGAAAAATTAGATCAGTGTTTTTTAAAATGAGGTACATATAATTGTTTTAGCCTTAATTGAATTGACTATTTTTAGTGGGTAGTCCCTGAAGAAGACTGCTATCAATTTCTTATCTTCCAATATGTCCATGCTGACCCACCCCTTAGGTGAACTCAGCCACCTCTCCCGCCAACCCCTTGAATTTGGGCTAGCCTTATGAGTTGCTTTGACAAAGAGAAACCAGTGGAGGTGACACTAAGCCAGTTCGAGGTCTAGATTCTCAGAATCTTGGAAGCTTCCACTTTGGCTCTAGGAGAGCCAGTCACCATGATGGAAAGTTCTGGCTAAAGTACTAAATGGAGAGAAACCAGGGAAGCCTCACGAAGAAAGAGCATTGAGTTGTCACACGTGGTAAGTGTTGAGAACCACTCTGCCTGGTTTCAGAAACTGTAACCCGCCCTATGCCTAAGGCTGAGTGAGTTGTTGCCACTAGGGAGACCCTGAGCCTCTAAGGAGACAAAGCTTATCTCCCTGGCAGAGGTGCTGCCTCTGTCCCCTTTTACTTCACCCTGCTTGGCCCTGGGTACATGAGTGGTTAGCCAATTAAGGGTAAGATTTCTCAAGGGAGAGATGACCTAAGACAGGCACAATCTTGAAGGGACCCTCAGGGAAGGACTTGGGCTATAGAAAAACGGGGTGATGGACCCTTGACCCTCAGCTTTAACATAGCTTGAGTCCTCATTCTGTTTGTGAGAACTCTCCTAATCTCTTGGCTGCCTGACTTCCCCTGCCTGACTTAAGCCTGAAACAATGCTGGAGGTGGGTGTGGCCCTGTACTGGAATGGGCAGGTTCCCTAGGGCAATGAGGCCTAGGAAAGAATGCACAAAATCCTGTGAATTCTGCTTTGCTAAGAATGTCCTCAGTTTTCTGATAAGGGTCCAAGCATGAAGTGAGTTTGTTTCCCCAAAGTTTTATGGCCCTTTAGTTATCTGACCCTGACTCAGAGGAAGCCCTTCTAGTTCTTTAAATATTATCTATTTTATGATCCTTACTTCCTGCAAATGATTGATGAGCTTTACCTATATGCCCTGTGTTCCTATGCAAATGAACCAAGTAAAAGCCGATTGAGGAAAAGCTTCCTGGACCTTCTCCTTTGAGATATGGTTACCTTTCCTCCCCAAGAATCTTGTCTTCGTAGACTTATTTTCATCCGTGGTGGCCAGGGGCAGGGAGTGGGGTGGGGGGCAGGGTGGCATGCTGGCATAGCTCCCTCACAAGTAAGGAAGACTTCTTGGATTTTCCAGGCCAGCCAGCCTCTAACTGAGTGCAACCATGTATGTGCATGACCTCAGCTGACACTACATGGAACAGAACTTCCTGTCCAAACCCTACACGAATCACTGACTCAAAGAATCATGAAAAAGAGTAAATCCATTCTTGTTTTGAGTAGTTAACTTCTTTTAAAGATTTTTATTTATTTATTTTTAGAGAGAGGGGAAAGAAGGGAGAAAAAGGAGAGAAACATCAGTGTTGCTTCTCCTGTGCACTCCGACTTAGGACTGAACCTGCAACCTAGGCAAGGTCACTGGGAATTGAACCAGTGACCTCTTACTTTGTGGGATGATGCTCAATGAACTGAGCCACACATGTCAGAGTGAATGGTTAAGATTTGGATTGGTTTGTTACACAACAATAGATAACTGAAATACTATCATTAAAAATTTAAAAAAGATTCAGCCCTGGCTGGTGTGGCTCAGTGGATTGAGTGCTGGCCTGCAAACCAAGGGGCCATTGGTTAGATTCCCAGTCAGGGAACATGCCTGGGTTGCAGGCCAGGTCCCCAGTATGGGGCATGTGAAAGACACCACATATTGATGTTTCTCTCTCTCTCTTTCTCCCTCCCTTCCCCTCGCTCTAAAAATAAATAAAATCTTTTAAAAGAGTCTCTCCTTAGCTGCAATTTTCCCATAATTAAATAGCTAATCCGTTCTTTGCTATTAAGTTTATTTTGTAAGCTATACCTCCGTAGAGCAGGTTAAGTGGCTAAATTGATTATATAGCTATCTACAAAGGTTAAGCAATGACATAACTATTTTCTTCGATTTTTTGAGGACAGTTGGAAGGTGAGCATATGGCAAGGCTGGCATTTCTCACTTATCTTGAAGTGTCATAGTTGTTAGTCCCAACCAAGCAAATTTTCCACTGATGCACCTACAGCCTAAAGAAGTGCCCAGTGCAATGTGCTTTGGATTTCTGTGTGAGCTGATGCAGCACTTGCCAGACGAGGTAAATGAACTTTGTCCGTAGAAGGATAGGCTCTTGCAAGCTAGCTGACCGTTTTTGACCATGCTATTTTGTAAATAAGTGTTTCAAAACAATAACTGACAATGACAATTTAATGTAGGAACTGACGTCTTCTCTACCTCTGGGGAATCATAAACTCTCTGACATAAAAACTCAGTGATTCATTCAGTAAAATCTCTGCCCAGTTGTCCATCTCCTCGCCAGAAAGTCTTTCCCTCCTAGGTCTATCCCAGTGCCTAAGCACATAGGGAAACACTCAACTAATTTTTACTGTATCACTGACTTGGTGAACATGGCTGCTTATAAATTTTAGTACACAAAATCCATCTAATTCTTAATACATTCTAAGGTCATTGACATCCAAATAGATTTCAGTAAGTATAAACTTTCTACTAAAAATTATTCAAAACAAAAGTTTAAACAAAGACATGTCACCATTCATGATATTTATTAGGTTATTAGAAGTTATTTTTTAAAATTGTAATTCTTTATGTATTGTGCTGACTACATTAACAAAGAATTTGAATGTATTTTACGTTTTGTCATTTAAAGCTTACTTCAACATGAACTATGAGTATTGAATATATGAAATACTCTCAAAACTCAGGAATAATAAAACAACTCAATAAAAAATGAGCAAAAGATTTGAACAGAAACTTCATAAAAGAAGACCTACAGATAGCAAATAAGCAAATGAAAATAAGCTTGCCATTAGTCATTAACCCACAGTGAGACCCATGTGACAATATCATTTGTCATTTCCCAGTACTACACACTTACTATATTGGCTAAAATTTTGATGAGTAACGTAAGTGTTGGTAGGGATGTGAAGCAAGTGGAACTTATCTAATGCTGTGGGAATAGAAAGTAGTAAAACTGTTTTGGAACAGTTTAGCAGTTTCTTGAAAAGTTAAATATTCACGTTCCATATGATCCCATTACTCCACTCCTAGATACTGACCCAAAAGTAGTAAAAGCATATACCCACGTAAAGACTTCAACCTAAGTGTTCATAGCAGTTTTATTTGTAAAATCCCAAACCTGGAAACAACTTAATGTCTACCTATGTGTGAATGAATAAACAATTTGTGGCACATCTATATAATGCAATAGTATCCACCAATAAGAAGAAATTAACTATCGATGCACTCAGCAACATGGATGAATCTCAAAAGAATTTTGCTCAGAGGAAGAATCCACAGGAAAAAAATTGTTCATGTATGATTCCACGTCTTATATACTTATTTATAGAAGCACAAATTTATCTATAGCAATATAAAGAATATCAGTTGCCTTGAGGGCTTTTTGTAGTGGTGAAAGGAGAAAGTGACAACAAAAGGGATTTGAGAAGACTTTTGGGGTGGTGAAATGGATTATTATTATTTTGATCATGATGGCTTCACAGGAGTATATATGTATTGAAATTTATCAAATGGGACAATTGAATTATGGCAGTTTATTATATATCAAATACAGTTCAGTAAAATGGAAAGACTTAAGTAAAAGTCCGTATGAGTTGAGTAATATTTTAAAGTTCTCAACTTTTATTTGTTCGGGAGGCTTCTATAAAATGAAGTCTGGTCAGCTTAAGAAAATACAGCAGGTCTCCTCTCTCAAATTAGTTTTGGGCAAAATAATAGAAATGTATGGAGTTATAGGGCATTTCCGAACAGTAGTAAACTACAGTTTAATCTGTGATAGAGAAAGAGGAAGAGAAAGATAGAACCTCTGGATTTATGAGGTGGCAAGTGGTGGGTGTGGAGATGAGGAAAATAAACCAAAATGAAGCGTGAATGGGTACTTGGCAGAGGGAAGTGACAAGACTGTGCAACTTGTCACTTCCCACAACTCTATAGATTCGCCAGGCAAGTGGCTCCAAGTGGAATAAAATGTTAAAATTTATGTCTGGTCCTCACTCATGAAAATTTTTCTTTTATGAGTTATTCCTACCAGCTAGAAACTTTGTGTTTGACGCACTAAATGAAGGCGGACATCCGCCCTCTACTTCCTAGTTTGCTTTAAGCTGCGTCCTGTTCTCGGTCGCCCCTGGTGGCGAGCACCTGGGGACTGGCGGGCGCACGGGCGAGGCCGGTGGGAAGGTGCAGGCGATAAGGGTCGCTGAAATGGAGGTGAGCAGCGGATACCTCCCTGTGCTTTCACTGCTTCTGCATCCTGGCACCAGTCTGGCTGCCCCCGAATCCGGTTTCTTACACGAAGCGCTCACTTCTCAGCACCTCTCCCTCCAGTGCCATTCAGGTGTTGCCTGTTGGGATTGGGATGAGGCGGCTGCATTACAGGGTTGTGACCTCCGGGTTTCAGGACAGAATTTACATGCATTTAGAAACGAGGGGGCGCAGAAGAGTCCCGACTGTATAATTGTCATCATTAGACCCCGACATTCCAAAGAGCTGACGGAAGAGGCAAACCAGATCGCTCCCTTAAATCCCAAATAGTTTTTTTCCCTCCACCTCAGAGTCCAATCTGCTCTCACCTTGTCCCATATATTGAACTGTCACTTTATCGCCGCTTACATAAGGTTGAATTCGTCTTCATGTCCCATCATCCCTACCCCTCACGCGGCAGAGGATGGGCTTTCCAGGAGTGGGGACCCATTTCATCTGCCCAGGGCATAGGGGGAGGGAGCGCCGTGGGCTCCAGGGGTGAGGCGAGGATCGGCGCTGGGTGGGAACGAGTGGACTTAACGATAGAGGAGTGAGGAGCCTGCAGAGGCGCCCACACCTCCATCCAGCTCCCAACCCAGGCTAAGAAACTGCTAGACACTCCCGTCCACACCTGATTGACAGAAGGGAGTCAAGCCCAGGAGGCGGGTGTGGGTGTGTAGGGGCGGAGACAAACCCAAACCGCACGCTGAGCGGGCCAGAGCTTTCGGTCCTAGACAGTCTGGGTCTGGTGCCACCTATCCCGCCAGGTTGCCCAGTGACTTCGCTGAAGCTCTGCGAGCCTGAAAAGGATTACGGAGTGTCCGCTGAGGCTTCTGACTGCAGGGAGGGGGCAGGGAAGCCAGCAGCCTGGGGCGCCACTTCCCCGGCAGCTTCAGCCGCAGCTGGGACTGTAACTCGCGGTTCCCTAAGGGGGCTCAGGGCTGAGGTCCGCCCTGCCACTCCCTCCTCCTACCCGCGAGCTGCCTCCGCCTCCTTCCTCTGCCTCCACCCACAACCCCTAACCTGGTCTGCCTGGAGCTGGGCTCGGAGTCTTCATCTGCCCGAGCTCTGGATGTGGGCAGCGGACAAGTCCGCCTCGCCTCCACTCAAGATGGACAGCCGCTACACCAGCACGGCCGGCATCGGGGACTTGAACCAGCTGAGCGCGGCCATCCCGGCCACGCGGGTGGAGGTGTCCGTGTCCTGCAGGTGAGGACGCAGCCTTTCCCTTCCCTCCCCCTGCCGTCCCCTGACCGGGTGGGTAGCGCTCCACCAGCGCTCAGGATACCCCGAGGCTTTGAGCGAATGAGAAGTTGCGCGGTGAGTGACAAACACCCCAGTTGTGGGGTCTGGAGTCACCCCCAGGTCTCGAGGCGCAGAGCGGATAGCGTGAACTGGTTTACGGGACTGAGGCTTTTTTTTTTCTTTTATGGAAAAATGCTGTAAAAGTTGGCTGGGCTGTGACTCAGTGGTGAGAAGTCCTGCCGCCACCCACTTTGCGTGCCCTTTTTTACGTCCCAAACTCGAGCGGTACCGTTGGGTGATGACGGGAATCGTAGGGGACAGCCTTGCCTAAGCTCTGGTGGCCCGGGACTCCCCCTGTGAGGCGTAGGCAAACGTGCCGCGGCCTCTGTCGGCTCTAACCTCTGCGGCTTCCTCCCCACCCTCTTCCTGGAACCCTGGGCTCGGCTCCCCCACCCCCTCCACTTTTCCTGGCTGTCTGCCTCCTGCCTGATACTTAGAGATTGTGGCTCCAGCGCACTTTGCAGACTCTGTGTGCTTTACCTAAAATCTGGGAAGCCGCGATTTTCTGCCAGGAAGTAGACACATTTGGGTGCTGATTACAACCTACACTGTTGCCCAAGTACTGTGGATTTCAAACACATTGCCTTCCGTTCTTTGGGTCAGTTTCCCTGTAAATAAAGCTGCCCCACTGCTATATTGCGGATTTTGAGGAAGTGGGCTACACTAAACTGATAATAGAAACGGGAGAGAGAGAATTTGCAAATAATAATTCACTCTTTTGTTGGCACACTTTGATCTCTCTTGTTGGAAAACTCTCTTTTCACTTGTCCACTTTTGCCCCAAGATTGTTTTTAATGCTCCCCAAATCCTTCTTCCCTTTCTTTCGTTGCTAAAACGTGCCTTACAGAAATCTAATTAACATGGGGAATCTTCCACATGAATATGCCTTGGAGCTTAAAATGCTACCAATGAAGTATTATTTGATTTTGCATTTGCAGGAGACAAAGTTGAAAGCTAAAGGAATGATTTTGTTTGTTTGTTTGTTGAGGGAGGAGTGAATTCAAGCACCAACAACCCCTACAGGTGTTAATTAGCTCTCCCTGGAAAGAAACTGTGTGTGTGTATGTGTTTCTCCCATGATTGCTTTATTCTTCTTACTCCTGACCTCACACTGTGGGAACTCTAATGCTGATTTTGATAGCTAAACATTAAATTCTTGTTTTACCGTATGGTCACTGTTTTAAGTGCTTCCACAGGTTTCTTCTGTCAATGAACTGGTGAAGCTGTATGGGAAATTCTATTTCAACATTTATTTCTAGGCCTTTTCTTTTTTTAACTCAGGCTGGCTTTGGATGCTAGAGGAAGGTTATTAATATATACAGTTAATGCACAGTCAAAAGTCCTACATTAAACTGCATTTTTTAGAGTTCTTATCCTCCGAGGAACATCCTACGAAGTCTGAATGCCACGTGGCCTGTATGTGGAATGGGTATAAATATGTTGTAAATTTACTGAATTTTCCATAAGTTCTCAGGGTGATTATACCCTGGAAGACATTATACCTTGGCTGGTCTTTCTGCCAAAAGGGTCCACATTTAACCACTCTGGGTGGCTGTGGTTATTGTTCTTGTTCTTATTATTATTTTCCTGGATGCTTGTTTGCTGTGAGTGTGATGGGAATCCTGAAGTCTGTTGGCTTTAAAGCAGTTCGTTTCAGCTTGCTACCTCAGATCCTGGAAATTCCAGAACAAGGGTTCTGGCATTTTTCATAGCACTAAGTTGGTGTCTTGTTTTTAATTTTCAGGTTTTCAGATAGAAGCATCAAGTTCCAAAAGAGACCCAAGAACTTACTGTACTTATATTGTTAAGGATTGAGTCTTGTAATCATGGGTGGTGGTGTTCTTTGGGCTTTGGCATAAGAGGTCTGGTTACAGATTCTGGTTTTGTGACTTATGTTGTTACCTGGAACAAGGTCTTACCTAATTTAAGCTTCCTCATCTCTAAAATGAGGATGATTACGGTATATATATTATACAGAGNGTTTTTAATTTTCAGGTTTTCAGATAGAAGCATCAAGTTCCAAAAGAGACCCAAGAACTTACTGTACTTATATTGTTAAGGATTGAGTCTTGTAATCATGGGTGGTGGTGTTCTTTGGGCTTTGGCATAAGAGGTCTGGTTACAGATTCTGGTTTTGTGACTTATGTTGTTACCTGGAACAAGGTCTTACCTAATTTAAGCTTCCTCATCTCTAAAATGAGGATGATTATGGTATATATCTTATACAGAGTGTTTGTTGTCAGAGTTTTAGTAAGATGACGTCTGAAAGGTGCTTATACAATGTATGTCACAAAGAAAGTGGTAAAAATGTTGTTATTATGATGATACCAGCAATAGTATTAATTTAATAAATGTATTATCTGATTCAGTTATGGGATTCTATAAATAGTCCTCTTTTGAACTTCGAAAAACTGGTTCAAGAAGACAAGGATAGAAGCAGCCTTGAGATACCTGTACCCTCTTTCTCTCAGGTCTTTGATGTGCATAAAGAGCATATATCCTAAGATGCTTGTTCAGCAAGGGACAACTCTAGGCCCCTCAGCCTTACAAGGGGCAAGTAGAGCAAAAAAATTCCCATGCCTTTTAATTAGAGCCCTCTGGTAATTTGCTGACACTTAACAAGCAACTCAGAAATAGAAACCCTTCTGATAACCTCTTTTCACTGTGCCCAATCTAAGACTTTTAAAAAGCTTTATGTTTTCATCTTTATTTTGGGGCAGGTGACAAAGTCAGCAAATGAGGCTTGAAGCTAGATATAATTCCTGGAAATCATTTACTCTGTTTATTTACTAAGTGTTTTAGTGTCTTTTCTATGTCTAGCATTATGCCATGCTCCATGAGAAATGCAAGAGAAATTCTCTGAAAAGGTAAAATCTGGTTGGGCACTAAATATAACATAACGTGAAAATGTAGGACTTAGATCCAAAGAAGTTCATGCACATGGAGGGAACAGATCATTGTGGAACAGAGTGTTTGGAATATCCTACAAAGAGGAAGTCGGGCTTGAGGGGAGACAAGACAAGACAGGCACAGTGTATGTTAGAGAAGGGACTGTGTACATAGAGGTTTTGTAGTGTGTGTTAGGTGTGTTAGGATGACAAATATATGTTTCTTGCTGGATTTATGACATTCCTTTTACCCATTATTTATCTCTTGGATTCCTTTTTTCTTATGCTAATTAATAGCTCTTTAAGTTAATTAGGTTACCTAATTAAAATGTCTATAGCTGAAATGATACCACCTTAGAAACAGAAAATAGTATCTATAATAGTCCCATTTTCTTCTGAAAATGATGAATTAGAATGAGATAAAACCACTGTGGAAAATAACATACTGTAGTAATCACCTGTTTTCCCTGGAACCTTAGTTACATGCTTTTGATGACTTCTGTCATTTTCTCTGATTGAGAAGTTAGAAGTATAAAAGCAGTGACAGAGTTCTGTTTTTGTAGACCTTGTAGGTTAGGTATCATATGTAAGTCCTTTCACAGCAAGAATTCTAGAATGTTGATAAAACTCATTGTGAACGTTAATATCTAAGGAAGAATACAAATGGGTATTCTTCCCATTTGGAAGAAAAGTGGGGATTTATTGAACACTTATTTTGTGCTGGACATTCTAAACAGTCCTTCTTGACTTGGCCGGTACCTCTTCTGTCTCATTTCCAGGTACTCTTCCCATGTGCTGTGTGACTGAACATAGTCAAACATGTGCCTACCATGCCTAAAACTTGGCCCAGATAAATGTGGCTGCAAAACACAAGTAAGAGGCACAGTCCCAAAGCAGGTGCTGTTATCCTAATGAATCAAATCCTTCTTGGCTGCTTGACCACGCCCACGCTGCTCTCTCTGCCTTGAACATTCCTTCCTCCCTGCCCCCTTTTTTCTTCATTAGTCTGTGCTCTTTCAAGACTCAGGTCAAACATTGTTTTCTTTTATGTCTCTCCCCCGTGGTGGATTTTGCTGTTTTCCAAAGCAGCTGGGATGTAGCAGTATCAGTGCTGGGGAAAAAAAATTTTCCTTTACACTTCAGGGTATGCCTGGCTGGTTTACTTGGTTTTCAGAGTTTCTCCCAAGTCTGCTGTTTCTTAAAATTAACTAGCCCAAAATAATCAGTATCCCCCCTAAAGGCATATTTTGGGGTGACAAACTTATCTTCACTTCAGCAGTTGCATTATAATTCTTAGTCTCTGTATGCCCGTGGAGGACACATTTTCTCTCTTTTGAGTCCATGTCGTTGGGGTGAGAACATCCAGACCTCTAGAGAATTTTTATAAGAATCTCTTTGAACCAACCAGGTTATGCCTGGAAGCAAAGATCTCACCAGAATGAGGAAAATGTCTCTCAGGAATGAGTTCGCGGTTTCTTTAATGCGTTTGGAATTAAGGAGGGGACATAAGGAAGATTATCTGAAGAGGGGAGAAAGCAAGGTGGGGATTGGACTCCAGCAGAGTCAAGGTTCTGTGCTGTGTTGAGGGTGATGATGCTTCGTAGGGGATGACAGGGGCGTTTCAGAGGTGTGTTAGCCTGGGAGCCTGGAGACAACGGGCGGGGCCCATTTAAGGAGACGAGAAGCCTGTTGGTAGAGAGTTATACATAGACCTGGGCAGGACTACACCCCATGACCTGCCCCATTCGGAAATTTGTGGTTATTCACCCTGCGAGGTTACTTTCTATCAGTGGACTTGTCAAGTTTTATTACAGAGCCCTTTTTTCATCCACGAAACAGTATGATATGAGCTTGGTACAGAATATGTAGACAATAAATGCAGGATGGGATGTTGTAATTCTCTGAATAAATCATATGGTGTGGGGAAGGCACTTTGCCTGTTCACAGACAGATTCTTCGGCCTCCACACCACATTGATTGAATCAAAATCTCTAGGTTCAACACATATTGGTTATTCACGTTAAACTTTTTAAGCAATTACTTTGATGAGGACACGACTCTGGGATGGTAGTCACTTGATCTAGATTAGCAGTATTGAAGTATTAAGATGATACTTGTTAATGGTGTGCTGGAGCTGGCTAAAATGGGATTGAGACAAGAATTTGTGCGACAGTTGTTAAATACACTGATTATTAAAAATTAAATATGTAAACCTAAAATTTAATAAATTACATTTTAAGAGAAAGCTGAGACATACTCAAAAGTTATTACTTTAAATTATTCTGCCATGATCTGGGCTCTCTTTTTAATCCGTGTGGTGAAAATATGCAGTTGTGTGCTATACTGTTCATCTCTTCTCAATCCGTGCTCGGTGGCATCATATCGGTAGCTTGTAGTTGCCCATGGTGGGGGTATTTACACACGGCACAACGCAAACACTGCACCTCGGGGCGTGATTAATATTTTGTTGTTTTCAGCATTTAAGACATTCTGTGGGGATCAATGAACCCTATGGAAGTTACAAGTATTAAATATATTATTATTATTTATGGATTGTAAACTTTGTAATTATGTAAACAGACACATACATACTTGCATTTACTTTTGGGGGGGAGCCTATTGTTAAACATATACTTACTTTCACATCATTGTTTATAGGCCTTTGGTAAAAGACGAAGCATTATACAAAGGAAAAAGAATTGTGGCCATTAGGCTGTCCCCATTAGAAGTGATAGTGTCAAGTTCAGCGCTGTCTTTGCTCTTGCTTCTCTGCTGGGGCAATTGGGGTGGCGTGATTTTTATAATCCATGAAAGGTTGTGACAGCCTGGAAGCAAATTGTGAATGAAACAGGAAGATGGTTGAAATTTTGCATGCTTTTCAGTTACTTCTTCTCCTTTTCCTGTGGTCCTCTCCACATCGTCTTTATTCTTTTACTTCAAAGACTTTCTGTTTGTTTCTCCTATCCACCGGTGACATATACCTTGCAAGAGTACATGTCACAGTTCCGGTTACACTTAGTGATTAACTGACCGTGTGGGAAAGCCAATTCCGATGCCAAAAGAGGGAATGTGATTCATCCGATGGGAATCGGCCCAATTGGAAGCAGAGACTGTGCTGTACTGATTATCTGTGGTGGACGAGAACCAGAGTGCAGGCTCCACCCTCCGTCCAAACTGGTTCATCCCATAGACAACACTTTACCCTTCTTTAGTCAGACAGTTTGAAGTTAGTGTGCAAATAGGTTCTCAAATGATGTTGTTAGGGGATAATTTCTGTTTCTGTAAGCTAGGCAAATGAGAATACCTGTTAGCTTGTTAATGAGGTAGATAGAAGGTTAACTGAGGGTCAAGGTGTGGCATGCCCATAACCTTGTTCTTCTGGTTCTGCTGTTCCTGAGGTCTTGTTAAAGAATGTAGTCATCTCACAGTGTTTTTAGGAGGGCCACATTTTACGTTTTTTGTTTTTGTTTTTAGCTTCCGAGTTTTAGGAAAATTTGTTCTAGGGGTATTTCTGGACAGTGATTTTGAAATCACAGTACAGGAGTTGCCCAGGTATATCTTAGGAGAGAAAAGGCTTACTACGTGGTCCCTAGGGTGTGGAGGGGTGTTCTAAAAGAATGCTAGGATGTAGAGAATGGGAGTCTAGAAGCAATTCACAAAGCGACCCCTCTACCCACAATAGGGTGTTAATGGCTGTGCTGTTTTAGTTACATTATTTGTGACATAGGAGGCAGCCTGCATTCCCTATTTGGATTCACTGTCAATAGGGAAGTTTATTTACTCTGGGCAGGGAAGAAAAAGTTTCTCTCAAAGGGGTTTCATTCAGTGGTTAGTCTGTTTCATACTAGTAACATTTGTGTATGAGAGCCAGTTTTATTTGCCTCAAAGAGTGTGGGTGTGGAACTAGACCTGCTCTACCACTACTAGCTGTGAAACCTTGGAAAGTGACTCAATCTCTCTTTTCCTCAATCTCCTCATTTGTAAAGCGGGGGGAATAGTAGACCCTACCTCTTATATTTGTTTTGAAGGTTAAATAAGTTAATACACCTGTAGGAGTTAAAACACTCCGCCACTTTAGGTAAGCACTCAGTAATTACAAATTGATTTAAACACAAAATAAAAACCACCCACTATTCCATCATACAATGAGTGTTTAGTTCATTTTTCTAATTTGTAACATCACATTTATAGTCCCTCTCACTTCCTCTTGTGTGTATATGATGAGATCTCTCCAGAAGGTACCCAGCCATGTGATATGAAAGAGAGACATTTATTGAACAAGATACAAGATACAAGAAACATGGTACATTGGACAGTGATACCGCAGTCCCCTTCAAAGTAGTTGCCTGGGGACTTCACACACTTCTCCCAGTTGCCATCAGTGGACCCCTTATACTTTCCCAAATCTCATTGATGGTCTGAAATCTCTTCCCTCTCCAAGGTGATTATAGTTTGGGAAAAGCTGGAAGTTGCAGGGTGCGAAATCTGGGTTGTAGGGGGGCTGAGTCACCTGCGTGATTTGGTGTTTCACCAGTAAACAATGCATGAGACATGATGCACGAGCAGGTGCCTTGTCATGATGAAGCTGCCAATCACCAGTTGCCCATAGCTGCGGCCTTCTGAATCATCTGAATAGTTTCCACGGAGGAATGTTCAAGCTTAACACAAAATTTGATGCAGATACATTGCTCTACACTCAGTTACTTTGAATGTGACAGCCACATAGCACACATGCTCACTCAGTGGCGTCTCCTGACCCTATTGACCAGTACAGTGAAGTTGTCATTGTTCACACACACCCAGTCCAGTCCACTCTCCTTGGCTGCCAGGTTACATCAATGTCGTGTGAACTGATCTTGTGATATTGACAATGGCTGGACTTTTCCTGGACATATTTCATATGTTCGCATATATAATGAAGTTATACTTTATTCTATACAATTTATATTCTCTACTTTTCTGTTGATATTATATCATGCAGATGCTGCAGTTATAGTTTTGGAAAATACAACCTTCCATGACTGTGTAACGGTCTATTATATTGGTATCCTGCATTTATTGAACTTATCTCTTATTTTCCATAATTTATTTCAAATACTACATATTCAAAATAATGCTACAGGTGAGCACTGTTATTCAGCAACTCTTGGCGGCTCCTATGATTTCCCTCCCCCACCCCCAAATTGGGGGTAGTTTTCTAGAGCTAAAGTAATTAAAACGCTAGCTTCTCAAGGGGATTCTACTACCTTGTTTTGGTTACTTCTCCCTACCCATATTTAGCAAAGTCAAGTCTAAACCATTGGCTGTGCCTTTCTAAATACTTTTATACCATGAGAAACTTGCACATAAAGATTAAAGAGAATTTAGGGCAGCAGAGTGTAGCAGCAGGACAACGGAATTAGGAGTCAAATAGATGTCTCTAAGTCCCATTTTTATCTGTTTTTGGAATGTTATTTTGGGGAACTTATTTCAACTTTTGGAATCTCATTTTCTAATCAGTAATATGGAAATGATCAAAAAACCAAATTCATAAGAGAAGTGAATTGAAATATTCACTCCACTCTTCTCCATTACTGGAGAAATGAATGAAATGAAGTCAGCAAAGCGCCCAGCACCATGCCTATGACAAAAACAGTACTTACTAGCTGTTAGTCTTCTCTCATTTTCTTCTTTCAGTTACTGTGTGGCAAATAGCAACGCAGAAGAGAGGGTACCTGTACTTTAGGAGAATTTACAATCAATTTGGAGAGTCATAGAAACACGAACTGCATGGTGACAATTTGAAAGCGGTGTGTTAAAGACCGTATGTCATAGCCCAGGCTGAATACAATCTGTATCCAGAGAGGGTGGTGGATAAACCAGTGACCAGAGAGTGTAGATTTGAAAATGCACACTCAACTTCCACCAAATCCACCCTTGGCTCTCCCATACCAACACACGCAGCCCTGTGGACGTAGTAGGATTTGACAGAGAGGAGGCTGTGTTTAACAACAAAGTTTTGGAGTGAAAGCACATTTTAGCAATTCTTACATGTGATCAATAAAAGCTATGGGCTGATGTTTAGACTGCTTTTTCCTGTTGGACATGTGATAAAAGAGATATTGAAGTAGATGACAACCTAGGCCAAAGGAGAGCAAGAATTTATTGGTGATAATAAAATAAGGTGTATTTAAAAGGTGCCTTGCTGCAGTGGTCAACATTTGCCTTTATATTTTCAAGCTTATGACAGCCATCAGTGTGAATGCCTTGTCAGCCAGGGACATTAGTCATCAGGCATTCTTCTTTAAAATTGTGAGATGTTTTGTCAAGTTTATTCTATAAAGAATAACACTCCAAACCTCCTGAGCGAATTATCAGTTTTCTTCCTGAATCTCTGAAGAAACAAAATATTATTGATAATCCTTGGAAAATATTTTTATTTATCAGGCAGTAAAACTATTCAAAGATAAAAGCTGTACTAATAAGGTCAAGAAACATGAACATGTTGGACATTTTCTGTATATTTTATTTAAATGAATGTCAAAGTCTAAATCTGTGTGAAACGGTGTGTAAAGCACTTACACACTCATTCACTCATCCTTTCAGCAATTCTGTAAATAGATGATGTTATGGCCTATTTTATAGTTGAAAAGATTGGGATTTCGAGAGAGTGTAAGTAATTTGGTGTAAGTCTTTCATCTAGGAGATAGCAAGGCTGAGTTCCTAATCCTTAGAACCAGCATGTCTGGTTGTAAGATGTATGCTGCTGACAACTAGCCATATTTGGTCACTTTTAAAAAAAGATTTTACTTACTTATTTTTAGAGGGGAAGGGAAGGAGAGAGGGAGAGAAATATCAATGTATGGTTGCCTCTCATGTGTCCCCCACTGGGAATTGGCCTGCAACCCAGGCACGTGCCCTGACTGGGACTTGAACCGTGATCCTTTGGTTCGCAGGCCCATGCTCAATCCACTGAACTACATCAGCCAGGGCTTTATTTTTTTTTTTAAGATTTTATTTAACTTTTCTATAAATTATTTTAGACTTTAAGGGTGGGGCTCATTCCTATCTGTGCCCAGGTGTTGGTGACAAGAGAAATGACAAAGTAGAGAGATACACAATTACGATAGATGATATTAATACTATCACTAAGGAGAATATGAAATTCTTTGGTGTTTTTTGCCCCCAATTGGTGAGAGCTGTGAATAGAACAATGCAGTTGAGTGGCATGAATGTTAACCATTTGATGTTTCATTTCCAAGTATTGATTCTTATCTTTTTTCTGCTGAGTTACTTAATGAAGCTGTGGGAAATTAAATAATGAGAGGACTGTTTAACTGGAAATCAGCAGGCAGGATAAGATGAAAGCTAAATGCTGGAGAAAGGTAATGGACTGGGCAAATTTTAAAAAAAAAGAAAAATTAATTGGACTGACTCTGTGACATTCATATTTATTGCTAGAGTTGAAAATTGATCTCAAGTCCTATGAATTTAATCCACTGCTGAATAATGAGGAAGTCACCATCCAGCCTGCTAACTTTTTAATAATAAATTCCAGGGTTTCCTTTCAAATATGTTCAAATATATAATGGGTTCTTCAGAATCCCAGTGTAAATAAAATAACTACTTAGATATTGAAAATATCACTACAGTGTGCTATGTGAATTGTGACATGAATTTGTAAAAGACAGTATTTTCTACTTTGTTACTTTCTTTCTCTTTCTAAAAATATATGTATGTCTATACACCTATATAAAACGAGTGACATTAATTTTATTAAAAACAGTCACGAATGTCAGAGAGCACAGTATCAACCGGATATGATCACATTTTCCACAGCTGGTTGAGACCAACCCTTTCCCCAGCCTTACTTAGCATAATAGTACTTTTAAAATCATTTGGGGAAATTTGTTTTATCATTGATTTTCATAAAATCTCACTGTGTGCTTTCCACGTAGGAGGTTTTCAACAAATATTGGCTGCCTGATGGACAGATTGGAAGAAGGGATCTGTATACTTATGCATTTGTTTATGTCTGTACCCTTAAAAATATTAGTTTATATACACAGAGTATTAAAATGACTCACTTTCCGAGTGTAATTTCATAAAACGTGTTTTTACCTTAGTTTATAAACTAAGACATACTAAACTAGTTTATGTAAAGTTTTATTGGAATAAATGAAAAACAAATAAGTAATTGCAAATTAACTTTGTCTCCAAGCAGAGCAAAGAGTTTTAGAAGTGGACATTTAGGACTTTCTTATTACAGAGAGACAATTTGCCTATTTAATCTTTGGTGCGTGATATGCAAAAAGAAAGAAAGAGAAGAAATAGAGTTTGTATGTATGACTTCCTAAGTAATAGATCTACATAAATGAACACATCGTTAACTGAATGGAGATTTTTGTCTTGGGAAAGGTGTCTCTAATCAATTACCTGGTGAGCTGAGCTGATAAAATGCAGCAGGAAAGTGATGCTTCCACTTGCGAATAATCTGGTGTTGAGAGGAGCTGTTTGGTGGCCTCACCTCTTTAAGAAGCAGTGGGTATTTATCTGCTAACGCTTTCCTTCTGTATTTGCTTCACCAGTTTTAATTTTGTGCCACAAAGTGGTAAAACAAAATTTTAGAAAAGTTTAAATTCAATTAAAAAAAATGTGTCAAGAACGGGAAGAGAAAACAATGCTTTCTGTGCAAATAAAAAACAAAAAACGAAAACAAAACCTAGATCTGGTTTTTATGTGCAGAGGTAAAAAATGACCATGTTTATTGAAGTCACTGTCCGTAGCTCACATCATTTCTGACACTCGTCTGCTTATAAGAATTCATTGGTTTGCCTAAATAATTTCCTCAGTCCTTGCAACACAGCTGAAGTATCTAAGTGCTCAGTCTATTATGTTTAACCTAAAATGTTGTCCTGCCTGTTACATCAGATCTTTCCAGAGACACTGACCTCAATAGTGGATCTAACCATAAAATTAGAAAAAACAAAATTAAAAGGCCCCTTTGTTTCAGTGAGGACAATGGATGGATGAATTAGTTTAATACATGCTGTTGCTACTGTTTTATGAACATTTCTACCACAAAGAGAATATGATGTGATTTAAAAAATGAAATTATTAAAAATTTCATTTTAAGGGCACGGTCTAAACCAGCTATTCTAAATGAGGGTCACAACCAGCTATTCTAAATGAGGGTCATGACCATCGGAATCTCTTCAGAGGTTTTTCAAACTGCATATGGGCAGTCCTGAAATTCCAGTTTGCTTCCCTACCAGGGAATAAGTAAGTGGTCCCCATCTTTTTCTCTGTGCCCCCAATGCCCAACTAGACTTTCTGCCAGTTGAGTCTCACACCCTGACCTTCTCCCTCTTTAACTTCTACATTATCTTTTTAACTTTGCTGGTCGCTCTGCTTCTGCCTGGATCCAGGCCTGTCTGACTCACCAGAGACCACGGTGCAGGGCTGTTGTCCCTCAACCTTACATCTTGCTCTGGGCAGCCTTCTCCCTGCCATAAATCCTATGCGTGTTCAAAAAGGGAGAATACCATTATGCTTTTGCTCTCTTGTGAAAAACCCTTTAATTGCCCATGTGAATAAGTCTGACCTGGCTTTTCAAGCCCCATCTCTTTCTCTCTGCGTGGCACTCCCCATCTCTCCCCCACTGTTTTCTCGAAGCTCTCTCCTAAACACTAAGCCCTACAAGACTACTTCCATTTCTTGAGAGAATCGTGGTATTCACGCCGCGGTTCTTGTGGGGATAATTTTGCTTCATGTTGTTATCTTACTCGACGGCCCCTACTGATGGTTCAGGCATCACTCTCACTGTAAAACTTGGCCTGATTCTTCAGATAGAATGGACTATCCCTCCTTTTATGTGATTTGTAAAGAATTTATTAACATTTCCATATTTTGCTGCACATATTTGTTTACAAATCTG
Organism: Sturnira hondurensis; assembly: GCF_014824575.4. NCBI lineage: Eukaryota > Metazoa > Chordata > Mammalia > Chiroptera > Phyllostomidae > Sturnira > Sturnira hondurensis. The sequence goes on from NW_028082566.1 coordinate 3,635,145, forward strand.
TCCCATTAATGGAATGTAACTAATCTAGGGCCAGAGCCCATGTGTTCATATCACAGTCTTAACATTGAATCTTTTTTCTGTCACTTAGTTGCTAAGTGTTTATTGAATGAGTATTTGAAAATATTAGGCAATTGTTAAATTACAAATCCCCATAGGACAGAAACTGCTTTGTTTCTGCTTTGTATCTATCTAATCCAAGGTTTTGCATATAGAAAGTGTTTAACAATTATTTATTCAATGTTTGTTTCTGCTTTGTATCTATCTAATCCAAGGTTTTGCATATAGAAAGTGTTTAACAATTATTTATTAAGTGTATAGTTGACAAAAGGAAAGTTGAACATCCAGAAATTTGAACATGCCTAGAAGACATAAATACAGGAAATAGTGTAATATTAATTGACTTGACAAAAATCAATTGTATAAAGGCAGGATGAGGGAGACATGACTGAACAATTAATTATCTACTCCTATTTCACTGTAATTTTTCAGGATTTGTAGAACTACATGTACAATGGGTTCATAGTAGCTACTGAGGGTTTTTTTTTGTTTGTTTTGTTTTGTTGGAACCTAGATGAGTATTTTTGAGTCAGGGACAAATTCCTGCTCTCATCATTTGTAACAAGGATAACAGATGCATACTAGAGGATTGTTTTCAGTCTCTCTATTTCAGCTGGTTGGTCATTTATGCTTACAAACAAATTTCCTTTCTAGATTAATTCCTTCTGTTTAAATTCTGTTGTTGAGTCTGCAAAGCTCAGATTGCTTTTATTTTTTATATATATATTTTTAAAGATTTTATTTATTTATTTTTAGAGGGGAAAGGAAGGAGAGAGAGAGAAATATCAATGTATGGTTGTCTCTGGTGTGTCCCCTGCCGGGAACTGGCCTGCAACCCAGGCATGTGCCCTGACTGGGAATCGAACCGCAACCGTGTGGTTCATAGGCCCGCGCTCAATCCACTGAGCTACACCAGCCAGGGCTGAGACTGCTTTTAAAGACATTTAAGTCATTCAGTGGTTAGTGATCCAAAGAAATTACAAACAATATTACTTAAAAATATGGAGGACAAAACCAAACCAAACCCTGCCAACCTAGCCTACCTTTATAGGTATATTGTTTTTCTCATTGGCATAGCCTGTGTACTGACTGATTAAATCTTACAGGGAGCTGGATGAAGACAATCCCGCTTATAGATAAAGATTAATATAGAAGCAATATATTTATTGTTCAACAGCTAATAGAGAAACAGAAAACCTAGTAATATGACCAACAAATTTTGGGCGTGGTGCTTGGAAAGTAGCAACATCTGAGTGGATGTTGAAGACAGTGTAGAGTTAGCTTTCAGCTTTTCCCTTTGGGGCAGACCTGTCAGAATCATCAGCACCTAGTTTTCGGACAGGTGATCGCCACCTACAAATATCATGCATTAACTGTGGGAGCAGTAATAAATCCTGACAGACTGCTAATCTGGCTAATTGTTTAAAATACGTGCAAGCTCATTGCGCCCCCCCCCCGCCCTGCCCCCGACCCATCCCCAGCCGTTAGCAAGTGACCTAGAAGTGGTTACTGCTTTTAGAGCAGGCAGGAGGAAGGATTGAGGAAAATGATGATACACAGCCTCAAGGGTTGTAACATGATTAGTGTAATGGTGTAATATATTAAGGAGCAGAGCACACATTTAGAGATGGACACATCTGGATTTAGACTGCTGCTTCATGTATTACCATCTATGAGAGTTCAGATAAAAAAGTTAATCTCTCTGTGCTTTGGTTTGTAAATGAAGATAGAAGTTCTTTCTCATGTAGTTGCTGTGGGGATTGTATGCTATGACGTCACGATAAAGTATTTAGAAAGTTCCTGTCACTTAGCAAGGAACTTATTTTTATGCAGGCATTCAACAGAAAGAGCTAAAAAGCAGTGGACCCACGTAATGAAGATAGTGCAGGCTCCCTAAAAGATAGTGTAATTGTTGCAAAAGGCCTACTTGCTCATTGTAAAAACACACAAAGAAACAAGCCAAGCAATATTGAAAAATAGAAAGGAGAACATTTAAGTCATCCCAAATTCAACCTGGTGGTAGATCATACCAACTAGATATCTCTCCACGTATTTAGTTTTATATTAAAAACACATATCATTTATATCCATATTTTGATAACCAGACAAGATGGACACTTTTTTTTCTTGAATATTCCAACTTCAGAAATTCATACTGGAACCCAGCTTCCTGTCTGCAAGCCTGGCATGTCTCCGGCCTGGGGGAGCAGAAACTCCAGTGCACCCCTCTGAGCAAATGACCTCAGCTGCCACCCCAGGAAATCCCTCCTGCTTTCTCTGCTGCATCCACAGGGCCCTCAGTTCATTGTTAAAATGTTGGAGTTGCGTGCCTCAGGGAGGTCACAGAAATGCCCCTTTGCTGCTCTATGGTCTTGTGGTCTGCTGTCCCTGGAGTCCTGCCCCTTGCCTCTTGGGGCTGGTGTCTGTATTTTCCAGTGCTTTGTGCTTCTGTTCTTGTTTACTTCTTCCCATAGGTCAGTTATGTTTCTGACTCTGGGCTCCATTAAACATGCAAATTTTCATCATAAATGTCTTTGATATTACCAGAATATTGTTGCATCTGCCTTAAGTTGCTGTTTCTAAAAGCACAGAGGGATGGAACTTGATTAAATTTGTAGAGCATGATCAATGACTCTTTTGAGTCCCTGTTGGCAGAATTTTATCCTTGACTTGCTTTCATGATGAGTAACATAGGATGCTGGAGAGAGGTTATAATTATAGAGAGCTGCATAGCCCTCACATACTTCAGCAACTGAAGACAACAGATAACTGCTGAAAAATATGAATTGGACAGGACAATTATGAACTGAGACTGAGAAAATTATTAACTATTATATTCATCATGCCTCCAATAACTTTACTGAATTATCTTACTAATGTTTAAAGATTTTATTTGCTAATTTTCTTATTTTTTTCTAGGTACAAAATTAAATCTTCAGGTATTAATTAAATTCTTCTCTTTACATTATATCATTTTTATTTTATATTTTATTCCCTAGAACTTCCAAAGTGGTGCTGAATGATGACATTATCTGCAATTCATTTCATTTTCTTCTCAAAATATAGTCAGTCAATATAGCAAATACAAAAATCGAAACTAAAAATTAATCACTGCACCATGACCATATATTCTTCTTGCGATTTTGGCCACTTTATTTAACTTCCCTGCATTTTATTATCTCATCTGGAAAATGTATTCTGATCATAATTGCTACTTGCTAGGATTATGGTGGAGGTTAAATGAAATGATTTTTTAGAATGCTGAGCTCAGTGGCCGGTACCTGGTCCAGTAAATGAATAGTAGCTACAGAGTCTGTGATGTTATTTCCTGTTGGCTATGGTAGGACACACAAAAAGAGAGTAATCAGTTCTACCTGCCCAGGGCACAGCAGTGGAGAGAGGGTGAAAGGGGTTCACATTTCCCAGAAGGAATGAGTTTGATGAGGAAATTTCAGCAGCAGAGCCTGTATGATACTCGGTGTGGATGGAGGTGCAGATGGAGATAAAGCTGGGGTCAGAATGTGGCAATTATGTTTAGTACTGTGTTAAGGAGCTTGGAGGGAGGTTGGAGGGAGGTGGGGAGCACTGGGGGGAGCAGGGCAGGGAATATAAAACAGAAAACTGTACTTGAATAAGAATTAAATTTAAAAAAGGAGTTTGGAGTTTCTGAAGGTAATGGGTTTTATACAAGGGAACCCTCTAGTTAGGTTTCACAGTAGAAAGCTTTTCTCTTGGAGGCATCTTGGTAAATGAACTGGGAGACAGGATGCAGGCAGGCCAATTAAGGGCTGTAAGGTCTGGGAAGTAGCTGGGACTTGGAATCAGAAGCTGAAGTAGGGGATGCTTTAAGGGGAAGGGAGAGAGGACAGGGAGGATGACTTGGTTCCCCCTTGGGAGACAGGTGGGTCAGACAGTGTTGCTGTATTAGTTTCCTGTGGTGGTTGCGACAAATCATTATGCATTTATTGGTGTAAAACAACAGAAATTTGTTCTCTGACAGTGCTGGAGACCTGAGATGAAGGTGTTGGGTGGGCCGCTCTCCCTCTGGAAACTCTGGTGGAGAATCCATCTGTTCTTTGTCTTCTGCAGTGTTGGTGGCTGCTGGTGTAGTTTGGCTTGTGGCGGGATTGCTTCAGTCTTCAAGGGCAGGACCTAGGATCTCATTCAGCCCTGTTCACATTGACTTTTTCTCTGTTTGTGTGAAATCTCCCTCTGTCTTCTTATAAGGGTATATATGACTGCATGTAGGGCCCACTAAAAACCAGTATAATATCATCTCTCATTTCAGGGTCTGTTATTTACTCATTTCTGCAAAGAAATCCCCTCCTCCCCCCAAAAGGTGATATTTATAGGTTCCAGGGATTAGGATCTGATATGTTAGGGGTGGGGGGCTTTATTCGGCCCTCCACAGTTGCCATGCCACCGAGACAGGAAACAGAGGAGCTACAACGTGGTGGAAAGATAGTGAGGTTAGTTTTGTACGTATGTGTTAGATTTTTAAGAAGACCAGACTCTGTTCTCAGTCTCTTTATTCTGCTCAATTTTGTTAACATAAATGTTACGTTTCTCTTCTTCAGCTGAAATCAGGGATGGGTCCTGCACCTTTTTTTTTTTTTTTTAATGTAACAATAGTTCAAACCAGTGGGTTCTGCTATTTACCCTAGTTCAGGAAAACCAGAGTTCTGACGTGTCAGATTTAAAAAAAAATCCTTGGTTTCCTTTGAAGTAATCTTCAAGAACATCAGTCATAGGCAAATACCTTAGGAGAAGAATCCTGAAAGTTTTAATTCTTAGTTACCTACCCTTCAAGCTTCTTTTAGTATCTAAACCAAATTCAACCCATGCAAAGGTTGAAACTGTTATTTTTATTGATGATTATTTTAGCTCAATAGTACTAATTAATAAGTACTTTAAATGACTAATTTCAGAAAAAAAGTGAGACTATTTTAAAATTTATTTTATTCTTAGTTTTTGTGGGGTAATATGTACTGTGTATGGTGAGGTTCTATTTGTATGCTTGGGTATGGGCTGAATTTTTGTTTATTTGCACAACTTCAAATCTGAAAGTCCTCTTCTTTTCTCAAGAGCCAGGTAATCTCAGATAGTTTCCAATGACTCCATCCTTCAGAATTACTTGGTATCATAGATTCTGGCTGACTTTGATTTTTCAGTAAGCTTCCCTTTCAAAGACTTTATTTCTTTCATTTTAAAACTTTACATTTCACCTGTGTACAATGTTTTCTCTTGCTGTATAAATTGTAGTCTCGGGAAAAATATTTTTCCTTAAATGTGTGTACTAAATTTCTAGAGATAATATTTATTTAATAAATAAAATATTGAATAAATGAGGGGATTAAATTTTGCATTCAAATCACATCCAGATTTGATCAATTTTCTTTTAGTTTGGTAAGAAATGTTTTTATTTTGTTGTCTTATTTTTGAAAAAATAACCCTGAAAATCACTGTGGATATGTGTTTTTAAAAATGTATATATGCACACAGACCTCTTCTACCCCTCCCCCCCCACCTTGCCCTGACAACTTCCAAATTCCAATCCATAAGACAATGTAATGGCCAAGGTAAGGGCCCTGGGCATGGTGGCCCAGTGACATGGAGCTTGTTTCCAATCCCAGTAAAGCAGTCACTCTCAAATATTTCCAGTTAACAGTCAATTAATATTCAACAAAGGGGGCAGTAACATAAAATGGAGTAAAAATAGCCTCTTCAACAAATGCTGTTGGGAGAACTGGACAGCTATGTGCAAAAAAATGAAACTTGAGCACCAACTTACACCATACACCAAAATAAATTCAAGGTGGATAAAAGACTTAAATATAAGCCGTGACACCATTAAAGTCCTGGAGGAGAACATTGGCAGGAAAATCTCACATATTTCACGCAGCAACATTTTTACTGATATGTTCCCTAGAGCAAGGAATATAAAGGAAAGAATAAACATGGGATCTCATCAAAATAAAAAGCTTCTGCGTGGCTAAAGAAAACAGTATTAAAATAAAAAGACAACCAACTGTATGGGAAAACATATTTGCCAATGATACCTCAGGCAAAGTTTTGATCTTCAAAATATACAAAGAACTCACATGACTTTACTCTAAGAAGGCAACTTAACCCAATTAAAAAATGGGAAAAGGACTTGAACAGATACTTCTCCAAGGAGGGCATACAGAGGATCCAGAGACACATGAAAAGATGCTCAATATCACTGGCTATCAAAGAGATGCAAGTTAAAACCACAATGAGATACTACCTTACACCGGTCAGAATGGCTATCATAAACAAAGCAACAAACAACAAATGTTGGAGGGGTTGTGGGGAAAAGGGGACTCTGGTCCACTTTGGTGGGATTGCAGCCTCGTACAACCATTATGGAAAACAGTATGGAATTTTCTCAGCAAACTAAAAATGGACCTGCCTTTTGACCCAGCAATTCCACTGTTGGAATTATGTCCTAAGAACCCTAAAACACCAATCCAAGAGAACCTATGCACCCCAATGTTCATAGCAGCACAATTTACAATAGTCAAGATCTGGAAGCAACCTAGATGCCCATCAGTAAATGAATGGATCCAAAAACTATGGTACATTTACACAATGGAATTCTATGCAGCAGAAAGAAAGGAGCTCCTACCCTTTGCAACAGCATGGATGGAACTGGAAAGCATTATGCTGAGTGAAATAAGCCAGGTGTTGAAAGACAAATACCATATGATCTCACCTTTAACAGGAAGCTAAACAACAAAACGAACAAGCAAGCAAAATTTAAAAAAAGACATTGAAATAAAGAGCAGGGGGACAGTGACCAGAGGGAAGAGGGGAGGGAATTTCGGGGGAAGTAGGGGAAGGATTTACAGGAACTAGTATAAAGGACACATGGACAACAACTAATGGGGGTGGAAATACGAGAGAGGTGGGGAGCACTGTGGGGGGGGGTGTGAGCTGGAATGGGAGTAAAAGACAGAAAAATGTACTTGAACAATCATTAAAAATAAATAAATAAATAAATATTTCCAGTTAATGGATAACTAACTTATCAGGGCAAAGGCCATGAATACCACCTTCCTCTTTCCACGATAAAACACATTGCCACATCCGAAGTGCAAAAGGCCGACACTTTTGCTTGAGTACTGAAACCACTCATTCGTGCATGCAGCAGGTGCTTGTGGAACCCTTGCTTATGTGCAAGCCTATGGTGTGCTAGGTTCCAGGTGACACTTGGTAAACACCTTGCAGGTCGTCAGTGGTCTCGAGACCACACTGAATGATGTGTAAATAGAAAGGCCCTCCTCATTTCCTAACTTTTGATTTAACCCATCATAATTTGGCTTACAGGCACAGAACAATTTTCAGGGAGGAGTATGTGGTGCGGAGATGTGGTTCTCTGTCCACATGTGGACAGTTTGTGCTGAGCAGTGCCTGTAAAGTGATAAAGCATTGGTCGGTTCTATTTAATAGGTCATGTTTTGGTTTCTGTGGAAAATTAAATAGAAAAATTAAATAGCACTATTCCACCAGGTGTAGCAGTAGGCCCCTGTATATATTGTCTAAGCTCCGTTGGCCACACCTAGCGGTGTTTTTTTAGAACTCACTTCATACCTTCAGTTTGAGGACTTATTCCATAAAACAAGTATATTGTAGATTTTGTTAAGTTAGCACTTTAGAAGGTCACAAATGATATGATTACCTTTAACCTGAAACTATCAGGTTTAAGACTCATAATATATACCAAGTATATTTTGTTTTCCAAATTGCATCTGTGTTAGGATAATTATATTTACTTTTCTTTTAAAGCATTTTTTAAATCTTCAATATTTATCACACTAAGAAAGAACAGTATTTATTAGATTTCATTTACTAAATAGGAAAGAGTTAGAAGTACATCCAACTCACAGATCACATTTACCTTTAATATATCATGTTATTGTGCTCATTTTACATAAGAATTAGGGGTTTTAATTTTCCACTAATAAAGTATCATTGCATATACATATAACAGAAAAGGAAACTTGAGCTAGATACCTGTTTAGATTATATTAATTTTGTAGACATGCCTATAAATTATTATTTTTTAATACTAGAATATTGAAATACGAGTTAACCATTGTACCTAATTTCTTTTATTTGGTTGTAGCTGAATCAATTTGAGTTTGTTTTTAGGTTATCATTCCTTCTTCCTGTAATAAACTGTTATTTTATACAGTATACCCAATATGGCTATTTAGTTATTCTGTGAGTTTGTCTTCCTAGTAAAATTTATGTTTCTTGAAATAAGAAACCATGTCTTTAATATTTATTTTATCTTCACAAGTGCTTAGTTAGATCTCAAGCCTAGAATATTTGCTTGAAAAATACTTGCAGAATTGCCCTGAAGTTTAAAGAGAATTGCTACTTTCCAGGTGGGGAAGGCAAAACTTGAGATCTTATTTTAAGGACTAACTGACTGCTCAGTATGGGTCTTGGAATACCAAATGAGAATAAAACTAGAATCATCAAGAAAACTGTACTATTCATGGTTGGCCACTTAGCACAGTTCTGTGCCAATAATTACAGGAGAAACTATTTTAAAATCAAAAGGTGACTTAAGCATAAAATCAGAGGGGCAGGGTTATTGGATGAGCTAGCTGGCTATTGCTTTGAAGGGAGGATGGGTTGATGCGTCAGCCTCTGTCTTGAGGCACTAACATGGATGAGTGTTGAAGAGAAACTTGGGTACCAGGGAAATCTTTCTCCTGGGTGATCCTGGAAAGTTGTTACTAAATTCTTGCTTATGCACTTCTATTTCAGGCTTCAGACTAGACATTAGATAACATTTAAATAACATCTTATTACCTTCGTATGACCAAAGTACAAATGAAATTTATCATCAGACAGCAATGGGAAAGTTAAATGGTAAATTTCAAGGACTAAATTAAGAAAAGTTGGTGGAGTTTTATTTCTCATGTAAAAGATCTAAGATTCTTTGTTTCTTTGTTTTTGATTTTACTATCAACCTTACTTGTCATGAATCTTAAAGGCTAGAAGAAACAATGTTATCAGTAAAGTCTGTGATTAAGAATATTTACCTTTGTGTTGATAGAAATTCATTATTTTATACTTGTGGTTAAAATAAAAAATTTTTAAATATGTGTATAAGATGACTTTTGAGTTCCAACCACATTTCATTTTTTCCCACTGTCATCTCTCCTTGATATTTATGAAATGCGTAGGAAAGTTGGAAGACATTTTTTAAGGACACTTAATTAGCAAAAGCTGTAGACACCGGGAGGGCTGGAGAGTTTCTTCGTAAGTGGAGAACTAGTTTTTGTAAATATATGTCACAGTAATTTCTCAGATGAAAATGTTCTAACTTACCATCTACCAACCGTCGCTGCAGTCATGGTATCTGCTTATGGGACAGGAAGGGTGTTTTAGTTTGATTTCTGACCAGTGTCTTTGAATCTGATTTAATTCCAAATATAAATGTGTCTGACATGATTTGCCCTCTTTCGAGAATATTTCAAGAATAATCTCATTATTTTGGCATGGGCTGCCTTGTCCTGTTGACTTTTTTTCCCTACGTATTCTTAGAGTACAGGGATTTAATGGAAGTGGTAATTTTGAGAGTCCGAAGTAAGACAAGGTAATCAGATTGATGTGAAAACAGAGGGCCTTTCAAATGCCAAGGGCAGTGCAGATAAAGGCGCATACGTAGTAGTCTTGGTAGAGGAATAAGACAGTTTAAAGGTGGGGTTCTTGTAAGTATAAAATATAGAAATATAACTTAGCTATTATAAATTATTACCAATTAATGGAGGATGAACATAGGGCACAAATTTAACTTTTAGAAGCTTAAGTACAAGTTTTCCAGAAAAGGTTATAGCTCCCAATAATCACTATTTAGAATAAATTAGTTTTAGATAAGTACTTTTATAATGATCACCTTATTAATCAAAGGATAATGAACTTGACTTTTTTATTACTCAGGGTTATTATGAACATGAAGTATAGGACTACATGCTATCACACAGTTAAAGAGTATAGTCCAATACCAGAAATCTAGACCTTTCCATTTTCTGATTTTCCATTTTTACTCCATGGTAGAGGTGGAAATATCTGTAAAAAAGAGTAAGTAGGGGCTAAAATGGCCTTGTCTACCTCTTTCATCTCTTCCTCTACTGGGAAGAATTTTCAAGCAAGATCTGTACGTTCACCTTAAATTCCCACACCATATAGCAAACATAAAACTCACTAGGGTTGATGTCACGCAAATGTTCATAGATGGTGCTTCGCTGTTGCCTTCTAATTGAGTGGACTCATGTACTCCTGTGGTGTGAATCCCAAACAATTTTGCATTAGTAACAACTCACAATTCAATTAAGGAAACATTTTTGAGCATCTATGTACTTGTTAATGAAGGAATCAAAGGAAACCTGAAACAGTTAATTCTGTCCAGGCAGTTTTTGATCTCAGCATTTTGAAAGTCTTGTTGTCTGCTAACTGCAGTGCAAGGCTGAAAAAATAGCCACCTCTAGCTTCCCAAATTCCAGTGATGATTGTTGAATAAATACAGGCAGATCTGTGGTGAGTTTTTATTTGGCTCTGTGTGGGTATGTGTGTATGTGTACATATATGTATGTATACATAGTATACAGTATACTATGTATACTGTATACAGTATATACACATTTGTACACATATACTTTATATAAATATTTTGGCCTTATATTCATCTAACATGTTTTGTTTTATTCAACAGAAATCTTCTCGACAGAGACACATTTTCTAAATCTGATCCAAGTAAGTATCTGTTTACTTGCTTTTGAAAGCCCACTTACTTAACTTTCTGGTTTTGCAAAAATTGTATTAAACTTATAGTTATTGTTTAAATGTTTGTTTTAAAGCCTAAAAAGAAAGAAGGGGAATGGTCTCAAGTGCCGCATGCCTGAAGAGCAGGTTGCTTAGCATTTTGAGAATGTGGTGAAAGTGCAGATGACCCCAGGGTAGGACAGCTCACCTTTGAAATTGCAGCCTCACAGTATGGCCATATGGTACAAATTACATTTGAAAAACAATTGTAATGGGCCATGATTTTAAGTGATTTCGTCATAGAGAAATGCTTTTCCTTTTTTTTTTTTGTAAATGAAAGCCGTATATAAAGCATATACGACTAAATGAAGTATATAACATGTTCTTTTATGAGTTGAATTTTTGGCTAATTAGAGATTTTGAAAATTAGAGATAACTTCTAAAATAATAAAGATAGTTTGAATTAGAAAATAGCAGAATTAATGTATAAATCTGTCAGTGTTTAACAAATCTTGTAGCATTTAAAAGCTGATAACCGACAGCTCTTCATCTCTACAAATAGGTGAAAAAAATGTGGTTTAATTACAAGGGAAAGGTTTTGTCAGATGTTAAAATTCTTGAGGCAGTCATTAGGAAATGACATTATAATTTGTGGGCATTAAAATTTCCTGTGGCTCATTTGGCAAGTGGATGGGGCTCTTTTAATTCCTAAATCTTTACCCCAAACCCTTCATCTCCCATTCGCATCTTTCCTTTATGGTTGACAGGATTTCCTACCTGTGTACAAATATAGGTATACCTTGAAGATATTGTGGTTTCAGTTTCAGACCACCCCAATAAAACCAATATTGCAATAAGACGTGTCTTGTGGATTTTTGGGTTTCCGAATGCATATAAAAGGCATGTTCACACAGTATTGTAATCTATGAAGTATGCAATAAGCTTATGTCTAAAAAATGTACACACCTTAATTAAAAAATACTATTGCTAATGCATGCTAGTCATCATCTGAGCCTTCAGTGAGTAGTAACTTTTTTGTTGGTGCAGGGTCTTGCCTTCAAGTTGGTGGCTGCTGACTGATCAAGGTGTTGGTTGCTAAAGGTTGGGGTGGCCGTGGAATTTCTTAAAATACGACAATAATGAAATTTGCCCATCAATTGACTCTTCTTTTCATGAACAATGCCTCTGTAGCATGCAGTGCCCTTTGATAGCATTTACCTATGGTAGAACTTCTTTCAAACTGGAGTCAGTTCTTTCTAACCCTGCTTCTGCTTTATAACTAAATTTATGTAATGTTCCAAATCCTTTGTCATTTTACCAGTTTTCATAGCACCTTCACTAGGGGTAGATTCCATCTCAGGAAACCACTTTCTTTTCTCATCCATAAGAGGCGACTCCTCATCTGTTAAAATTTCAGGATGAGATTGTAGCAATCCAGTCACATCCTCAGGCTCCACTGCTAATTCTAGTTCTCTTGCTCCTTCCACCACATCTGCAGTTACTTTCTCCACTGCAGTGACGAACTCCTCACAGCACATCCATGAAGATTGGAGTCAGCTTCTTCCAAACTCCTGGTAGTGTTGATATTTTGACTTTGTCTCATGAATCACAAATGACCTTGATGGAACCTAGAATGGCAGGTCTTTTTCAGAAGGATTTCAATTTCCTTTGCTCAGATCCACCAGAGGAATCACTATCTACGGCAGCCTTACAGAATCTATTTCTTAAATAATAAGACCTAAAAATCAAAATTATTCCTCTGTCCATGGGCTGCAGAATGAACGTTGTGTTGGCAGGCATGGAAACAACATCAATCTCATGTGCATTTCCAGCACAGCTCTTAGGGGACCAGATGCCATTGTCAATAAACAGTGATATTGGGAAAGGAATCATTTTTTTTTGAGAAATAGGTTTTAACAGTGGGTTTAAAATATTCAGCAAATCATATTGTAAACAGATGTGCTGTCATCTGGGCTTTGTTTTTCCATTTGTAGAGCACAGGCAGGGTAGATTTAACGTGACTCTGAAGGGCCCTAGGATTTTGGAAATGGTGAGTGAGCATTGGCTTCAACTTAAAATCACCAGCAGTTTTAGCCCCTAACAGGAGAGCTAGCCTGTCCTTGAAAGCTTCCAAGACAGGCAGTGACTTCCACTCTCTAGTTGCAAAAGTTCTAGATGGCATCTTCTTCCAAAATAAGGCTGTTTGGCCTACATTGACAATCTGTTGTTTAGTGTCAACATCTTCATTGATTATCGTAGGTAGATCTCCCAGATATCCCACTTCAGCTTCTAAATCAGCGCTTGCTGCTTCACCTTGAACTTCCATGTTATGGATTTGGCTTCTCTCCTTAAACCTCATGAACCCACTACTGCGAGCTTCAGCCTCTTCTTCAGCTTCCACACCTCTCTCAGCCTTTCAGGAACTGAAAAGAGTTAGGAACTTGCTCTAGAATAGGCTTTAGCTTAAAGGAATGTTGTGGCTGGTTTGATCTGTCCAGACCACTAAAACTTTGTATTAGCAATAAAAGGCTGTTTTGCTTACTTATATCGTTTGTATATTTATTGGAATAACACTTTTAATTTCCTTTGAGAACTTTCTTCTGCATTTACAACTTGGCTGACTGGCACAAGAGGCTTAGTTTTTGGCCAGTCTTAGCCTTGGACATGCCTTCATGACTAAGCTTAATAATTTCTAGCTTTTGATTTAAAGTGAGAGATGTACATGTGTCCCTCTCACTTAGGGGCCACTGTATGGTTATTAATTGGCCTGATTTCAATATTGTTGTGTCTCAGGGAAGATGGAGGCCCGAGGAGAGGGAGAAAGACTAGAAAATGGTCAGTGGAGCCGTCAGAACATGCACATTTATCTTATAAATGTTAAGTTCATCATCTTAACATTGATGGTGTTAAGTTCATCATCTTCTGTTGGCACCCCCAAAATAACTGCAATAGTACTGCCAAAGATCACAGCTCACCAAAATAAATCTAATAATAATGAAAATGTTTGAAATATTGAGAGAATCACAGAAATGTCACACAGAGACATGGGGGAGCAAATGCTGTTGGAGAAATGGTGCCCATAGACTGAACATCCGGTTGTCACAAACCTTTTATTTGTAAAAAACACAATATCTGCAGAGTACAATAAAATGGGCTATGACTGCATCAAGGGTGAGAGTTGAAAAAATTTAATACAGTATATTATCTACTCTGGGTTGTCCTTTCTATAATGGCTTTGAACATAGTAGATATTTAGGAAAAACTGCTGACTTATGCCTAGTAACACATTGAAATATATCCAACTGTTAAACTATGGTTTTAAAATTTATCTACATCTGTAGTTTAATGTAGAAGACATTAGTGAATTATTGTTACTGTTTTATGAACCAAGCTTTTTATATAATTAAGTTCTAGAAATGTGACAGTTTTTTGTTTGTTTCTTTATAAAAATTTCAGTCATTTACTGATTTACTAGCAATTTCTTGCAAGAGTAGGGCTGGGAATTAGGAATTAATTTCGATGTTTTGGACAATTGAAAAATAAATTATTAGATTCATCTGATGTTTATAAATGACATTCATATATATTTTTCATCTTTTGTAGTTTGTGTCTTATATGTACAAGGAGTTGGAAATAAAGAATGGAGAGAGGTAAGAATTAAACAATTTTTAAAAATGACTGTGATGGAAGATATGGTATGAGTTACAATTTGATGAAAGAGATTCTTTTTTGTTTTTTGTTATAAGCTTTTCTGAACCCAAAGATTGAATTTCTTCTTTATTTTGTGAAAGCAACCTTTGTGTTTTATTTTTAATAATCCTGAATATTTGGCTGATTTATGACTTTCCTGTGGAATATTCTAGCCCTGAAACTTGTATTTTCCTTAGTCCAAAGTAAATTGAATGTGTTGCAGTTCTTGTATAACCGAAGTCTGTGGACTTAGTCTCACTTTTAGAGGTCAGCTGCAGATTTTCATAAACTATCACTTTAAAGGGCTTGAAGTATGTGTGTGATATCAACATCACCTGCTTTTTGCCATTTAATCACCTATTATTTGAAAATAAAGTAGAAACTCAGTTTCCTAATGCAATAGTGCTTTTGTAGAGCCAAAGCAAGGAGGCAGGATTTCTATTTCAGTTAATTCATTTTCTGGTGTATGTCAAACAGAAGCATGAATGCTAGAGGGGCGAGGAACAGATTTTAATAAAAGGCCTCTCCATCTGCTTATAGTTGCTGGTTACCTCAGGAATTCAGTGCATTGCTTTAATGAGGTTACAATTTCTGGTGCACTATCATCCCTAGTGAGGTTCATGCTATTTATTGCCACAGATTGCTTTGCAGCCAGCCGTTTTGTAGTATCAGTGTGCCTCCATCATGAGATCCAGGGTAAGAATAGATCATTGTAATTTATTCTGGAAGCCGAAAGGATAAACCGATTCAAAAAGTGCTTCTGCTGATAATGGGTGGGATGCTGAGACCACTTTCTGTTATCTAATTGCTTTTGCACATTTCCATGTTGTTATTCCATGTTTATGTGACACTCCACGTATCCAAGTGTGAATCCACCAGGCCTGCTTATTCTCCACTCCAAAGGTAGCTGATGACATCACCAAGCCAAAAGAGCAAACTGAAATTTTTTACAGCCATCCTTGATTTTCTTTCCCATGCCTTCCTCATTTAGCCAGTTATCCAGTGTTATGAATTCTTTTTCATAAAAAGTATCTCAGATAAGCCACCTCCTCTATTCAGACCTGTGTTGTCTTTTGTCTTCCTGTGAGCCTATGTCTCCCTCTCTTGTTCCTCTAATTATTTCCTTGACTATTTTCCAAAAAAAAAAATATGCTTTCTTTTGTTTTTCACTCTACAGTTCCCTTTCTCAAAGGTCTGGGACAATGCAGTGGATCTGCTGAATGACCACAGGTCAGACTAGATAAGGCTGAGCATTTACCAGCCGTGTTTAGAAAATAACATTACTTGAGGGACCTGTTAAGGCACTGAGATAAGAATCCATAGGTCCAGGAATAGGCATCTTGACCCATGCAGCTCCTTAATGATGAAGCTTTCCTGTTGCCTAAGCAATGAATGCAAATTTCTTACTTAATTTACAAAGTCTTTTGTAATAATAATAATGGCTAATGTTCTAAGATCTTTACACACACACACACATTCAATTTGCACAACAACCGTAAGAGGTAGATATTATTGTAACCCTTATTTTACCCATGAGGAAACTGAAGCTTAAGTGACCTGACAAAAGCTACCCAATTGTAAGAACCAGAGTAGAGATCTCTACCCGGGTCAGCTGGCTCCAGAGGCTCTGCTATTAGACCACTATGCTTTGCAGAACCCATCTCTGACCCCAACCCTTACTTTTTGGTTTTATTAATGGAAAGACATTCGATACATTGATCTTTCGGGCTCTATACCAGTTTTTACAAACTTGACTCTAAAGGAAAGACAGTAGGAGAGAGGGACCTACTATTTAAGAAAAATGGCATACTTTAAAAAACAGAAAACAATAATTTACATGTTTATTTTTTTCTTTGAAGGGATAGAAATTATTAGTAAGAGGAAATAATACTCAGAGGGAGTGTGAAAACAAAGCAGAAGTTGAGAAGTGGATGAGCAATAGGACCTAGAATTATATAGAGTGGGTAGAAGCAGATGGGGAGTATAGGGAGATACCGGTTAAGAGGCAATCTCAATAGACAGAATTTCAAAAGAATTAAAAATGTTAAGACTTAATGAATGATCTAGAAAAATAGAAAGGATGTGCCAGATATAAGAGACAAGCACTTCATAGCTAAAATCCCTTGCATGTAACAGCTTATTGAACAGGTCGGGGCAGACCCAAGGGGGCAGAATAGGTGGAAGCTGTCCCAACCTCCTCCCAGGACCAAACTGGATTTACAAATAAATTAAAGAAAAACCATTCTGAATAACCAACTGAACACTAGCTGCAAAAAAGCTAAGGACATATGGAAGAAACCACTTCACCACAATGAGAATCCCACTTACCCTGGACTTTGGCAGAGGGAGGGCAGAGTGGACTAGAGATTCTGTGAGGAAGGTCAGGGATTGGTGACTCTGGGAAGAGATCTGAATGAACAGCCATCAGGGTCCCAGTGCTGAGCCATTCCCCATAGTGCAGAAACCATCTTTCTCAGAAAGAGCACTCCCCTCTATGTGGCGTCAGCCTGAGGGGAAGCAATAGCCCCACCTGCCGGAATCCCTCTTGCCCCACCCTGGAGTTTAAGCCGGGCTGATGAATACAGCTGGAGGCTATTTCAATCATTAAGCGTAATAGGACAGGAGTATCCCTGGGAGCTCTGAAACCTTAGCCGACCCTCCCGCAAGCCTGGTGTTGGTAAAGCCTGGCCTGGGTGCATAGCCTGGATCTTTCTGCACATAACCAGGCCCAGCCGAGGGAGCTACAAGCTGCAGATTGCTGATAACTACAAACAGGTTGTCCAGAGCCAGACACAGGCAGTGTCTGACATAAGTCTACACCAGAATCTTTGCAGATCTACCTAATATAATTATATAAACAAATACAAAGAAGCAGCCCAAATGGGAAGACAAAGAAATAGGCCCCAAATTAAAAAACAAGAGAATACACCAGAAGAAGAACTAAATTTCCATAAAAAAAACACCAGTCAAAAATAAAGAATGCAATATCTGAAATAAATAATACACTGTAAAAAATAAACAGTAGATTAGATGAAGCAGAGGTTCGTATCAGTGATTTGGAAGGCAAGGTACAAAAAAACACCCAAGCAGAACAGTAAAAAGAAAAAATATAATTTAAAAACATGAGGAGAGCTTAAAAATCCTTTGGGTCAATATGAAGCACAACAGTATGTGCATCATGGGAACACCAGAAGAAGAGAGTGAGCAAGGGATCGAGAACCTATTTGAGGAAATAATGACCCCAAACTTCCCTAATCTGGTGAAGGAAATAGACATACAAATCCAGGCATCACAGAGAGTCCCAAACAAGATGCACCCAAAGAGGTCCACACTGAGACACATCGTAATTAAAATGAACACGCTGGTTAAAGGACAAGGGGTGAAAAAAATGAAATATACTATGTATATTATTAAATTGCCCCAAACCATTTTAGAAAGACGGTTTCCGTATTTTGAGAGCCAGTGTGATATACTGACTAAGGGAGTGCACTTGACTTCTCAGAGTCTCCGTTTCCCGTTCTGTCACGTGGGGAATGGTGATAATGGTTCTAAGTCATGTGGTGGTTGTGAGGATGAAATGTGAACCACTGATAAGGATTATGTGTCTGGCACCCAGGAAGAACTATATGATTAGGATACACTGGGGCTCTAAGGGATCAAAAAACTTTTATAAGCATAACAAAACTAGTAGGTGACAGTTATGTAAATTCCTGGGCCATAAAATTCTGTGAAATTCATTGCTGAAGCCAAGCAGTTGAAAATGACCTACGGGATTTAGTTGGCCTCAAACCTAATATGAAGCTGTGCTGTTACACAGCTGCTAAAAAGCTAATGCAATCTGAGGATTCATTGATGGATGTGCAGTGCTTACATCGAGGAAGATAATGCTATTATACTGAGCTCTGTGGAACTGTCATTTTTGTAGGTCAGAAATGGTTGCGTTGGTAATTTCATGTGATTCAACCGAACACTATTGTACTTTGCCTCGGTGGGAGCAAATGTAGACTGTTATTTTTCAGTTCTATATTTGAGACCTTTGAAATGCCAAGTGTGTATTTAAGGAGGGCTGTCATCTTGAAGAACAGTGTGGAAGCCGTGCCATTTCAATGGAGTCATGTTTAACCTGGAAAATGCACACTGTGGATAGACATAATTGTCCTCAAATTCTTGAAGTATTTCCACTCAGAAATTGGGGTAGACTTACTTGACACTGAAACAACAAAAAAAGGGAAACAAAAAATTTGGCCCAAAGGATCAAGGGACAAAGAGGCATCACGAGGTCCATTGTGAGGAAGACATTTCTGATATTTGGAGCATCACGTAGCAGAATGGGTTTTTTAGAACCGGATCCCGGGACTCCTGTGGTCATCCTGTATTCACACAGGTGTTAGACTGGTTCATCAGGGAACGAGTTGCACTTGAGTAGCTGCAATTTCCTTGTGAATCTGTGATTTTATGGTGGTACAGAGTCAAAAAGAGTTTTCTGCTCATTGTATCAGTTCACTCAAGTACCTTTTAAGTATTGAACATTACTTTATAATATAATAGCAAAACCAGGATAGTAATGTGGGGGAGAAAGAAACTTGCCTCTGGCTTCTAGGTGCCTTCAGTTGGTCTAAGAATCAAATAGACATGAAGCAGATTAATACAACACAATGTCCATATTTAGTTACATATGTATTCGTGGGAATCCCATATACATGAGAGAGTTGTTTAGAGACAGGAAGGGCAAATGAAGTGTATGTGATGTTTGGAGCTAAGGGTGAGGCTCCTTGGGGCTTCAGAGAGGAGGGAGGGCATTCCAGGCTGATAAGAAGCACGCATGTTCAGTAATTAAAGTTTTTTTCTGCCCTATAGGCAGGTCATAGAAAGTTATTTTTGGTGCTCATTCCTGTAATGGGCAGGGGCCTATATTGAAATTCTTTAAGGGGATGGTAAGTTTCTCATAAGCCTGTGTGGCCTCAGTTGCCTTCAGCTCAAAGTAATTCACGTGCCTGAGTGCCTTACCTTGTGGAAGTCAGGTTTGAACTCCCTCAGTGATTACTCTCAGGATATTTGGCATCAAACAAGTAAAACAGTATCATAGATGATTAATAATTTTAAGTTCATCTCCCTATTTATCAATTTAACCTATATTTATCGGGTGACTAGCATGTAGCTGTGGTGGTGGCTAAAATTTTAGAATAGACAATATTTCTCCTTAAGGAGCTGAAAAATTTTCCAGGACCTTCATTGTGTTTATACAATCAAGGTAAAGATTTAGGTATGGACACCAGGTCAGTAATGTGGTGGTGGTGTTGGTGTTTGAATTTAGATGTATTCTTCAAAATTATGTAGTGAGTAAACACATGATTTAATGTTCTGGGATGAATGACTTTTAGATTGTAAGGAAGCATAAAAAATAAGAAGCAGTTAAAATATGTTGAAATAATTGCTCCAAATAAAGTGATAGAAAAATTATTTAAATTTATTCTATAGATAAAATCTTCAATTTAAAAATTAAGTCTGACACTATTAGAATTACCTGCATATCTTCCAAAATTCTATCTAATAATGGTTGCGAATTATTAAAAGTTCTCAAAGTAATGAGATCTTTTAAAACTAAAATTATATTTTAGAGCATAATAATTTTAGAGCTAGAAATGATACTTAAGTGCCATGAATTATGAAATTATGAAAACCTTTTAGTGGCAAGTGGAAATAGCAAAGTAACATCCCCAAGGATGTGCACTTGACTTTGCAAGGTTCTGAAAATACTGCAATTAACTACTTTGAGTTAGATTTTGCTTATCCATTGGTAATCTA